>NW_023602073.1:37040948-37111353 GCF_014898055.3 Talpa occidentalis
ACAGACTGACTACTGCCACCTCCTAGAAGAGAAGTGACAGGGACCAAGAGGTCGTTCAACTCCCCAGTGACGAGGTCTTTGTGGTTGAGCTGGGTAATCCTGGATCACTGCAAGATATTAATTCTTTTATTGCTACGATGAGCCGCATACTCTGTACTCACCAGCATTCTGGACCCAACTTTCCACTCCTCACAAAATATAATAGTAATGCCTTGATGGTGGACAGAATAGAAAGACTTGGAAGAGGTGCCCTAAGACCATAGCGGACTCACAAGGAGGTAGGGATAGAGGGTGAATAGCATACATGACCATGAACCCAGCTGTAGAGGTCGTGACCCTTAGGCACCAGGGCCTTATCACAAGGCATGAGACCCAAGCAGGATCAGATGCTCTAGGGAGTGGAGCACAGACCAGGGAAAAGATACAGAGATTGGGGCCCATCCTGGAATCTCCACTCCCCATTCTGGTATCTCTGTCCCTCTTGGATGCTGCGTGGGTTATCCAAAATCAGCAGCCACTGACGGCTCACAAGGAGTGACCCCCCCCCCCAAACAGAAGAGGACTGTGTCTGTAAAGTCTCTGCACTGGCTCGGGGCAGCACTCCCTCTGCCCACCTGGGACTGTGTAGGTGCCTCTTCTTACCAACTCTCTCCCTCTGCAGGGCAGCAGCTTCCTGCCCGCCTATGACCTGTCAAGGCCGCCCACCTTCAACCATGCAGGCCTCTCTCAGCAAAACCTGCCCCTTTCCCTTTCCCAATAAACTGTTTTTTAATATAACTACCGTCTCTGTCTCGTGGAGAAACTCGCCTGGAAAACTCGCCGCGTGCCACTGACAGGAGAGCACTGACACTTTCCCAGAGTGAACCCAGGACCCCGCTGTAACACAACCCAACCATTCCGGGTGGGTTTATTGAACGTTCTAGCAGCCACATGCTCCTCGCCCTTGTTTGTAGTCGCCGCTCTCTCACACACTCCACTGTCCTCCTCCCCCTCAACACCGCACCCCCACCCTACTCCAGGGCCGCCATCAGGCCTGCGTTCAGGCCCGCAGGGATGCGTCATCTCTCCTATGGCGGGAGAGCAGAAAAGCCTGATACTTTTTACCTTACCCTACAATCCACCCCCTCAGGGTTTCTGCCAGACCATCTACATATAGACAATTTTGTTTCTTAGCAAACATAAACAACACAGCCATGGCCCACAAAAGTGAATAGTGTACATCACACTTAATAACAAAAGACAACAGAACACACGTTAGTCCAGGCGAGGTACCAACCTAGTGGCAAAAGACATTCATTGGCACCAGCAGATGATCCACCAAATCTGCTGCCGAAGGCACTGCAGCATGCAAGGCGGAAACTAGCTTATTTAACTCATGATAATCTACGTCATGCGCCAAGAGTCATCGGGCTTCTTACTGGCCACACTGGTGAATTGTCAGGCTGTGGGCAGTACGCACAATGCCCGCTTTCTCCAGTTCTGATATTGTGCCCGTATTTCCTTGTAGACTCCGGGAACTGATATTGCTTGGTATTAGTCACTCGCCAGGGACTGGCAGTTGTGTGGGCAGATGCTTAGCGTGTCCTCTCACCACTGCCTTTACCACACGCACTCTAAGGTGAAACTCTCCAGCTGTGGTCTCTCGCCATAAGCCACATAGTACATCCACCCCCAGGATGTACTCCAGGACAGGCGATACATACACTTTATACTCTTTTGGGGGTAATGGCCCAATCCCCAGAGATAGTCTCACTGATGTCACCTTGACACTCTGGCTCCAGAGCCATCAATACAAGTAGACCTGTGAAATCTTTCTGGATTTCCATAGAGCAGAGTACATTCTGCTCCTGTGTCTGCCAGAGCTAAAACCCTTTGCATGTTAGTTGGGGACCAGTGGATGGCAAGCTCCACATGTGGCTTCCGGTCCCCGCCATCCCCTGTGGACAGGTTCTTGGCCCTCACCCTATTTGAAAGCGATCAGGCCATCACCCGAAGATGGGGTTGGCAGCAAGTGTGTTCTAGGCACAGGCGTGTGCCCGAGACCTGGAGCTCCAGGCTCCCCTGAGCAGCAGTCCTTCTCATGGCATGAACCTCTGGTCTTCTTGCAGCTGCTGCCATAATTCCAACAAATATAGATTGGGCTGTGCATGTATTTTAGTGCTATCTACACCTGCTCTCACTAAATCTGTCCACATTTGGTTATGGGTGACTTTAATAAGTTCTGTGATGCCAGAGGCTTCCTTTCCCTCCTTGGCATTCCTTTTGACTTTTCAACAACTACCCATATTCCCTTCTGACTTTGAGAGCACCGGCTCTCAACTTCGCCCAAGCTGGCTATCACTGTTGTGACGTCGTGTAGCTGATGACTCACATGGGGTGCTACAACTGCCATGAGGGATCCAAATGAGGATGAGGGGACATTTTTTAATACCAAGTCTCTCATCCCTGCTGTGAAACGCTCATCATCAGGACCACGGGAATTCACATTAAACATGGCCTGCCACATCCCCAATTCCCGAAGGACCTGTACCAGCTCGGCGTACGTCTGCCATCCACTTACTGTGTCCGGCACGCCTCCTGCTTCAGCCAGACTGTCCGTATGGCAGCCATTATCCATTCCCGGAGGGTGTGGTCACCCTGGCCATACTGCTGGCTGTTCTGTAGCCTCTGTCGCAAGGATGGGTGTAAACCATGGAGGCCAGTCTCTCCATCACTTGTGCCGTGCAAATAATCCCATCCGGCCCCAGCCCCACAAATGTAGCAGCCAGGCTGCCAAGGGTTCCCCTGGTTTCTGGTGGAAACTGTTTGCCCAAGTCCACCAGTTCCGCCTGGGTGTATGGTTGATAGGAAGTAAATTCTGTCATTTGTGGTGGTCCAGCAGCCTGACCACCCACCCGGGGCATGGGCTGCCGCTTTATTTCTGAGTCACCACTCGGCGGGCCCGGAGCATGGGACCAGCCTCCACCTCCTCTCCAGAGGTCCGGCATCTCAGGGGTCGCAGGTTGTTTGCCATCGCTGTTGTGACTCGGGCAAGGGCCAGCCTCCCTCTCTCCTGTCCTGAGGGGGTCTGGCATCTCTGGAGTCATGGGTTGGTTTCCCACCACCAGCTGCGATTCGGGCAAAGGGCCAGCCTCCCTCTCCTTCCTTTCTGAGCTGGAGTCTGGCATCTCCAGAATGGTGGGTTGGTTTCTCTGAACTTCTTCCTCCAGAATCCTCAAACATTGTAGTTTTCGCATCTTTTCCCGCATCTCATCCATACTCGCTGGACTCTAGATTGCTCTTTCTGCCTGGACTCAAGCAGAGCTGTGAGAAACACCCACCCCACGGCTCCTGTCACCTCGCGGGCACTGCATCCACTCAGGGTTTCTTCTATTTCATACAGGGCCTGTTCCAACTGCCCTGGGGATCCATCTACCTCTGGCCATTCCTGGAGAGGTGCCCACAGGCGAGGAGGTTGGCCACCGAGCACCATCTGCTCCTGGCCGGCCACCTGGCAATCCCTCCCCAGGTTCCAAAGGGTTTCGTCTGCGTAGAGCCGTCCTGCTTTGAACTGTCCTGCCCTCTACGCCAGTTGTAAAGCAACCAACCCATCCTGGGTAGGTTATGAGCGGATCTAGCAGCCACATGCTCTGCATCGCTGTTTGTAGTCCCCGTCCTCCTCCATAAGGGGTGGAACTGGGTGATCTCCCGCAGCTTGTCAAAATTAACTGCCTTGGAGACCGGCTGCTGCTTGGAGCCCGGCTAAGAGGCAGGGGATGAAGCGTCTCAGCGAGCCCTGCCCCCGCGACCCGCGTCAGTGTCAGTCTGGATTCCCAGCCAGGCTCCTGGCGGGACCTGCTTCAGGGCCTGGGGGCATGGTTGTGTCAGTGAAGTGACCTGATCTGCGTGGCCTCGAGCAGACTGAAAAACACGTTCTCTGTGATTAGAGGACAGGGTGGAAGAGAGGATAACGTGTAGTCATGACACCGAAGGTTATAGGTGTAACCTTAGGTGTACCTTGGGTAAGAGAACGAAATTCTTTGGTGTAGGTAGTGGGGTCCTTAGTGAAACAGCCGAGATGCTTTTCCATCTGGGAGAGATCAGACAGAGGGAAAGGATCCTGGACTCCACCTGCTCCTTCAGTCCCCGCAACCCCCTAAGGGGACAAAGAGGACGATTGTGAGAGCAGGTGTGCTGGCTGGGAGGTGGAAGGGGGGGCAGGCTTGGGAGCTGAAGGAGGTGAAGACTGAACATCGAGAGGATCAGAGAACGCAGAAGGGGTCCGGAGAGGTGAAGAGTGAAGAGTCTCGAGACTTGGGAAGTAGAACTTGTTTGCAGGAGGGAGGGACGGGAGCGCACGAGAAAGCAAGCCTGGACATGAGGGATCTGACCATGTTCCATTGCGGTGACAGAAACTGTTTAGGTCTGTAAGGACCATGAAATGGAAAGTGCCATGTCCCGGCCAGTGAGAGCCATTCTCCAATGGGCACTGAGGCCGGGCAGTGTTGCAGAAGATGAGACGCTGAGGGCAGATCTGGCCTGAGTCCCAGAGGATCGAGGTTTGAGAGAAGGCGTCCCAGAGGGGTGGCCGGGCTCGGCTTGGAATTGTGGACTCCTGGTTAAGTCGGCTCCTCTCCCAACAAATGGGGGTACAGACTCAGGACAGAGCGTCCCACGACCTGATCTGACCTTTGGGGGCCCAGACCCCGAATCGCAGCAAACACGACCTGGTCCTGGCCTATGGAATGGGGCAGGCGAGCGAGGGTGACGTCCCCACCGCTCGGTTGTCCCCTGGACTGGACACCTGGACTGGACGGGCGTCCCCAAATCAGAACCAGGAGCAATGGGGGTCGGCTGGCGTAGGCCCGGGGTTTATGGAACAGTAACCAGGATGGGGGTGAGGAGAGGAGCCGGGTAACCAGGGTGAGGGCCTCCCAGGAAGGAGGGTCAACAGGCGACTCACCCCAAGGATCAAGGCCGGTGGTGGATGTGAGGCGTCTGCCATGGAGAGGAGAGGTCCCAGGGACGGGAAGGCGGCCCCAGCGCCAGGAGACACAGCCTTCCGGGTTTCGGGCACCAAGATGAAAGGTTTGGTGCGGTAAAGAAAAGGGGAGCCAGGCTAAACTTTCTCAAAGGAAGGGAACATTCATTGTGCCCCCAGGCGAGCTTTGCTGATTCAAGGTGGGGTGTCCCTGAAGTCACGCCCGTTGTGGGGGGAGATGTCATTTCATAGGGTGAGGAGAGGTTAGGCAGGAAAACTGGGCTGGCAGGGGGAACAGGTTTAGGGGGAACAAAGTTGTTTTTTCGTGGAGCCGAGTTGTTTTCCCTGCTTATGGCTTCAGTTTCGGTTTGATGGAATCAGGGGTACTGGTGGTGTCTGGCCATCTTGTTGTTTGTATGTGGGCTTTCCCATTCCTGGCCCCTGCATCGACCTTTCATACCAGCCTTTTGTTGATAGGAAAAGGGGCGCGGTTCTTTCTTTGGCTACTTCCTGCTGGACGGGGGCGAAGACCGGGGTGGGGCTCAGGCCTGGTTATGAGAAGGTCTTTGCAGGGACACGAGGACATGGGTGGAGGAGTTGGTTAAAGGTGCTACGGGGCGGATCTTGGATCCCGTGTTGGATGAAATGCAGTAAGCATGGGGCAAAAAGAAAAAATAAGGTTAGGATCAGAGGCCCTGTGAGTGCTAATACCTTGCCTGAGGCTGTGCTGATAGGAATCTCCAGGCATAGACAGAAGAACTGGAAGTGGCTTGAAGTGTTTGGATTAGAAACAGAGGAGGGAGAGTCAGAGGCCTCTGCTCTGTAGGCTGAGTGGAACCTGGACCGGGGGCGCAGTGATGTGTACCCGAGTTGGGCCAGCACCTCGCATACATACTGCTTGTCCACAGGGACTGGTTTGAACCTGCAAAGCTGATGCCAGAACGTGTTGCCCAAGACCTTGACAGCCATTGGTGTAGTCAGGATGATGGTGTGGAACCATCCACTTTGGCGGAAGTGCTTTTGGAGAGATGGCTTTCAGAAGAACCTGGTCTCCAGGGCACAGCAGGTTGACAGGTGTATCAGGGGACGGAGGCACAGGTTGTGGCAGACAATGGTGTGCGTGTTCTTGGAGCAGCTGTCTGAGCAAAGAGAAGTATGGAAAATATCCAGCCAACAGCAAGGTTGGACGGGGAGCTCATGGTTAGTAAGAAGAGGTCTGCCACACATCCGTTCAAGGGGTCAGGAACAAGGGGCCACAAGGGGTGGCTCGGAGGTGCATTAAAGCCAGTGGGAGCAGCTCCACGCAGGATTTCCGCAGCTCAGTGGAGAGTTTGGTTAGGTGGTCTCTGGTCAGACCATTTACCCGTGCTCCCTTACCAGAGGATTGCGGTCGGGAGGGAATGTGTAGTTTCCAGGTGATGCCCAGGGAGGAGACCTGTGGAGTAATCTTTGAGATAAAGGCAGGTCCATTGTGCGACTGGTGATGGTGTCCACCATAGTAAGAAGAGGGTGTTATCTGCGTTAGGGAGTGGAACACCCGGGAGACCTAGCAGGATGTAGAGTCGAGGATTGGGAGAGGGAGATGAGAGGGTCTTTGACAAAGAGAGTAGAAATCTAACAGACAAGAGGGTGATGGAGGGGAGAGAGCCTGGTGAATGAGTAGGTCCTGGAGCCGATGTGGAGAACTAACATCTACAGGTTGGCCCAGTGTGGGTTTTAAAGCTTGTCTAGCGACACGAGCAGCTGCCACAAGTGCGCGCAGGCAGGGCTGCCATCCTCTTACAGTGGGATCCATTTGTTTAGAGAAATAAGCAACTGGTCGCTGGACAGCCCAGGTTGGCCCAGAACCCCTAGAGCAATGCCCTGTTGCTCATCTGTCAATTACAGGAATGGCTTTCCCGGGTCTAGGAGAGTGAAGGCTCATGTCAGAGAGCTTTGCCTGGATAAAGCAGAGCAATCAGGGTGCAGAAACAAAGAAAAGCATAATCATGATCACTGGGCCTACTAGGGGCAGGATCCATGATGTCCTGGCCCCACATTTGGCTGACGAGGTAGTGATCAGAGGGGCTTTGCTGGTCAGATGAGCAAGCCCATGAATGTGTTGGAGGAGGGGGAGGCACCTGAGTACACACGATTTCTCACCAAAATCTCTCTCTCAGACCTTCAACACTTTCTTTTGCTTGCTTTCATTCTAATGCCATTTCATTTTATCCATCCGGCTTTACATAATCTTAAGGCCCTTCAGAATATCCCTCTTCCATACATTTCTTTTTTCAAACACACATACCTCACCTCACTTGCATTTACCAGACTTAGCAAAACCTTAGTTTTAGGGAATTGAACACCATCTAAACAATGATGAAAAAACACCAATTTAAGGTAGACAGCCCCTGTAGCTTTTCGTTCCTGGACCCAGTGATTTAATTGGCAGAGACTGGTGTCCAAAGCCTGCATCTGTTGGGCGATATTAACGTTTCCAATTTGGCTAAGGTCACCCTGCAGGGTTTGAATCCAGGGAGGAGGAGGGTGGGGGCCGTCTGGAGAGGATTTTTAAAAGGGGAAATTCCAGCTGGGCTGACACTGTGTAAGAATCCTAAGCTGCAAAAGTTTGAGGTGACAATGCTCACTGCGGGACTGAGATTGATCATAGCCTAGGGCTTCCTGGTGTAGGAAGATGTGCAGATTTTCCAGCTGAGCAGGTCGTGTGGAGGAGGGCTGGTCTGTGAATAAACTCTGTCCACCTTGAAAAGTCCTGTTTGGATTCTAATATACTGGTCCCCGAGTCTTTCTTAAGGGGAGCTAAAGACCTTCTCTATCTGCTCCTTGCAATCTGCACGTTTTACCACCTGGGCCCAAGCCTTTGCAAGAGCTCCTGCATCCTCTATGCCATCCCTGTGCCCAAGATAGAGCAGCAGGTCTCTCCCAGCAAGGGGGCAGTATGGTTCTCAGGGAACTGAGCCTATGATGGGGAGAGAGGTCCAGGGTTTCCTGCCTCTGGCCCTGGGGCCTCTGACCCTGGGGACACCCACACAGCCTCATAACCCTCCAGGGACCCTGTACCTGCTCAGCTCTCCCCAGCCCCTCCACACCCCACCACTCACCCGCTCTGCTCCCCTCCAGGTGGTTCACCAGTTCCGTGGCCCTCCTGACCCTTCACCTGCTCTGCTCCAGGGACATCTGTGCTCCAGGGACATCGGTTTTGCCCAGATTTCTGTGCTGCAGTCCCGTGGGTCTCATGCTCCTCCTGGCTCCTGTGACTGGACCCAGTCCCTGAGCCTCTCCAGAGCCTCAACCTTCCCTGGTGTACTCCTGTTCCCCATGGCCACTGAGTGGTTGTGCTTTGGGGGTGGGGAGGCTTTTGTCTGGTGTGGTGCTATTTTTAGTCTTTGTTGCTCTGCAATTCGAATGTTGCACAGCAGCAACAAAATTCTAGGATAATATCTAATACCCTATCTCTGGCCCTGATGATTGCTGAAGGGGCCACTGCACTGGAAGGCCAGCCACGTCTTGGGGAGGTGTTAGGGTGGTGCTGGAGGCCTGGGGAGCTGGACAGATCGTGCTGGCCCTGCTTTCCTGGTCCCTCTCCAGCTGGGGGCCTGTCTCAGTGGTGCTGCCGTGCTCCCCAGTGTCCTCCAGCTGGAGGACTGACACTGCGGTGCTGCTGTGCTCCCTGGTGTCCTCCTGCTGGGGTCTGGCCACAGAGGTGCTGGTGTCCCCCCAGGCGTCCTCCAGCACCGGGCCTAGCGCAGAGGGTCTGCCCTTCGGGGCGTCCTCTAACAGGGAGCCTGGCCCTGGCGGTGGTGTGCTTCTGGGCGTCCTCCAGCTCAGGGACTCCTGCAAAGGTGACCCTTTTGCCCGGGGTGGCTTCCTTTCCCCTCTTTTGGACTTCCTGCTTTCGCAGGATACCCGGCCTTGGGGTATTCCCCGAAACCTCAGGCTGGGGAGGCTGTCCTTGTAATTGGGGTCACCGGGCTCCCGGAAGGTGACACGCTTTGGCACCCGGAAAGTGACGCGCTTGGGCCGCTCCTCCCCTCCTCCTCATAGTCCTCCTCCTCCTGCTTCCTGGAGCGGAGGATCAGGTAGGTGGCCATGACCTCGTCGTACTTGTCAGCGTCAATGGCCTCCCGAATTTCCTGCCTCTCGTAGCCCAGGCGCTCCATATCTTTGATTATGGCCGGGTCCTGGGGGCTGAGCCACGGCTCGCTGAAGGGCAGGAGTCCCTCGCTCGTTTCTGCGACCCAGGGTGCTGCTGGATGCACTCCAGGGGGCAGCGCCTCCAGGGGTCCTTTTCCAGCATTTTGGCCAGCAGGTCCTGGCACTGCTCCGTGAGGTAGTGGGGCAGCTGGAGGTACGCGCCCAGGACGCGCACCCTGACCGCCGGGAGGTGGGGCGCCCTGAAGGGCAGTGTGCCGGTCAGCATTCTGTAGAGAAGGACGCCCAGGCTCCACACGTCCACCTTGGGGCCATTGTAGCGCTGGCCAAGGTAGACCTCGGGGGCCCTGTATTCTGGGCGACAGCAGCACGTGCTCAGCGCCCGGTTGAAGGCCTGGACGCTGAGCCCAAAGTCCACCAGCTTGACTTTTCCCTCTCGGGTCAGCAGAATGTTCTCAGGCCTCACATCCCTGTGCGCGATGCCTTTGGCATGGCAGTAGCTGAGGGCCGCGAGGATCTGCCGAAAGAGCGGCCGGGCCGCGCTCTCGCCCAGGCGCCCACGCCTGTCCAGGAAGGCCTGCAGGTCCTCCCCCTGCACGTACTCCATGACGAGCTGCAGCTCCGGCCCGGTGTCCACCACCTGGAAGAGCTCCACGATGTTCGGGTGGTGAAGGGCCTTCATGCACCCCATCTCGCGGGCCAGGAGGCGGAGGTCGGGCAGCTCGGACTTGCGGACGCCCCTGATGAGCACCTTCGTGCCCGTGAGCGCGTGCAGCGCCAGCGTCACCTTGGCGTGGGAGCCCCGCCCCAGCTCCCGCAGCACCAGGTAGCTTTGCCCTTGCCGTCCCTGGGACATAGCGCCTGTGCGCTTGACTACGCTGACCACCCTCACCAGCCCTGACTATAAGCAAATACAAAAAAAAAAAAAAAAAAAACAAGGAAAATAAGGTAAAAAACAAAGAAAGAAAAATAAAATAACTAAAATAAATAGCCTAAACAAATAATTAAATAAATAAACAATAAATAAAACAAAAGAGAACCAAATACCCCAAAACAGGCTCTCACTGTCTCTCTCGGCGTCCGGAGTGCACAGGTCACTGTCCAGAGCTTCCCGGCTCCTGAGGACACAGGCGCAGTCCGGGCGGGCCTGATGCAGGCGGTGCCGGTGCCGTCACAAGGGCTCTTTGTGGCGTCAGAGCCACAGGCCACAGCCATTGGCAGAGGGAACCGCCAGCGGTTTCTCAGCCTTAACGAAAAAGCTGCCGCTTAACGACAACCCTTGGAATGCCCGAGAGGCCCTTTCATCTGTCCTGAGCAATCCCGGCCTGGGTTTTGGCTTTTCCAGGCGTCCCCATCCTGGCCCCGCCTTGTGCAGATGCTTTACTGTCGCGCTCACACTGTGGGGAGAACAGCAAACAGGGGGCGCAGGCGGTTGGGCGCGCGCTGGGGAGCTGTCCACAGCCTCTGCCGCGCCCGCGAGGGCCCACGTGGCGCGCAGACCCCTCCTGCCCCGCCCGCTGCTCCCCTCAGCAGTGGATTTCAGTCAGTCTGCCTGTTCTGTTCCAGGCTGTCTCTGGGGAATCCTCTCACCCTCCCGCGCATCTGGCCTGCACCCCGGTGCTTGTATAAATAAAATACATCTTTAAGAAAATTAAAAAAAAAAAAGGCACAGTTACTGCTGTTGCAATGAACTAGTAAGGTTTAAATTCTAAAATTTTCAAGAGGTAATTTCAGGATTCTTTTTCAGCCTGTCTTTCTTTTTGGGGGGCTGTAATTGTGTCATGCAGTCAGTTTAGTAGAAAAATAACATTAAATAATAATACTATATGCACAAAAGTTCCTTTGAGAAGGAATATACTAACAAATCCAATAGGTCATAACAGTACCAGTGTGCTTAAAACTAAACAAAAATGTTAGGAAATTCAGAATACTTTGTTTTTTAGGTTGCTTTTAACACTTCAACCAAAATAAAGTGATTTAATAGTGATAAATATCAGGAAGTATAAGTATCATTGTTTTAATTCTATGTATATTACATATATCAATATGTGCACTTACATATATATTAATATCTGAGGAAGGAGATTTAGAGAGGCTAATTACTTTTTCCAAGGTTACCTATATATGATATTCACTCAAAAGAAACAATGACTAATTATTGAGAAACTACACTGTACTTTTGTAGAATTGATAGTGTTCTAGTGATCAAGATATAGAGAGATTGTTGTGATAAAACTGACTTTTCAGTGGCAGGGAATAAAAGCAATATAAATAAGTTTTAAAATATCCAACAGAGAAATAACAAATGGTGATAGGAACTGTACAAAGGATCGAAACAAACCAATTGAATTTTCAATGCCATTTAGGATAACATCAAAATATGAAACCCATCAGGATATTTTTAATAAAATGTATGTATCTGTAAAGCTATGAAAACATTATTCTTTCATGGAAATGATAAGACTTCAATAAATGACAATATGAACTCTATTGACAGACCAGGATGCATACAGCAAAGTTTGGGAGAAAGCACAATTGCAGAGGGGAGCACAGAGAGGCAGAAAGGACTGAATCACCCTGCAGTAAGAAAAAGGAGGTCAGTGTTTCATGTGGACAAAGGAGAAGGAATTGTGAGACAAGCTCAAAGATATTCCCAGAAACTAGTCACTCAGAACTTCCTAATTCAGGGGGATGGCCTGAACTTCATGCTAATTGTGAAAATGGAGAGAGGTGTTGGCGAGTGGAGTGAATTGAATAATTTGTGTTTGAGGAAAATCTCTTTGCATTGGGGAAACTAGATTGTAGGAGAACAAGATGCAACAGGGAAAACAACGGAGAAACTTGCAGTAGACAAAGAGAGAGGAGTGGGTCAGAGTGGTACTTTGCTTAGGATGTTAGCTAATAGGGCTGATTTGGATGGATATAGAAAGTGAGGGAAAGACAGAAATGAAAGATGCTGCCAAACTTTCTATCTTGAGCAACTTGGTAGATGTAATTGCTATTTGCTTTTTTTTTTTTTTAAAGATTTATGTATTTATTTATACAAGCCCTGGGTACAGTCAGAAGTGCGGGAGGGTAAGAGAATTCACCAGAGCCAGAGCAGAGAACAGAATAGGCAGAGTGACGAAATACACTGCTGAGGGGAGCAGCGGGCACAACAGGAGAGTTCTGTGGTGCCATGTGAGACCCTCGCTGGTGGCCAGGGATTGAACCGGCACTGCAGATTCTGTGGGCAGCTTCGCAACCTAGTACTCAACCGCTGCGCCACTAGGGGAGGCCCATGCTTTTTTTTTTTTTAAGTTTTATTTTTATTTGCTGAATTCAGAGAACAAAGAGTAGAGGTTTGGGTAGATGGAAGATTGGTGTAGTTGAAGAGGTTAGGTTCCATCTTCTTTTATAAGAAATCACACACTCTATCTAACAAAGATTATTGATATAGAATGTTGTGGGGAAGAATCAAGGTGGAGGCCCTGTTGCAGGGGTGAAAGAGTTCACCAGAGACAGATGGGAAATACCAGGCGAATTTATTGAAATACACTGCTAAAAGAAGCAGAGGGCGAAACAGGAAGGGTGGACTGCTCAGAGTTTGGGTCCCAAGTCTCTACGCTTTAGAACCATTGACTGGTTAGGGTGACTAGTCTTGGGTGTGTCCTGACTGATGATCTGAATCAGCATAGAGGATCATCAGTTCTGGGCCTCACCAGCTTAAGGTCCATGTTTCCATGGCAGTTCCATCCACTCCCTTTATCATTCCAGCCTCCCAAACTTGCCTCTGGCCAAGGAGTGGGGGCTTGGTTTTCAAATTCTTAACGATACCTTGACAGACCAGAGGTGCAGGGGTGAAAAATTTCACCAGAGGCAGACTGGAGAACAGAAAAGGCACATTTGTTCAAATACACTGCTAAGAGAAGCAGCTAGGGAGACAGGAAAGATCTGCAAGTGAAGAAAGATTTTGGGCTCCCTTTTATAAATAGTTTTGTCAGTTTTGCTTTGGGGAGTTAGTTTTGGGCTGGTTAGTACAGGGGTGTCTGATCCTGGGGGCTTGATCTTTGACCCAGAATGTGTCCTGGCCTTGCCTCCACATTCCTGGTCAAAGGGATCCATCTTACGGATTGGGACCCAGAGCAGCCTCATCAGTTCTCTCTGTGTTCAAGCCTCCCAAACCTTCCTGCTGGGCAAGGGGTAGGGGCTTAATTTTAACCTTATTTAACACTACCCCACCATTTGGTTTCTGTTTTTCTGCCACAGTGGATAATTTCCTATATGCGATTTACATTCCCTCTTCTTGGTCTTCACCTGTCTGCATCCATTAAATTTGGAAGTCTCTACTGACAGAAACAATTCAAAGCATGCACTTTATGACTTAACACTCTTATATCAATAAGTGTCAAGTAAATTACCAAAAAGGGAACCCCAAATCCCCAAAGGCTAAACACGGAAGCAATTCTACATTTTCTTAAGAGAGAATTTCTGACAATTAAGTTGTAAGTTATGGTACAATCAAAAGAGCAAAAGGGGGTTGAATTGGGTTGCTTTATTTTTTTATTACTCATTCCCTGTCAAAACCATGTTTAATTACCAAATATTAAAACATGAGCCCATCAAATCAGCAAAAATAGTATAAATTCTGGAAAAAGGAAAGAAAATACTGTGATTTCCAGAGAAAGGATTATGTTGTCACTCCTGCAGTATACATCTGGCCCAACACGGGTGTCAGGGTGTCATTTCATAAGTTTAAAAACTAAGCTCTCACTCTTACCCCACAGTCATGTTTGAGAGACTTGAGCAGAGAAGGGCATCAATAAGGCTGCCACGGGAACTGGGCCACTAGACTGACCGCCATGGCAGATAAACCAGCCCAACTCCAGGAATGCAGAGGCAGGGCCTGCACATGTGTCTGTGTCAAGGGTCTGCACCCAAGAGCAGACATCCCAGCCGATAACCTGTGCAAACTGGCTCCCCAAGTAAGAAACCCTATGGAACCCTAGTGTAAAAGTCTCAAATCCTTCACACACAGCTGTATAGCTCCCTCTTGCCCCCTGTTCCCTTGCAGGGTATTTCAATAAATCCTCCTTTTCTGTTCTCTACTCCATCTCTGCTGCACTCTTACACCCCCATACCTCACGCCTCCCCCAGCTATGGTTCCACCACAAAGACTGCTTAATAATGTTTGTTCAACTTAACGAACTATCCAATCATCGCTTATATCACTGACCCTGAATTATTATTATTTCTGATATAAATGTTATTAACAGCATTAGCAAGCTAATATTGATGGGGCAATTAAAGATAAATTCACTGATTTTCAAACTCTAAAAAGTTCCCTTATTTTCTGTAGATTCAGAGACCTGATAAGGGAAGAAGAACACAGGCTCAGATCTCTTTCTTCACCCTCCCTATGCCAGAGAAGCTGCGCTTGAATGTTTACAAATCATGACTGTAGAACAAGGATTGACAAATTTCTCTCTCCTCAAAGAATAAATATTTCAAACTTTATTTACCATATATTGTAGTTCCTTTTGCAACTACTAAAATCTGCACTACAGCAAGGAGATAGCCAAGGACAATTAACAAATGAATGTGGCTGGTTTTTCATTGTATTTACAAGGTTGAATTTAGCCTGAGGTGTCATTTTCTTGTTCTAAGGAAATCATTTCCCTTTTCTCCACAATTTTACATCTTTGGGTTTGCTCCATGAATTTTGAAGTGGCTGGAATTTAGGATGACTTAGGAAATTTGCATCAAAATGTGGGTCTTTGAGCAACCCTCATCCATCTTGGAGATTCTGACTCCCATGTATTAGAGCAAAAACTGTAAAGAACACACAGCAATCAGAATAAATGTCCTCTGAAATTAAGACCTTTAAATGTCCCTTCATAGGCCATCAGTTGATTCCATTGTTTTTAAAAATTAACTGCTGAGGGAGAAAAAATTTAAAAAAGGAAAAGTATGAGGATTGCGTATAAGAGAGCAAGTCAAAATATCTCAGAATAGCTTTTACTTTTTTACATATATATACAAATGGAGCTTCGGAATTATCACAAATTTCATGAGCTCTAATAAACATCTTTGTGTTTCACTTCATTTTCTTTTAATTTTTACTGAAGTTCCACTGGTTTGTACCATTATATAGCGATAGGTTTTGGTGTACATTAAAAATTAACATTTGAATAAACAGTTTCTATTCTTCACCATACAAGAACTCCTTCACCCAAATTCCTCAGCCCCTTTTCCTGTTTCCCTCTGGCAGCAAATATTTGCTTCTTACAGACTAAGATGTTGTTTTTGGTTTGTTTTGTTTGTTCATTTGTTTTGTTTCTCTATCATCCATATAGGAGTGAAATTGTAACAGGGTGGTCCCCAGGAAAGGGGGAGGTTCCAGGTTCCCACCCCACCCAAGGGAGGGTGGAGCTGAGGAGGGAGAGAAGAAGCTGCAGAGGAAACTGAGGAAGGAAGGAAGCAGGATGGAGCCAGAAGGAGACCCAGAGGAGGCACGTAGAGCAGAGAGACGCGTGAAGAAACCACGCTTGCCTTTTGGTCGTGGACTGGGTGACACAGATGTGGGCGAGAGACCCGTGGGGAGGTGGCAATGGCGGTTTTTGTCTTGCTTTTGATAATTTACTCTTTTCCTTCCAGACTTGTCTGGTGGTTTCTGATCCTTTTCTATGGGTCCCCACTGGAAGATGCCTTAGACCTGTGGCAGGCTTTGGGACCTTATTCTGGGCCAATCCCTTTTGGATGGACTTTTACCAACAAGGGGACTGGTAACATTGGATACTTTATTTAGAAACTATAGAGACACACTGCAGGGGGAGGGGGTGCGGGGTGGGGGGAGGGAGGGAGGGCAGGGAGAGGAAGGACTAGAGTCAAAATAAGGGGGGGGTGCAATTGTATTGGGAATATAACCAAAATGAAAATGCATACATTGTGCCAAGATGAAAAATGATGTAAGAATTATATAAAATAAAATATTTTAAAAAAAAGAAACTGTAGTCTCTGCCTTTCCTATATTGTTTCCTAATTGTATTGAAGTTCCTTCCCAGTAAAGTCTCATATGTTTGTGGTGATGCGGTGGACGGCAGAACCCATTTAGAGCAGGTAGGTTTGTGGTGTCTGGGCTGCTCCTCTCCTTGCCCTGTAACAAAATCATATGGTGCTTTTATTATCCCTCTGACTTATTTTAGATAGCAAAATATAGATACTCTAGGTCAATCCATGTTGTTGCAAACAGCAGGATTTCATCTTCTTTATAGCTGAGTAGTCTCCCACTGTATATATATATGATATATATTTATATCATGTATATCACTTTTTTTTTTTATTTTATCATCTGTCAGTGGGCTCTGAGTTTGTTTCTCTGTCTTGAGTGTTGTGAATAATGTTATGATGAACATGGTGTTCCATATATCTCTTTGAATTTAAGTTTGTATATTTTTGTGGTAAAGCTTGACAACTAAAGAGAAGTCAGCTAGCTGGGTCATGGGATATTTCTTTTCTTAATTTTGTTGAGGGATTGCCACACTATTTCCATGATTAGAACAGTTTAAATTTGTAACAACAATCTACAAAGAATTTTTTCTCTCCACAACTTTACCATCACTTGTTTCTTGTCTATTTTGATAATAACCCTCTTAACAGATAGGAGATGATCGCTCATTTTGCTTCTGATTTGCTTTCTGAATAGGAGAGGAGGAACACACGTTCATGCGCCTGCTGCCATCTCTGTCTCCTGTGGACAAGGCGCTCTTCAACATCTCTGTCCACTTTTCAATGGGGATATTTGTTCTTTTGGTGACGAGTTTAATGAGTTCTTTATAAAATTTCTATATTAAGCCCTTGTCTGACATATGTAAGTATTTTCTCCAAATCATTAGCTTTTTTAATGGTGGTTTCTTTCACTCTATAGAAACCTTTTAGTTTAATATTGTCCCATTTGTTTATATTTGCTTTTGTTTCCTTTGCCAATGTAATCCGATTGACAAAAGTCATCTCTAAGGCTGATTAAGGAACTGTGTCATTTTTGTTTTTCTGTGTATTTTGTGATTTCAGAACTTATATCCATGTCTTTACTCCACTGTTGGTGGAAATGAAGACTGTTTCCTTTCCTAGAAAAGTAGGATAGGTATTTCTGAAAATACTAAAAATAGTTCTACCTGATGATCCAGCAATCCCATTCTTAGATATCTCTCTGAAGTATACAAAAACACTAATATGAAGGGATATGTGCACTCCTATGTTCATTGTAATAGTATTTTCAATACCAAAGTGATAGAAGCAACCTAAGGGTCCAACAATAGATGAGTTGGTTACAAAAATATGGCGCACAACACACAAATACTACTCAGCTACTAAAAAACCCCACCGGATTAAATCTTCCTCTTTGCAATAATATCGATGGTACCAGAAGAGACTATGACTCACAGAATTAGCTAGAAGAAAGATAATACCAGGGAGAGTAAATGGTTTGTCCACAGATCCAAAACTATAGCCTAACTTGAAAATAAAACAAAAATCTCTTACTTAGAGAGACCAATTTTCCATCAACTACTTAAAAATTTATGGGCACAGAATGACCTACATCTATTTCAAACATAGTGTTTTTCATTAGACTGTTATTTCATTGCAATCTGGTTCAGTATGCAAACTTGTAACATAAAAAGGTAATGAAGGGCTATTTATTAAAAGAGATGGATAAAAGGGATCTGAAAAGCATTATCCTTCAGGGCTACCATGTGAAACCCTGTCATTTGTTATTTTCCATTTTGTTATAATAAGAACGAAAGGTTAAATATTTTCATATTAGTTTTTACTTTGACATTTACCAAAAAGAGTCTTTTCAATTTCAGAAAAAACTGTTCATAGTAACCATGTAGTATATAGTCCTTACACATGCATACCAATTAATTTAAATCTAAAACTTGCCTGTGACATGATTCATTGATCAGTAAAGACACATTCATTTTATATTAAATTCTATATGGCCAATGGTGCAGTGAGAAATTATTGGGAAAGGGGCCACGCTGTTGGCTTTGAGAGTAAGTCTCAGCTCTATCACTGCTGTGGCCTGAGTTCAATTCCCCACGAGGGAGCTAAGCCACATAGGGTGCAGCAGCCTTCTCCTGTCATGCCTGCTGCTCCCTGGAGCAGTGTATTTCAGTACATCTGCCTGTTCTGCTCCCCACTCTCTCTGGTGAATCCTTTCAACCACTGCACCTCTGGTCTACACCCCAGTTCTGTTATGCTTGAAAAACATACATTGGAAAAAGGTGGCAGTCTTTGTTTGGAAAGTCTGCAAAGCAGATCAAGGAGAAAAGACTTTAATGAGAAACTATTTGAGAATAGTACAGAGCAATATGATGAAGGGATTAACATGGTAATTCCAACTAAAGCATAAACTAACTGAAGTATAAACATTTTGAGAATAAAGCAGTCAGCTAATTCTGTTACATTACATTCATTTATCAACTCTTAATCAACTTGCTTCAGTGTACTTCTGCTACATTGTCTGGTCCACAAATCACTATACAACAGAATACAACTTAAATATATGAAGGGAAACTCCATTATGGAAGTTTGTAGATGGCTCACAGCTATTCCATGCAAACACAGTTCGGGGAACCTCCCCTCAGGAAACCACAGGAAACAAAGTCTCTACAAGGGTGTTGCCACAATATGCCCCCCGTGGGGCAGAGGAGTGTGCACGCATGAGCCACAAATTCATGGTCCTCCTTGGAACCCGGGTCCAGGTTAGTTATTTAGGCTTATGAAACAGGACTTGGGCACTATTCCAAAATGTGCTATGGATCAAACCATGGCAATACAACCCTGCATTTCCATTACATTGTGAGTGCTCCTGCATCAGGAAATAATCTCCTCTTTTCACCACCATAGAGAACACTTGATTTTCCTAGGGCTACAAGAATTAAGGAGTGATGTATTACTATCTCATCTATTTCTTTCTCTACCACTGTTCCCTATTGGAATGGCATTAAAATTAGCCAAATCAGACTGGAAAGGAAAGGAAAACAATGAAATAACTGCAGGGGACATAATTTGAGGAACATTTTCCAGGACATAATTTGAGGAAATTCAAGGATTTTCTATATTATTGATGCAGATGTTGGCTACATAGATCAACTGAGGAGCAAACATTTTCTTACCCATGACCTAGATGTGGTATAAATGGAATTAGAAATTTCCTCCATATCTGAGGATTGGAAAGCTGATAGTATACCAGAGACTATGATTCAACTAAGAGGCCCACATAGTAAGACCTCCGTAATGGATCATGGCTTTTAGCAGTAATGTAAGCAAAACACCCAAAAGCAATAATTAATATATATATGTGTGTGTTACACTAGTTTATAACACTGTATAAATTTTTGGAGTACAGCTTCACACCTATTAAAATGTGTAATTCCACACCACACACACCAACAGAGTTCTAATGAGCCTCCACTAACAGGCTTCCCCAACACCCCCCCCCCCTCCAGGATCAGGTCCTCCTGCCAATTTGTGTCTGTGCAAGCATCGACTTCTTTCTTTTCATGTGTGTGTGTGTGTGTGTGTGTGTGCCCTCACCCCACTGAAAGGAGGACTCTGGTGAAGTTTTTCTTAGAGGTGACCCAAGAACCCCCATCTGTGACCCCAACACCTCTCCCAAGGAAACAAGGAAAGTCTGAGAAACTGTCATCCAGGCAAACTGGATGGGATTATTGGGCATAAAATGGACATTAGCAAAAACGAATTAAAGTATGGCGTTTAGTTATTATGTCAACATTGCTGCATTAGTGGTAAAAAAAAAAATCTGTACTCATGTAGGATGTTAACAAAATGGAAATGGTGTGGGATAAACAAGACGTGTACTGCCTTTGCAACTTTTCTGTAAATCGAACAGTATTCTTTAAATGTTATTTTTTAAAATACTCTCAATATTTAATAGGTTATATAAAGAAAAATTTTTTTCTTTTCCAGTTTTCCCAGGTATCACCGTCCAGGGACTGGAGAGAGGGGTTCTGGGAGAAAAGATGGAAACCTCACACACAGGGCAGGCTCCGGAGTCTCCTCTCCTCTGAGCCCTGCTGCTCTGACTCCTCACAGAGCATCTCACCCCCAGGTCGCCGCCCTCCAGCATCCCCAGCTGTGCCCACCTCAGCCCCCGCCCCGTCCTGGCGGCGCCACCAAATCCGGAGCAGCGCGGCAGCGCCCCCGTGTGGCCACAGGGCTGAGCACAGGAGCCCAGAGCCGCCCTTTCTCCTGCTCAGCCAGGCCCTCCCCAGGCTCCCTGGGCCCCCAGCGGCAGGACAGGGATCTGCACACAAGGGGGCGCCCAAGTCCAGTGTCAGGTCAGAAGTCCCCAAATTTTCTTAGTCCTATGGACAAAGGACAAAAGCAGGTTTCCAGGTCATTACAGCTGATTCCCAGATTATGGGCTGATCCCCAAATATAGAGGTTCCTTCAGTCTCGGATGGATCCTTGGACTCCAGAGTCTCTGTACTTTGTTTCTGCTTCTGCTTCCAGGGAATTAACATTCAATTCTACCCAGGAGCCCAGGGCCTCGCCCAAGAAAAGGACAAGGTTCCAGGAAAACACCAAGACCCGGGGCCAACCACCATCCACGTCTTGCAGCAGGGGGGAGCAGGAGTGATCAGAGCCGGGGAGAGACCCGGGGAGCTGGTGGTGGTGTGTGGTGGATCATTGGTGGAAGGGCCGCACCTAAGAGGAACAATAACTATAGAAAGATGACCCACGCTGTAAGGAAATAAATAAACAAATATACATCTTTTAAAAATTCTCCATCTCTGAATGAGGGGAGGTTGAGGAGAGCCCCCAGGGCATGACTAGGAAGACGGGGAGGCTCCTGGAAATGGAGCAGAGGATGAAAATGGGGACTAGGGGATGGGGCCCCAAAGGAGTGGTGGGGGCACCAGGAAGGGTGGGGCCAGGAAGGGGCAGCATCGGGGACACTGTGAGGGGAAGGTCTGTGTGGGAGACGCGGCTCTGGCTGGGGCTGGGAGAGTCTCTGTCTCCCCTGGTGGGACTGCAGAGGGGCTGGAGCTGTAACTGACCAGGGAATCACTTAAGTTCTGGGCCTTTCCTGTCCGTGCAGGGCTGGTGTGACTCAAACACGCACACTCAGGCTGATGAAGGAGAGAGAGGAGGAGAGGACAGATGGTTAGGAGGAGGCCCCCATTTCCTGAGCCACAACATCCTCCCCAACTCCCCAATGCTGGGGTGGCAGGGAGATTCCTGGAATCAAGAGGAGGTGATTCAGGGAATCAAGAGGAGAAAGGCCTGTGCTGCCCTGGAGGGCCATCTGGGGAATGATTCTGGGGCTCCAGGGCCCCACTCCCTGCTAGCAGGTTAGAGTCAGCCCTGCTCACAGCTCCAGGCTGCTGACAGCCCCTCTGTGCCGTGACCCTGCAGACACCGCTCTGGGGATAGTATAAAGAAAACAAAACAGCAAAATTAAATGGGAATCTGAAAACGGTAGAACTGATTTTTAGAAATCACATATTTTGAAGGACACTTCAGAGGACGTGGAATCCTTGTCTGACAGCTCATTGCAATCAGGACCTTGACCGTCACGTGAGCTACTCTGGCCTCCACTGTTTCTTGTGAGAAAACAGCCACTGATCACTTTATCGCCTGAATATTTTACTGGTTTGTACCAAATCACTTCCTCCTTTGCACCTAAAACAAAGATCTGGTGTCTCCACAGTCTCTGAGGGGGAGGCGGCAGGAGGGGCCTCCCTCAGAGGCTCCAGCTCTGGGTCCCACGAGGCTGCGATGGGGACGAGATGTTGGCGGATCTGAATGGCCGTGATCAGCGTGGAAGGACCTGCCTCAGAGCTCCTGCATGTGGCTCCTGGAGAAAACCCTCAGGTCCTTGTCCTGTGGGCGTCCCCTTAGCTGAGGGTCCACCGTGTGCAGGGAGTCACCCCAGAGAGGGGGAGCCCGGGCGGGAAGTCTCAGCCCCTGTGAGCCTGACTCTGTGACGTGGCGCGTCCCTTCTGCTTCATTCTCCTCACGAGGAAGAGCCAGCAAGTCACACACACTCACGGGGGGAGCTGTCTCCCCTCCTGTGTATCCCAGAATGGGTGGAAAATTGAAAACCAACACAGTAGACCTTCTGGACACACATTATTTCCATTCTGCCCACATGAAAAATAAGCTGCCTCCCACCCAAGGCCCCTAAAAGTCTCTCCCATCACAGAAGCAGCGTGATGTCAGCATCTCACCGTGTGACTCAGGACCATGCAGATGAGGCGCCTTGAGAGCATCTGTGCAGTGAAATTGTCTGTGCTCAGCTCCTTGTGGGCTACAGCAGTTTTCCCATAAGCCCTTGATGAAGATACAGTGGAGGACAGACACAGGGCAACTTGTAGACCCATTTTTTAATGTTTTAAAAACAAACTTATTGAGAGATAACTTTTGGCCATTTTGTCATCTGTTGAAGGCTCACCTGTCATGTCCTTTTGGTAAGTGCAGAGCAGAGCAATCATCCCATACTCTCCCTTGAGAACATCTCCATCACCACAACAACCTTGTTTCCTGGGCCTGGGCCCATGGGGACCACCCCCACTTCCCCCTCCCCAGCCCTGGG
Source organism: Talpa occidentalis (assembly GCF_014898055.3). NCBI lineage: Eukaryota > Metazoa > Chordata > Mammalia > Eulipotyphla > Talpidae > Talpa > Talpa occidentalis. The sequence continues at coordinate 37,063,667 of NW_023602073.1, forward strand.
CAGCCAGAGCCCACTCTCTGCCTCTGGGGATGGACCAGGGAACTTCTCTCTAAACACATCCCAGGCGACTCAGCTGACACAGACCTGCAGTGGACATTTGGGGTACCCTAACCCAATGCATGCTGGTGCCCAGGAACATACTCCACAGGGTGTTAAGGTCACAGAGAACCACATGACCCCACCCAGGAGGCCCTGCAGCCTGGGGTGTGTGAGGAGAGAAGGGCTGCAGTAGCTGCCTCAGAGGGGGCCAAGGGCAGAGCCAGGGAGGTTCCTTCCTCAGCAGGAAGGGGACATGGGAGCTGGGTCTTGAAAGCCAGATGTGGGCACAGGAACAGAAGTGGCTCAGGGAGCTGATGAAAGGCCGGCTACATGACCTCAGCAGTGACTTTCTCCATGTGACCTTGGAGATCCCTCCCCAGCACTCTGTGAACTGGGAAGTGATACTGTCCTGACACCCCTCCCCCACACCCTCTCAGAAACAAGGACATGGAGACTGAGGGGTTATGGCAGTGCCCAGGTCAGAACCCCAGCCACCTGGCTAATGTCTGGGCCTCTGGACCGACACCATCCTCCAAACTGACCAGGGGACCAAGGAGGCAGTGACCCTGGAGCCCTCACCACCCGCTCCAGATACCACACATTTCTTGGCTGGATTTGACTAAAGACAAAAGCGCAGTAGTAAGTCATCATGTCATCACCCTTCATGGATAGGAATTGAACTCACCAAAGAGAAAGACACAGAGTGACTGGTTGTACCAAAAACAAAACCCAACTTTATGCTGCCTCCAGGAGACAGGATCAAAACAGCCCCACTGCGGGAGACAGGAATAGGCCAGGATGCTTCAGGAGCTGCCCAGTGTGGACAGTTCACACCCCCACTGCTGGAGAAACCAAGACAGGATGAGGATCCTGCAGGCGTGACTGTATTTTTTTTTATATTCTTCTTTTTTTATTTTTTAACTTCGCTTTTCACTTGTAAACACTATTTGCTTTCCCCACCCCCTCAGGTGTAGTCCCCATAGAGTTTCCTTCTCCAAGGCACCCGTGCACCATCACCTCAGTCCCCTGTGCTCCTCCCTCCCTCCCTCTGGTCCTCTGCACACTGGGGATCAGAGAGAGACTGAGACAGGGACACACAGAGGAATGGGGCAGGGACAGAGAGGCCGAGAGGGACAGGGACACACACAGAGAGTGAGATGAGGACAGACCAAGAGGGGGAGAGAGAACATCAGAGGGACATACAGAAAGAGAAAGGGAGAGTCAGCCAGTGAGGACAGGGAAGGAGACAGAAGAGGCCTCGCTGGCATCACTCACTGTTGGAGTGGACACCCCATGCCCTGGGTGGCCTCGTCCCAGTCAGAACTCAGTCCCAAGTCGATACAACCTCCAGGCAGGTGGGCAGGTGTGTGAGCAGGCAGGGGGCCCTGAGAAATCTGTGGCCGGCAGGTGTGCACTGTCTGTGGCCCTGGCACCTTGACTGGGCCCGCAAGGCCCTGTAGGGCACGGCCAGAGAGGAGCAGGGCTGACAGGCACACTGGGTGGGAGGACAGGCACCCTGGGTGGGAGATGACTTTGCCCCCAGCAGGTCTGGCCAGGCCTGGGTGAGGCATATGCAGGTGCCCTTCTCCAAGTGGGACCCTTCAAGTGCTGTGAGCCTGACACCAGCCTCCCCTCCAGGGGCAGCAGAGAGTGACCCACTCCCCAGGACCGCCCTGGGAGAGGCTCCACACTCTGGAGCTCCTCTGGGCCCATGGGAGACAGGAGCCTGGAGTTGCCGATGCTGCAGGGCCTGCTCCCTGGCAGGGAGGATGAGCCAGGTCAGCAGCCAGAGACCAGAGTGCCCAACAGGGGCCCTGGCTACGTCTCGCCATATCTCGCCATCCAAGGGCTCAGGAAGGCTATGCTGCTGTCAGTGTTGTGGGCTGGGCCTGGTATGGAGGGTGAACAGGAAGTGGCCCAGGAAGCCATGGGATGGGGGGGGCATCTGTCTGAGCAGGAAGTCCAGGGAAGGGGACCCAGGAAGTGACATCACCTCCAAAAGATGACAGGGCACACATCACCTCGGAACCCTGGTCCCCAGGCAGTTGGTTCTGAACCAAACCTGACCCAGCTCACCTGCCTGGTGGGCCTGGACCCGGCACCATATTTTGTTGCTGTTTGCCCAGGTCTCCCTGCAGTGGACCCAAAAAATTTCCCTGAAACTCGTGTCGCACTCTGCTGAAAGGCATGAGGAGCCTGTGTCGACGTCTCTGGCCAGCACCAGCACTGCCCCTGAGGAAACTAGGGGGGCCCTCGGGACAGGTCAGGCCACACCAGGGCTCTGATGCCCCTACCCCTCCCTTCCCCCTGTGAGTGTGGGTGTGCGTGCGGTGAGAGTGAGTGTGTGCGTGCTCCAGGAAGGAGGGTCTGGCCCACCCAGGAGGTGGGTCATGTCTACACCAGAACCAGCCTGGCTGGTGGTGGGACCCAGAGAGTCATGGCTGCTCCCTCTTGCCCCAGCTGGTTGCTACCTAGCAGGTGTGTCTGTTTGCTCCCAGAGGGTGTTCTGTGTCCAGGAAGGTGAAGAGATCCAGAGAGTGCATTTCCCCGACTGTCCTTCCACAGCCCAGCGTGGGATCTGTCCCAGCACAGAGCCCAGGTTGAAGTGTACCCGCAATTTGAGATTGGGGCACATGTCCAAAGGAACTGGCTGGAGTACACAAAGCCCCTGGAGGAGCTGTCCGAGGGTAAGTGGCACAGGATGGTGCATGGGCCCTACTGGGCGGGGTAGAGTCAGGTGCCCCTTGGAGGAGACCACACGGGCTAGATTCGGACCACGAGCAGTATGACCTGGCATCTGTAGCTGCTGAATTTGGGAAACAGAATCCCAGGGGCCCCCTATCTTGGGCTGGTTTCTGCTCAGGGCTCTAGCATGTGGTCTGTTTGCAAAAGCAAGTGGCAATCTGGCATGTGGCTGATGGCCTGTCCTCTTGCATCCTTAGCCCCTTCTCAAGGAGCACAGCCAGGCTTCCCTGCTGCCCATGGGACAGGCCAGGAGACCAGCCAAGTTGCTGACTGGAGACAAGCAGACACTAGGGGTCCTGAAGGGACAGGAGAAGCCGCTCCTGCATATGCTGTTCCAGAGCAACAGGAGAGCCCAGCAGGCCTGCTGGGTCAGACAGACAATGCCCAGGATGCTGTAGGCGTCCTGGGCATTCTGAGCTCACTAAACCCCTGAATAGTCAGCCTGAAACTCCCCAGATTCCAGCAGGATGTCCCCAGGCTGCTGAGCTAATACCAGCCCTGCTGGGGAAACCAGGCCAGGACCTTAAACTGTGGGACAACCTGCTGGGCACAAGCGAACACCACCTGTTTGCAGGGAGCCAGGCCCTAGCCAGGCCCCAGCAGGGCAGCTGGCAGTGGTGTGTTTACACCAGCCCCACTGTGGGAGACAGGTATAGGCCAGGATGCCTCAGGAGCTGCCCAGTGTGGGCAGTTCACACCCGCCCTTTCTGGGGAAGCCAAGACTGGTGCAGGATCCCGAAGACTTCTTTGAGGATTCTGAGATAAGAGGAGTGCTGCGGGAGGAACCAGACAATGACCAGGATACTGAACCCCATGGGGACAGTGCTGAGCTCACTCCACCCCTGCGGGACAGCCAGGCCCTGGTCAGGAGAATGCAGCCTACGCAAGAGCGTCCTGAGCTCAAACCATGCCTGTGGGAGGAAGCCACTTCTGGCCAGCATCCTGCAGGTTCAAGTGAGGGTGCTAAGCCACAGCAGCCCTGCCTGGGGAACCAGCCCCTGCAGGGATCCTGCAGCACAAGCAGAGGGTGCTCACCTGATGCCATTCCTCCAGGGTCCCATCCCTGACCCCTGTCCTGCCTGTCCACCTCTGGTGCAGACTAAGCACCGCTGACCCCAAACCTCTCCTCACCCACCTCCCTAGCCACATGTCCTCGTTTAACTTCTACTAACCCTGCACCCACAGACACCTGGCCCTCCTCTTGTAGTTCAAATCTTTGTTTCCTAATTGATTTCAAGTTGTTTTCGTTTTATTTCCTCCAAGGTTTCTTGTTCATTATGGAAATACTAATAAAGTTTGTTTTGTATCACCCAAGTTTTTTTACTCCTTTTGAGTCCAGTTCTGTCATAGTGCTGGCCTCCTTCTTGCTATGGCCTTGCAGAAGATCTACAACTAGTGTAAACCCTTTAGTCAAACCACTCACTGCCCAGGCCCCTCAGGCCCTGATTCCCTCACATGCCTGTTGCCTCTGTTCTGAATTCTACCTGGGCGTTTTACAGAGAAGGAACCAAATAAGTGGTGACCTGGGATCTTCCCAAGTACACAATAGAGGTAGTACACATGGTAGGTGTGATGCAAATTTGGTTTGTTGGGCCTCCCTGGTGTCCCAGGGGTGAAGTCTCAGCGCTGTTACCACTGAGACCTGAGTCTAGCCCAGGCTAGGGAGCTGACCCTCCTAAGGCTCAGCAGACTTCTGCTATCTCACCAGATGCTCCCCTTAGCAGTGTCTTTCAGTAAATCTACCTGTTCTGCTTCCTACTCTGTCTCCGGTGAATCCTCTCATTCCGGTGCAGCTTCAAGTCTACACTCTAGTTCTTCTCTGCAGAAAGAAAAAAAAAAATGGGGATGCTCAATTTAAGTTAATTGGTAGGGTTTTGCAAATGAGCAATATCTATCAAATCAGCCATATGTCATTACATAAGTATAATCAAGAAATCATGATTAATGTCTACATCAGTCCATGTTAGGACATCCATTTATAAGAACATATGTTTTAGGAGGAAGATATTAAGATTAGAGATGTAATGGGATATCCAGGGCTACAATTTCATTAAATAGCCTCACCCAGGAGCGCCCAATGAGACAGTGAGGAGTGGCAAGAGTTGCAGGCAGTGCCCTGATGACTTAATTTGAATGGTGGCAATTTGACCTCCCTCCGTTATGGTTATAAAATAGACTCCTGGCAGTGGTTTGTGACTTTCTTAATGATGAAAAGGAGCAAGATGAGAAGGTGAACGTCAAAGGAAGTTAGGAATTGAGGCATTTTTGTCCATGGGAGTGGACACAGGGTGTAAGACCTTTGTGTCTCATGTGAGTCCTCACCTCAGAGAGCACCTCCACAGAGAATGTTCCCTTTGTGTGGACAACAGTGAACCTGTCTCCTTGGTCACCCCAGGGCTGATTCAACAGTCCCTAAAAAAGTCATAAAAATTGAGATCAAGAGTGATTTGATCGTACCTGAGTCCAGAGGCATGAGTTACTTCTCATCATGGGTGATTCATCAGTCACTGCCACTCATGAATGACCAGATTTCCAGTCAAAGAAATCACAGCCAAGCTCTTGCTGTGATTACATCACTTAGTAGACCAGACAGCTACATGGTAACAGGTGCATTTCTTCACCCAGTTTACCCTGTTATGGAGAGTGATTTGTTCTCAAGAATTGACATCCATTCTGGATGTAAGATTCCCTTCCCTGACTGCCAGCATCTCTATTCAAGAGCCAACAGATTGCCTAATTTACCAGCATAGAGCCTATATAACATTGCCTCTGATATATACCATGTGCCTCTGGGCACATTTTATGGTGAAATAAGTATGACATTGGCAGCACGTCTGCAGGAATCACTGATTCTACCATACAGCATGTCACCTGGGAAGTTGACAGCATAATTGAAGGAGGAGAGACATTAAAAACTTTTAACATTTTATCTTGGGCAAAACACTCTGTGATGGTGGAAGGCAGCTTTCAACATGTGTTATACACATTGAAGTAATGGCCAATATATAATCTGTGTTCTAATATCGAGAAAGCATGGATCCTGGAACTAAGAGGTGAAAGAAGGACCAGCCGCTCTCACCATTACTCCTAATGATCCACTGGAGGAATTTATCCTTCTCACCCTACGCCTTTCACCCTATTAGATTAGAGGCTTCCCAGGGATGTGAGGTGGGAGGTGGGGAGGCATATTTGTACCAGCAAGGTTCTGCTGGATTTGATGTTATATCTACTGCCTATGCATTTATATTCCTTGAGCCAGTGAGCCACAATGAACTCTACTGTGATCGTTTTCAGGATAATTGACCCTGATTACTATGAGGAGCTAGGGTTGCTGCTGCACAATGGAGTAAGAAAGGAGCACACGTAGAAACTCTGGAGATCTGGGGCTTCTTGCCAAGTTGAAATACAAACAGCCCATGCAGAAACCATGTCCTGATGGGGGTGAGGGACTCAGCCTCCAACTCCACAGGGATGAAGAATGTAGGTTTGCTCCAGGGTGAGGGGAATCTGGAATGGGTGTGGGGGAAAGAGACAAAGCACATTGATAATGGTGTTGTGACCACATGCATTTGTGTAGGCTTGGCCCATTAACTGAGTTTTTTGTAGAGCTTGTCACTGACCACCACATCAAAGACCCTCTGACTGACTGGACTCCGCAGAGGGCGTGAGAACATTTGAGTGGTGTAAGGAGTAGACTGTATGGGATATTTCTCAGGCCTCATGTCTTCTATCCCTTCAGTTCACCTTTTTACTGCTATAGTTTATTGTTTCATAGTGAGCAGTTTCATGCAGGTATAACCTTCCACCACCTTAGTCAAGTTGCACCTTATTTGTCACTTTCTGCCTCAGGTCCTTTCTGAAGCCATTCTGTGAGATGACTGCTGCACCAGTCTGGCACCTGCTCACTCATGTACAACCTAGGAGAGGGAATTAATAGCCCCTGTGGCGACCCTCGATCTATGGGAGATAGAAATCAGCGAGTAAATAGGTCCCTCCATCTTTCCTTCCATCGGTGGACAATTCTGAGGTGTATTCCACATAGCTCCTTAGAGGGCCCCACGGAGATTGAACCCCAGTTGCCCATGGCAGTACCCAGGTCAGTAAAGCACCCTGGTATCAACTTTTCTTCCACTCCCTGCTTAATGTTTCCTGTTCCATGGTAATGAACCCAAATAAACTATTTGCATGCAAAACCTCAGGTTTTTTTCTGGCTAAGATAAGATACGTGTGTTACTTGGGGAAAATGGAGATGGGGATAAAGCTGCTGATATGGGTGTGGAAAGGTATCCCAGGAAAATTATCATTTATGCTAAATGCTGTTTATGTAAAAACACATAGATATGTAAAAAGATGCATGCAAAAATGTTGCCAAAATATTAATGCTTATTATTATGGTAAGATGACAAGATAATTTTTATTATATTTTTATATTTCAGAAGTTTCATATTTTATAAATGGTTTGAGTTGTTCACAATGAATGTGTGATATTTACATAATATAATCAGAGAAACGCAGTAAAAATGGGAGTACAAATAATGAGACAATAAATAGATCTTTGGGCCAAGGTGGTATTTCTCACTTTAGACATCTACACATAAAAATCTTTTTTTCCTGAAGCCAGAAAGCAAACCCTTCTCTATAGAAGTAAATAGAAGTTTTACCTTGTCAAAACAAGTGTCAAGGCATGAGCAGAGCCCACTAGTTGCATAGCAAGGGCTGGACTTCAGTCTGAGCTCCACTGGAACCTCTTGCTATCCTCACACACCATCCTCCAACCTTGCTGAAATCACATAACTCCAACTCCCACTTGGAGAAAAAGAAAAAAAATGTCCTAAACTCTTAGGCATTTGGTATTTCCTCAAAATTCTTACTTATGAGCAATAACAAGAGTAATTAAATTGGCTTATTTGTTCCAAAGGCTGATTTGGGCACTGTGAGGAATGATGCCATCTATTTACAATTTTCTTTCCTCCGCTGTCCCGCCCTCTGATCCACAGTTTCAAGTCTTTTATTTATAATTGTCCTTAATATAGCTTGGTTCAGTTCCTAACTAGAACGTGCAGTGGGAAGGAATTGAGACAGTGTTTTTGAGAGGTGGGGAAAGTGATTGAACCCCTTTTATGAACTAGGATTTGAATTTTAGAAAATATAGGCAACTTCCTATTTCTTTTTAAAGATTTTTTTATTTATATAAGAACTGGAGTATAGTCAGTCATGGGAGGGTGAAAGAATTCACCAGAGACAGAGTGGGGAGCAGAACAGGCAGACAGACAGAAGACACTGCTGAGGGGAGCAGCAGGCAAGGCAGGAGAGGTCTGCTGTGCCATGTGGGTTTCTCCCTGGGCGGCTGGGAATCAAACCCACACTGCAGAGGCTGCATACAGCTTCACAGTGCAGTGCTCCACCCGCTGCACCACCAGGGAGGCCCACAACTTTCTATTTCACATCCCTCACAGAGGAAATCTTCAGGGTGAAGATTCTAAGTATGAAGGATTTTGAAATGTGTACTGGAATGAAGAAGGTTGGGGAAATCAGTTCCAAAATCATCAGGTGACAGCAGCTTCAAATATTAGTAAATCCTGACTTGAGAATTGAAGAAAATTTCCCACTGGGGAAAAAAAAAATGGAATGAAATTTGATACTTGGCACTTGATTCTACAATCCAGAAGAAAGAAAAGGCAAACTTTCTGCAAACATCAGTTTAGAGACTTAAGCACACCAGAAGCATCTTTTTTTAACTTCAAGATGGATGCTTCTACCACCCCGTGGCGATTAAACAAACTTATGAACACTCTTTTAAGTTCAATGTTCTCTATTGAAAACCATAACTTATAAGACAAACTATCAGGTCATCCCCAAACGCCGGGTTTTCCTTAAACCTCAGGTTCTCACCATCCCCTGCTGCAGGGGGCCTTGTTGGCCCAGTCAGATAAGATACTAGCAAGCAGCTAAGAAAAAGGGCCTCACACCGTGGGGCTAAAGATTTAACATCCCTTTGCTTGTTGTTCTTGGTCATAAAAAGAGAAAAATTTATCAGAAAGTATATTAGGCAATAAATTACACGTATCAGCATATTGTAAGTGAACAGCACGGAAAATTATCTGTTTAGAAATTAGTTATTAAACAATTTGGCCCACTTGACAATGGGAGACAATTTATTGTACATGCCTGACAAGCAATCCAGCACAACAATTATAGTAGGTCCTTCTTTTGCCTTCTCTTGAAGCTTCTTGGGAAAGTTTTTTAATGAAGCTATTTGAGTTAAGGAGTTTTAGGTAGAAAAAGTTCTGATACTTGAGTAGCAGCCGGTCCCCTGGCTGAAGGCCATGCGAATAAGAAAATTCTTTTCTTGCTTAGCCTTTGACTGATAGGGGTGTCCTGGCGGCTATCTACTGTCTTAGGTTATTGTTTAACTGAAACAATGAGTTTTAGTGTAAGGCTTAGTTTTTTATTAACCTTGAAGTTTGCCTTCTTGCTGAGAGCACGTAGTGGCCAAAAGTCTATGGAAAAAAGGATGCACTGATTGTTTCTGCTTTGTTTCTATGCACATGATATTGTCATCTCACGGCTGCTAAAAAAGTATAAAGAACCTGCTGAGTCTTTCGGCAGAAGATACTTGCACCTCATCCAGTGTCAGTGTCTCCTCACTGCCTCATCCCCTTCCCCTCGGTTCTTTTCACCGCACCTAGACTGTCTTTTCCTTTCAAGGACTTCAGACCCGACATTTTGCTGAAAGCTGGTCTGTGGCAATCCCCCATTCCACATGGCTCCTTAGAGGGAGCAAAGAATAAAGTTTTGCCTTACCCTAGGCCTTAGCCTTCCTTTACCTTGTCAATAAGATGTTCTCAAGGCATGGTCCTGTTTTGAGAAGGCAGTGGGTGGGGCGTTCTGAGCTCGGGTGCCTGAATGTCTTAGGATGCCTGTCTTTAGGATAAATGCCAGGTTTGGGATGAGCTTTGATGGTGGAGGCTTTGATTTTTGTAGTATTTTAATGTTATTTAGATAGCCAAGGACTCCAGGAAGCTTCTAGGGAGCAGGAAATGTTCTCTTGGTCTTGGTCAGCGGGGCAGTGGTTATCAGGTTTATAAAAAGTAAAAACCAATTTTCATGCACTTGATTATAAATAAGATATATTTCAGTTTAAAAAGTTATTAAAAACATATACCTTTAAAATGTTCAGTGCCAGGGATAAAACCTCACACTGTTCTCCTCATGACTTTGGACTGTCACTGCAAAATCATTGACTTCTCCTAAGAGAAAATTAGAACTTAGAGAAGAAATGGATATTTAATTGCAAGATATTTTGATAGGAGACAGTTATTTCCATTGAGGTGATTTTTTTCTTTTCCTTTTTAACATCACATTTGATTTATAGTTGATAGTACCTTGGAATGCTATTTAGTTATAAAACTGGAAATGCTTAATTCTTGCTTTCTGGCTCCTTTCTTAGGACGTGACTTCCATGACCGTCCTTGGACAACCTGCTGACCATGCTGCAGGCAACACTTGGCTGGAGCCTGCAGCCTGCATGGGGCAGTCCCGATGCCAGTGCAGATGGCGGGGAGTCTAGTGGCAGCTGGCTTTTGCTCTCCTCCCCACCCATGCACCCTGAGGTCTTGAAACAGAAGAGGATGTTCTCCAGACCACGGACCAGGTATATATTTCCAATTTGGAATTGTTTGCTTTTGTTAAATCAGTCACTCTTTGGCCGACCGCAAAAGCTGTTTTCTTCTCAGGGTTTCTGTTTCTGTTCACCTATGAAATGAAGGAGCTGGTCTGACTTAAATCACCTGGGGTGATATAACCCAAACAGGAAAACAGGTGCTGTAGCAGACAGTGTTCAGGGCTCTGGTCTAAAGAATGCCCGTCCCTTGGCTTTTTCATAGAGAGCATGTTTTTCAAAAGCACATGCCTGGTGCAACAAGTTTCATCACCTCTACCTCACTGAGTGGCACTCAAAATACACTAGCTTTGCAATGAGGTGCTGTGAGTATGCTCTGTATCTTGCGCATCCCTCCCCCTCCCCTCAAGTCATCCACTCTTTGTGAGAATAAATGAAACCATTGAGAGTTATTATTATTATTATCAAATGTTTATGAAATAATTTTGACCACAAAATATTGCTAAAAAATACATATATAATATATATATATAAATGTGTATATATAAATATATGTATATAAATATATACAAATATGTGTGTGTGCATATACAGAAATTTCCTATTTCTCCTTCACACTGCTTTCCCCAATGACATCAATCTTTGTGGAACCATCATTTCATAACATGATTACCCTTCCCCACTCTTATCCCCCAGCCATCAGTCTTGGAATCTGAAAAAATCCTACTCTCAAATGGCAGCATATTTGCAGCACAAGAATGAGAAACTGAGAATAAGAAGCCTTTCCTGGTTCTTGATCCACAGCTTATTGTCTTTATGTGATATGGCTTCTCAAGGACATAAAAAAATTCCCTCAAACAAAAGCCAATGGTTTATTTATATAAAGTAGAGGCAATGAACTCATGAATGCATGCATTTGCTTATTATTCTTCCTCGCAGAGGAGATGGATGGATGAATCTATTTATCTCTCTGTCTACACATCTCTCTCTCTCCATATGCAAAGAAAAGTGGTTTAAGTTGTGGAAGTCAGTGAGGAATGATAGGAGGACTTGGTTGAGATGTGGGAAACTGAAGACTTTGTCCCAGCCCTGCTTATAGAATGAACTTGGCAAGTCATTATCTGAGACTTCATTTCCTCTACAATGAGGGAGGAAGGCTGGGGGGACGTGCAGTCAGAGGCTCAAACTCTACAATTCTATGGAGTGACCTTGACAGGCTGGGCTTTCTCGGAAGCTGACTCCATGAAGGGGCTTAGCAGGAAGGATGCTTATTCAGGAGGAACTGAGGAGCATCACTGACTCTGGTATATAGCTTTAGGCAATTTGAGGCAATTTTTCCTGGTGACGCTTTCCAACTCTGGACAATAGGTCTTCACTGAAGTGTTACAGGGCAAGAGAGGGACACCCGAGAACCCCCAAACCTGCCCATTCTAAATACGTTCTGCCGTCTGCCACACCAAGACAAAACATACAAGACCTTTAATGGAAAGTAACTTTAATACAATTAGTGTGCAGTACAGAAAAGACAAAGAATATAGTTTTGAAATCAAGCACCTAAAGTTACCCATGCCCTCATGGGTGAATGCCCAGCCAAACAGGGTTGAACCAAAGCAGGGCCACTGAGGCCCAAAAGTCTGCCACAAGTCTAAAGCACCTTCTGGTGGGGACCCATAGAAAAGGGTCAGAAACAGACAAGTCTGGAGGAAAAGTGCAAAATCAAAATCAAGATCAATGCTGCCATTGGTCTCTCACCCACATCTGTTTCAGTCCGTCTAGGACCAAACATCAAGCACAGCTTCTTCACATGTCTCTTCACTCCATGTGCCTCCTCTAGGTCTCCTTCTGGCTCTCCATCCTGCTTCCTTCCTTCTCCAGTCTCCTCTTCAGTTTCTTCTCTTCCCTGCTCAGCTATACCCTCCCTTGGGTGGGGCAGGGAATCTGGCACCTCCCCTTTTCGTGGGAAGCTCCCTGTTACAGAAGGACCATCTGGGAGGCCCATCACCATGTCCACCACAATGTGAAAGCATAAGCTTGCTGTTAGTAAAATAATAGGATCTTAACATCATGCGGATATTGGAGATTATGCCACTCTACCTCTCTGTTGAACAGTGGAGGAAAATGTGGGGTTCAGTGACTTGCCCATGATCACTCAGCAAGATTACAGCAAAATAAGTCTGTTCTTTCCAGAACAAGACTGTTCACATGGTATACACCTGATGGAGGTCAGGAATAGCAAAACTGCAAAGGCGGCCCCACAAGACCAGCAACCTGGCTCACACAGGAGGTGGGGGTAGAAGAGATTAGCATAGCTGTTGACACAGCTATGGAAACCAAGATCCTTAGGTGCCAAAGCCCAGATTACAAAGCATAAGATCCAAGCAGGTATCAAGCTGCTGTAGGGAGTGTCCAGAGCAAAGGTTCAAGGGTAAAGATATGGAGATCAAGTCCATTGTGGAATCTCCTGTCCTTTTCAGATTCTACATAGTTATCCAAAATAAGCAATTGGGCCTCCCTGGTGGCACAAGGGGTTAAGATGCAACCTATGAAGCTATCTGCAGCCACTGCAGGACGAGTTCCATCCCCAGCCAGGGAGCAACCCACATGGCGCAGTAGACCTCTCCTGACTCGCCCGCTGCTCCCCTCAGCAGTGTATTTCAGTCAGTCTGCCTGTTCTGCTCCCCACTCTGTCTCTGGTGAATCCTCTCACCCCCCACACCTCTGGCCTGTACCCCAGCTCTTGTATGCATAAATAAATAGATCTTAAAAAAAAAAATAAGCAACTAACCTAAGGCTCACAAGGAGTGAGCCCCTCCCAAACAAGAGAAGACTATATCAGTGCAGTCTCTGCACAGGCTCTGGGAGCAATCTCTCTGCCCACCTGTGCCTATGCAGGTGCTTCTTTTTACCAACTCTCTCCCTCTTCAGGGCAGCAGCTCCCTACCTGCCCGTGACCTGTACTTCCCCTCATTGACCTCCCTCAGCGGAGGCCGCTCTCCTCAAGGCCACCTGCCTGCAAACATGCAGGCCTCTCTTAGCAAACCTGTCCCTTTCAGGGCAGCTCTTCCTGCCTGCTTGTGTCTATGCAAGTGTCCTTTATTCTTCTGTCCCTTTCCCTAACAAACCTGCCTTTTAAATATAACCAATGTCTCTGTCTCGTGGAGAAACTTGCCTGGGAAACTCACCGCGTATTGCTGAAACGGGAGCTCTGGTGAAACCTTTCCCAGAGTGAGCCCAAGGACCCCGCACTCCAAACCCACTAACTCCAAAAAAATCCCATCACACCTGCTGAACTCTCCACAGGAGCATAAAGAGGCAGGTCACAACTGTCCTGAGGGTGCCACACTGGCCTTGGCCTCGGTCACAGCCCAGGGGTCTGGAGCTCTAGCCTGCATTTTATGACAACTCTTCTACTCCCAGTGCCTCAGCCTTTCAAAGAAAGTGGCATTCATGCCTCTTGCTTCCTTGGTGCCTGTTCAGGGAATTTTTTCAAGTTGATCTTTTCTCCTTGGCGCCTGGTTAAAAAAGGGGAAGTTAAAAATGCATTAGGATTAAGCCCAATGGTGATGGTGCCTTGGTGCCTTCGGCCATATGGGAAATTCTTCAATTCATCATGCAAAGCTGGATTGACAGAAAACAGGGCCAAGCCTGAGAGGATCAGGAACTGGCATTTCCCCCCCCCAATTGTGAATTTGCACAATTCACCAGCAAGTGTCTCTGGGGCTTGAGCTGAAGAGGCCCCAGGGGTTTGTGTTCAGAACCAGTCTCTGTGCCTGGCAGCACTTGGGGTGGGGGTAGGAGGCAGGAATCAGAGGTAAAACTGCCAGAAGTGGTTACATTTTGTAAGTAATGTGTCTTATCTTGCTCCATTCAGAGAGGAAAAGAAAATATCAGCCTCAGAGCCAAACCTATTTCTGGGGTTAATCCATCTCTGTACAGCTGCTCCCTGTAAATCTCTCTTGCATTAGGTTCCAGGTGCTTTAGACTAATTAATGCACACACTGTGTTTCTGGGAAATTTAATAAGAGCCGGCTGTGTCTCTTGTAATTCGTGTTTCTGTGTCTTACCTCCACATCATGCGTTCATATGGAAATTAATTTAGTGCTCATCAGATAGCAGAGTGAATGGTCAAGGTGTGGGTTTCTCTTAAGCATTGTTGAAAGTCCTTCCCCCACCCTCCTGCAGTTGAATACTTAATATTATCCAAACAGGGAGAAACTACCTTGCTGCCAATACACAGGAATGATTTTAGAGCTGAAGGTGTAACAAGGCAATCCCCAGGAAAGGGGAGTTTCCAGGTTCCTTGTGATACCGGAATTGTCAGCCTAGTCTTCCAGCCTGGAACAGATCCCAGGCTGCAGGTGCAGCACTGAGTCCCAGCCACTAGACCCCCACGGGATGGTGTCTCCGAAGCCGCAGCAGGAACTTCGCAGACTCTCAGGCAAGCAAGCAAGAAGACGCAGGTTTGTTTTGAGAAAGAAAAAGTTTATTGAGGAGAAAATCCCTAAATTCTTCAGAGGTCCCCTCCTGCACTGTCCCTAAAACTGCCTAATTTCTAGCTTGCCCTGTGTCTCACTTGCCCTGTCATGGAAGTGTGGAGCTGAGCAGGGATGGGGAGCAAGAGAAGGCAGGAGAAGGAAGGAAGGGGATACCAAGACCAGCACCTGGAGGAGACAGTGGAGCAGAGAGACATGTGAAGAAGCTGTACTTGCTCCTTGGCCTGGGGCTTGTATCAGGAACTTGGGGGATATGGAAGGAGACAATTGAAAGAGACAGAGATGTGGGGAAGAGACCTGTGGGGAGGCTGACACTGGCAGCCTTTATATTGATTTGGGTTTTGATTTTGATTGTTTCTTTTATTTATTTATTTATTTATTTATTTATTTATTTATTTATTATTTTTTAGTTCTTTATTTTATTTTTATGCAAGATCTGGGGTACAGGCCAGGTGCAGGGGAGGGTGAGAGAATTCACCAGAGACAGAGTGGGGAGCAGAACAGGCAGACGGACCAAAGACACTGCTGAGGGGAGCAGCGGGCGATGAAGGAGAAGTCTGCCGCGCCATGTGGGTATCTCCCTGGCCTGCCAGAATCGAACCCACACTGCAGAGGCTGCAGACAGTTTCACAGCCCTGCGCTCAGCCCGCTGCGCCACGGGGAGGCCCTGATTTTGCTCTTTTCCTTCTAGACTTTCCTGGCCCCTTTTGCCCCTTTCCTATGGGCCCCCACCAGGAAATGCCTTAGACTCGGGTCCTGTTTTGAGCTAACTCTGTTTGGCTGGGCATTTACCCACAAGCGCATGGGTAGTAGTTTTTGGTGCTTGATTTGGAAACTGTATTCTTCCTGTTTTTCTTCTCTTTATTGTATTAAAGTTGTTTTCCATTGAAGCTTTTATGCACTGGAGCATGTTTTGTCTTGATGTGCTGGGTGGCAGAACCTATTTAGAGCAGACAGGTTTGGAGGTCCTGGGGTACCCCTCGTCCTCCTGTAACAAAGGGATTCCTTCACTTTTCACATCTGGACCTGACCTGGCCCTCCATGGCCAGTGTGTTCCCATCACGCCCTGCCATGCCCTACCTGGGAACCCTCTAATTTAGCTGACCTCTGGACACTTCCTAAATGTTCATTCTTTTCCAGGCCTTCTCGTCCCTTAGTATATGCTGGTCCCTTTGCCTGGACCATCTTTCTCTGCCTTCTTTACTAGAGAAACATCTGCTTCTCCTTTGAAGGCTCCTAAAATGTCATTCCTCTGAAGGATTGGAGTTGGGATTCCTCAATAATGAAGGTGTCATAGGGTTGCTGGTGGGAGACAAGCCTGCATGAGGAAACCCCAGGTAGCTGAGAAACTGATTCATTGTTCTCCCTCCCTGGAGAGATTCTTACAGGGGTCCTGCTCTTGCTTATTTGCTGCAGGGGGTCTTGTTGCCCCAGCCAGATAGGATACTGACAAGCAGCAAAGAGAAAGGGCCTCACACCATGGGGCTGAAGATCTGGCATCCCTTTGCTTTTTGTTCTTGGTCATAGAGAGAGAAAAATTTATTAGAGAGTATATTGGGCAGTGGATTGTACGTGTCAGCAGACTGTGGGTGGATGGCGGGAAAATTATCTGTTTAGAAATTAGTTATTAAACAATTTGACCCACTTGACGATGGGAGACAATTTATTGTACATGCCTGACAAGCAAACCAGCACAACTATTATAGTAAGTCCTTCTTTTGCTTTTTTAGAAGTTCCTTTTTATTTAGAAGTTTCTTAGGAAAGTTTTTAAATGAAGTTAACTGTGTTAAGAAGTTTCTAGGTAGAAAAAGTTCTGATAGCTGAGTAGCAGCCGGTCCCGGCTGAAGGCCATATGCGAATAAGAAAAGCCTTTTCTTGCTTAAGCTTTAGTTGATAGGGATGTACTGGCGGCTATCCACTGTCTTAGGTAATTGTCTAGCTGAAATCATAAGTTTTAGTGTTAGGTTTGGTTTTTTATCTATTAACCTTGAAGGCTACCGTCTAGCTGAAACCTGTAGGAGCCAGTAGTCCATGGGAATAGAATACTCTGTCTCTGCTTTACACATGATAATGCATTTTTTTTCTGATTACTAAAATTGAATAAAGAAAGACCTGCTGAGTCTCTCAGCAGAAGATACTTGCACCTCATCCAGTGTCAGTGTCTCCTCACTGCCTCATCCCCTTCCCCTCAGTCCTATACACCACACCTAGGCCGTCTTTTCCTTTCAAGGACTCTGACCCAATATTTTGCCAAAAGCTGGTCTGCGGCACTTATTCAAGTTGGCCATCTGTGACTGCTTGCACTGTTTTCATTAGGCATTACTGGGTGGATTGTCAATAATTCCTTGTTGGCTACCAGAACTTAGCAGGCCTGGAAAAGCAGTGGGGGTGGGGGGGACAATGAGAAAGAAGAGGGGGAAGACAGGAGGTAGCTAATGAGTCTTCCTCAGTGAGCACACAAAACAGTGAAGGGATGAAATATAAGCAGGAAGTGAATTTGCTTCCAAGGGAAAATTGGTGGAAAATTATTTTTCCTCTGCTTTGGATTTCATTTTTAAAAAATGCCTTTCTCTTGGGCCTCCCCTGGTGGCACAGCAGTTGAGCGCTGGGCTGCGAAGCTGCCTGCAGGCTCTGCAGCACCAGTTCGATCCCAGCCACTGGTGAAGGTCCCACGTGGCGCACAGACCTCTCCTGCCGCCCGCTGCTCCCCTCAGCCGTGTATTTCGTCAGTCTGCCTGTTCTGTTCTCCGCTCTGGCTGTGGTGAATTCTCTCACCCTCCCGCACTTCTGACTGTACCCAGTGCTTGTATAAATAAATAAATAAATCTTTTAAAAAAATGCCTTTCTCTTTAGTGGAGAAAAAAAAATTTAAAGGTAAACCCACAATGAGGCACCACTTCATGCCCAAGAGAAAAGCCCATCTTGAAATAAAAAAAGACATCCCCTGCTCATGGATTGGAAGAATTAACATTAAAATGGCCATCCTACCAAAAGCAATTTACAGATTCAATGCTATTCCAATAAAAATTTCAATGACATTCTTCAAAGAAATAGAACAATTATTGATGAAATTCATATGGAATCACCAGAAACCCCAAATAGCCAAAGCTCGCTTGAAATAAAAAAGAAGGGAATGGAGGCATCACACTCTCAGACTTCAAACTATACTAAAAAGCCATAATCATCAGAACTGCATAGAACTGGACCAAGAACAGACACATGGACCAATGGAACCGAATAGAAAATCCAGAAATAAACCCACAGATTTATGGTCAGCTAATCTTTGACAAAGGAGCAAAGAATATGCATTGGAGCAAAGAAAGTTTGTTCAATAAATGGTGCTGGGAAAACTGGGTCGCTACATGCAAAAGAATGAAGCTTGACTACTACCTCACACCATGCACAAAAACCAACTCAAAATGGATTAAAGAACTAGACATAAGACCTGAAAATACATAGAAGGAAATACAGGTGATACACTACATGACATGCACCTCAAAGACATCTTTACAGACACATCACCCAAAGCAGTGAGAGCGAAAGCAAAGATTAACAGCTGGGGGCCTCCCCAGTGGCGCAGCGGTTGAGCGCTGGGTTGCAAAGCTGCCCGCAGCCTCTGCGGCGCCGGTTCGATCCCCGGCTGCTCCCCGGCCACAGGAGGAGGGTCCCACATGGCGCGCAGACGTACCTGCCGCCCGCTGCTCCCCTCAGCAGTGTACTTTGGTCCTTCTGCCTGCTCTGCTCCCTGCTCTGGCTCTGGTGAATTCTCTCACCCTCCCGTGCTTCCGACTGTACCCAGTGCATGTATAAAACAAACAAACAAACAAATAAATAAATAATAAGTAAATTATAAAAAGTGCCTCTATAAAAAAAAAAGAGAGAATTAAAAAAAAAAGATTAACAGCTGGGACGACATCAAATTAAAGAGCTCTGCACAGCAAAAGAGGCAATAACCAAAACAAAGAGAAATCCCACCAACTGGAAGAAAATTTTTGCACACGACACTAATGATAAAGGACTGATCACAAAAATCTACAAAGAGCTGATGAGACTCAACAAAAACAAAGAAAATAATCCAGTGACAAAATGGGCAGAAGAGCTAAAAAACACTTCTTCAAAGAGGAAATGCAAATGGCCAACAGGCATATGAAAAAATGTTCAACATCACTTGTAATCAGGAAAATACAAATCAAAACTACAATGAGATACCATCTTACACCAGTGAGAATGGCACATATTAAAAAACTAGCAACAACAAATGTTGGTAAGGTTGTGGAGAAAAAGGAACTCTCCTGCATTGCTGGTGGGAGTGCAAACTGGTCCAACCACTATGGAGAGCTGTATGGAGGTTACTTGACCTACTAAAGATAGAGCTTCCATATGATCCAGCAATTCCACTCCTAGGTATTTACCCAAATGACACAGAAACAGTCATTCCAAAGGGCACCTGCATGCCTTTGTTTATAGCAGCACTATTTACAATAGCTAAGCTATGGCAACAACCCAAATGCCCAAAAATAGATGACTGGATCAAGGAGATGTGGTACATATACACAATGGAATATTACTCAGCAATCAAAAAAGATAAACACATGCAGTTTGCAGCAACATGGATGGAGCTAGAAGGGATCATGCTCAGCGAAATAAGTCAGAAAGAAAAAGAAAAATACCACATGGTCTCACTCAGAGCAGGAATTTAAAAACCTAAATAAGGGACCAGGAAAAAGACTAATTAATACAAAGTAAAAATCAAAATCAACAAGCAACTATAAACCAGAGACACACTATGGGGGGCGGGCAGGGAAAGGAAGGACTTGGGTCAAAACAAGGGGGGGTGCAATTGTATGGGGAATATAACCAATATGAAAATGCAGACATTGTGCAAAAATGAAAAATGATATAAGAATTATATAAAATAAAATATTAAAAAAAAAAAAAAAAAGAAATGCTTTTATTCTTTTGGTGCAGCAGGAACATTGCTCCTCAAATAGTTTTCGCCCGTGGGATGAGGAGATGTTGAGTGTTCTAACCTCAGTGTCTCTGACATTACATCCATGAGCTCCTACAAAGATTCACTTCTAAGACATCGTGGTTGTTTGAATGATTGTACCCAAAAGGTATTGATAAATGGATCCATGTTCACCCCCAAAGAAATTTCTAATGGGCTGCAACAAGGTTCTATCTGTAACTCTCTAAACTTTATCATTCACTCACGAAGATGTGAAAGTCAGACTCTGGATAAGTAGAATACAAAAGCAATGGATATAGGCTGCAAAGGTGTTCTGAAGTTCAGTTAGTAAAAACGATGTCACAATCACAAGAATAGAAGAGGACATGAGACTAAACTGAGGTTTAAATATAAATGTTAAAGTGGGTTAAACTAATTGCTATTCAAAAAAAAAAAAAAGAAAAGAAAACTAAAACAATGTGTTCTCCAGTGAACACTGGCAGGGCTGTCCTTCCAGCACATCTTTTCCAGAAATTAACTCTCTACCTATACAGAATGGTAGCCACATAAGCACTTAAGGTACAACATGACGTAGGTGATAAGACCAGAAGTGGACACTTGAACAAGAAAGAGAATCTATTTCGGAGGATTCCAAAATCAGATCTGAGAATGGTAAGACAGTCCCTTTTAGGAAGTCTGGGGTCTAAGAGGTAAAACCTTGGGTTGGCAGGTAGCCATATTTCCACTATGCGGGCAACACAGGGATCTGATCTGTATAGACAGGAACAGGAGAGACTTCTTTCTATTTTTAGTTTCCTTGGGTCAGTTGCTTCTGTGGCTGAGGTGCATCTTTATCTCTTAGTGTCATTCTACTGTAATAACCTGACAGAATCTAGTAAATTCCCTTTTAACTCAAGCTAATTAAGTTTCTGTCATTTGCAACACAAAATGTCAGTAATAATATTTAAACTTGACCTCCAACATAGTGTCTGGAATAAGGGTGGAATAATAATAAAGTATAAAATCTCTAGGTAGTACTAATAAAGTATTAAATCTGAGCTCTGCCCTGATTATACTACAGTGGACTACAGTGGTCATTTCCAGCTTCGGTTTTCTAAAGATGACTGTCAAGGGATAGGTCTGAAGGAAGAGGATGTAGCTGTACAGAAATGTTTGAAGAGTTGTCATGTGGAAAACAGGGAAGCTGGTCTGTGTTGTCCAATGAACAAAATTTACAGCAAAAGTTGAAGGCTGGAATGTAATATACAAGTTTCCTTTCTCAGCATTAGAGCTATCCAATAATGGATGGATTATCTAGTGGAAGATCAAGGCCATCATCAATGGGAAGATTGCATCACAATTTGGATATTTACTTATTTGGTAATTTGAAATAGGTAGCAATTAATTATTAGTTTATAATTTATTGAAGATTTTCCATACGTGAACTGTTGTGTTTGACATATGCTTTACATGAATTTACTCATGTAAACTTCATAATGATCATATGAAATAAGGATTGCCATATCCATTAAAATTATTTATCAACTATTGTGACAAAGGGTAATACTGTGGCAATTTTTAAAATGCAAAAGCTAATTTATGGAATGATGCTACTGTTAGTTTCAATTGTCATAAGTACTTGTAATTTTACCATTACATGGAATATTTTAGGTTAATAGATAGTTCTCAATTTTGACTCAATTCTATAGCAAATTGTAACCTTTCAGATTTTTAATAAGTATAAGTTATAGCACTTTCATTTCCATTATGATTAAGTTAGTTATAATTACTCAATTAACTCCCTGTTGTGCTTTCAGGAAGTGGTGAATAATGTGGTGAATAATGTCCTTTCATTTTTTTACATAGTAGGAAAACTGACTCTTGACTTAATATTTCAGAGTTGTGAAATTCAATTATTTCATCTTTCATAGGGAGGTAAGACATGAAGTTTTACTTATTTACTTTACTGTGGATCAAATCCCCAAATCTTTAAATTTATCTGCTCCATAAAGATTCCAAAACAAACTACTAAGTGGTCTGCTTAACATCAGATTGAATGTGGAGGGAAGATAACCCAAAGTAGATAACTAGCCCAACTTAACCATATTCTTTATAAAATAACAAAATATTATCTATCACACTAAATTCTAACATACATTTTTTAGAGACTACAGAAATAAACCCATACTTATATGGACAATTAATCTATGACAAAGGAGCCAAAAGTATAGATTAGAGAAAGGAAACTTTCTTCAACAAATGGTACTAGGAAAACTGGACAGTCACATGCAGAAAAATGAAACTAGACCACTGTCTCATACCACATACAAAAGTTAACTCAAAATGGAATAGAGATGTGTATGTAAGATCTGAAATCGTAAAAAATACATAGAAGAAAACATAAGCAGAACACTCTACTACATTGACTTCAGGGATGTATTTGGGGAATTGACTGCAACGGCAAGGTAAACATAAGCAAAAATAAACAAATGGGATGACACCCAACTGAAAAGTTTTGCACAGTGAAATAAACTCTATCATTAAAATAAAAAGATGCCCCACTGAGTGAAGAAAATATTTGTATTTTCTAATATCAAAGGGGACTAATATCAAAGATCTACAAAATTCAGCAACAAAAATTATCCAATAAAATAGACACTTCTCCAAAGAAAACATATAGATGACCAGCAGGAACATGAAAAAATGTTCATCATCACTTTTCATCATATGTAAATCAAAACCACAGTGGGTTACCACCTTACATTGTGAGAATGACCCATATTGATAAGACCAGAACAAGTGTTGGGGAGGATGTTGGTGGGATGCAGACAGGGCTAGCCCTTATAGAAAACAGTATGGAGTTTGCTCAAAATATTAAAAACAGATCTGATGGTTGATCCAACATTCCTAGGTATCTATCTGAAGTTACTTAGGTATGCACTGGAAGAATTACAAAAAGACTAATTCAAAGGGATATTTGCACTCCTATGTTCGCTACAGCACTATTTGCATTGGTTACAGAAATAACCTCAGTGCCCAAGGATAGATGAGTGGGTAAAGAAGTTGTGGCATACATGTACAATGAATATTACTCAGTTTAAAAATAGATGAAAATTTGCCAGAACAACATGCATAGAACTGGAGGGCATTATGCTAAGGAACTAAGAAGAAGAAAGACAAATACTGGATGATTTGATTCATATATGAAATACAGAGAAATAAACAAAAGGAACAGACAAAACTAATAAAAACAAACTCCAGAAATATGGCTGCAGAATAGAGGCTAGAGAGGGGATGAGTGGGAAGGAGGCTCAGTGGTCTATGGCAGAGGATTCTGGGTATACATTTGTGGTAGGCATGGTGTGGAAACATATAGCTTATGAGGTGTGAACCTATATCCCTAAATTATATACAGTGTTGTAAATCAATGTTCCCTCAAAAAGTTATAGAAACATTAAAAATATATTTTAGCTTAGAGAAACTGTAATTATCAATTTAATTTTAAACCCAATTTTTTTACCAGACACTATAAAAATTCTGCTACAGTACAAGATTTTTGCTTAATTTCCTCATTCTCTTTTCCTAGTTTGTCCTACATTTTTTTTTCTTTTTAAAATGTCTGCTTAAAAGACTATACATAAATATACAAAGATCATAGCTAAACCAGATGCAGAGAGACTAACAGTTAATGACAAATGCTGGAGATTCTTTTCCAGTTAAATATTCAGGACCAGGCGGCTGAGTAGGCCTAACAAAAGAACACATGCTTATGAGGGTTACAAAGATGGAGTAAGAAGAACTGTTCTCATTTGGATAAAATTAAGTTATTTAATGAAAGCATGTAAGAAGGATTTGAAATCAAAGTAAAAGTGAAATTAAGTTAAATCATTTATTCACTCCTATACAAAAGGGAAATGTTTTTGCAATTTGTAAAATTTCTTTTCAAAATTAATGCTTAGGACAAATGCTAGTATTTGGTGCCTTACAGCTGCATGTAGTAAATGAACTGTCCATGTAGTTTGACTTCACCCAGAAGCTAAGGACCTCAGAAGCATTTTAAGATGTTTGTGAAACACAAATGAAGTGAGTTATCAGAGATATGCTGCAATATGTGTTTGAGATACATGCTCATACATGTGGATAATATTTGTTCTCAAGCAGATGAATATTGCTGTTGCCAAAGTGGTCACTATTTAAAAAGTAATCAAATGAAGACAAGATAACTACTTTTGCTAGGCAAGGTAGCACTGTTTTGTCTTAAATTTATTTCATAAAAATTCCTTTTTTAAGTATACAATAGAAGGTACTGATAAAATAGTGTCTCAAAAATGTTTTAGAAATATTTATAGTCTCAAATTATTTAGACTTGCTCTAGGATTTTGTTAGTGGGTATGGTGAGGCATCTTCATATCAAGGTGTGGAAAATTGTTCAAAAAATCTATATGGTATTGTAATCCAATGATAATTCCAAGAACTTTTTATTATAGTTTTGATTTGCATTTTCCTGATGATAAGAGACAATGAATATTCTTTTCCTTTGATGTCTTCTTTTGCTATCTCATTTTTGTATTTTCACTGAATGAGAACAAAAACCAATGTTTTGTTTTCCACTGAGATAACATTGGTTCACAACACTGTGTATGATTCAGAGGTATAGGTTTACACCTCTTTAGGTATATTTTACCACACCACACCACACCACCACTAGGCACCCTCACTCCTCCACATTATTCCCCTGTGTCTGTTACCCATCTGTATGTCTTAATTGGAGAAGTGTCTATTTTGTTCTCCTGCCCATTTTTTGATTAGGTTATTTGCTTTCTTTTTGCTAAATTGCATGAGTTCTTTGTAGATTTTGTGTAGATTTTGTTAATCAGTCCTTTGTAGAATGTGTGATGTACAAATACTTTCTCCCTCTCAGTAGATATCTTTTATTTTAATGATAGTTTATTTTAATGATATTTATTTCACTGTGCAGAAGCTTTGAGTTTGATATAAAGCCATTTGTTTATTTTGCTTTTGTTTACCTTGCCTTTGGAGTCAAGTCCCCCAAAACATCCTTGAAGCCAATGTTGTGGAGTGTTTTGCCTAAGTTTTTCTTCTATGTATTTTATGACTTAAGGTTTTACCTTCATGTCTTTAATACATTTTGAGTTTACTTTTGTGTATGGTGTGAAACAGTGGTGTAGTTTAATTTTTCTGCATTTGGTTGTCCACTTTTCCCAGTGTCATTTATTGAAGGGGCTTTCCTTTTCCCAATGTATAGTCTTGGCTCTTTTGTTGAAGATTACTTGTCTGTATAAGCATGGGTTTATTTCTGGGTGTTTAATTGTATTCCAGTGGTCTACTTGTCTGTTTTATTCAGTTACCATACTATTTTTATTACTATAGCTTTGTGGTATAGTCTGAAGTCTAGTAGTGTAATTCTTCTGTTCTTTTTGGTTTGGATTGATTTGGCAAGATATCACCCACCTCACACCTGTGAGAATGGCCCATAACAAAAATATCAGAAACAACAATATTGATGAGGAGAAAAAGAAACCCTCATATACTGTTGGTGGGACAGTACACTGGTTCAGCCTTTATGGGAACAGTATGGAGGTTTCTCAAAAAAGTAAAATATATCTTCCATATGGTCTGGCAATTCCATTCCTAAGTATCTATTTCTCAAAATGCAAAAACACTGACTTAAAGAGATAGATGAATTCCTATGCTAATTGTGGCACTGTTTATAATAGCTGAGTTGTGGAAGTAGTCTCAGTTCCCGAGGACTGATGGGTGAATAAAGAATTTATGGTAAATTTACACAATGAAATACTGTTCAACTACCACAAAAAAATGCAGTCATGCCATTTGCAACAACATGGAGGGAACTGATGGATCTGGAGGGGATTACACTAAGTGAAGTAAGTTGGAGAAAGACAAATACTGGATGATTATACTCATATATGGAACATCAAAACAAAGGAACGGACACAATTAAATCAAACCCTAGAAATCCTACTATAGAATTGAGGTTATCAGAGGGGGTGTTGGGGGAGAAAAAGGGGGGAACCACAATGGACTGGTGGAGGGTTGTGGGTGCTTTGGTGGTTGGTGTGGAATGACAACATGCATCTGAAGGGGTGTGGGGGTAAGTAGGGGGGAAGCTTCAGGCTTTGCCGCACTCCCACTATGCATGCGCGCTCGGCCAAACGGCGTGGCGCGCCGTGTGGCGTGGCGTGTTTGGCGTGCGTGGCGTGGCATGCATGGCGTGGTGTGCGTGGCGTCGTGTACGTGGCGCAGCGCAGCGCAGTGTGGTGCGGTGCCGAGGCCAGAGGAGGGGCTGGAGGGGCCGAGCGGACGGAGCGCGGCGACGACTGAGCGCGGAGAGCGTGACGACACCACCGGGGCTGCTGGAGCCGGTAATGAACCTCCCCGGGGCGGCGGGTTGCCCAGTTCTTGCGTGTGTAAATAAATAAATCTTTAGAAAGAAAACATTTGTCCCAACAGAAGGTGTCCTTGGGGGACGTCACACGTTCTCTCAGAGAAAACCCCTGTTCCCGTCTCTGTGTGACGCGCCCGCGCTGGTGCTCGTGACCGTCTTCGCGGTCACCCGGCGGCGGGTCGCGGCTCCTCGTGGTTCTCGCGTCCCCGCCCCGCCCAGCGCGAGTCCCCGGGCCTGGGCCCGAGACAGACGGGGACGCGCGAGGCCCGGACACTCCCCGCGGGGATGCGGGTGACGGGACGGGCGTGTCCACTTCTGGTGCAGAGACTCCCTGGGTCCTGCTCCCTGGTGAGCTTGGCGGGTCCTCGAGGTCACTTTCGAGGGTGAATAGGAAGTTAGAGAGAGACAGAGAGAGAGAGTTAAATTTGAGAACTGTCCCTTCTTGTGTAACTGTGCAGACTTAGGCAAATCATTTTATTTCTCTGAACCTCAGATTCTTCAGTAACACTTTTCTTAAAATACCAGCCCCCCAGGAGGAGTGTGAGGAAGAAATGGAATGATGCGTGTGAAGAAGTGAGTGCAGTGTTTGTCAGGAGATGGTTCCACCATTCTCCTTCCTGATCCCACAGGAAAGAAGGGAATCCTGGTGATGATAATGCAGTGCACTTTGTAGTCATGTAGACATTACAAAGGAAATGTCACACTTTCATGGTTCTTAAAAATTAGAGTTTGAAAATAACTTTAAAATTACCTTGCTTTCGTTTTTATCTTTTTTTTAAACTGAGGTCAGGTGACCTTATGTAAAGTATCCACGTCACCCAACTAGGTAATGGCGAGATAATAATTCGAACATGGGTGATATTTTGTTCCTAAATATGCTTTTTTGGATATCTTCTCTTTATTAAGTATGTCTTAAAGTAATAGCACTTTATAATCACAAACCAATGCAAGATTTTCTCATCTAATTCCTACAAAAATATCTAGGTAGGTAGCATTATTTTCCCCATTAAGAAATCAGAATGGAGGTTCAGAGAAGTTAGATAATAACTACAAGTCTTCAAATTATGAAGTACCTCTGAGAACTGCTTTATGTGTATCCATGAAATTTGACATCTTGTGTTTTATTATGAGTTTGTTCAAAATATTTTCTAGTTTTGCTTGTGATTTGTTTGACCCACAAAAATATGGTTTTGTGTATTAAGGGTATTAAAAATGTGCCTTTAAATTTCTGAATATTTGGAGATTTAATGGATTTGAACTGTCCAATATGATATTCGTTGGTCAATTGTGGATATTTAATTTATTTAAATGAATTTAAATTAAAATTCAGTGGCTAAACCATTCTAGCCAAATTTTAATTGCTTAAAAGTCATATATGGATAATGGGTACCATATTTGGGCAGTACAGATATAGAACCTTTTCATCATTACAGAAAATTCTATTGTAATATTTGTTAATGATTTCTAATCTAATACTGTTACAGCCTAAGAACATGCTTTGTTTGTTTGATTTTGACTTTTGACATTTACTGAGACTTGTTTTATGTCTCAGAGTATAGTCTACCTTGGTGAATTTTTCAAGTGCACATGAGAAGATTATACAATTCTTTTCTGTTCTTGGGTGTAGTGTTCTATAACTTTCAACTAAGTTGATTTATATCTCCGATGTCTTTGTTAAATTTTTGTCTTGTTATCAGTTGCTGAGAGATAGGTGCTAAAATCTGCAACAATAATTTGGATCTGTCTATACTTTTTATTAGTTCATAAGAGAACTAGTAATATGACAGCTTTAAAATTTTTAAGATTTCTTGATGACTTAACCCTTTTATCATTATGAAATGCCTATCTTGTTAATACTCTTTGAAGTCTACTTCTATTATAAAATATGGTAATGGAAGATGTTTTATGAATAGTATTTCAATGCTATATATTTTCCATTCTTTCATTTTCAATTTCTCTGTTGTCTTTTTTTTTTAAGATTTATTTATTTATGCACACAAGAACTGGGGTGTAGACCAGAGTTGTGGGGGGGTGGTGAGAGGATTCACCAGAGAGAGTAGGGAGCAGAACAGGAAGATCTACTGAAATATGCTGCTGAGGGGAGAAGTGGGCTAGACAGGAGAGGTCTGCTGCGCCATGTGTTGCGCCCTGGCTGGCTGAGGGTAGAACTCATGCTGCAGTGGTTGGGGAGAGCTTGATAGTGCGTGTCTTTAACCCCTGCGCCACCAGGGAGGCCCCCTTTTCTGTTGTCACTATGTTTAAAGAGTGTTACTTGTCAAAAACATCTACTTTGATGTTGCATTCTTTAGCCAGTCTGAGTCTGCATCTTTTAATTTCTTTTTTTAGTTATTATTAGTGATTATTAGTATATGTGGGTTTTAAACTACAATGCTGATATTTGATTTTTATTGTTGCATTTGCTCTTTCTTTGTTCCTCCCTTTTTATTGTGAATTAAGTATTTTTAGGTCTTCACTTTTATTTTTATTTTCTATGTTAGGTATTATCTTTAGTTATATCATTTTATGTTATGTTCTTAGTGGTTGATTTAAAGATTACATTATACATCTCTAACTTGTCATATGTATATAATAACAAAATTCTGTTACTTTACAATGTAAGGATATTAAAATAGCATATTTTAATTATCATTCTCTCTTCCCCTGTGCTCTGTCTTGCCACACATTTTTTTATTTCTAAATATGGTTCAACCTAACATTACGTTGTTACTATTTTTATCTTTTAAGGTTACTATTTTTATCTTTTAAGATTAATAGTCTTTAAAAGTATGTATTTGTGTGTGTATGTGTTTGTCACTTATATCTACTGATAGGTCTTTTCTTTTTCCAGTGTTCTTCATACCTTCCTGAATAACTGGGTCTCTACTTGGTATTTTTCTTTTTGACCTAAACATTTTAGTATTCCTTTAGTATTTCTTAAATTAATACAGTTTCTTATTCCTTATAGAGGTCTATTTAAGACAATTTCTTTCACCTTTTCCTTTGGGAAATATCTTTGTATTTGAAAGATAATTTAACTAGTTCTAGAATTCTAGACTAATACGTTTTTCTGTTTAACACTTTAAAGTTGTCATGGCCGTGTCTTCTGATTGCTATTGATTCCAATGAGGAGATATAATTTCTATTGTTTTTCTCTTTTCTGTAATGTGTTTTTTTTTCTCTTGTGGCTTTTAAGTTTTTCTCTTCATGTTTGATTTTAAGCAGTTAGACAGTGATATATAATTTTGGCATTTCTTTGTATTTATTCTTCTGAGTCTATTGAATCTTGGGTCAATTGCTTCCATATGTTCTGGGCCATTAAAGTATTTCTCCTGGAAATCAAGAATTTAAGTGGATGTGAATTCCAGGGTCAGTGGGGGCAAATGAGGGTATACATCCTTAGCTAAGGAATAAGATAGAGGCCAGGGGCTTCAAGGAGAGAGGAAGGGAACTCACATTATGAGGACTGGGTGACTTATATGACTAAGACCAGATTTTTGAATTAGACTTTTTCCCTGCCTTGTAGATAGGTTTCTACCATTGATGGGTTCTTTCTGGTAAAAAGCCTAATTCTGAATAATAGTCTCAGTTTTCATTTTTCAAGATAGTTAAGGGAGTGGTAAAAGTTTCCCCTATGAGAACCTGCAGGGTCTTTATTAACCTTAGTTTGAAATAATGCACATGCCGCCTCCTCTAAAACACTTACAGAGGCCTATCCTCCACTTCCCTTTAGCAGAAACTGGGATATGAAACTGGGAGTATTTAATCACTCCTTTCTTTTTTTTTTAAAGATTTATTTATGCATACAAGAACTGGGGTACAGGCTAGAGTTGTGGGGGGTGTGAGGATTCACCAGAGACAGAGCCGGGCACAGAACAGGCAGACTGACTGAAATACATTGCTGAAGGCAACAGTAAGCGAGTCAGGAGAGGTCTGCTGTGCCATGTAGGTTGCTCCCTGGCTGGGGATCAAACTCATGCTGCAGTGGCTGTGGGTAGCTTCATAGGTTACCTCTTAACTCGTGCGCCACCAGGGAGGCTAATCACTTCTTTCTTACCTTCACTTTTTAACAGGATCCGTTTGCTTTTGCTTTATTCTTCTGTGGTAGTAGTCTCCTAAAAAGGGTTCAGATAGACTTTTTCCAAGATATCTAGATTCCCCCCCCATATATGTTATCTTGATATGTAGAACTAAGATCAATTGAGATCCTCAATTGAAACTGTTACTACTTCTTCAAGAATGATTACCTAGATTTACTAAATTAAGGATATTTCCAGAAACAACCTTTTTTTTTTTTCTTTTTAAAATCAGAAGAACCTACCTCAAGGCAGGGCAAACATCCAGAGGGAAGATTTTGTCATATGAAGTTGACCCTCCTCGTCATGTGAAATGACCCTCAACCACCTTATACTTTAGATCCCTTCACACAGAATATAAACCGCAGACTTGCATCATTAATTTCAGAATTTATAATGTAAATTCTCCATATATCTGTTATTAAGTTTGATATTTTCTCCTTCTTATCTGTTTGATATAAATGTATTTGTCTAGTGTCAGAAGAACCCAGGGGGGTGGGAAAAATTCCCCCCTGTATCCTAACACAGGTATCCACGCTCCTGCCCTCTACCAACTGTACATGGTCCCTTCCTAGTACTCAGTGCAAGGTCTGGGGTTTCTCTCCATATCCCTGTTCTGCCCTTAGTCTTCAGGAGGTCTTTTGTAGTTGTGTTTGGGGTGGGCTGTCTACCTCCATTTCCTGGTCCTTCCCTCAGTGGGGAGAAGAACCTAACCCAGGGTAAGGCCCATGTGTATCTCTGGGGTGACTCTGAGTTCTCCCGGAATCACTCTCAGGTCTCCTCAGACTCCCATCTGTACCTGGGGACAGAGAGTAGATGTTTTTCTCAGTTCTGCAGCTCCTCACCCAGAGGTACATGCTGCTCATCAGCAGACCATGACGTGGGTGTTCGGGACTTCCCCTAGTTCTTCCTCTCTGACTTCAGCAGGATTTCCATGCCTGAGTTCAGGGTCTCTCAGTTATAAACCTGCCCCCTCAGACTGTCCTGTGAAGGTCCATGGAAAAGGGCCAAAGGACAGGTGCAGGCCCCTGTGTCTGAGCTCTTGGGGATTCTAAACCCTTTAAAATTGCGTTAAAGGCTCAGCTGCTTTTTCTTTTCAGCTTCCTTTTCCATTGGATTTGCTGCCCAGGATAAAAGCAGCTCTCCCAGGAGGTTGTTGTCACTTTTTGGATTCGGTTCATTAGGCTTTTTTACAACCTGAATTCTCTTGGGGCTTAAACAAACATGATTTTTGTAGATTGTCTGGGTTGCTCTTCTTAAGGTAGGAGCAGTGTGCTCTTGTGGATGTGAAAGTCAAGATAGCTTTTTCTATCACGTTTTATGTTGAAATGGTTACAAGTGAACCCTCATTGACTTTTTAATGCATTCTCTTGAAATTCTCATCATCACCGTTAAAAACAGTTTTGCACATAGGTAATAACACCTTGAAACCATTTTTCCACAGCCTATTCAAACACTTGCAAGGGTAAATTTATATTTAAAGACTTCAATAGTTTTTTCTTTTCCTTTGTTGACAAATGATAAATTTTAGCTTACAATAATGCAATCAGAGTTCAAAAACTATATTTTACGTATCAAGTATTTGAAAGTAACAATGAAACTCTAATTTACAGAACATGAATACAGTCATCTGAGAAACTTGCTAGATTGCCAGTAAGAGCACATGGGCCACAAAGCAACATTTATCCAATATGTGTGAAAGAGATTTGGAGTTATATTGTGTGGGCCCATACCTGAAAGGTGTCCTGACCACCTTCACCCCGACAACTTGCACCTTGGGCTGTGAGCCCTGCTCTTCGGGCATTTGGAATACAAACTTGTGGGTGCATGGGTCTCCTTGTCCATGATGGGCAGTGGCATGCTTTACGGCTGGCTGCCGATGTAGATGGAACTATTCTGAAAGTCATCCGAGAGAATGTTGGGCCCCCTTTAGACCTCATCATGCTTGGGTCACCCTTCAAGGAGTCCTGGAAAGAACTTGTGTTTCTACCACTTCTGACTTCCTTAACTGTGCAGGGGGCTGAGGGAACCAGTACCTCTCCATCTTGTTAAACCATCAGCATGCACCACTTGAGAAGCTCAGAGACAGAGCTTAATGTCCCACTGCTTCCAGGTCACTTAGCCTCCCATCTCTACTTTTACTCAGTCCTGTGTTCTGAGCTGTTTCCAGTTATCAAGTTGCCAGATAAAATGCATATAAAAATTTTAGATCAACAATGCATGTGAAATCTTACTATAAGCATGTCTCAAGTAGTGTACTAGACATATACTAAAACCACTATTCATTCTTTATATGATTCTTTTTCGTTCTAGCATTCAACTAGCCTAGAGTTAATCAAACCTGATAATTTAGACTATTCAAAGATTTTTATTCTTATTTTTATTTTTTTAATCGTAGATTCCTGTATTTTTATTCATTAAATTTGGACACTCTTCTCGATAGGATAGAGGTAGTAATAAGGTAAACCCCTGACTATTTTAGTCCTTGATTCGTGATGTTGAGTTAGCCAGCACATTCAAACTTTTGTATCCTTCAAACTTTTTGTATCCAGTGGACTTCTCAGTCCACTGACAGGGTTGGGTGAGACTCAAGGAGATAATACATGTAAATGATGTTGGTGTAATATAAGTTGCTCTACAAGGTAAAAGTCAGCATGATGATTACAGAAAATGACAGAATCTAATTAAAGTGCCTGGGTCTTTAAACAGTCCTTTTGCACTGCTTTCCTTTTAGGCAGTTTAGCTGTCATTGGGGGAGGCAGAAGAGTGTCCTGGGGGATTTCTAAACCTGAGTCCTCGATTTGAATCATGACTGCCACTTAATGTGGTGGGACACTGTACAAACTATTTGCCATTTCTATACCTCAGCCTCTCTCTGTAAAATTGAGTTACTGTTAGCACAGCTAGCACTCAGTATAGCACCCGCAGGTATCCAGTTCTCAACGCCCTAGGAGATCACTACTGTTTCACTAAAAGGTAACTTTGTGTTCCTTCCATCACATCAAAGAGGAGATTGCCTCCTGGACCTTTTTATAAACATTTCCTTAAGATATCACTGGATGTGCTGTGAAAAAGCTTCTATCATCAGAAGCTTGGAAAATGTTGCATATCACATGCTCTTTTGAAGCTTTACAGCACATATTTGCACATCAAAGCTTCTATATGCTCCATTATAAACAACTTCTACTTATTTACCCAGAATTTCTTAAACTCATTTATACATGAAACACCTTTCTTTATGACCCATCTATTAATATTCCATGTAACTATTTTCACCTGTCATCATTCCTATTAAGTCCTTTTAAGGCAAGAGAGAAAGTCAAGAGGTACTATTGTACAGATAATCCAACACTAAATAAAAGGGGGATATCATTTACCATTGCAAAATTAATCAAGAGAGGAAGTACAAATAATGATAAAAAGCTACTGGCGTCAGGAAATATTTCTCAAATAAGCTCACAAAGCAAGAGTGACATAAATACATTATCTGTAGGTAGCATAGAATATATCCAAAATACTGAAACCGGTCAGGGGAGAGCACAAGACAGGCTGCTGTTTTTCATTGTTTGATTAACTGTAGGCTAGTTGAATACTAGAACAAAAAAGAATGTCAGATAAAAAATGAATAGTGTTTTTAGTATACCTCTAGTACACTACTTGAGACATGAGAATTCATGTCTACTTGAGAATTCCTTACAAAACCTGATTTTAAAAAAATGTTAATATACTAGCTGGATTAAAATTGCAAATACAAAAAAAAAAAAAAAAAACCTTTGAATAAGGAAAAGTGTTCAGACTAGGTGAACACTAGATTCAACCAACCCAGAACCATTGAAAAAGGAATGTCTGGGGACATTCCTTTACCCTCCAAGCCTCCAGAATTCTAATAGCAAACGGAGCAGTGATGAATCGCTGCTAGCCAGCTGGAACTTCATGCACTGCTTTTACTTGCTCCCTTTCTATTTTGTGTTTGACTTAATAGTCTTCTCCCCCTTTTCCCTTCTCACATTTCACGCCACCCTGCAATTCTTCATTGCAGTGTAAGATTAAAAAGAAATTAGTAAGCCTAAGGCAACTGGCTGATCATTGAATTCAACTACTGTGCCATCTAGACAATAGTATGACTACTTTTCCTCCCAGCAACACCACATATGCCTGCTCTTTTATGGCATTTTTTAGCAAAAAGATCCTGAAAATCACTAGTAATCCTAAGATAACAAGAATTTCAAGATTCAGTAAGCTTTCAAAATGGGATCCAGATGTATTCTTTAAGCCCTTTTAAATCACAAAGCAAGGCAAGGTGGCCTGACTGACTGATTAAATGATTATTTCTGCCTGGATTTAATTTTTGGCTCTTTTGGGAATTCATCTGTGGTCTAGAGTAAAGCATTAGTCTTTTACTCAGAAATCTGAATTTGGCTTCTCTTAGGTTTACATGTGTAGCACTCATTAGAGATGAATTCTTGTCTATTAAAACTCAGCTCAGAAATCACCTCATTTCTGAACCCCATTTTCTCCTCTCCTTCCTCAGACACTTTTACACATAATTGCTCTTAAGTTCACATACACACCTTTGTGCCTACACCTCCTAGGTTGAACTACAATCTGTGTCACAGTCTATACCCATTCTACTTACTAAAGGGTTCATTTTTAGACGCACAAAGGGTGGGTATAATCCTCTTCCTTTGCATATGGGCAGGACTTGCACTTAAGGCGGGTTATTGTCCCATGGATCAGGTTACTTTATATGACAAAGATGAGGGAATAATATGTTCTATAAGATTTTCAGAGCAGGTGGCAGGGACACTGCACTACAGGGGTCTTGATTTTGGTCCACTGAGATTGATTTTGAACTTCTGATCTCCAGAACAATAAAATAACAATAAAATAACAGATTTGTGTTATTTTAAGCCACTGGCTGTGTGGTAATTTATTTCCATAGCAATAGAGATTTCAACCCCTGCCCCATTCTACATGATTTTGGTGACTAATAATCATGTACTTTTCCACTCTTTCTTCTTCTTCAAAGAAAAGACATAACCCAGATTTTCTAGACCAAGATCAGAATGGAAGACAGTTGGATCAAAATCATGCCAGTGCATCCCCCAGGATATCTTAAATGAATTTCAACACTTGAGACCCCTGTATGTCTATCCTTCCCAATGTTGACTGGTTACCTCTGAGCCAGTTAGAATGCTAGTAAATTCCATTTGGTGTGGGCTTGGGGGTTTAAACCAGTCAAATGCAATTTCTTTTGCGTACAATCAAAATACCCTACCAGCTATCATTTGGTGAGAACTTATTTTCTTCTCCCCCAAATATTCTCTTCAGTTTGACTTTGCATTTGAGGTATTATGCTTTGTCTGTAATTAGGTTTTAACTCTATGATAACTCTTTATATTTCAACTCTTCACAACAACTCTTACAATAATTCTAGAATTATGTGTTTTTAGTACCATTTCACTGAAGGGAAACAGACACAAAGTGTTAATGTGCCCAATGTCACATGGCTATTTTGTGGATCTTGTTCTCACAAGTCCACCCACCCAGTGACCAAGTTATATTGTTTTCAGATAGGTGATGTCTGCCAAAGAAAGATGGAAGAGGCATTTCTCACAGAGGGAAGGAAGACCCCAAAGTTAAGGGCAAGGAGGAGGCTATGCATATAACCGTTACAGAGATAAAAGCTAAAGGAGGAGAGTATTTTCAGAGGGGAGGAAAATCGCTGACTAGAGGAACTAATCAATCAACCAGTGTTGGTTGTTCCTTCCAATTATTGTGTTTTTTGCTGTGATGTTTGGACAAAATATCAAGCGAAAGAATTAAGAGGACAAAAGACATGGTTCCTGTTCCCGTGGTCTTAGTAATCTAGCTCTGATGATAAGACCAGTGACCAATGGGCTCTTTGGAGGATTGCAAGAGATAATACAAGGAAATCTCTTAGTAAGGTGCTTGGAAGTAATGAGGCTCAGTAAATATTTAGTCTAATTCCAGTTTTTTTTTTTTAAGATTTATTTATTTACTTACTTACTTATACAAGCACTGGGTACAGTCAGAAGCACGGGAGGGTGAGAGAATTCACCAGAGCCAGAGCGGGGAGCAGAGCAGGCAGAAGGACCAAAGTACTCTGCTGAGGGGAGCAGCGGGCGGCAGGAGAGGTCTACGCACCATGCAGGACCCTCCTCCGGTGGCCGGGGAGCAGCCAGGGATCGAACCAGCGCTGCAGAGGCTGTGGGCAGCTTAGCAACCCAGCGCTCAACCGCTGCGCCACCGGGGAGGCCCCTAATTCCAGTTTTGATCAGCCCTTCATCAGGGATAAATTCTTTGCTTAGACATGGTAATGCCTCCACCTGAGATTTACCTTCCTCCTCTGGCTTCCAGCACTAGTGCGTTTCCTGTACACCTGTCTGAAGGTAATCTTACTTTCCTCCTCCTTCAGTTTCTTGGAGGGCTTTCACTTTGGGTTCCAACATATCACCAGTAATGCTTGTTGGATAATGTGGCAGGATGGAGTTTTCTCCTCCTACCTCATCCTCATTCCCTGGTCAGAAGTCCATTTTTGATGAGAAGGAACAACTATGGGCATAATAATGCATGAGCTGTATATTTAGCAATATTAGCCTGTGAAAGGTTGACTATTCTCAGTGTTTCCTTTTGAGGTTGGATTATTTCAACCTAATGTCCTCCAGATGGAAGGAAGGGTCTAAAACCCTCCCCTCCAGGATCATCTAGGAAAAGTTGTTAGTCTGGGGCAGGAGCCTAAGGGAGGAGATGAGGTCTGGGGAAGGGACAGAGATAGAAAAATCAAAAGAGATACAGGGGAGAACTGACAGTGCATTAGGATGTGAACCAAGAAGTAATGAGAGAGGAGCCAGTACATTTCTTCATTACTTTAATGGATATTTCTAGACAGTCACTACATTTGAGGAAATGTGTTCATGGGACAATTCTCCTGACTTCAAGGATCTCAAATGACAGTGAAAACATGGACAATACACTAGTGAATGGTGGAACAACTAGAAAATGTTGGAGAGTAATAAGTCATAAAACAGAGAGAAAAGAGGGTGATATACTGGAGAGCACGTGTGGGTGAATGAGACAGGGATTCATCACAGGACACCAACACAACCTGGAGCTGGGACCTTCCATTTAACTAGTATGGCTGTCCTAGACACTGGAATCCAGGTTTAGCTGGGCCTTTATTAAGAATCAGATGTCACTCTCCAATGTGTCCCTTCAGAAAGCGTTCTTGGTGCATTGCCTTAACCTCCCCCTCCTCCAGTGATCCGTTAAGGATCTTATTAAGGCTAAACACCTTGTATGGGCCAGTGATGATACCACAGCTCAAGTCATGATCTGTACTTCTAGACCCTTTTTTAAAAAAGATTTATTTATTCATGCATACAAGAACCGGGGTGCAGGCCAGATGTGCGGGAGGGTGAGAGGATTCACCAGGGACAGAGCAGGGGACAGAATAGGTGGACTGATGAAATACACTGCTAAGGGGAGCAGCGGGCGAGACAGGAGACCTTCATCATGTCAGCGTGTATTAGGAAACAGGTCAGACTGAGAACCTGAAGCTGTGTGGGGCTCCCCCTCCTGTGCACAGCCCTGTCCTTCTGGGAGCTCCATGAGAACCTGGAGAGACCTAAGGGTTCTCGCCCCTTGTCCTCTGCCCCGTGGCCACACGGGGGCGCTGCGGCGCTGTCCTAGTCTGGCAGCCAGGGAGAGGCTGGGTGTGTGTGACTCAGGCTGAGAGGGTGAGCTGGGGCTGAGCATCACTGGGGGAGCTGGTGAGATGCCCTGTGAGCAACCCTGGCACCAGGCTGGGGTGGGGGCAGTGAGGAGAGGAGGCTCTGGACCTGCCATCTTCTCTCCCCACAGGCTTTCTCTGCAGCCCCTTGATGACAACAACCCTGGAGACTGCAAAGCAGATGCTTTTCCCTTCAGCTAGCTCCCTGTTTCTTTCATGAGGCCTATTTTTTTTTTTTTTTTTTATTGAAGCAACACTGATTTACAGTACTGTGTGTGATTTAGGGAATAATTTCACATCTCTTCGATGTGAAATTACCAAAGTGTTAGGGGAAATGATGTCCTGAGTTAATCCCATACAGGCTTTGTGGACTCCACCCCCACTCCAGACTAAAGCCATCAAGACATTGGAAAGACAAATCCCGTCACCACCAGGGAGAGTGGCTGGACCTGAGGGTGGAGTTGGGTAGCCAGGTTGGATATAAAAACCAAACACATGGGCCTTGGGCTCTCTCTGGCTCGTGATCACTCCCCTTCTGGCTTCACAGCTCCTGGCTGGTGGCCAACTCTGAGAGCGCCATTTTGGGATTCCTGATCAGCGGATCGGGTAGGACGCATTTAAAACTTTGTCTCCCACTTTTCTCCCAGAGCTGTACATTTCCTCATTTCCCCTTCCATTGTAAATAAACCTTTTATTAACCTTTCGCGTGTGCCTGCAGTAGAGCATTGATAAGTCCTTTAAGCGCGCGGGTGAGGACCCACAGTCAGGCACCCCATTTTGTATCGGGGTTGCTCTACAACAAAAGCAGATACGTTTCTCTTCCACTTCCTGTCCCTTTTCTAAGGGCTGTTTTTCAAATTGCAGTAACATTGATTTACAATTCATTTAGGGAACAGGCTCACATCTCTTCGGAGGTAGTGACCAACCACCCCCTCCACCCCAGCACCCAGAGTCCTTTTCCAGATCCACTGTGACCCCCACACTCTGCTCTCACCTCCCTCCTGGACAGAGAGGCGGGGACCTGCTGTCTGGGTCCCTCAGGCCTCGCTCCTGCCACCTCCTGCAATGACAGTAAAGGTTTGTGGTTCTACTTTCTATTTCCTTGGCATGTCCTTTCACCCTTTCACTTTTAAACTACATTTGTTTGTATAGAAAGTCTTTCTAACACACACAGAATACAAATCTCCTTGATATTATCCAATCTGAGAATTGCAGGCTTTTTTGAATTTTATATAATTCTTACATCATTTTTCATTTTTGCATAGTGTATGCATTTTTATTTTGGTTATATTCCCCACACAATTCCCACCCCCCTTATTCTGACCCTAATCCCTCTTCTCCTCCCCCCGCCCCCCACTGTAGTGTGTCTCTGGTCTAGAGGTGCTTATTGATTTTGATTTTTACTTTATTGCAATTAGTCTTTTTCCTGGTCCCTTATTTTGGTTTTCTAAATTCCTGCTATGAGTGAGACCATCCGGTATTTTTCTTTTTCTTTCTGGCTTATTTCGCTGAGCATGATCCCTTCTAGCTCCATCCATGTTGCTGCAAATGGCATGAGTTTATCTTTTCTGATTGCTGAGTAATATTCCATGGTGTATATGCACCACATCTTCTTGATCTAGTCATCTATTTTTGGGCATTTGGGTTATTTCCAAAGCTTAGCTATTGTAAACAGTGCTGCTATAAACATAGGGGTGCAGGTGCTCTTTGGAATTAATGTTTCTGTGTCATTTGGGTAAATACCTAGGAGTGGAATTTCTGGATCCTATGGAAGCTCTATCTTTAGTAGGTTGAGGAATCTTCACACAGCTCTCCATAGTGGTTGGACCAGTTTGCACTCCCACCAACAGTGCAGGAGAGTTCCTTTATCTCCACAGCCTCGCCAACATTTGTTGTTGCTAGTTTTTTAATATGTGCCAGAGAATCGCAGGCTTTTGATTAGGATTTAACTATTTTTTTTTTCAGTATAATAACAACTTTACTGAAGACGGGTGGTGGGAGCTTGGTCAGTTGGAAGCTGCCCCGGCCGCGGGTTCGGGCAGTGGGGGCTCTGTTTGGTGTTGGGTCCAGGGAGCAGAACAAACGGGGGTGGGGGGTTGTGGAGAAACCCTGAAGGAACAGCGCGACTCCAGCACCTCAATCACTAAGAGGCCAGCAGCGAAAGTCCCTGAGCCAGCCGCATCTCGCGCCCTCCTGGCAGGGTCTGGACTCCGCCCCACCCAAGCCTCTCAGGCCACAAAGCTGTGCATCCAGGGGGCCGCCTCTAGGCCCTAATTTATTTTTTTATTATTAGTTAGTCTTTTTCCTGATCCCTTATTTAGGTTTTCTAAATTCCTGCTATGAGTGAGACCATCCAGTAATTGATATGGTAAGATTTGAGTCTATCACTTTGATGTTTATTTTTTCATTGTCTCACATCTTTTTCATTCCATTTCATCACTTTCTGCCTTTCTTTGATCAAGCAAATAGTTTTCTGTGAAATTAGTTCTTCTTGGGGCTTTAGATATATTTATTTCAGTACTTTTTATTGTGTAAATACTTAAATCTTTCATTATTCAATGTCTACTTAATTGAACTACATTCCATAATATATAGGACATTTACAGCAATATAGTTCTGTTTAACCATCTTAATGTTATTCATGTAATATATATGTGTTAAACCAAAATAAACAGAAGCCAAATAAAACTGTAAAACACAAAATGTAAGCAGTCATATCTGTTCAATAAGGTAAGACAAGCTACAAAAAAAGAGTATTCTGCATGTCTCTGTTGCTAGTTGTTGCTGTAATGTGTGAGTTATCATCTACTGTCACTTCCCGAGGCCTGGAAGAAATCCTTTAACATTCCTTGGGACAGAACTGCTAGCAATGAATTCTGTTTTTAATTAACTCTAGTGTATTTACTTTGTCTTCATTCTCCCCGCTTTTATTTCTTTTTTTTTTATTTTTTTATTTATTTATTTATTTATTTGTTTGTTTATACATGCACTGGGTACAGTCAGAAGCACGGGAGGGTGAGAGAATTCACCAGAGCCAGAGCAGGGAGCAGAGCAGGCAGAAGGACCAAAGTACACTGCTGAGGGGAGCAGCGGGCGGCAGGAGAGGTCTGCGCGCCATGTGGGACCCTTCTCCTGTGGCCGGGGAGCAGCCGGGGATCGAACAGGCGCCGCAGAGGCCACGGGCAGCTTCGCAACCCAGCGCTCAACCGCTGCACCACCGGGGAGGCCCCCACTTTTATTTCTTAAGATCTTTACATGAAATAAAATTTACCAGTTATAGATGGACAGTTAGGTAAATATAAATAATAGAATAAATAGATAAATAAATATTCTAAATAAATAGAATCCTGGAAGCACAGACATAGAGCACAGACAGCACAGCCCCCTCATCCTAAAATGTCTCCTGCTCCTTTATATTGTTTTTTAAAATTTATTTATTTATATATTTTTACATTGGTCTTCATTTTTGTACAGTGTTTGATTTCCCCTCTCAGGTGTTGTCCCCATGAAAGTGCCTCCACCAGGACACCTGGGAACATCACCACAGACTCTGCTGCTCTCCCTCCCATTTTGATCCATTTCCCTCCCTCTCCCCAGCTGAATGTCTCCAATGTATAGTTTGCTGCTAGTTTTGTCTTTTTTCCCCAATCCCTCGTATGGTTTCCCTGTGTTCCTCCTTTAAGTGAAACCATCCACTATTTTTCCTTTTCCTTCTGACTTACTTTTCACTGAGCATAATCCCTTCCAGCTCCATCTATGTTGCTGCATATGGCATCTTTATCTTTTTGATTGCCGAGTAGTATTCCCTTGTGTATATATGGCACATCTTCTTGATCCAGACATCTGATTTTGGGCATTTAGGTTGTTTCCATATCTTAGCTCTTGTCAATAGCTGCACCTTTATATTTGATCCCTCTCCCTACCCCAGTCAGGCAATGTGTCTCCTTTCTAGCTGTACTCTATAGTTTCTCACTCTATTAGATTTTATCATCATGAGGGAGTTCTCTATATTTGCCAATGAATTATATTATGAAATCTTCTATGGCTGACTTTGATAGAACCACTCCAATCTCCTTGTGATGTCTATCTTCATAGCTTATATTTTTCCATCAGTTTACCTTCAGTGTGTCTTTATATTGAAACTTCATCTCTTGTAAGCAATATATAGTTCGCTTCTACAGTACGGTAAATTTAAGCTTAATCTTCTTATCACCTGTGTGAGGCAGACAACCAAGACTCTATTAGTCCCATTTTACAGGCAAGAGTGGCAACATTCCCATATTTAGCATGACACAGACCTAGGACCCAAGCCCAGGGCTTCCACACTCATAACTTCTTTATCCAAGACTTCTTTTGTTGTTGTCTAAGATGTATTTATTTATGGGCCTCCCTGGTGGCATAAGGGGTTAAGACACTACCTATGAAGCTGTCCACAGCCTCTGCAGCACCAGTTCGATCCCAGGCCAGGGAGCTACCCACATGGCGCAGCAGACCTCTCCTGACTTGACTGCAGTGTATTTCAATCAGTCTGCCTGTTCTGTACCCTACTCTGTCTCTAGTGCATCCTCTCACCCTCCACAGCTCTGGCCTGTACCCAGTGGTGGTTCAGCTCAGGGCGCCTCACATTATGCAATCACAATGTCACTCTGAAGAAAAGGCTTGGTGGACATGGAAGAGTCTACATAGAGGCTCATGCACGTGGCTGCTGGAAAAAAAACTTCAGTTCTTCACCATGTGAGCATCTCCTTATCTGAGTGCCCATCAAGCAGAGCAAATGTCTTTCCCCCAGAGAGGAGCAGGAGAGATCAAGCAGGAGATTGCGATGCATTTGAGCCTCACTGTGAAGTAGCGCAGGCACCACAGCCTCCTCCATGAGCAGGGAGCCAGCAAGTCCAGGGACTCACAGGAGGGGAATTGGTCTTGACCTCTTGTGTATAAAAATACCTGTGGACATTTGAAAAACTTCTACTCTCCATCATCTGGCCACTAAATATTTATATTCTTTTGTCAAAGAAGGAAAATCATGCCGATACCTTGTAAGAGTAGTCAGGCTTTATTCAAAAAAGCACCATGGAGAAAGCAGGTTTAATTCTAAATACATGAAGACAAGATTTAACACATCTGGACTCTCATTTTTCTGGGGATTTCTTTTTCCCCCACCGACGCTGGACATTTGCCAGAATCAGGTGAAATCTGCCCCTGCAGTGTGCAAAGCTGGGCCCTGCTCTGTTGCTTCAGTCTCCACTTGCTGCATTTTCATGCTGGGTCTTGAAAGGTTTGACTTGTCTCCATGTGATTCAATGGTCAACAAGGTTTGGACAATGTCTACCCAGATGTTGGCATTCACTCACTTGTTGGTTACCTTGTGCCTGTCGCCACCAAAATCTGATGTTTAATTCCTCAAGTCAGTAAGATTTTTGTTGGTTCTCTGAGCTTGTGTGGATTGGGGAAGTCATCAGTCATAGGTGCAGACTGACAGATTGTACTAGGATGAGTCTGTCACTCATGGGTAGAACACCTCTAAGTTCTTTCTGGTTTCCCGACAGTTTCTCTTGAGTGTCCCACACCTCAGCACAGTACAGTCATCAGCCATGGATTTGACAGAGTTTGTATTCAGATTTGGGCTCTCACCTCTCCATCTGTTGTTAAAATACATGTTAATTAAACTATTTGGACATGCCATATTTAAAGATATACCTAAAATCCATGTAGAAAAAACCATGATTTCACATGAAGGTAATTTTATTGTGCATTATATTTTATTGTACTATTTTATTATACAACAAAGTATTGGGGGCAGATACTGAAAGTTAAGAACATTCTAGATATGTACCGTCAATATGGTAGCTACTAACACATACGGCTTTTTAATTTTAAATGATATATAGTAAATATGCAACATCTCAGCTCATGAGCCACATTTCAGGTATTCAATAGTTAGAGGCACCATATTGGTCAGTGCATAAATTGAACATTTCTTTCTTCCTGAACGTTCTGTTGGACAGCACAGCTCTTCATGGTTTGGAGCATCAAGTCAGATGCATTAAACACATGTAAAATCAAGGGGCCAATATTATCTCTCTTAAAGATGAGGTGAAGTCACTGGATGGGAATACATATTAAGTAGGTGAAAAACAAAATCAAAAAAGATTATCAGTGGGTCTGGTGCCTCCAGACACAAACTGTCCCAGTTCCAAAGGGAAGCACCTGTCTCTCACCTCCCTTCTCAGACCGAGCACTCTCTCATCATCTCTGAGGAATGAGTACTCTTCCAGGGAGTCCAGGGGCAAAACTCAAAGAAAAACTTTGGAAATTGAAAATCGAAACCAAGGAGATGGATTCTGAGAGCTCAATAAGAGACAAAGGCAGAGGACACTCGATAAGTGACAAAGGCAGAGACTATCCCTGGTTCACTGAGAAAAGCATTTCTAAAGTCAGTCTGTGGAAGCGTTGAGGTCACCCAGAACTTTTAACGAGTTCCAGGAGGTCAAAACTATTTTTGTAACATCACTTAGATACCATTTGCCTTTCACTATTTTGACATTTGCTAAGTTAAAACTTAGTAAGAATGGAATTATAGTACCAACTGCAGTTGTAGTTA
Source organism: Talpa occidentalis (assembly GCF_014898055.3). NCBI lineage: Eukaryota > Metazoa > Chordata > Mammalia > Eulipotyphla > Talpidae > Talpa > Talpa occidentalis. Next base: position 37,108,367 of record NW_023602073.1, read on the forward strand.
TTTTTCACCACCACTTTCTTGCAGAAAAAAAAAAAAATCCAGACCAGTTTCACTTCAGAATGTCCTAGTTAAATCATGAAAGCATATTTCTATTTATCATCCTGAAATCCACATTTTTTAAAGGTCTGAAGCAATGACCAGGAAGTGCACTTAAGGCATGTCTGCTACAGTCCAAAGGGCCGTGTCCCGGGAAAAAATGTATGAAGTGAATTAGCCTCTTCTTTTAGGCAATATCATTTTTAATTGAAAGAATGAATGGCTAAAACCATGGTTCCTTAGACTAGTTGAATTGGCAGACACTTTCCTGAAAATGAACGTGAGTCTGTCCCTTTTAAAAATCAACTGAGGGCTTGTTGCCTTGATAAAATGTAAACTTCCAGAATTATGGAAAATTGAATCCTATTACTATAAACTTGACAACTTACAGTATGGACCAATTTTTCTTTTGGGATCTGTGGTAAAAAGTAAAACATATGATTTTTGATAACTTGATCCAGTGTAATCAACACTATATCTATTTAATATGTAGTTGAAAGGTTTGGAGGGGTAAAGAAAAGGAGAACCAGGCTAAATTTCTCAAAGGAAGGGAAATTTATTGTGCCCAGGCGGACCTCAGGGACCAAGGGTGGGAGTCTGTGAGGCTGCGCACGTTGTCAGGGGGAAGCAGGCTTTTACAGGGTGAGGAGAGGTCAGGTGGGAGACTGGGTTTTATAGGGCAGGGAAAGGATTTGTAGGGCAGGGGGAGGTTCATTATCTGAATCCTCTAGGCAGGTTCCACATTCCTGTTCCCAGGTGGGCTTCCTGGTGGGTTTTGCATTCAGACCTCCTGCATGGACCCTTCATACCAGCCTTTTGTTGATAGGAAAAGGGCAGAAGTTTCTTTCTTTGGCTACTTCTGCTGGAAGGGGTTGAAGACCAAGGGGTGGCTCAGGCCTGGTTATGAGGGTCTTCTGCAGGAATGCGAGAATGTGGGTGGAGAGGAGTTGGTTAAAGGTGGTAGGACATTCCTGAATGCGAGCCTGTGTGAATTTTAGGAGCAAGGAGCAAAAAGAAAAAACAAGGTTATTATTAATATTGGCTCCAAGAGTGGGAGGAACATGAGGCTATAGGATTTTGAAACCATGTCAGCGGAGAGTTGGAGCCCCCGCTTTCCCTTTCCGTGTCTTTGCGTAGTTTCATGAAGGCTTCTGCATTTTATTCTACAATCCTGATCATTGATACAATAACAACATTCGTCCCTGAGGAACAGGCAGGTGCCTTATCAGAGGTTAACAGGTCCAGAGCCCGCTGGTTTTGGAGTGGCCTGTGCCAGGGAGGGGAGCTGTCTTGTGATGATGCTAAAGACACAGAGGTTTTTCTAAGGAGGTATCTATCCTTTAGCCAAATGTTAGAAGTGCAGGAATGAATGTGATTGGAGTCCCATAGGGGGACTGAGAGTTGGGGAGTCTGGCAAGCAGCGTCCATTATCTTGGTCGTAGTGGTATTGAGATTAATTGGAGTTGCTGCCAGTAGAGGCCTCTGAAGGGAAGCGCAGAGGAAACAAGAGGAGGTATTAGTCCCAAAAGAGTCATTTAGGACGGGTATATAACATTTTGGATTATATGAATCCACGCTGAGGGTGTCTCGGTCTTTTCTGATGATGTTAGCTGATTTTATAGGACTTGTTCCGAATGGAGGATGCCCCGGGAGACTTGACTGTGGCATTTTGTGTCAGGACATATTCCCTTGAGAAGGACAGTGTTGCCACTGGGTAGAAATGCCAGCCAGTGTACCCTGCGGCTTGGACTCCCTGTACCCAATTTGGTCTCAAGGATCTGAAATAGCAGAGTTAACTTGATTCATACTGAAACCCGTATTATGATGGACCGGAGAGAACATTCAGCCTCTGTCTGGAAGGTGCACTGTACATGACGGTAAGGGCACCCCTATATTATCTGTAGGTATTTTGCAGTGATTTAAGGTTTGATGGTAAAAGAAATAAAAGACGGTGTTCATAGGATGTAATTGACGAAAGAGTTAGGTGAGAGTGATGGGTGCTGTGCATCCGGCCTGTGGGCACTCCGCAGTACCCACCAAGTGGGTAGTCTCAGTGGACCCTGAGACAAGGTTTTCCTAACTTTGAATTTCCATACACGGACACTGGGCTAGGAGATTTTGACAAGAAATGTGCATCCTAGTAGGACCCAGGTTACGACATGCATATCGTTTGTCTTCGGGGATGTTTGACCCGAGAGAGATGGTGCCAGGAGGGGTCTCCCAGAAGTGTTACCACTATAGGCGTGGTGAGAAGGACCGTTTGTGGACCGTCCACGGAGGCTGCAGTGGCTTTGGCTGAGGTGATTTGTGCAGGACTTGGTCTCCGGCTGCAGTGGTGGGGAAATTCAGTTGAGAAGGTCGAGATTCAAGGCAGGACTGGGTAAGTGCAGGTCTGCGTGTTCCCAGAGCAGCTGCAGAGCTCTAACAAAAGTTTAGTCAGGTGATCCTTGATTAGCCCATTGGCATGCCCCACTTTCCTTGAGGATTGTGGGTGGTGGGGAATGTGAAGCTTCCAGGTGACACCCAGAACCACGGAGACCTGCTGAGTATCATTTGAGATAAAAAGCTGGACCATTGTGAGATTGGAGAGAGGTGGGAGGCCAAAGCGTGGGATAATGTGGCTAAGAAGGGCCTCAGTTACTACCTGAGCCATTTTTCTAGCTGCAGGAAGACCTCGACCCAACCTGTTACTGTATTTACCATTGTTAGCAGATATTAACCTTTTGTGAGTAGGGAGGTGAGTAAAAATAACCTGCAATCCTGTCCGGGTAAGTGTCCACGCAGCTGGTGAGCTGCAAGGCTGCTAAAAGCTTAAGGATAAGTTTAGTGTTCATGATGGGGACCCTTGGTGGAGAGAACCCCTTTCCTGCCAAATCACAGCATGTCTGTGAGCATAAGGAAGGCATTATTTTGAATCCGTATAGATGTTGACTTTCTTATGGTTGCTGAGG
>NW_023602073.1:37111453-37146889 GCF_014898055.3 Talpa occidentalis
ATAGGGTGGTCCCCAGGTAAAGGGGAAGTTCCAGGTTCCTGCCCAACCAAAGGAGAGAGGGAGGGAGCTGAGAGGGAGAGAAGAAGCTGCAGTGGAGGATGAGAAGGAAAGAAGCAGGATGGAGCCAGAAGGAGACCTGGAGGAGGCACATGGAGACGAGAGACACGTGCAGAAACTGCACTTCCTTTTGGTCGTGGACTGGGTGAACAACAGCATGAGGGAGAGACCGTGGGGAGTTGACAATGGTGGTTTTTGTCTAGATTTGATTTGCTCTTTTCCTCCCACACTTGTCTGGTGTTTCTGATCCTTTTCTGTGGGTCTCCACTGGAAGGTGCTTTAGACTTGGGAGATGCTTTCAGGCCTTGCTCTAGGCCAATCCTGTTGGGTGGACTTTTTCCCACAAGGGACGGGTAACTTTGGATGCTTGTTTTAGAAACTATATTCTTTACCTTTCCTGCATTGTTACTAATTGTATTAACGTTCCTTTCATTTAAGTCTCATATGTTTTCTGTTGATGCGGCGGATGGCAGAACCTATTTAGAGCAGGCAGGTTTGTGGTGTCTGGCTGCCTTCTCCCTGACCTCTAACAGATTCTTTGTCGTTTTGTATTGTTTACTATTTGTGTTAAAGTTCCTTTCCATTAAAGTCTTAAATGTTTTTGTGTCGATGCGGCAGATGGCAGAAACTATTTAGAGCAAGCAGCTTTGGGGGTTCTGGGGTGCCCTTCTCCCTGCCCTGTAGTAGACTGACTACTGACACCTCCTGGATGACAAGTGATAGGGCCCAAGGACGTCACCAGGTCCCCAATGACATGGTCTTGTGGTTAAGCCTAGAGTAACCCTGGATGTCACAGGTAAGATATTAATTCTCTGATTGCTATGGAGCCACTTACTCCATACTCACCAGCATTCGGGACCCAGCTTCCCCTCCTCACAAAATAGGAATACCTAATAGCAGACAGAAAGAAAGATTGGAAAGGAGGTACCCTGACACCAGAACCTGACTCACAAGGAGGTAGGGATAGAGGGAAATAGCATGACCATTAACTCAGCTGTAGAGGTCGTGACCCTTAGGCACCAGGGCCTTATCACAAGGCATGAGACCCAAGCAGGATCAGATGCTCTAGGGAGTGGAGCACAGGCCTGAGGGGAAAGATTTGGAGATTGGGCCATCCTGGAATCTCCACTCCCCATCCTGGTATCTCCAGTCCCTCTTGGATTCTGCGTGGTTATCCAAAATCAGCAACAACTGAGGCTCACAAGGAGTGACCCCCCCAAACAGAAGAGGACTGTGTCTGTAAAGTCTCTGCACTGGCTCGGGGCAGCACTCCCTCTGCCCACCTGGGACTGTGTAGGTTCCTCTTCTTACCAACTCTCTCCCTCTGCAGGCAGCAGCTTCCTGCCGCCTATGACCTGTCAAGGCGCCCGCCTTCCACCATGCAGGCTCTCTCAGCAAAACCTGCCCCTTTCCCTTTCCCCAATAAACCTGTTTTTTAAATATAACTACCGTCTCTGTCTCGTGGAGAAACTCGCCTGGGAAACTCGCCGCGTGCCACTGACAGGGGAGCTCTGCAGATACCTATCCCAGAGTGAACCCCAGGACCCCGCTGTAACGCAACCAACCCATTCCAGGGGTTTATGAACGGTTCTAGCAGCCACATGCTCCTCGCCCTTGTTTGTAGTCGCCGCTCTCCCCCGCACACTCCACTGTCCTCCTCCACCCTCGACACCGCACCCCACCCTACTCCAGGTGCCGCCATCAGGCCTGCGTTCAGGCCCGCAGGGATGCGTCATCTCTCCTAATGGCGGGGAGAGCAGAAAAGCCTGATACTTTTTACCTTACCCCAATCCACCCCCTCAGGGTTTTCTGCCAGACCATCTACATATAGACATTTTGTTTCTTAGCAAACATAAACAACACAGCCATGGCCCATAAAAGTAAATAGTACACATCACACTATAACAACAAAAGACAACAGACACAAGTTAGTCCAGGCGAGGTACCAACCTAGTGGCAAAAGACATTCATTGGCACCAGCAGATGATCCACCAAATCTGCTGCCGAAGGCACTGCAGCATGCAAGGCGGGAACTAGCTTATTTAACTCATGATAATCTACCGTCATGCGCCAAGAGCCATCGGCTTCTTCACTGGCCACACCGGTGAATTGTCGGGGCTGTGGGCAGTACGCACAATGCCCGCTTTCTCCAGTTCTGATATTGTGCCCAATTTCCTTGTAGCCTCCGGGCAACTGATATTGGTTGGTATTAGTCACTTGCCTAGGGACTGGCAGTTGTGTGGGCAGATGCTTAGCGTGTCCTCTCACCACTGCCTTTACCACACGCACTCTAAGGTGAAACTCTCCGGCTGTGGTCTCTAGCCATAAGCCACATAGTACATCCACCCCCAGGATGTACTCCAGGACAGGCGATACATATACTTTATACTCTTTTGGGGGGGTAATGGCCCAATCCCAGAGATAGTCTCATTGATGTCACCTTGACACTCTGGCCTCCATAGCCATCAATACAAGTAGACCTGTGAAATCTTTCTGGATTTCCATAGAGCAGAGTACATTCTGCTCCTGTGTCTGCCAGAGCTAAAACCCTTTGCATTTAGTTGGGGACCAGTGGATGGCGAGCTCCACATGTGGCCTCCGGTCCCCGCCCATCCCCTGTGGACGGGTTCCTTGGCCCTCACCCTATTTGAAAGCGATCAGGCCTCACCCGAGGATAGGGTTGGCAGCAAGTGTCTTCCAGGCGCAGGACATGTGCCTGAGGCCTGGAGCTTCCAGGCTCCTCTGAGCAGCAGTCCTTCTCATGGGCATGAACCTCTGGTCTTCTTGCAGCTGCTGCCATAATTCCAACAAATATAGATTGGGCTGTGCGTGTATTTTAGTGCTATCTACACCTGCTCTCACTAAATCTGTCCACATTTGGTTATGGGTGACTTTAATAAGTTCTGTGGTGCCAAGAAGATTCCTTTCCCTCCTTGGCATCCTTTTGACTTTTCAACAACTACCCATATTTCCTCCTGAGTTTGAGAGCGCCAGTTCTCAACTTCACCCAAGCTGGCTATCACTGTTGTGACGTCGTGTAGCTGACGACTCACATGGGGTGCTACAACTGCCATGAGGGATCCAAATGAGGATGAGGGGACATTTTTTAATACCAAGTCTCTCATCCCTGCTGTGAAACGCTCATCATCAGGACCATGGGAATTCACATTAAACATGGCCTGCCGCATCCCCAATTCCCGAAGGACCTGTACCAGCTCGGCGTACGTCTGCCATCCACTTACTGTGTCCGGCACGTCTCCTGCATCAGCCAGACTGTCCGTGTGGCAGCCATTATCCATTCCCGGAGGGTGTGGTCGCCCTGCCATACCGCTGGCTGTTCTGTAGCCTCTGTCGCAAGGATGGGTGTAAACCATGGAGGCCAGTCTCTCCATCACTTGTGCCGTGCAAATGATCCCATCCAGCCCCAGGCCCCACAAATGTAGCAGCCAGGCTGCCAAGGGTTCCCCTGGTTTCTGGTGGAAACTGTTTGTCCAAGTCCACCAGTTCCGCCTGGGTGTATGGTTGATAGGAAGTAAATTCTGTCATTTGTGGTGGTCCAGCAGCCTGACCACCCACCTGGGGCCATGGGTGGCTGCCGCTTTATTTCTGAGTCACCACTCGGCGGGCCCGGAGCATGGGACCAGCCTCCACCTCCTCTCCAGAGGAGTCCGGCATCTCAGGGGTCGCAGGTTGGTTTGCCATTGCTGGTTGTGACTCGGGCAAAGGGCCAGCCTCCCTCTCCTCCTGTCCTGAGGAGGGGTCTGGCATCTCTGGAGTCATGGGTTGGTTTCCCACCACCAGCTGCGATTCGGGCAAAGGGCCAGCCTCCCTCTCCTTCCTTTCTGAGCTGGAGTCTGGCATCTCCAGAATGGTGGGTTGGTTTCTCCGAACTTCTTCCTCCAGAATCCTCAAACATTGTAGTTTTCGCATCTTTTCCCGCATCTCATCCCATACTCGCTGGACTCTAGATTGCTCTTTCTGCCTGGACTCAAGCAGAGCTGTGAGAAACACCCATCCCACTGCTCCTGCCACCTCGCGGGCACTGCATCTGTAACAGGGTGGTCCCTAGGAAAGGGGGAGGTTCCCTGCCCCACCCAAGGGAGGGTGGAGCTGAGCAGGAAGAGGAGAAGCTGAAGAAGAGACTGAGGAGGGAAGCAGGATGGAGCAAGGAGACCTGGAGGAGGCGCATGGAGCCTAGAGACACGTGAAGAAACTGTGCTTGTCTTTTGGTCGTGGACTGGGTAACACAGATGTGGGTGAGACCCGTGGGGAGGTGACAATGGCAGCTTTTATCTTGATGTTGATTTTGCTCTTTTCCTTCCGGGCTTGTTCAGTTGTTTGTGACCCTTTTCTGTGGGTCCCCACTGGAAGATGCTTTAGACTTGTGGCAGGCTTTGGGGCCTTGTTCTGGGCCAATCCCATTTGGATGGACTTTTACCCACGAGGGGATGGGTAACTCTGGATGCTTCATTTAGAAACTAGACTCTTTGCCTTCCCTGTATTGTTTCCTAGTTTTATTAAAGTTCCTTCCCATTAAAGTCTCCTATGTTTTGTGTTGATGCGGCGGATGGCAGAACCCATGTAGAATAGGCAGGTTTGCGGGGTTTGGGCTGCCCCTCTCCCTGTCCTATAACACATCCACTCAGGGTTTCTTCTATTTCATACAGGGCCTGTTCCAACTGCCCTGGGGATCCATCTACCTCTGGCCATTCCTGGAGAGGTGCCCACAGGGCGAGGAGGTTGGCCACTGAGTACCATCTGCTCGTGGCTGGCCACCTGGCAACCCCTCCCCAGGTTCCAAAGGGTTTCGTCTGCGTAGAGCCGTCCTGCTTTGAACCGTCCTGCCGTCTACGCTAGTTGTAGTGCAACCAACCCATCCCGGGTAGGTTTATGAACAGATCTAGCACCCACATGCTCTTCATCGCTGTTTGTAGTCCCCGTCCTCCTCGTATGGGGTGGAACTGGTGATCTCCCGTGCTTGTCAAAATTAACTGCCTTGGAGACAGGCTGCTGCTTGGAGCCTGGCTAAGAGGCAGCGAGCCCTGCCCCTGCGACCCGCATCAGTGTCAGTCTGGGATTCCCAGCCAGGCTCCTGGCGGGGACCTGCTTCAGGGCCTGGGGGCATGGTTGTGTCAGTGAAGTGGCCTGATCTGCGTGGCCTCGAGCTGACTGAAAAACACGTTCTCTGTGATTAGAGGTCAGGGTGGAAGAGAGGATAACGTGTAGTCATGACACCGAAGGTTATAGGTGTAACCTTAGGTGTAACCTTGGGTAAGATAACGAAATTCTTTGGTGTAGGTAGTGGGGTCCTTAGTGAAACAGCCGAGATGCTTTTCCATCTGGGAGAGATCAGACAGAGGGAAAGGATCGTGGACTCCACCTGCTCCTTCAGTCCCCGCAACCTCCCTAAGGGGACAAAGAGGACGACTGTGAGAGCAGGTGTGGTAGCTGGGAGGTGGAAGCGGGGGCAGGCCTGGGAGCTGAAGGAGGTGAAGACTGAACATCTAGAGGATCAGAGAACGCAGAAGAGGAGAGGGCGAAGAGGGAGAGGAGACTGGAGACTTGGAAAGTACAACTGGTTTGCAGGAGGGAGAGATGGGAGGGCATGAGAAAGGGACACCTGGACTGGATGGGCGTCCCCAAATCAGAACCAGGAGCAATGGGGGTCGGCTGGCGTAGGCCCGGGGTTTATGGAACAGTCGACCAGGATGGGGGTGAGGAGAGGAGCCGGGTAACCAGGGGTGAGGGCCTCCTAGGAAGGAGGGTCAGGCAGGTGACTCACCCCAAGGATCAAGGCCGGTGGTGGATGTGAGGCGTCTGCCATGGAGAGGAGAGTCCCAGGGACGGGAAGGCGGCCCCAGCGCCAGGGGACACAGCCTTCCGGGTTTCGGGCACCAAGATGAAAGGTTTGGCGCGGTAAAGAAAAGGGGAGCCAGGCTAAACTTTCTCAAAGGAAGGGACATTCATTGTGCCCCCAGGTGAGCTTTGCTGATTCAAGGTGGGGTGTCCCTGAAGTCACGCCCGTTGTGGGGGGAGATGTCATTTCATAGGGTGAGGAGAGGTTAGGCAGGAAAACTGGGTTGGCAGGGGGGAACAGGTTTAGGTGGAACAAAGTTGTTTTTTCGTGGAGCCGAGTTGTTTTCTCCTGCTTATGGCTTCAGTTTCGGTTTGATGGAATCAGGGGTACTGGTGTCAGGGCCATCTTGTTGTTTGTATGTGGGCTTCCCCATTCCTGGCCCCTGCATCGACCTTTCATACCAGCCTTTTGTTGATAGGAAAAGGGGCGACGGTTCTTTCTTTGGCTACTTCCTGCTGGACGGGGGCGAAGACCGGGGTGGGGGCTCAGGCCTGGTTATGAGAAGGTCTTTGCAGGGACACGAGGATATGGGTGGAAGGGTTGGTTAAAGGTGCTACGGGGTGGGTCTTGGATCCGGTGTTGGATGAAATGCAGTAAGCATGGGGCAAAAAGAAAAAAATAAGGTTAGGATCAGAGGCCCTGTGAGTGCTAATACCTTGCCTGAGGCTGCGCTGATCTGGAATTTCCAGGTATAGACAGAAGAACGGGAAGTGGCTTGAAGTGATGGGATTAGAAACAGTGGGTCTCTGCTCTGTAGGCTGAGTGGAACCTGGACCAGGGGAGCAGTGATGCGTGCCCGAGTTGGGCCCAGCACTTGCATACATACTGCTTGAGTAGGTCCTGGAGCCGATGTGGAGAATTAACATCTACAGATTGGCCCAGTGTGGGTTTTAAGGCCTGTCTAGCGAGACGAGCAGCTGCCGCAAGTGCGTGCAGGCAGGGCTGCCATCCTCTTACAGTGGGATCCGTTTGTTTAGGGAAATAAGCAACTGGTCGCTGGACAGCCCAGGTTGGCCCAGAACCCCTAGAGCAATGCCCTGTTGCTCATCTGTCAATAACAGGAATGGCTTTCCCGGGTCTGGGAGAGCGAAGGCTCATCTCAGAGAGCTTTGCGTGGATAAAGCAGAGAAAACAGGGTGTAGAAACAAAGAAAAGCATCATCATAATCACTGGGCCTACTAGGGGCAGGATCCATGGCAGTAAGGGAGAGCTGGTCCACATTTGGATGTCCTGGCCCCAGCTTCGGCTGACGAAGTATCGATCAGAGGGGACTTTGCTGGTCAGATGAGCAAGTCCATGAATGTGTTGGAGGAGGGGGAGACACCTGAGTACACACGATTTCTCACCAAAATCTCTCTTAGACCTTCAACACTTTCTTTTGCTTTCTTTCTTTCTTATGCCATTTCATTTTACCCATCTTGAACACCATCTAAACAATGATGAAAAACACAAATTTAAGGTAGACAGCCCCTGTAGCTTTTCGTTCCTGGACCCAGTGATTTACTTGGCAGAGACTGGTGTCCAAAGCCTGCATCTGTTGGGCGATATTAACGTTTCCAATTTGGCTAAGGTCACCCTGCAGGGTTTGAATCCAGGGAGGAGGAGGGGTGGGTGGCCGTCTGGAGAGGATTTTTAAAAGGGGAAATACCAGCTGGGCTGACACTGTGTAAGAATCCCAAGCTGCAAAAATTTGAGGTGACAATGCTCACTGTGGGACTGAGTTTGATCACAGCCTAGGGCTTCCTGGTGTAGGAAGATGTGCAGATTTTCCAGCTGAGCAGGTCGTGTGGAGTAAGGTTGGTCTGTGCATAAACTCTGTCCACCTTGAAGAGTCCTGTTTGGATTCTAATATACTGGTCCCCGAGTCTTTCTTAAGGGGAGCTAGAGACCTTCTCTATCTGCTCCTTGCAATCTGCACGTTTTACCACCTGGACCCAAGCCTTTGCAAGAGCTCCTGCATCCTCTATGCCATCCCTGTGCCCAGGATAGAGCAGCAGGTCTCTCCCAGCAAGGGGGCAGTATGGTCCTCAGGGAACTGAGCCTATGATGGGGGAGAGAGGCCCAGGGTTTCCTGCCTCTGGCCCTGGGGCCACCCACACAGCCTCATAACCCTCCTGGGCCCTGTACCTGCTCAGCTCTCCCCAGCCCCTCCACACCCCACCACTCACCCACTCTGCTCCCCTCCAGGTGTTTCACCAGTTCCGTGGCCCTCCTGGCCCTTCACCTGCTCTGCTCAGGGACATCAGTTTTGCCCAGATTTCTGTGCTGCAGTCCCATGGGTCTCATGCTGCTCCTGGCTCCTGTGACTGGGCCCAGCCCCTGAGCCTCTCCAGAGCCTCAACCTTCCCTGGTGTACTCCTGTTCCCCATGGCCACTTTGTGCTTTGGGGTGGGGAGGCTTTTGTCTGGTGTGGTGCTATTTTTAGTCTTTGTTGCTCTGCAACTCGAATGCTGCACAGCAGCAACAAAATTCTAGGATAATATCTAATACCCTGTCTCTGGCCCTGATGATTGCTGAAGGGGCCACTGCACTGGAAGGCCAGCCACGTCTTGGGGGAGGTCTTAGGGGGTGCTGGAGGCCTGTGGAGCTGGACAGATCGTGCTGGCCCTGCTTTCCTGGTCCCTCTCCAGCTGGGGGCCTGTCTCAGTGGTGCTGCCGTGCTCCCCAGTGTCCTCCAGCTGGAGGACTGACACCAAGGTGCTACTGTGCTCCCTGGTGTCCTCCTGCTGGGGTCTGGCCACAGAGGTGCTGGTGTCCCCCCAGGCGTCCTCCAGTACCGGGCCTAGCGCAGAGGGTCTGCCCTTCGGGGCATCATCTAACAGGCGGCCTGGCCCTGCGGCGGTGGTGTGCTTCTGGGCGTCCTCCAGCTCAGGGACTCCTGCGGAGATGACCCTGGTGCCCGGGGTGGCATCCTTTGCCCTCTTTTGGACTTCCTGCTTTCGCAGGATACCCGGCCTTGGGGTATTCCCCGAAACCTCAGGCTGCGGGAGGCTGTCCTTGGAATCGGGGTCACCGGGCTCCCGGAAGGTGACGAGCTTTGGCACCTGGAAAGTGACGCGCCTGGGCCGCTCCTGGCCCTCCTCCTCATAGTCCTCCTCCCCCGCCTGCTTCCTGGAGCGGAGGATCAGGTAGGTGGCCATGACCTTGTCGTACTCATTAGCGTCAATGGCCTCCCGAATTTCCTGCCTCTGGTAGCCCAGGCGCTCCATACCTTTGATTATGGCCGGGTCCTGGGGGCTGAGGGACGGCTCGCTGAAGGGCAGGAGTCCCTCAGTCTTTTCTGCTACCCAGGCGTGCTGCCGGATGCTCTCCAGGGTGCTGCGCCTCCAGGTGTCCTTTTCCAGCATTTTGGCCAGTAGGTCCTGGCATTGCTCCGTGAGATAGTCGGGCAGCTGGACCCGCCTGCCCAGGACGCGCACCCTGATCGCCCAGAGGTTTGGGCCCCTGAAGGGCAGTGTGCCGGTCACCATTTTATAGAACACGACGCCCAGGCTCCACACGTCCACCTTGGGGCCATTGTAGCGCTGGCCAAGGTAGACCTCGGGGGCCCTGTATTCTGGGCGACAGCAGCACCTGCTCAGCGCCCGGTTGAAGGCCTGGACGCTGAGCCCAAAGTCCACCAGCTTGACTTTCCCCTCTCGGGTCAGCAGAATGTTCTCAGGCCTCACATCCCTGTGCGCGATGCCTTTGGCATGGCAGTAGCTGAGGGCCGCGAGGATCTGCCGAAAGAGCGGGCGAGCCTCGCGCTCGCCCAGGCGCCCACGCCTGTCCAGGAAGGCCTGCAGGTCCTCCCCCTGCACGTACTCCATGACGAGCTGCAGCTCCGGCCCGGTGTCCACCACCTGGAAGAGCTCCACGATGTTCGGGTGGTGAAGGGCCTTCATGCACCCCATCTCGCGGGCCAGGAGGCGGAGGTCGGGCAGCTCGGACTTGCGGACGCCCCTGATGAGCACCTTCGTGCCCGTGAGCGCGTGCAGCGCCAGCGTCACCTTGGCGTGGGAGCCCCGCCCCAGCTCCCGCAGCGCCAGGTAGCTTTGCCCTTGCCGTCCCTGGGACATAGCGCCTGTGCGCTTGACTACGCTGACCACCCTCACCAGCCCTGACTATAAGCAACTACAAAAAAAAAAAAAAAAAAAAAACAAGGAAAATAAGGTAAAAAACAAAGAAAGAAAAATAAAATAACTAAAATAAATAGCCTAAACAAATAATTAAATAAATAAACAATAAATAAGCCCAAAGGAAACCAAAGACCCCAAAACAGGCTCTCACTGTCTCTCTCGGCGTCCGGAGTGCACAGGTCACTGTCCAGAGCTTCCCGGCTCCTGAGGACACAGGCGCAGTCCGGGCGGGCCTGATGCAGGCGGTGCCGGTGCCGTCACAAGGGCTCTTTGTGGCGTCAGAGCCACAGGCCACAGCCATTGGCAGAGGGAACCGCCAGCGGTTTCTCAGCCTTAACGAAAAAGCTGCCGCTTAACGACAACCCTTGGAATGCCCGAGAGGCCCTTTCATCTGTCCTGAGCAATCCCGTCCTGGGTTTTGGCTTTTCCAGGCGTCCCCATCCTGGCCCCGCCTTGTGCAGATGCTTTACTGTCGCGCTCACACTGTGGGGAGAACAGCAAACAGGGGGCGCAGGCGGTTGGGCGCGCGCTGGGGAGCTGTCCACAGCCTCTGCCGCGCCCGCGAGGGCCCACGTGGCGCGCAGACCCCTCCTGCCCCGCCCGCTGCTCCCCTCAGCAGTGGATTTCAGTCAGTCTGCCTGTTCTGTTCCAGGCTGTCTCTGGGGAATCCTCTCACCCTCCCGCGCATCTGGCCTGCACCCCGGTGCTTGTATAAATAAAATACATCTTTAAGAAAATTAAAAAAAAAAAAAGGCACAGTTACTGCTGTTGCAATGAACTAGTAAGGTTTAAATTCTAAAATTTTCAAGAGGTAATTTCAGGATTCTTTTTCAGCCTGTCTTTCTTTTTGGGGGGCTGTAATTGTGTCATGCAGTCAGTTTAGTAGAAAAATAACATTAAATAATAATACTATATGCACAAAAGTTCCTTTGAGAAGGAATATACTAACAAATCCAATAGGTCATAACAGTACCAGTGTGCTTCAAACTAAACAAAAATGTTAGGAAATTCAGAATACTTTGTTTTTTAGGTTGCTTTTAACACTTCAACCAAAATAAAGTGATTTAATAGTGATAAATATCAGGAAGTATAAGTATCATTGTTTTAATTCTATGTATATTACATATATCAATATGTGCACTTACATATATATTAATATCTGAGGAAGGAGATTTAGAGAGGCTAATTACTTTTCCAAGGTTACCTATATATGATATTCACTCAAAAGAAACAATGACTAATTATTGAGAAACTACACTGTACTTTTGTAGAATTGATAGTGTTCTAGTGATCAAGATATAGAGAGATTGTTGTGATAAAACTGACTTTTCAGTGGCAGGGAATAAAAGCAATATAAATAAGTTTTAAAATATCCAACAGAGAAATAACAAATGGTGATAGGAACTGTACAAAGGATCGAAACAAACCCATTGAATTTTCAATGCCATTTAGGATAACATCAAAATATGAAACCCATCAGGATATTTTTAATAAAATGTATGTATCTGTAAAGCTATGAAAACATTATTCTTTCATGGAAATGATGAGACTTCAATAAATGACAATATGAACTCTATTGACAGACCAGGATGCATACAGCAAAGTTTGGGAGAAAGCACAATTGCAGAGGGGAGCACAGAGAGGCAGAAAGGACTGAATCACCCTGCAGTAAGAAAAAGGAGGTCAGTGTTTCATGTGGACAAAGGAGAAGGAATTGTGAGACAAGCTCAAAGATATTCACAGAAACTAGTCACTCAGAACTTCCTAATTCAGGGGGATGGCCTGAATTTCAACTAATTGTGAACATGGAGAGAGGTGTTGGCGAGTGGAGTGAATTGAATAATTTGTGTTTGAGGAAAATCTCTTTGCATTGGGGAAACTAGATTGTAGGAGAACAAGATGCAACAGGGAAAACAAGGGAGAAACTTGCAGTAGACAAAGAGAGAGGAGTGGGTCAGAGTGGTACTTTGCTTAGGATGTTAGCTAATAGGGCTGCTTTGGATGGATATAGAAAGTGAGGGAAAGACAGAAATGAAAGATGCTGCCAAACTTTCTATCTTGAGCAACTTGGTAGATGTAATTGCTATTTGCTTTTTTTTTTTTTAAAGATTTATGTATTTATTTATACAAGCCCTGGGTACAGTCAGAAGTGCGGGAGGGTAAGAGAATTCACCAGAGCCAGAGCAGAGAACAGAATAGGCAGAGTGACGAAATACACTGTTGAGGGGAGCAGCGGGCACAACAGGAGAGTTCTGTGGTGCCATGTGAGACCCTCGCTGGTGGCCAGGTATTGAACCGGCCCTGCAGATTCTGTGCGCAGCTTCGCAACCTAGTACTCAACGCCTGAGCCACTAGGGGAGGCCCATGCTTTTTTTTTTTTAGGTTTTATTTTTATTTGCTGAATTCAGAGAACAAAGAGTAGAGGTTTGGGTAGATGGAAGATTGGTGTAGTTGAAGAGGTTAGGTTCCATCTTCTTTTATAAGAAATCACACCACTCTATCTAACAAAGATTATTGATATAGAATGTTGTGGGGAAGAATCAAGGTGGAGGCCCTGTTGCAAGGGTGAAAGAGTTCACCAGAGACAGATGGGAAATACCAGGTGAATTTATTGAAATACACTGCTAAAAGAAGCAGAGGGCGAAACAGGAAGGGTGGACTGCTCAGAGTTTGGGTCCCAAGTCTCTACGCTTTAGAACCATTGACTGGTTAGGGTGACTAGTCTTGGGTGTGTCCTGACTGATGATCTGAATCAGCATAGAAGATCATCAGTTCTGGGCCTCACCAGCTTAAGGTCCATGTTTCCATGGCAGTTCCATCCACTCCCTTTATCATTCCAGCCTCCCAAACTTGCCTCTGGCCAAGGAGTGGGGGCTTGGTTTTCAAATTCTTAATGATACCTTGACAGACCAGATGTGCAGGGGTGAAAAATTTCACCAGAGGCAGACTGAAGAACAGAAAAGGCACATTTGTTCAAATACACTGCTAAGAGAAGCAGCTAGGGAGATAGGAAAGATCTACAAGTGAAGAAAGATTTTGGGCTCCCTTTTATAAATAGTTTTGTCAGTTTTGCTTTGGGGAGTTAGTTTTGGGCTGGTTAGTACAGGGGTGTCTGATCCTGGGGGCTTGATCTTTGACCCAGAATGTGTCCTGGCCTTGCCTCCACATTCCTGGTCAAAGGGATCCATCTTACAGATTGGGACCCAGAGCAGCCTCATCAGTTCTCTCTGTGTTCAAGCCTCCCAAACCTTCCTGCTGGGCAAGGGGTAGGGGCTTAATTTTAACCTTATTTAACACTTCCCCACCATTTGGTTTCTGTTTTTCTGCCACAGTGGATAATTTCCTATATGCGATTTACATTCCCTCTTCTTGGTCTTCACCTGTCTGCATCCATTAAATTTGGAAGTCTCTACTGACAGAAACAATTCAAAGCATGCACTTTATGACTTAACACTCTTATATCAATAAGTGTCAAGTAAATTACCAAAAAGAGAACCCCAAATCCCCAAAGGCTAATCACGGAAGCAATTCTACATTTTCTTAAGAGAGAATTTCTGACAATTAAGTTGTAAGTTATGGTACAATCAAAAGAGCAAAAGGGGGTTGAATTGGGTTGCTTTATTTTTTTATTACTCATTCCCTGTCAAAACCATGTTTAATTACCAAATATTAAAACATGAGCCCATCAAATCAGCAAAAATAGTATAAATTCTGGAAAAAGGAAAGAAAATACTGTGATTTCTAGAGAAAGGATCATGTTGTCACTCCTGCAGTATACATCTGGCCCAACACGGGTGTCAGGGTGTCATTTCATAAGGTTAAAAACTAAGCTCTCACTCTTACCCCACATTCAAGTTTGAGAGACTTGAGCAGAGAAGGGCATCCATAAGGCTGCCATGGGAACTGGGCCGCTAGACTGACCACCATGGCAGATAAACCAGCCCAACTCCAGGAATGCAGAGGCAGGGCCTGCACATGTGTCTGTGTCAAGGGTCTGCACCCAAGAGCAGACACCCCAGCCGATAACCCGTGCAAACTGGCTCCCCAAGTAAGAAACCCTATGGAACCCTAGTGTAAAAGTCTCAAATCCTTCACACACAGCTGTATAGCTCCCTCTTGCCCCCTGTTC
The DNA here is from genome assembly GCF_014898055.3 of Talpa occidentalis. NCBI lineage: Eukaryota > Metazoa > Chordata > Mammalia > Eulipotyphla > Talpidae > Talpa > Talpa occidentalis. The sequence continues at coordinate 37,125,615 of NW_023602073.1, forward strand.
CCTTGCAGGGTATTTCAATAAATCCTCCTTTTCTGTTCTCTACTCCATCTCTGCCGCACTCTTACACCCCCAGACCTCACGCCTCCCCCAGCTATGGTTCCACCACAAAGACTGCTTAATAATGTTTGTTCCACTTAACGAACTATCCAATCATCGCTTATATCACTGACCCTGAATTATTATTATTTCTGATATAAATGTTATTAACAGCATTAGCAAGCCCCCTCCAGGATCAGGTCCTCCTGCCAATTTGTGTCTGTGCAAGCATCGACATCTTTCTTTTCATATGTGTGTGTGCCCTCACCCCACTGAAAGGAGGACTCTGGTGAAGTTTTTCTTAAAGGTGACCCAAGAACCCCCATCTGTGACCCCAACACCTCTCCCGAGGAAACAAGGAAAGTCTGAGAAACTGTCATCCAGGCAAACTGGATGGGATTATTGGGCATAAAATGGACATTAACAAAAACGAATTAAAGTATGGCGTTTAGTTATTATGTCAACATTGCTGCATTAGTGGTAAAAGAAAAATCTACTCATGTAGGATGTTAACAAAATGGAAATGGTGTTGGATAAACAAGACGTGTACTGCCTTTGCAACTTTTCTGTAAATCGAACAGCATTCTTTAAATGTTATTTTTTAAAATACTCTCAATATTTAATAGGTTATATAAAGAAAATTTTTTTTTCTTTTCCAGTTTTCCCAGGTATCACCGTCCAGCGACTGGAGAGAGGGGTTCTGGGAGAAAAGCTGGAAACCTCACACACAGGGCAGGTTACGGAGTCTCCTCTCCTCTGAGCCCTGCTGCTCTGACTCCTCACAGAGCATCTCACCCCCAGGACGCCGCCCTCCAGCACCCCCAACTCTGCCCACCTCAGCCCCCGCCCCGTCCTGGCGGCGCCACCAGAATCCGGAGCAGCGCGGCAGCGCCCCCGTGTGGCCACAGGGCTGAGCACAGGAGCCCAGAGCTGCCCTTTCTCCTGCTCAGCCAGGCCCTCCCCGGGCTCCCTGGGCCCCCAGCGGCAGGACAGGGATCTGCTCACAAGGGGGCGCCCAAGTCCAGTGTCAGGTCAGAAGTCCCCAAATTTTCTTAGTCCTATGGAGGAAGGACAAAAGCAGGTTTCCAGGTCATTACAGCTGATTCCCAGATTATGGGCTGATCCCCAAATATAGAGGTTCCTTCAGTCTCGGATGGATCCTTGGACTCCAGAGTCTCTGTACTTTGTTTCTGCTTCTGCTTCCAGGGAATTAACATTCAATTCTACCCAGGAGCCCAGGGCCTCGCCCAAGTAAAGGACAAGGTTCCAGGAAAACTCGAAGACCCGGGGCCAACCACCCATCCACGTCTTATCGCAGCGGGGAGCAGGAGTGATCAGAGCCGGGGAGAGACCCGGGTAGCTGGTGGTGGTGTGTGGTGGATCATTGGTGGAAGGGCCGCACCTAAGAGGAACAATAACTATAGAAAGATGACCCACGCTGTAAGAAAATAAATAAACAAATATACAAAAAATTTTCCATCCATGAATGAGGGGAGGTTGAGGAGAGCCCCCAGGGCATGACTAGGAAGATGGGGAGGCTCCTGGAAATGGAGCAGAGGATGAAAATGGGGACTAGGGGATGGGGCCCAAAAGGAGTGGTGGGGGCACCAGGAAGGGTGGGGCCAGGAAGAGGCAGCATCGGGGACACTGTGAGGGGAAGGTCTGTGTGGGAGACGCGGCTCTGGCTGGGGCTGGGAGAGTCTCTGTCTCCCCTGGTGGGACTGCAGAGGGGCTGGTGCTGTAACTGACCAGGGAATCACTTAAGTTCTGGGCCTTTCCTGTCCGTGCAGGGCTGGTGCGACTCAAACACACACACTCAGGCTGATGAAGGAGAGAGAGGAGGAGAGGACAGATGGTTAGGAGGACGCCCCCATTTCCTGAGCCACAACATCCTTCCCAACTCCCCAATGCTCGGGTGGCAGGGAGATTCCTGGCATCAAGAGGAGGTGGTTCAGGGAATCAAGAGGAGAAAGGCCTGTGCTGCCCTGGAGGGCCATCTGTGGGGAATGATTCTGGGGCTCCAGGGCCCCACTCCCTGCTAGCAGGTTAGAGTCAGCCCTGCTCACAGCTCCAGGCTGCTGACAGCCCCTCTGTGCCGTGACCCTGCAGACACCGCTCTGGGGATAGTATAAAGAGAACAAAACGGCAAAATTAAATGGGAATCTGAAAACGGTAGAACTAATTTTTTAAAATCACATATTTTGAAGGACACTTCAGAGGATGTGGAATCCTTGTCTGACAGCTCATAGCAATCAGGACCTTGACAGTCACGTGAGCTACTCTGGCCTCCACTGTTTCTTGTGAGAAAACAGCCACTGATCCCTTTATCGCCTGAATATTTTACTAGTTTGTACCAAATCACTTCCTACTTTGCACCTAAAACAAAGATCTGGGGTCTCCACAGTCTCTGAGGGGGAGGCAGCAGGAGGGGCCTCCCTCAGAGGCTCCAGCTCTGGGTCCCACGAGGCTGCGATGGGGACGAGATGTTGGCGGATCTGAACGGCCGTGATCAGCGTGGAAGGACCTGCCTCAGAGCTCCTGCATGTGGCTCCTGGAGAAAACCCTCAGGTCCTTGTCCTGTGGGCGTCCCCTTAGCTGAGGGTCCACCGTGTGCAGGGAGTCACCCCAGAGAGGGACCAGGAGGGGAGCCCGGGCGGGAAGTCTCAGCCCCTGTGAGCCTGACTCTGTGACGTGGCGCGTCCCTTCTGCTTCATTCTCCTCACAAGGAAGAGCCAGCAAGTCAGACACACTCACGGGGGGAGCTGTCTCCCCTCCTGTGTATCCCAGAATGGGTGGAAAATTGAAAACCAACACAGTAGATCTTCTGGACACTCATTATTTCCATTCTGCCCACATAAAAAATAAGCTGCTTCCCACCCACAGCCCCTAAAAGTGTCTCCCATCACAGAAGCAGCGTGACGTCAGCATCTCATCGTGTGACTCAGGACCATGCAGATGAGGCGCCTTGAGAGCATCTGTGCAGTGAAATTGTCTGTGCTCAGCTCCTTGTGTGCTACGGCATTTTTCCCATAAGCCCTTGATGAAGATACAGTGGAGGACAGACACAGGGCAACTTGTAGCCCCATTTTTTAATGTTTTAAATACAAACTTATTGAGATATAACTTTTGGCCATTTTGTCATTTGTTGAAGGCTCACCTGTCATGTCCTTTTGGTAAGTGCAGAGCAGAGCAATCATCCCATACTCTCCCTTGAGAACATCTCCATCACCACAACAACCTTGTTTCCTGGACCTGGGCCCATGGGCACCACCCCCACTTTCCCCTCCCCAGCCCTGGGCAGCCAGAGCCCACTCTCTGCCTCTGGGGATGGGCCAGGGAACTTCTCTCTAAACACATCCCAGGCGACTCAGCTGACACAGACCTGCAGTGGACATTTGGGGTACCCTAACCCAATGCATGCTGGTGCCCAGGAACATACTCCACAGGGCGTTAAGGTCACAGAGAACCCCATGACCCCACCCAGGAGGCCCTGCAGCCTGGGGTGTGTGAGGAGAGAAGGGCTGCAGTAGCTGCCTCAGAGGGGGCCCAGGGAAGAGCCAGGGAGGTTCCTTCCTCAGCAGGAACGGGACATGGGAGCTGGGTTTTGAAAGCCACGTGTGGGCACAGGAACAGAAGTAGCTCAGGGAGATGATGAAAGGCCGACTACATGACCTCAGCAGTGACTTTCTCTGTGTGACCTTGGAGATCCCTCCCCAGCACTCTGTGAACTGGGAAGTGATACTGTCCTGACACCCCTCCCCCACACCCTCTCAGAAACAAGGACCTGGAGACTGAGGGGTTATGGCAGTGCCCAGCTCAGAACCCCAGCCACCTGGCTAATGTCTGGGCCTCTGGACCAACATCATCCTCCAAACTGACCAGGGGACCAAGGAGGCTGTGACCCTGGAGCCCGCACCACCCGCTCCAGATACCACACATTTCTTGGCTGGATATGACTAAAGACAAAAGCGCAGTAGTAAGTCATGATGTCATAATCCTTCATGGATAGGAATTGAACTCACCAAAGAACAAGACAGAGTGATTGGTTGTACCAAAAACAAAACCCAACTTTATGCTGCCTCCAGGAGACAGGATCAAAACAGCCCCACTGCGGGAGACAGGAATAGGCCAGGATGCTTCAGGCGCTGCCCAGTGTGGACAGTTCACACCCCCACTGCTGGAGAAACCAAGACAGGATGAGGATCCTGCAGGCGTGATTCTATTTTTTTTTATATTCTTCTTTTTTTATTGTTTAACTTCACTTTTCACTTGTAAAGACTATTTGCTTTCCCCCACCCCCTCAGGTGTAGTCCCCATAGAGTTTCCTTCTCCAAGGCACCCGTGCACCATCACCTCAGTCCCCTGTGCTCCTCCCTCCCTCCCTCTGGTCCTCCGCACACTCTGGATCAGAGAGAGACTGAGACAGGGACACAGAGGAATGGGGCAGGGACAGAGAGGCCAAGAGGGACAGGGACACACACAGAGAGTGAGATGAGGACAGACCAAGAGGGGGAGAGAGAACATCAGAGGGACATACAGAAAGAGAAAGGGAGAGTCAGCCAGTGAGGACAGGGAAGGAGACAGAAGAGGCCTCGCTGGCATCAGTCACTGTTGGAGTGGACACCCCCTGCCTTGGGTGGCCTCGTCCCAGTCAGAACCCAGCCCCAAGTCGATACAACCTCCAGGCAAGTGAGCAGGTGTGTGAGCAGGCAGGGGGCCCTGAGAAATCTGTGGCCGGCAGGTGTGCACTGTCTGTGGCCCTGGCACCTTGACTGGGCCCGCAAGGCCCTGTAGGGCACAGCCAGAGAGGAGCAGGGCTGACAGGCACACTGGGTGGGAGGACAGGCACCCCGGATGGGAGATGACTCTGCCCCCAGCAGTGCTGGCCAGGCCTGGGTGAGGCGTATGCAGGTGCCCTTCCCCGGGTGGGACCCTCCAAGTGCTGTGAGCCTGACACCAGCCTCCCCTCCAAGGGCAGCAGAGAGGAGTGACCCACTCCCTAGGACTGCCCTGGGAGAGGCTCCACACTCTGGAGCTCCTCGGGGCCCATGGGAGTCAGGAGCTTGGAGTTGCCGGTGCTGCAGGGCCTGCTCCCTGGCAGGGAGGATGAGCCAGGTCAGCATTCAGAGACCAGAGTTCCCAGCAGGGGCCCTGGCTATGTCTCGCCATGTCTCGCCATCCAAGGGCTCAGGGAGGCTGTGCTGCTGTCAGTGTTGTGGGCTGGGCCTGGCATGGAGGGTGAACAAGAAGTGGCCCAGGCAGCCATGGGATGGGGGGGCATCTGTCTGAGCGGGAAGTCTAGGGAAGGGGACCCAGGAAGTGACATCACCTCCACAAGATGACAGGGCACACATGACCTCGGAAACCTGGTCCCCAGGCAGTTGGTTCTGAACCAAACCTGACCCACCTCACTTGCCTGGTGGGCCTGGACACGGCACCATGTTTTGTTTCGGTTTGCCCAGGTCTCCCTGCAGTGGACCCAAAAAATTTCCCTGAAACTCGTGTCACACTCTGCTGAAAGGCATGAGGAGCCTGTGTCGACGTCTCTGGCCAGCACCAGCAGTGCCCCTGAGGAAACTAGGGGGGCCCTCGTGACCAGGTCAGGCCATGCCAGGGCTCTGATGCCCGCACTCCTCCCTTCCCCCTGTGAGTGTGGATGTGCGAGCGGTGACAGTGAGTGTGTGCGTGCTCAAGGAAGGAGGGTCTGGCCCACCCAGTAGGCGGGTCATGTCTACACCAGAACCAGCCTGGCTGGTGGTGGGACCCAGAGAGTCATGGCTGCTCCCTCTTGCCCCAGCTGGTTGCTACCCAGTAGGTGTGTCTGTTTCCCAGAAGGTGTTCTGTGTCCAGGAAGGTGAAGAGATCCAGAGAGTGCATTTCCCCGACTGTCCTCCCACAGCCCAGTGTGGGATCTGTCCCAGCACAGAGCCCAGGTTGAAGTACACCCGCAATTTGAGATTGGGGCGCATGTCCAAAGGAACTGGCTGGAGTACACAAAGCCCCTGGAGGAGCCGTCCGAGGGTAAGTGGCACAGGCTGGTGCATGGGCCCGACTGGGCGGGGTAGGGTCAGGTGGCCCTTGGAGGAGACCACACGGGCTAGATTCAGACCAAGAGCAGTATGACCTGGCATCTGTAGCTGCCGAATTTGGGGAACAGAATCCCAGGGGCCCCCTATCTTGGGCTGGTCTCTGCTCAGGGCTCTAGCATGTGGTCTGTTTGCAAAGGCAAGTGGCAATCTGGCATGTGGCTGATGGCCTGTCCTCATGCATCCTTAGCCCCTTCTCAAGGAGCACAGCCGGGCTCCCCTGCTGCCCATGGGACAGGCCAGGAGACCAGCCAAGTTGCTGATTGAAGACAAGCAGACACTAGGGGTCCTGAAGGGACAGGAGAAGCCGCTCCTGCATATGCTGTTCCAGAGCAACAGGAGAGCCCAGCAGGCCTGCTGGGTCAGACAGACAATGCCCAGGATGCTGTAGGCGTCCTGGGCACTCTGAGCTCACTAAACCCCTGAATAGTCAGCCTGAAACTCAGCCCTGCTGGGGAAACCAGGCCAGGACCTGCAACCTGTGGGACAACCTGCTGGGCACAAGCGAACACCACCTGTTTGCGGGGAGCCAGGCCCTAGCCAGGCCCCAGCAGGGCAGCTGGCAGTGGTGTGTTTACACCAGCCCCACTGTGGGAGACAGGTAGAGGCCAGGATGCTTAAGGAGCTGCCCAGTGTGGGCAGTTCACACCCGCCCTTTCTGGGGAAGCCAAGACTGGTGCAGGATCCCAAAGACTTCTTTGAGGATTCTGAGATAAGAGGAGTGCTGTGGGAGGAACCAGACAATGACCAGGATACTGAGCCCTATGGGGACAGTGCTGAGCTCACTCCACCCCTGCGGGACAGCCAGGCCCTGGTCAGGAGAATGCAGCCTATGCAAGAGCGTCCTGAGCTCAAACCATGCCTGTGGGAGGAAGCCACTTCTGGCCAGCATCCTGCAGGTACAAGTGAGGGTGCTAAGCCACAGCAGCCCTGCCTGGGGAACCAGCCCCTGCAGAGATCCTGCAGCACAAGCAGAGGGTGCTCACCTGATGCCATTCCTCCAGGGTCCCATCCCTGACCCTGTCCTGCCTGTCCACCTCTGGTGCTGACTAAGCACCGCTGACCCCAAACCTCTCCTCACCCACCTCCCTAGCCACATGACCTCGTTGAACTTCTACTAACCCTGCACCCACAGACACCTGGCCCTCCTCTTGTAGTTCAAATCTTTGTTTCCTAATTGATTTCAAGTTGTTTTCATTTTATTTCCTCCAAGGTTTCTTGTTCATTATGGAAATACTAATAAAGTTTTTTTTGTATCACCCAAGTTTTTTTACTCCTTCTGAGTCCAGTTCTGTCATAGTGCCGGCCTCATTCTCACCATGGCCTTGTGGAAGATCTATAACCCAGTGTAAACCCTTTAGTCAAACCACTCACTGCCCAGGCCCCTCAGTCCCTGATTCCCTCACATGCCTGTTGCCTCTATTCTGAATTCTACCTGGGCGTTTTACAGAGAAGGAACCAAATAAGTGGTGACATGGGATCTTCCCAAGTACACAATAGAGGTAGTACACATGGTAGGTGTAATGCAAATTTGGTTTGTTGGGCCTCCCTGGTGTCCCAGGGGTGAAGTCTCAGCGCTGTTACCACTGAGGCCTGAGTCTAGCCCAGGCCAGGGAGCTGACCCTCCTAGGGCTCAGCAGACTTCTCCTATCTCACCAGATGCTCCCCTTAGCAGTGTCTTTCAGTAAATCTACCTGTTCTGCTTCCCACTCTGTCTCCGGTGAATCCTCTTATTCCCATGCTTCAAGCCTACACTCTAGTTCTTCTCTGCAGAAAGAAAAAAAAAATGGGATGCTCAATTTAAGTTAATCAGTAGGGTTTTGCAAATGAGCAATATCTATCAAATCAGCCATATGTCATTACATAAGTATAATCAAGAAATCATTATTAATGTCTATATCAGTCCATGTTAGGACATCCATTTATAAGAACATATGTTTTAGGATGAAGATATTAAGATTAGAGATGTAATGGGATATCCAGGGCTACAATTTCATTAAATAGCCTCACCCAGAAACGCCCAATGAGACAGTGAGGAGTGGCAAGAGCTGCAGGCACTGCCCTCCAGACTCCTGGCAGTGGTTTGTGACTTTCTGAATGATTCAGTGCTGAAAAGGAGCAAGATGAGAAGGTGAACGTCAAAGGAAGTTAGGAATTGAGGTATTTTTGTCCATGGGAGTGGACACAGGGTGTAAGATCTTTGTGTCTCGTGTGAGTTCTCACCTCAGAGAGCACCTATCACAGAGAATGTTCCCTTTGTGTGGACAACAGTGAACCTGTCTCCTTGGTCACCCCAGTGCTGATTCAACAGTCCCTGAAAGTCATAAAAATTGAGATCAAGAGTGATTGGATCATACCTGAGTCCGGTAGCATGAGTTTCTTCTCATCATGGGTGATTCATCAGTCACTGTCACTCATGAATGCCCAGATTTCCAGTCAAAGAAATCATAGCCAAGCTCTTGCTGTGATAACATCACTTAGTAGACCAGACAGCTACATGGTAACAGGTGCATTTCTTCACCCAGTTTACCCTGTTATGGATAGTGATTTGTTCTCAAGAATTGACAACCATTCTGGATGTAAGATTCCCTTCCCTGACTGCCAGAATCTACATTCAAGAGCCAACAGATTGCCTAATTTACCAGCATAGAGCCTATATAACATTGCCTCTGATATATAACATGTGCCTCTGGGCACATTTTATGGTGAAATAAGTATGACATTGGCAGCATGTCTGCAGGAATCACTGATTCTACCACACAGCATGTCACCTGGAAGTTGACAGCATAATTGAAGGATGAGAGAAATTAAAAACTTTTAACATTTTGTCTTGGGCAAAACAATCTGTGATGGTGGAATGCAAATTTCAACATGTGTTATACACATTGAAGTAATGGCCAATATATAATCTGTGTTCCAATATCGAGAAAGCATGGATCCTGCAACTAAGAGGTGAAAGAAGGATCAGCCTCTCTCACCATTACTCCTAATGATCCACTGGAGGAATTTACTTCTCACCCCACGTCTTTCACCCTATTAGATTAGAGGCTTCCCAGGGACGTGAGGTTGGAGTTTGGGAGGCATACTTGTACCAGCAAGGTTCTGCTGGATTTGATGTTATATCTACTGCCTATGCATTTATATTCCTTGAGCCAGTGAGCCACAATGAACTCTATTGTGATCGTTTTCAGGATAATTGACCCAGATTACTATGAGGAGCTAGGGTTGCTGCTGCACAATGGAGTAAGAAAGGAGCACACGTAGAAACTCTGGAGATCTGGGGCTTCTTGCCAAGTTGAAATACAAACAGGCCATGCAGAAACCATGTCCTGATGGGGGTGAGGGACTCAGCCTCCAACTCCACAGGGATGAAGAATGTAGGTTTGCTCCAGGGGGAGGGGAATCTGGAATGGGTGTGGGGGAAAGAGACAAAGCACATTGATAATGGTGTTGTGACCACATGCATCTGTGGAGGCTTGGTCCATTAATTGAGTCTTTTGTAGAGCTTGTCACTGGCCACCATATCAAAGACCCTCTGACTGACTGGACTCTGCAGAGGATGTGAGAAGATTTGAGTGGTGTAAGGAGTAGACTGTATGGGATATTTCTCAGGCCTCATGTCTTCTATCCCTTCAGTTCACCTTTTTACTGCTATGGTTTATTGTTTTACTTCAAAATGGATGTTTCTACCACCCTGTGGTGATTAAACAAACTTATGAACACTCTTTTAAGTTCAATATTCTCTATTGAAAACCATAACTTATAAGACAAACTATCAGGTCATCCCCAAACGCTGGGTTTTCGTTAAACCTCAGGTTCTCACCATCCCCTGCTGCAGGGGGCCTTGTTGGCCCAGTCAGATAAGATACTAGCAAGCATCTAAGAAAAAGGGCCTCACACCATGGGGCTGAAGATCTGGCATCCATTTGCTTTTTGTTCTTGGTCATTAAAAGAGAAAAATTTATCAAAAAGTATATTAGGCAATAAATTATAAGTATCAGCATATTGTAAGTGAATAGCACGGAAAATTATCTGTTTAGAAATTAGTTATTAAACAATTTGGCACACTTGACAATGGGAGACAATTTATTGTACATGCCTGACAAGCAATCCAGCCCAACAATTATAGTAGGTCCTTCTTTTGCCTTCTCTTGAAGCTTCTTGGGAAAGTTTTTTAATGAAGCTATTTGAGTTAAGGAGTTTCTAGGTAGAAAAAGTTCTGATAGCTGAGTAGTAGCCGGTCCCCCGGCTGAAGGCCATGCGAATAAGAAAAGTCTTTTCTTGCTTAGGCTTTAGCTGATAGGGGTGGGCTGGCGGCTATCTACTATCTTAGGTTATTGTTTAACTGAAGCAATGAGTTTTAGTGGAAGGCTTAGTTTTTTATTAACCTTGAAGGTTGCCTTCTTGCTGAGAGCACTAGTGGCCAAAAGTCTATGGAAAAAAGGATGCACTGATTGTTTCTGCTTTGTTTCTATGCACATGATATTGTCATCTCACGGCTTGCTAAAAAAGTATAAAGAACCTGCTGAGTCTCTCGGCAGAAGATACTTGCACCTCATCCAGTGTCAGTGTCTCCTCACTGCCTCTTCCCCTTCCCCTCAGTCCTTTTTGCTGCACCTAGACCGTCTTTTCCTTTCAAGGACTTCAGACCTGACATTTTGCTGAAAGCTGGTCTGCGGCAATCCCCCATTCCACATGGCTCCTTAGAGGGAGCAAAGAATAAAGTTTTGCCTTACCCTAGGCCTTAGCCTTCCTTTACCTTGTCAATAAGATGTTCTCAAGGCATGGTCCTGTTTTGAGAAGGCAGTGGGTGGGGCGTTCTGAGCTCGGGTGCCTGAGTGTCTTAGGAGGCCTGTCTTCAGGATAATGCCAGGTTTGGGATGAGCTAGCCACCCGGATGGTGGAGGTTTCCATTTTCGTAATATTTTAATGTTATTTAGATATCCAAGCACTCCAGGAAGCTTCTAGGGAGCAGGAAATGTCCTCTTGGTCTTGGTCAGCGGGGCAGTGGTTATCAGGTTTATAAAACGTAAAAACCAATTTTCATGCACTTGATTATAAATAAGATATATTTCAGTTTAAAGCGTTATTAAAAACATATACCTTTAAAATGTTCAGTGCCCGGGATAAAACCTCACACTGTTCTCCTCATGACTTTGGACTGTCACTGCAAAAACATTGACTTCTCCTAAGAGAAAATTAGAACTTAGAGAAGAAATGGATATTTAATTGCAAGATATTTTGATCGGAGACAGTTATTTCCATTTAGGTGATTTGTTTCTTTTCCTTTTTAACATCACATTTGATTTATAGTTGATAGCGCCTTTGAATGCTATTTAGATATAAAACTGGAAATGCTTAATTCTTGCTTTCTGGCTCCTTTCTTAGTACGTGACTTCCATGACCGTCCTTGGACAACCTGCTGACCATGCTGCAGGCAACACTTGGCTGGAGCCTGCAGCCTGCATGGGGCAGTCCCGATGCCAGTGCAGATGGTGGGGAGTCTAGTGGCAGCTGGCTTTTGCTCTCCTCCCCACCCATGCACCCTGGGCTCTTGAAACAGAAGAGGATGTTCTCCAGACCACGGACCAGGTATGTATTTCCAATTTGGAATTGTTTGCTTTTGTCAAATCAGTCACTCTTTGGCACACCTGCAAAAGCTGTTTTCTTCTCAGGGTTTCTGTTTCTGTTCACCTATGAAATGAAGGAGCTGGTCTGACTTAAATCACCTGGGGTGATATAACCCAAACAGGAAAACAGGTGCTGTAGCAGACAGTGTTCAGGGCTCTGGTCTAAAGAATGCCCGTCCCTTGGCTTTTTCATAGAGAGCATGTTTTTCAAAAACACATGCCTGGTGCAACAAGTTTCATCACCTCTACCTCACTGAGTGGCACTCAAAATACACTAGCTTTGCAATCAGGTGCTGTGAGTATGCTCTGTATCTTGCGCATCCCTCCCCCATCCCTCAAGTCATCCACTCTTTGTGAGAATGAATGAAACCATTGAGAGTTATTATTATTATTATCAAATGTTTATGAAATAATTTTGACCACAAAATATTGCTAAAAATACATATATAATATATATAAATGTGTATATATAAATATATGTATATAAATATATACAAATGTGTGTGTGTGTGCATATACAGAAATTTCCTATTTCTCCTTCACACTGCTTTCCCCAATGACATCAATCTTTGTGGAACCATCATTTCATGACATGATTACCCTTCCCCACTCTTATCCCCCAGCCAGTCTTGGAATCTGAAAAAATCCTGCTCTCAAATGGCAGCATATTTGCAGCACAAGAATGAGAAACTGAGAATAAGAAGCCTTTCCTGGTTCTTGATCCACAGCTTATTGTCTTTATGCGATATGGCTTCTCAAGGACATAAAAAAAATTCCCTCAAACAAAAACCAATGGTTTATTTGTGTAAAGTAGAGGCAATGAACTCATGAATGCATGCATTTGCTTATTATTCTTCCTCGCAGAGGAGATGGATGGATGAATCTATTTATCTCTCTGTCTACACATCTCTCTCTCTCTCCATATGCAAAGAAAAGTGGTTTAAGTTGGGGAAGTCAGTGAGGAATGATAGGAGGATTTGGTTGAGATGTGGGAAACTGAAGACTTTGTCCCAGCCCTGCTTATAGAATGAACTTGGCAAGTCATTATCTGAGACTTCATTTCCTCTACAATGAGGGAGGAAGGCTGGGGGGACGTGCAGTCAGAGGCTCAAGCTCTACAATTCTATGGAGTGATCTTGACAGTTTGGGCTTTTTCAGAAGCTGACTCCATGAAGGGGGTTAGCAGGAAGGATGCTTATTCAGGAGGAACTGAGGAGCATCACTGACTCTGGTATATAGCTTTAGGCAATTTGAGGCAATTTTTCCTGGTGACGCTTTCCAACTCTGGACAATAGGTCTTCACTGAAGTGTTACAGGGCAAGAGAGGGACACCCCAGAACCCCCAACCTGCCCATTTCTAAATACGTTCTGCCGTCTGCCACACCAAGACAAAACATACAAGACCTTTAATGGAAAGTAACTTTAATACAATTAGTGTGCAGTACAGAAAAGACAAAGAATATAGTTTTGAAATCAAGCACCTAAAGTTACCCATGCCCTCATGGGTGAATGCCCAGCCAAACAGGGTTGAACCAAAGCAGGGCCACTGAGGCCCAAAAGTCTGCCACAAGTCTAAAGCACCTTCTGGTGGGGACCCATAGAAAAGGGTCAGAAACAGCCAGACAAGTCTGGAAAAGTGCAAAATCAAAATCAAGATCAATGCTGCCATTGGTCTCTCACCCACATCTGTTTCAGCCCGTCTAGGACCAAACATTAAGCACAGCTTCTTCACATGTCTCTTCGCTCCATGTGCCTCCTCTAGGTCTCCTTCTGGCTCTCCATCCTGCTTCCTTCCTTCTCCAGTCTCCTCTTCAGTTTCTTCTCTTCCCTGCTCAGCTATACCCTCCCTTGGGTGGGGCAGGGAATCTGGCACCTCCCCTTTTCGTGGGAAGCTCCCTGTTACAGAAGGACCATCTGGGAGGCCCATCACCATGTCCACCACAATGTGAAAGCATAAGGTTGCTGTTAGTAAAATAATAGGATCTTAACATCATGCGGATATTGGAGATTATGCCACTCTACCTCTCTGTTGAACAGTGGAGGAAAATGTGGGGTTCAGTGACTTGCCCATGATCACTCAACAAGATTACAGCAAAATAAGTCTGTTCTTTCCAGAACAAGACTGTTCACATGGTATACACCTGATGGAGGACAGGAATAGCAAAACTGCAAAGGCGGCCCCACAAGACCAGCAACCTGGCTCACACAGGAGGTGGGGTAGAAGAGATTAGCATAGCTGTTGACACAGCTATGGAAACCAAGATCCTTAGGTGCCAAAGCCCAGATTACAAAGCATAAGATCCAAGCAGGTATCAAGCTGCTGTAGGGAGTGTCCAGAGCAAAGGTTCAAGGGTAAAGATATGGAGATCAAGTCCATTGTGGAATCTCCTGTCCTTTTCAGATTCTACATAGTTATCCAAAATAAGCAATTGGGCCTCCCTGGTGGCACAAGGGGTTAAGATGCAACCTATGAAGCTATCCGCAGCCACTGCAGGACGAGTTCCATCCCCAGCCAGGGAGCAACCCACATGGCGCAGTAGACCTCTCCTGACTCGCCCACTGCTCCCCTCAGCAGTGTATTTCAGTCAGTCTGCCTGTTCTGCTCCCCACTCTGTCTCTGGTGAATCCTCTCACCCCCCACACCTTTGGCCTGTACCCCATCTCTTGTATGCATAAATAAATAGATCTTAAAAAAAAAATAAGCAACTAACCTAAGGCTCACAAGGAGTGAGCCCCTCCCAAACAAGAGAAGAGTATATCAGTGCAGTCTCTGCACAGGCTCTGGGAGCAATCTCTCTGCCCACCTGTGCCTATGCAGGTGCTTCTTTTTACCAACTCTCTCCCTCTTCAGGGCAGCAGCTCCCTACCTGCCCATGACCTGTACTTCCCCTCATTGACCTCCCTCAGCGGAGGCCACTCTCCTCAAGGCCACCTGCCTGCAAACATGCAGGCCTCTCTTAGCAAACCTTCCCTTTCAGGGCAGCTCTTCCTGCCTGCTTGTGTCTATGCAAGTGTCCTTTATTCTTCTGTCCCTTTCCCTAACAAACCTGCCTTTTAAATATAACCAATGTCTCTGTCTCGTGGAGAAACTTGCCTGGGAAACTCACCGCGTATTGCTGAAACGGGAGCTCTGGTGAAACCTTTCCCAGAGTGAGCCCAAGGACCCCGCACTCCAAACCCACTAACTCCAAAAAAAATCCCATCACACCTGCTGAACTCTCCACAGGAGCATAAAGAGGCAGGTCACAACTGTCCTGAGGGTGCCACACTGGCCTTGGCCTCGGTCACAGCCCAGGGGGTCTGGAGCTCTAGCCTGCATTTTATGACAACTCTTCTACTCCCAGTGCCTCAGCCTTTCAAAGAAAGTGGCATTCATGCCTCTTGCTTCCTTGGTGCCTGTTCAGGGAATTTTTTCAAGTTGATCTTTTCTCCTTGGCACCTGGTTAAAAAAGGGGAAGTTAAAAATGCATTAGGATTAAGCCCAGTGGTGATGGTGCCTTGGTGCCTTCGGCCATATGGGAAATTCTTCAATTCATCATGCAAAGCTGGATTGACAGAAAACAGGGCCAAGCCTGAGAGGATCAGGAACTGGCATTTTCCCCCCCGATTTGCACAATTCACCAGCAAGTGTCTCTGGGGCTTGAGCTGAAGAGGCCCCAGGGGTTTGTGTTCAGAACCAGTCTCTGTGGCTGGCAGCACTTGGGGTGGGGGTAGGAGGCAGGAATCAGAGGTAAAACTGCCAGAAGTGGTTACATTTTGTAAGTAATGTGTCTTATCTTGTTCCATTCAGAGAGGAAAAGAAAATATCAGTCTCAGAACCAAACCTATTTCTGGGGTTAATCCATCTCTGTACCCCTGCTCCCTGTAAATCTCTCTTGCATTAGGTTCCAGGTGCTTTAGACTAATTAATGCACACACTGTGTTTCTGGGAAATTTAATAAGAGCTGGCTGTGTCTCTTGTAATTCGTGTTTCTGTGTCTTACCTCCACATCATGCGTTCATATGGAAATTAATTTAGTGCTCATCAGATAGTAGAGTGAATGGTCAAGGTGTGGGTTTCTCTTAAGCATTGTTGAAAGTCCTTCCCCCACCCTCCTGCAGGTGAATACTTAATATTATCCAAACAGGGAGATACTACCTTGCTGCCAATACACAGGAATGATTTTAGAGCTGAAGGTGTAATAAGGCAATCCCAGGAAAGGGGAGTTTCCAGGTTCCTTGTGATACCGGAATTATCAGGCCTAGTCTTCCAGCCAGGAACAGATCCCAGGCTGCAGGTGCAGCGCTGAGTCCCAGCCACTAGACCCCACGGGATGGTGTCTCCGAAGCCGCAGCAGGAACTTCGCAGACTCTCAGGCAAGCAAGCAAGAAGACGCAGGTTTGTTTTGAGAAAGAAAAAGTTTATTGAGGAGAAAATCCCTAAATTCTTCAGAGGTCCTCTCCTGCACTGTCCCTAAAACTGCCTAATTTCTAGCTTGCCCTGTGTCTCACTTGCCCCGTCATGGAAATATGGAGCTGAGCAGGGACAGGGAGCAAGAGAAGGCAGGAGAAGGAAGGAAGGGGATACCAAACCAGCACCTGGAGGAGAGAGTGGAGCAGAGAGACATGTGAAGAAGCTGTACTTGTTCCTTGGCCTGGGGCTTGTATCAGGAACTTGGGGGATATGGAAGGAGACAATTGAAAGAGACAGAGATGTGGGGAAGAGACCTGTGGGGAGGCTGACACTGGCAGCCTTTATATTGAATTGGGTTTTGATTTTGATTTTGCTTGTTTCTTTTATTTATTTATTTATTTGTTTGTTTTTTATTTTATTTTTATGCAAGATCTGGGGTACAGGCCAGGTGCAGGGGAGGGTGAGAGAATTCACCAGAGAAATAGTGGGGAGCAGCACAGGCAGACGGACCAAAGACACTGCTGAGGGGAGCAGCGGGCGATGCAGGAGAAGTCTGCCGCGCCATGTGGGTATCTCCCTGGCCTGCCAGAATGGAACCCACACTGCAGAGGCTGCAGACAGTTTCACAGCCCTGCGCTCAGCCCGCTGCGCCACGGGGAGGCCCTGATTTTGCTCTTCCTTCTAGACTTTCCTGGCCCCTTTTGCCCCTTTCCTATGGGCCCCCACCAGGAAATGCCTTAGACTCGGGTCCTGTTTTGAGCTAACTCTGTTTGGCTGGGCATTTACCCACAAGCGCATGGGTAGTAGTTTTTGGTGCTTCATTTGGAAACTGTATTCTTCCTGTTTTCTTCTCTTTATTGCACACTAATTGTATTAAAGTTGTTTTCCATTGAAGATTTTATGCACGGAGCATGTTTTGTCTTGATGTGCTGGTGGCAGAACCTATTTAGAGCAGACAGGTTTTGGAGGTCCTGGGTACCCCTCGTCCTCCTGTAACAAAGGGATTCCTTCACTTTTCACATCTGGACCAGACCTGGCGCCTCCATGGCCAGTGTGTTCCCATCACGCCCTGCCATGCCCTACCTGGGAACCCTCTAATTTAGCTGACCTCTGGACACTTCCTAAATGTTCATTCTTTTCCAGGCCTTCTCGTCCCTTAGTATATGCTGGTCCCTTTGCCTGGACCATCTTTCTCTGCCTTCTTTATTAGAGAAACATCTGCTTCTCCTTTGAAGGTTCCTAAAATGTCATTCCTCTGAAGGATTGGGGTTGGGATTCCTCAATAATGAAGGTGTCATAGGGTTGCTGGTGGGAGACAAGCTTGCATGAGGAAACCCCAGGTGGCTGAGAAACTGATTCATTGTTCTCCCTCCCTGGAGAGATTCTTACAGGGGTCCTGCTCTTGCTTATTTGCTGCAGGGGTCTTTTGCCCCAGCCAGATATGATACTGACAAGCAGCAAAGAGAAAGGGCCTCACACCATGGGGCTGAAGATCTGGCATCCCTTTGCTTTTTGTTCTTGGTCATAGAGAGAGAAAAATTTATTAGAGAGTATATTGGGCAGTGGATTGTACGTGCCAGCAGACTGTGGGTGGATGGCGCGGAAATTATCTGTTTAGAAATTAGTTATTAAACAATTTGACCCACTTGACAATGGAGACAATTTATTGTACATGCCTGACAAGCAAACCAGCAAACTATTTATAGTAAGTCCTTCTTTTGCTTTTTTAGAAGTTCCTTTTTATTTAGAAGTTTCTTAGGAAAGTTTTTAAATGAGTTAACTGTGTTAAGAAGTTTCTAGGTAGAATAAGTTCTGATAGCTGAGTAGCAGCCGGTCCCGGCTGAAGCCATCGAATAAGAAAGTCTTTTCTTGCTTAAGCTTTAGCTGATAGGGATGTACTGGCGGCTATCCACTGTCTTAGGAATTGTCTAGCTGAAATCATAAGTTTTAGTGTTAGGTTTGGTTTTTATCTATAACCTTGAAGGCTACCGTCTAGCTGAAACCTGTAGGAGCCAGTAGTCCATGGGAATAGAATACTCTGATCGTCTCTGCTTTACACATGATAATGCATTTTTTTTCTGATTACTAAAATTGAATAAAGAAAGACCGCTGAGTCTCTCAGCAGAAGATACTTGCACCTCATCCAGTGTCAGTGTCTCCTTACTGCCTCATCCCCTTCCCCTCAGTCCTATACACCACACCTAGGCCGTCTTTTCCTTTCAAGGACTTCTGACCAAATATTTTGCCAAAAGCTGGTCTGCGGCACTTATTCAAGTTGGCCATCTGTGACTGCTTGCACTGTTTTCATTTACATTACTGGGCGGATTGTCAATAATTCCTTGTTGGCTACCAGAACTTAGCAGGCCTGGAAAAGCAGTGGGGGTGGGGGGGGACAATGAGAAAGAGAGGGGGAAGACAGGAGGTGGCAATGAGTCTTCCTCAGTGAGCACACAAAACAGTGAAGGGATGAAAATATAAGCAGGAAGTGAATTTGCTTCCAAGGGAAAATTGGTGGAAAATTATTTTTCCTCTGCTTTGGATTTCATTTTTAAAAAATGCCTTTCTCATGGCCTCCCCTGGTGGCACAGCAGTGAGCGCTGGGCTGCGAAGCTGCCTGCAGGCTCTGCAGCACCAGTTCGATCCCAGCCACTGGTGAAGGTCCCACGTGGCGCACAGACCTCTTCCTGCCGCCCGCTGCTCCCCTCAGCCGTGTATTTCGTCAGTTCTGCCTGTTCTGTTCTCCACTCTGGCTGTGGTGAATTCTCTCACCCTCCGCACTTCTGACTGTACCCAGTGCTTGATAAATAAAGAAATAAATCTTTAAAAAAAATGCTTTTTCTTTAGAGGAGAAAAAAAAATTTAAAGGTAAACCCACAATGAGGCACCACTTCATGCCCAAGAGAAAAGCCCATCTTGAAGTAAAAAAAAAGACATCCCCTGCTCATGGATTGGAAGAATTAACATTATTAAAAGGCCATCCTACCAAAAGCAATTTACAGATTCAATGCTATTCCAATAAAAATTTCAATGACATTCTTCAAAGAAATAGAACAATTATTGATGAAATTCATATGGAATCACCAGAAACCCCAAATAGCCAAAGCTCGCTTGAAATAAAAAAGAAGGGAATGGAGGCATCACACTCTCAGACTTCAAAACTATACTAAAAAGCCATAATCATCAGAACTGCATAGTATTGGACAAGAACAGACACATGAACCAATGGAACCGAATAGAAAATCCAGAAAATAAGCCCACAGATTTATGGTCAGCTAATCTTGACAAAGGAGCAAAGAATATGCATTGGAGCAAAGAAAGTTTGTTCAATAAATGGTGCTGGGAAAACTGGGTCGCTACATGCAAAAGAATGAAGCTTGACTACTACCTCACACCATGCACAAAAACCAACTCAAAATGGATTAAAGAACTAGACATAAGACCTGAAAATACATAGAAGGAAATACAGGCGAAACACTACATGACATGCACCTCCAAGACATCTTTACAGACACATCACCCAAAGCAGTGAGAGTGAAAGCAAGATTAACAGCTGGGGGCCTCCCCAGTGGATGCAGCGGTTTGAGCGCTGGGTTGCGAAGCTGCCCGCGCGCCTCTGCGGCACCCGGTTCGATCCCGGCTGCTCCCCGGCCACAAGGAGGAGGGTCCCACATGGGCGCGCAGACCTACCTGCTGCCCGCTGCTCCCCTCAGCAGTGTACTTTAGTCCTTCTGCCTGCTCTGCTCCCTGCTCTGCTCTGGTGAATTCTCTCACCCTCCCATGCTTCCGACTGTACCCAGTGCATGTATAAAACAAACAAACAAACAAATAAATAAATAATAAGTAAATAAAAAAAAAGTGCCTCTATAAAAAAAAAAAAGAATTAAAAAAAAAAAGATGAACAGCTGGGACGACATCAAATTAAAGAGCTTCTGCACAGCAAAAGAGGCAATAACCAAACAAAGAGAAATCCCACCAACTGGAAGAAAATTTTTGCACACGACACTAATGATAAAGGACTGATCACAAAAAATCTACAAAGAGCTGATGAGACTCAACAAAAACAAAGAAAATAATCCAGTGCAAAATGGGCAGAAGAGCTAAAAAAAACTTCTTCAAAGAGGAAATGCAAATGGCCAACAGGCATATGAAAAAATGTTCAACATCACTTGTAATCAGGAAAATACAAATCAAAGCTACAATGAGATACCATCTTACACCAGTGAGAATGGCACATATTAAAAAACTAGCAACAACAAATGTTGGTAAGGTTGTGGAGAAAAGGAACTCTCCTGCATTGCTGGTGGGAGTGCAAACTGGTCCAACCACTATGGAGAGCTGTATGGAGGTTACTTGAGTCTACTAAAGATAGAGCTTCAATATGATCCAGCAATTCCACTCCTAGGTATTTACCCAAATGACACAGAAACAGTCATTCCAAAGGGCACCTGCACGCCCTTTGTTTATAGGCAGCACTATTTACAATAGCTAAGTTATGGCAACAACCCAAATGCCCAAAATAGATGACTGGATCAAGGAGATGTGGTACATATACACAATGGGAATATTACTCAGCAATCAAAAAAGATAAACACATGCAGTTTGCAGCAACATGGATGGAGCTAGAAGGGATCATGCTCAGCGAAATAAGTCAGAAAGAAAAGAAAATACCACATTCGTCACTCAGAGCAGGAATTTAAAATCCTAAATAAGGGACCAGGAAAAAGACTATTAATACAAAGTAAAAATCAAAATCAACAAGCAACTATAAACCAGAGACACACTATGGGGGGCGGGCAGGGAAAGGGAAGGACTTGGGTCAAAACAAGGGCGGGGTGCAATTGTATGGGGAATATAACCAATATGAAAATGCAGACATTGTGCAAAAATGAAAAATGATATAAGAATTATATAAAATAAAATATTAATTAAAAAAGAAAAAAAAGAAATGCTTTTATTCTTTTGTTGCAGCAGGAACATTGCTCCTCAAATAGTTTTGCGCCGAGTGGGATGAGGAGATGTTGAGTGTTCTAACCTCAGTGTCTCTGGACATTACATCCATGAGCTCCTACAAAAGATTCACTTCTAAGACATCGTGGTTGTTTGAATGATTGTACCCAAAAGGTATTGATA
>NW_023602073.1:37146989-37171770 GCF_014898055.3 Talpa occidentalis
TTCATTTGTGTTTCACAAACATCTTAAAATGCTTCTGAGGTCCTTAGCTTCTGGGTGAAGTCAAACTACATGGACAGTTCATTTACTACATGCAGCTGTAAGGCACCAAATACTAGCATTTGTCCTAAGCATTAATTTTGAAAAGAAATTTTACAAATTGCAAAACATTTCCCTTTTGTATAGGAGTGAATAAATGATTTAACTTAATTTCACTTTTACTTTGATTTCAAATCCTTCTTACATGCTTTCATTAAATAACTTAATTTTATCCAAATGAGAACAGTTCTTCTTACTCCATCTTTGTAACCCTCATAAGCATGTGTTCTTTTGTTAGGCCTACTCAGCCGCCTGGTCCTGAATATTTAACTGGAAAAGAATCTCCAGCATTTGTCATTAACTGTTAGTCTCTCTGCATCTGGTTTAGCTATGATCTTTGTATATTTATGTATAGTCTTTTAAGCAGACATTTTAAAAAGAAAAAAAAATGTAGGACAAACTAGGAAAAGAGAATGAGGAAATCAAGCAAAAATCTTGTACTGTAGCAGAATTTTTATAGTGTCTGGTAAAAAAATTGGGTTTAAAATTAAATTGATAATTACAGTTTCTCTAAGCTAAAATATATTTTTAATGTTTCTATAACTTTTTGAGGGAACATTGATTTATAACACTGTATATAATTTAGGGATATAGGTTCACACCTCATAAGCTATATGTTTCCACACCTTGCCTACCACAAATGTATACCCAGAATCCTCTGCCATAGACCACTGAGCCTCCTTCCCACTCATCCCCTCTCTAGCCTCTATTCTGCAGCCATATTTCTGGAGTTTGTTTTTATTAGTTTTGTCTGTTCCTTTTGTTTATTTCTCTGTATTTCATATATGAATCAAATCATCCAGTATTTGTCTTTCTTCTTCTTAGTTCCTTAGCATAATCCCCTCCAGTTCTATGCATGTTGTTCTGGCAAATTTTCATCTATTTTTAAACTGAGTAATATTCATTGTACATGTATGCCACAACTTCTTTACCCACTCATCTATCCTTGGGCACTGAGATTATTTCTGTAACCAATGCAAATAGTGCTGTGGCGAACATAGGAGTGCAAATATCCCTTTGAATTAGTCTTTTTGTAATTCTTCTAGTGCATACCTAAGTAACTTCAGATAGATACCTAGGAATGTTGGATCAACCATCAGATCTGTTTTTAATATTTTGAGCAAACTCCATACTGTTTTCTATAAGGGCTAGCCCTGTCTGCATCCCACCAACATCCTCCCCAACACTTGTTCTGGTCTTATCAATATGGGTCATTCTCACAATGTAAGGTGGTAACCCACTGTGGTTTTGATTTACATATGATGAAAAGTGATAATGAACATTTTTTCATGTTCCTGCTGGTCATCTATATGTTTTCTTTGGATAAGTGTCTATTTTATTGGATAATTTTTGTTGCTGAATTTTGTAGATCTTTGATATTAGTCCCCTTTGATATTAGAAAATACAAATATTTTCTTCCACTCAGTGGGGCATCTTTTTATTTTAATGATAGTTTATTTCACTGTGCAAAACTTTTCAGTTGGGTGTCATCCCATTTGTTTATTTTTGCTTATGTTTACCTTGCCGTTGGAGTCAATTCCCCAAATACATCACTGAAGTCAATGTAGTAGAGTGTTCTGCTTATGTTTTCTTCTATGTATTTTTTATGATTTCAGATCTTACATCCACATCTCTATTCCATTTTGAGTTAACTTTTGTATGTGGTATGAGACAGTGGTCTAATTTCATTTTTCTGCATGTGACTGTTCAGTTTTCCTAGTACCATTTGTTGAAGAAAGTTTCCTTTCTCTAATCTATACTTTTGGCTCCTTTGTCATAGATTAATTGTCCATATAAGTATGGGTTTATTTCTGTAGTCTCTAAAAAATGTATGTTAGAATTTAGTGTGATAGATAATATTTTGTTATTTTATAAAGAATATGGTAAGTTGGGCTAGTTATCTACTTTGGGTTATCTTCCCTCCACATTCAATCTGATGTTAAGCAGACCACTTAGTAGTTTGTTTTGGAATCTTTATGGAGCAGATAAATTTAAAGATTTGGGGATTTGATCCACAAGAGTCAGTTTTCCTACTATGTAAAAAAATGAAAGGACATTATTCACCACATTATTCACCACTTCCTGAAAGCACAACAGGGAGTTAATTGAGTAATTATAACTAACTTAATCATAATGGAAATGAAAGTGCTATAGCTTATATTTATTAAAAATCTGAAAGGTTACAATTTGCTATAGAATTGAGTCAAAATTGAGAACTATCTATTAACCTAAAATATTCCATGTAATGGTAAAATTACAAGTACTTATGACAATTGAAACTAACAGTAGCATCATTCCATAAATTAGGTTTTGCATTTTAAAAATTGCCACAGTATTACCCTTTGTCACAATAGTTGATAAATAATTTTAATGGATATGGCAATCCTTATTTCATATGATCATTATGAAGTTTACATGAGTAAATTCATATAAAGCATATGTCAAACAACAGTTCACGCATGGAAAATGTTCAATAAATTATAAACTAACAATTAATTGCTACCTATTTCAAATTACCAAATAAGTAAATATCCAAATCGTGATGCAATCTTCCCATTGATGATGGCCTTGATCTTCCACTAGATAATCCATCCATTATTGGATAGCTCTAATGCTGAGAAAGGAAACTTGTATATTACATTCCAGCCTTCAACTTTTGCTGTAAATTTTGTTCATTGGACAACACAGACCAGCTTCCCTGTTTTCCACATGACAACTCTTCAAACATTTCTGTACAGCTACATCCTCTTCCTTCAGACCTATCCCTTGACAGTCATCTTTAGAAAACTGAACCTGGAAATGACCACTGTAGTCCACTGTAGTATAATCAGGGCAGAGCTTAGATATAATACTTTATTAGTACTACCTAGAGATTTAATACTTTATTATTATTCCACCCTTATTCTAGACACTATGTTGGAGGTCAAGTTTAAATATTATTACTGACATTTTGTGTTGCAAATGACAGAAACTTAATTAGCTTGAGTTAAAAGGGAATTTACTAGATTCTGTCAGGTTATTACAGTAGAATGACACTAAGAGATAAAGATGCACCTCAGCCACAGAAGCAACTGACCCAAGGAAACTAAAAATAGAAAGAAGTCTCTCCTGTTCCTGTCTATACAGATCAGATCCCTGTGTTGCCCCCATAGTGGAGATATGGCTACCTGCCAACCCAAGGTTTTACCTCTTAGACCCCAGACTTCCTAAAAGGGACTGTCTTACCATTCTCAGATCTGATTTTGGAATCCTCCGAAATAGATTCTCTTTCTTGTTCAAGTGTCCACTTCTGGTCTTATCACCTACGTCACGTTGTACCTTAAGTGCTTATGTGGCTACCATTCTGTATAGGTAGAGAGTTAATTTCTGGAAAAGATGTGCTGGAAGGACAGCCCTGCCAGTGTTCACTGGAGAACACATTGTTTTAGTTTTCTTTTCTTTTTTTTTTTTTTTTTGAATAGCAGTTAGTTTAACCCACTTTAACATTTATATTTAAACCTCAGTTTAGTCTCATGTCCTGTTCTATTCTTGTGATTGTGACATCGTTTTTACTAACTGAACTTCAGAACACCTTTGCAGCCTATATCCATTGCTTTTGTATTCTACTTATCCAGAGTCTGACTTTCACATCTTCGTGAGTGAATGATAAAGTTTAGAGAGTTACAGATAGAACTTTGTTGCAGCCCATTAGAAATTTCTTTGGGGGTGAACATGGATCCATTTATCAATACCTTTTGGGTACAATCATTCAAACAACCACGATGTCTTAGAAGTGAATCTTTGTAGGAGCTCATGGATGTAATGTCAGAGACACTGAGGTTAGAACACTCAACATCTCCTCATCCCACGGGCGAAAACTATTTGAGGAGCAATGTTCCTGCTGCACCAAAAGAATAAAAGCATTTCTTTTTTTTTCTTTTTTTAATTAATATTTTATTTTATATAATTCTTATATCATTTTTCATTTTTGCACAATGTCTGCATTTTCATATTGGTTATATTCCCCATACAATTGCACCCCGCCTTGTTTTGACCCAAGTCCTTCCTTTCCCTGCCCGCCCCCCATAGTGTGTCTCTGGTTTATAGTTGCTTGTTGATTTTGATTTTTACTTTGTATTAATTAGTCTTTTTCCTGGTCCCTTATTTAGGATTTTAAATTCCTGCTCTGAGTGAGACCATGTGGTATTTTTCTTTTTCTTTCTGACTTATTTCGCTGAGCATGATCCCTTCTAGCTCCATCCATGTTGCTGCAAACTGCATGTGTTTATGTTTTTTGATTGCTGAGTAATATTCCATTGTGTATATGTACCACATCTCCTTGATCCAGTCATCTATTTTTGGGCATTTGGGTTGTTGCCATAGCTTAGCTATTGTAAATAGTGCTGCTATAAACAAAGGCGTGCAGGTGCCCTTTGGAATGACTGTTTCTGTGTCATTTGGGTAAATACCTAGGAGTGGAATTGCTGCATCATATGGAAGCTCTATCTTTAGTAGATCAAGTAACCTCCATACAGCTCTCCATAGTGGTTGGACCAGTTTGCACTCCCACCAGCAATGCAGGAGAGTTCCTTTTTCTCCACAACCTTACCAACATTTGTTGTTGCTAGTTTTTTAATATGTGCCATTCTCACTGGTGTAAGATGGTATCTCATTGTAGCTTTGATTTGTATTTTCCTGATTACAAGTGATGTTGAACATTTTTTCATATGCCTGTTGGCCATTTGCATTTCCTCTTTGAAGAAGTGTTTTTTAGCTCTTCTGCCCATTTTGTCACTGGATTATTTTCTTTGTTTTTGTTGAGTCTCATCAGCTCTTTGTAGATTTTTGTGATCAGTCCTTTATCATTAGTGTCGTGTGCAAAAATTTTCTTCCAGTTGGTGGGATTTCTCTTTGTTTTGGTTATTGCCTCTTTTGCTGTGCAGAAGCTCTTTAATTTGATGTCGTCCCAGCTGTTAATCTTTTTTTTTTTAATTCTCTTTTTTTTTTTATAGAGGCACTTTTTTTATTTACTTATTATTTATTTATTTATTTGTTTGTTGGTTTTATACATGCACTGGGTACAGTCGGAAGCATGGGAGGGTGAGAGAATTCACCAGAGCCAGAGCAGGGAGCAGAGCAGGCAGAAGGACTAAAGTACACTGCTGAGGGGAGCAGCGGGCAGCAGGTAGGTCTGCGCGCCATGTGGGACCCTCCTCCTGTGGCCGGGGAGCAGCCGGGGATCGAACCGGTGCCGCAGAGGCCGCGGGCAGCTTCGCAACCCAGCGCTCAACCGCTGCACCACTGGGGAGGCCCCCAGCTGTTAATCTTTGCTTTCACTCTCACTGCTTTGGGTGATGTGTCTGTAAAGATGTCTTTGAGGTGCATGTCATGTAGTGTTTCGCCTGTATTTCCTTCTATGTATTTTCAGGTCTTATGTCTAGTTCTTTAATCCATTTTGAGTTGGTTTTTGTGCATGGTGTGAGGTAGTAGTCAAGCTTCATTCTTTTGCATGTAGCGACCCAGTTTTCCCAGCACCATTTATTGAACAAACTTTCTTTGCTCCAATGCATATTCTTTGCTCCTTTGTCAAAGATTAGCTGACCATAAATCTGTGGGCTTATTTCTGGATTTTCTATTCGGTTCCATTGGTTCATGTGTCTGTTCTTGGTCCAATACTATGCAGTTCTGATGATTATGGCTTTTTAGTATAGTTTGAAGTCTGAGTGTGTGATGCCTCCATTCCCTTCTTTTTTATTTCAAGCGAGCTTTGTCTATTTGGGGTTTCTGGTGATTCCATATGAATTTCATCAATAATTGTTCTATTTCTTTGAAGAATGTCATTGAAATTTTTATTGGAATAGCATTGAATCTGTAAATTGCTTTTGGTAGGATGGCCATTTTAATAATGTTAATTCTTCCAATCCATGAGCAGGGGATGTCTTTTTTTACTTCAAGATGGGCTTTTCTCTTGGGCATGAAGTGGTGCCTCATTGTGGGTTTACCTTTAAATTTTTTTTTCTCCTCTAAAGAGAAAGGCATTTTTTTTTAAAGATTTATTTCTTTATTTATACAAGCACTGGGTACAGTCAGAAGTGTGGGAGGGTGAGAGAATTCACCACAGCCAGAGTGGAGAACAGAACAGGCAGACTGACGAAATACACGGCTGAGGGGAGCAGCGGGCGGCAGGAGAGGTCTGTGCGCCACGTGGGACCTTCACCAGTGGCTGGGATCGAACTGGTGCTGCAGAGCCTGCAGGCAGCTTCGCAGCCCAGCGCTCAACTGCTGTGCCACCAGGGGAGGCCCATGAGAAAGGCATTTTTTAAAAATGAAATCCAAAGCAGAGCAAAAATAATTTTCCACCAATTTTCCCTTGGAAGCAAATTCACTTCCTGCTTATATTTCATCCCTTCACTGTTTTGTGTGCTCACTGAGGAAGACTCATTGCCACCTCCTGTCTTCCCCCTCTTCTTTCTCATTGTCCCCCCCACCCCCACTGCTTTTCCAGGCCTGCTATGTTCTGGTAGCCAACAAGGAATTATTGACAATCCGCCCAGTAATGCCTAATGAAAACAGTGCAAGCAGTCACAGATGGCCAACTTGAATAAGTGCCGCAGACCAGCTTTTGGCAAAATATTGGGTCAGAAGTCCTTGAAAGGAAAAGACGGCCTAGGTGTGGTGTATAGGACTGAGGGGAAGGGGATGAGGCAGTAAGGAGACACTGACACTGGATGAGGTGCAAGTATCTTCTGCTGAGAGACTCAGCAGGTCTTTCTTTATTCAATTTTAGTAATCAGAAAAAAAAATGCATTATCATGTGTAAAGCAGAGACGATCAGAGTATTCTATTCCCATGGACTACTGGCTCCTACAGGTTTCAGCTAGACGGTAGCCTTCAAGGTTAATAGATAAAAAACCAAACCTAACACTAAAACTTATGATTTCAGCTAGACAATTACCTAAGACAGTGGATAGCCGCCAGTACATCCCTATCAACTAAAGCTTAAGCAAGAAAAGACTTTTCTTATTCGCATGGCCTTCAGCCGGGACCGGCTGCTACTCAGCTATCAGAACTTATTCTACCTAGAAACTTCTTAACACAGTTAACTTCATTTAAAAACTTTCCTAAGAAACTTCTAAATAAAAAGGAACTTCTAAAAAAGCAAAAGAAGGACTTACTATAATAGTTGTGCTGGTTTGCTTGTCAGGCATGTACAATAAATTGTCTCCCATTGTCAAGTGGGTCAAATTGTTTAATAACTAATTTCTAAACAGATAATTTTCCGCGCCATCCACCCACAGTCTGCTGGCACGTACAATCCACTGCCCAATATACTCTCTAATAAATTTTTCTCTCTCTATGACCAAGAACAAAAAGCAAAGGGATGCCAGATCTTCAGCCCCATGGTGTGAGGCCCTTTCTCTTTGCTGCTTGTCAGTATCATATCTGGCTGGGGCAACAAGACCCCCTGCAGCAAATAAGCAAGAGCAGGACCCCTGTAAGAATCTCTCCAGGGAGGGAGAACAATGAATCAGTTTCTCAGCCACCTGGGGTTTCCTCATGCAAGCTTGTCTCCCACCAGCAACCCTATGACACCTTCATTATTGAGGAATCCCAACCCCAATCCTTCAGAGGAATGACATTTTAGGAACCTTCAAAGGAGAAGCAGATGTTTCTCTAGTAAAGAAGGCAGAGAAAGATGGTCCAGGCAAAGGGACCAGCATATACTAAGGGACGAGAAGGCCTGGAAAAGAATGAACATTTAGGAAGTGTCCAGAGGTCAGCTAAATTAGAGGGTTCCCAGGTAGGGCATGGCAGGGCGTGATGGGAACACACTGGCCATGGAGGGCCAGGTCTGGTCCAGATGTGAAAAGTGAAGGAATCCCTTTGTTACAGGAGGACGAGGGGTACCCCAGGACCTCCAAACCTGTCTGCTCTAAATAGGTTCTGCCACCCAGCACATCAAGACAAAACATGCTCCGGTGCATAAAATCTTCAATGGAAAACAACTTTAATACAATTAGTGTGCAATAAAGAGAAGAAAAACAGGAAGAATACAGTTTCCAAATGAAGCACCAAAAACTACTACCCATGCGCTTGTGGGTAAATGCCCAGCCAAACAGAGTTAGCTCAAAACAGGACCCGAGTCTAAGGCATTTCCTGGTGGGGGCCCATAGGAAAGGGGCAAAAGGGGCCAGGAAAGTCTAGAAGGAAAAGAGCAAAATCAGGGCCTCCCCGTGGTGCAGCGGGCTGAGCGCAGGGCTGTGAAACTGTCTGCAGCCTCTGCAGTGTGGGTTCCATTCTGGCAGGCCAGGGAGATACCCACATGGCGCGGCAGACTTCTCCTGCATCGCCCGCTGCTCCCCTCAGCAGTGTCTTTGGTCCGTCTGCCTGTGCTGCTCCCCACTATTTCTCTGGTGAATTCTCTCACCCTCCCCTGCACCTGGCCTGTACCCCAGATCTTGCATAAAAATAAAATAAAAAACAAATAAATAAATAAATAAAAGAAACAAGCAAAATCAAAATCAAAACCCAATTCAATATAAAGGCTGCCAGTGTCAGCCTCCCCACAGGTCTCTTCCCCACATCTCTGTCTCTTTCAATTGTCTCCTTCCATATCCCCCAAGTTCCTGATACAAGCCCCAGGCCAAGGAACAAGTACAGCTTCTTCACATGTCTCTCTGCTCCACTCTCTCCTCCAGGTGCTGGTTTGGTATCCCCTTCCTTCCTTCTCCTGCCTTCTCTTGCTCCCTGTCCCTGCTCAGCTCCATATTTCCATGACGGGGCAAGTGAGACACAGGGCAAGCTAGAAATTAGGCAGTTTTAGGGACAGTGCAGGAGAGGACCTCTGAAGAATTTAGGGATTTTCTCCTCAATAAACTTTTTCTTTCTCAAAACAAACCTGCGTCTTCTTGCTTGCTTGCCTGAGAGTCTGCGAAGTTCCTGCTGCGGCTTCGGAGACACCATCCCGTGGGGGTCTAGTGGCTGGGACTCAGCGCTGCACCTGCAGCCTGGGATCTGTTCCTGGCTGGAAGACTAGGCCTGATAATTCCGGTATCACAAGGAACCTGGAAACTCCCCTTTCCTGGGGATTGCCTTATTACACCTTCAGCTCTAAAATCATTCCTGTGTATTGGCAGCAAGGTAGTTTCTCCCTGTTTGGATAATATTAAGTATTCACCTGCAGGAGGGTGGGGGAAGGACTTTCAACAATGCTTAAGAGAAACCCACAACTTGACCATTCACTCTGCTATCTGATGAGCACTAAATTAATTTCCATATGAACGCATGATGTGGAGGTAAGACACAGAAACACGAATTACAAGAGACACAGCCGGCTCTTATTAAATTTCCCAGAAACACAGTGTGTGCATTAATTAGTGCACAGCGTGTGCATTAACCTGGAACCTAATGCAAGAGAGATTTACAGGGAGCAGGGGTACAGAGATGGATTAACCCCAGAAATAGGTTTGGTTCTGAGACTGATATTTTCTTTTCCTCTCTGAATGGAACAAGATAAGACACATTACTTACAAAATGTAACCACTTCTGGCAGTTTTACCTCTGATTCCTGCCTCCTACCCCCACCCCAAGTTCTGCCAGCCACAGAGACTGGTTCTGAACACAAACCCCTGGGGCCTCTTCAGCTCAAGCCCCAGAGACACTTGCTGGTGAATTGTGCAAATCGGGGGGGAAAATGCCAGTTCCTGATCCTCTCAGGCTTGGCCCTGTTTTCTGTCAATCCAGCTTTGCATGATGAATTGAAGAATTTCCCATATGGCCGAAGGCACCAAGGCACCATCACCACTGGGCTTAATCCTAATGCATTTTTAACTTCCCCTTTTTTAACCAGGTGCCAAGGAGAAAAGATCAACTTGAAAAAATTCCCTGAACAGGCACCAAGGAAGCAAGAGGCATGAATGCCACTTTCTTTGAAAGGCTGAGGCACTGGGAGTAGAAGAGTTGTCATAAAATGCAGGCTAGAGCTCCAGACCCCCTGGGCTGTGACCGAGGCCAAGGCCAGTGTGGCACCCTCAGGACAGTTGTGACCTGCCTCTTTATGCTCCTGTGGAGAGTTCAGCAGGTGTGATGGGATTTTTTTGGAGTTAGTGGGTTTGGAGTGCGGGGTCCTTGGGCTCACTCTGGGAAAGGTTTCACCAGAGCTCCCGTTTCAGCAATACGCGGTGAGTTTCCCAGGCAAGTTTCTCCACGAGACAGAGACATTGGTTATATTTAAAAGGCAGGTTTGTTAGGGAAAGGGACAGAAGAATAAAGGACACTTGCATAGACACAAGCAGGCAGGAAGAGCTGCCCTGAAAGGGAAGGTTTGCTAAGAGAGGCCTGCATGTTTGCAGGCAGGTGGCCTTGAGGAGAGTGGCCTCCGCTGAGGGAGGTCAATGAGGGGAAGTACAGGTCATGGGCAGGTAGGGAGCTGCTGCCCTGAAGAGGGAGAGAGTTGGTAAAAAGAAGCACCTGCATAGGCACAGGTGGGCAGAGAGATTGCTCCCAGAGCCTGTGCAGAGACTGCACTGATATACTCTTCTCTTGTTTGGGAGGGGCTCACTCCTTGTGAGCCTTAGGTTAGTTGCTTTTTTTTTTTTTTAAGATCTATTTATTTATGCATACAAGAGATGGGGTACAGGCCAAAGGTGTGGGGGGTGAGAGGATTCACCAGAGACAGAGTGGGGAGCAGAACAGGCAGACTGACTGAAATACACTGCTGAGGGGAGCAGCGGGCGAGTCAGGAGAGGTCTACTGCGCCATGTGGGTTGCTCCCTGGCTGGGGATGGAACTCGTCCTGCAGTGGCTGCGGATAGCTTCATAGGTTGCATCTTAACCCCTTGTGCCACCAGGGAGGCCCAATTGCTTATTTTGGATAACTATGTAGAATCTGAAAAGGACAGGAGATTCCACAATGGACTTGATCTCCATATCTTTACCCTTGAACCTTTGCTCTGGACACTCCCTACAGCAGCTTGATACCTGCTTGGATCTTATGCTTTGTAATCTGGGCTTTGGCACCTAAGGATCTTGGTTTCCATAGCTGTGTCAACAGCTATGCTAATCTCTTCTACCCCCACCTCCTGTGTGAGCCAGGTTGCTGGTCTTGTGGGGCCGCCTTTGCAGTTTTGCTATTCCTGTCCTCCATCAGGTGTATACCATGTGAACAGTCTTGTTCTGGAAAGAACAGACTTATTTTGCTGTAATCTTGTTGAGTGATCATGGGCAAGTCACTGAACCCCACATTTTCCTCCACTGTTCAACAGAGAGGTAGAGTGGCATAATCTCCAATATCCGCATGATGTTAAGATCCTATTATTTTACTAACAGCAACCTTATGCTTTCACATTGTGGTGGACATGGTGATGGGCCTCCCAGATGGTCCTTCTGTAACAGGGAGCTTCCCACGAAAAGGGGAGGTGCCAGATTCCCTGCCCCACCCAAGGGAGGGTATAGCTGAGCAGGGAAGAGAAGAAACTGAAGAGGAGACTGGAGAAGGAAGGAAGCAGGATGGAGAGCCAGAAGGAGACCTAGAGGAGGCACATGGAGCGAAGAGACATGTGAAGAAGCTGTGCTTAATGTTTGGTCCTAGACGGGCTGAAACAGATGTGGGTGAGAGACCAATGGCAGCATTGATCTTGATTTTGATTTTGCACTTTTCCAGACTTGTCTGGCTGTTTCTGACCCTTTTCTATGGGTCCCCACCAGAAGGTGCTTTAGACTTGTGGCAGACTTTTGGGCCTCAGTGGCCCTGCTTTGGTTCAACCCTGTTTGGCTGGGCATTCACCCATGAGGGCATGGGTAACTTTAGGTGCTTGATTTCAAAACTATATTCTTTGTCTTTTCTGTACTGCACACTAATTGTATTAAAGTTACTTTCCATTAAAGGTCTTGTATGTTTTGTCTTGGTGTGGCAGACGGCAGAACGTATTTAGAAATGGGCAGGTTTGGGGGTTCTGGGGTGTCCCTCTCTTGCCCTGTAACACTTCAGTGAAGACCTATTGTCCAGAGTTGGAAAGCGTCACCAGGAAAAATTGCCTCAAATTGCCTAAAGCTATATACCAGAGTCAGTGATGCTCCTCAGTTCCTCCTGAATAAGCATCCTTCCTGCTAACCCCCTTCATGGAGTCAGCTTCTGAGAAAGCCCAAACTGTCAAGATCACTCCATAGAATTGTAGAGCTTGAGCCTCTGACTGCACGTCCCCCCAGCCTTCCTCCCTCATTGTAGAGGAAATGAAGTCTCAGATAATGACTTGCCAAGTTCATTCTATAAGCAGGGCTGGGACAAAGTCTTCAGTTTCCCACATCTCAACCAAATCCTCCTATCATTCCTCACTGACTTCCCCAACTTAAACCACTTTTCTTTGCATATGGAGAGAGAGAGAGATGTGTAGACAGAGAGATAAATAGATTCATCCATCCATCTCCTCTGCGAGGAAGAATAATAAGCAAATGCATGCATTCATGAGTTCATTGCCTCTACTTTACACAAATAAACCATTGGTTTTTGTTTGAGGGAATTTTTTTTATGTCCTTGAGAAGCCATATCGCATAAAGACAATAAGCTGTGGATCAAGAACCAGGAAAGGCTTCTTATTCTCAGTTTCTCATTCTTGTGCTGCAAATATGCTGCCATTTGAGAGCAGGATTTTTTCAGATTCCAAGACTGGCTGGGGGATAAGAGTGGGGAAGGGTAATCATGTCATGAAATGATGGTTCCACAAAGATTGATGTCATTGGGGAAAGCAGTGTGAAGGAGAAATAGGAAATTTCTGTATATGCACACACACACACATTTGTATATATTTATATACATATATTTATATATACACATTTATATATATTATATATGTATTTTTTAGCAATATTTTGTGGTCAAAATTATTTCATAAACATTTGATAATAATAATAATAACTCTCAATGGTTTCATTCATTCTCACAAAGAGTGGATGACTTGAGGGATGGGGGAGGGATGCGCAAGATATGGAGCATACTCACAGCACCTGATTGCAAAGCTAGTGTATTTTGAGTGCCACTCAGTGAGGTAGAGGTGATGAAACTTGTTGCACCAGGCATGTGTTTTTGAAAAACATGCTCTCTATGAAAAAGCCAAGGGACGGGCATTCTTTAGACCAGAGCCCTGAACACTGTCTGCTACAGCACCTGTTTTCCTGTTTGGGTTATATCACCCCAGGTGATTTAAGTCAGACCAGCTCCTTCATTTCATAGGTAAACAAAAACAGAAACCCTGAGAAGAAAACAGCTTTTGCAGGTCTGCCAAAGAGTGACTGATTTGACAAAAGCAAACAATTCCAAATTGGAAATACATACCTGGTCCGTGGTCTGGAGAACATCCTCTTCTGTTTCAAGAGCCCAGGGTGCATGGGTGGGGAGGAGAGCAAAAGCCAGCTGCCACTAGACTCCCCGCCATCTGCACTGGCATCGGGACTGCCCCATGCAGGCTGCAGGCTCCAGCCAAGTGTTGCCTGCAGCATGGTCAGCAGGTTGTCCAAGGACGGTCATGGAAGTCACGTACTAAGAAAGGAGCCAGAAAGCAAGAATTAAGCATTTCCAGTTTTATATCTAAATAGCATTCAAAGGCGCTATCAACTATAAATCAAATGTGATGTTAAAAAGGAAAAGAAACAAATCACCTAAATGGAAATAACTGTCTCCGATCAAAATATCTTGCAATTAAATATCCATTTCTTCTCTAAGTTCTAATTTTCTCTTAGGAGAAGTCAATGTTTTTGCAGTGACAGTCCAAAGTCATGAGGAGAACAGTGTGAGGTTTTATCCCTGGCACTGAACATTTTAAAGGTATATGTTTTTAATAACGCTTTAAACTGAAATATATCTTATTTATAATCAAGTGCATGAAAATTGGTTTTTACGTTTTATAAACCTGATAACCACTGCCCCGCTGACCAAGACCAAGAGGACATTTCCTGCTCCCTAGAAGCTTCCTGGAGTGCTTGGATATCTAAATAACATTAAAATATTACGAAAATGGAAACCTCCACCATCCGGGTGGCTAGCTCATCCCAAACCTGGCATTATCCTGAAGACAGGCCTCCTAAGACACTCAGGCACCCGAGCTCAGAACGCCCCACCCACTGCCTTCTCAAAACAGGACCATGCCTTGAGAACATCTTATTGACAAGGTAAAGGAAGGCTAAGGCCTAGGGTAAGGCAAAACTTTATTCTTTGCTCCCTCTAAGGAGCCATGTGGAATGGGGGATTGCCGCAGACCAGCTTTCAGCAAAATGTCAGGTCTGAAGTCCTTGAAAGGAAAAGACGGTCTAGGTGCAGCAAAAAGGACTGAGGGGAAGGGGAAGAGGCAGTGAGGAGACACTGACACTGGATGAGGTGCAAGTATCTTCTGCCGAGAGACTCAGCAGGTTCTTTATACTTTTTTAGCAAGCCGTGAGATGACAATATCATGTGCATAGAAACAAAGCAGAAACAATCAGTGCATCCTTTTTTCCATAGACTTTTGGCCACTAGTGCTCTCAGCAAGAAGGCAACCTTCAAGGTTAATAAAAAACTAAGCCTTCCACTAAAACTCATTGCTTCAGTTAAACAATAACCTAAGATAGTAGATAGCCGCCAGCCCACCCCTATCAGCTAAAGCCTAAGCAAGAAAAGACTTTTCTTATTCGCATGGCCTTCAGCCGGGGGACCGGCTGCTACTCAGCTATCAGAACTTTTTCTACCTAGAAACTCCTTAACTCAAATAGCTTCATTAAAAAACTTTCCCAAGAAGCTTCAAGAGAAGGCAAAAGAAGGACCTACTATAATTGTTGTGCTGGATTGCTTGTCAGGCATGTACAATAAATTGTCTCCCATTGTCAAGTGTGCCAAATTGTTTAATAACTAATTTCTAAACAGATAATTTTCCGTGCTATTCACTTACAATATGCTGATACTTATAATTTATTGCCTAATATACTTTTTGATAAATTTTTCTCTTTTAATGACCAAGAACAAAAAGCAAATGGATGCCAGATCTTCAGCCCCATGGTGTGAGGCCCTTTTTCTTAGATGCTTGCTAGTATCTTATCTGACTGGGCCAACAAGGCCCCCTGCAGCAGGGGATGGTGAGAACCTGAGGTTTAACGAAAACCCAGCGTTTGGGGATGACCTGATAGTTTGTCTTATAAGTTATGGTTTTCAATAGAGAATATTGAACTTAAAAGAGTGTTCATAAGTTTGTTTAATCACCACAGGGTGGTAGAAACATCCATTTTGAAGTAAAACAATAAACCATAGCAGTAAAAAGGTGAACTGAAGGGATAGAAGACATGAGGCCTGAGAAATATCCCATACAGTCTACTCCTTACACCACTCAAATCTTCTCACATCCTCTGCAGAGTCCAGTCAGTCAGAGGGTCTTTGATATGGTGGCCAGTGACAAGCTCTACAAAAGACTCAATTAATGGACCAAGCCTCCACAGATGCATGTGGTCACAACACCATTATCAATGTGCTTTGTCTCTTTCCCCCACACCCATTCCAGATTCCCCTCCCCCTGGAGCAAACCTACATTCTTCATCCCTGTGGAGTTGGAGGCTGAGTCCCTCACCCCCATCAGGATATGGTTTCTGCATGGCCTGTTTGTATTTCAACTTGGCAAGAAGCCCCAGATCTCCAGAGTTTCTACGTGTGCTCCTTTCTTACTCCATTGTGCAGCAGCAACCCTAGCTCCTCATAGGAATCAGGGTCAATTATCCTGAAAACGATCACAATAGAGTTCATTGTGGCTCACTGGCTCAAGGAATATAAATGCATAGGCAGTAGATATAACATCAAATCCAGCAGAACCTTGCTGGTACAAGTATGCCTCCCAAACTCCAACCTCACGTCCCTGGGAAGCCTCTAATCTAATAGGGTGAAAGACGTGGGGTGAGAAGTATAAATTCCTCCAGTGGATCATTAGGAGTAATGGTGAGAGAGGCTGATCCTTCTTTCACCTCTTAGTTGCAGGATCCATGCTTTCTCGATATTGGAACACAGATTATATATTGGCCATTACTTCAATGTGTATAACACATGTTGAAATTTGCATTCCACCATCACAGATTGTTTTGCCCAAGACAAAATGTTAAAAGTTTTTAATTTCTCTCATCCTTCAATTATGCTGTCAACTTCCAGGTGACATGCTGTGTGGTAGAATCAGTGATTCCTGCAGACATGCTGCCAATGTCATACTTATTTCACCATAAAATGTGCCCAGAGGCACATGTTATATATCAGAGGCAATGTTATATAGGCTCTATGCTGGTAAATTAGGCAATCTGTTGGCTCTTGAATGTAGATTCTGGCAGTCAGGGAAGGGAATCTTACATCCAGAATGGTTGTCAATTCTTGAGAACAAATCACTATCCATAACAGGGTAAACTGGGTGAAGAAATGCACCTGTTACCATGTAGCTGTCTGGTCTACTAAGTGATGTTATCACAGCAAGAGCTTGGCTATGATTTCTTTGACTGGAAATCTGGGCATTCATGAGTGACAGTGACTGATGAATCACCCATGATGAGAAGAAACTCATGCTACCGGACTCAGGTATGATCCAATCACTCTTGATCTCAATTTTTATGACTTTCAGGGACTGTTGAATCAGCACTGGGGTGACCAAGGAGACAGGTTCACTGTTGTCCACACAAAGGGAACATTCTCTGTGATAGGTGCTCTCTGAGGTGAGAACTCACACGAGACACAAAGATCTTACACCCTGTGTCCACTCCCATGGACAAAAATACCTCAATTCCTAACTTCCTTTGACGTTCACCTTCTCATCTTGCTCCTTTTCAGCACTGAATCATTCAGAAAGTCACAAACCACTGCCAGGAGTCTGGAGGGCAGTGCCTGCAGCTCTTGCCACTCCTCACTGTCTCATTGGGCGTTTCTGGGTGAGGCTATTTAATGAAATTGTAGCCCTGGATATCCCATTACATCTCTAATCTTAATATCTTCCTCCTAAAACATATGTTCTTATAAATGGATGTCCTAACATGGACTGATATAGACATTAATAATGATTTTTTGATTATACTTATGTAATGACATATGGCTGATTTGATAGATATTGCTCATTTGCAAAACCCTACCGATTAACTTAAATTGAGCATCCCATTTTTTTTTTCTTTCTGCAGAGAAGAACTAGAGTGTAGGCTTGAAGCATGGGAATAAGAGGATTCACCGGAGACAGAGTGGGAAGCAGAACAGGTAGATTTACTGAAAGACACTGCTAAGGGGAGCATCTGGTGAGATAGAAGTCTGCTGAGCCCTAGGAGGGTCAGCTCCCTGGCCTGGGCTAGACTCAGGCCTCAGTGGTAACAGCGCTGAGACTTCACCCCTGGGACACCAGGGAGGCCCAACAAACCAAATTTGCATTACACCTACCATGTGTACTACCTCTACTGTGTACTTGGGAAGATCCCAGGTCACCACTTATTTGGTTCCTTCTCTGTAAAACGCCCAGGTAGAATTCAGAATAGAGGCAACAGGCATGTGAGGGAATCAGGGACTGAGGGGCCTGGGCAGTGAGTGGTTTGACTAAAGGGTTTACACTGGGTTATAGATCTTCCACAAGGCCATGGTGAGAAGGAGGACGGCACTATGACAGAACTGGACTCAGAAGGAGTAAAAAAACTTGGGTGATACAAAAAAAACTTTATTAGTATTTCCATAATGAACAAGAAACCTTGGAGGAAATAAAATGAAAACAACTTGAAATCAATTAGGAAACAAAGATTTGAACTACAAGAGGAGGGCCAGGTGTCTGTGGGTGCTGGGTTAGTAGAAGTTCAACGAGGTCATGTGGCTAGGGAGGTGGGTGAGGAGAGGTTTGGGGTCAGCGGTGCTTAGTCAGCACCAGAGGTGGACAGGCAGGACAGGGTCAGGGATGGGACCCTGGAGGAATGGCATCAGGTGAGCACCCTCTGCTTGTGCTGCAGGATCTCTGCAGGGGCTGGTTCCCCAGGCAGGGCTGCTGTGGCTTAGCACCCTCACTTGTACCTGCAGGATGCTGGCCAGAAGTGGCTTCCTCCCACAGGCATGGTTTGAGCTCAGGACGCTCTTGCATAGGCTGCATTCTCCTGACCAGGGCCTGGCTGTCCCGCAGGGGTGGAGTGAGCTCAGCACTGTCCCCATAGGGCTCAGTATCCTGGTCATTGTCTGGTTCCTCCCAGAGCACTCCTCTTATCTCAGAATCCTCAAAGAAGTCTTTGGGATCCTGCACCAGTCTTGGCTTCCCCAGAAAGGGCGGGTGTGAACTGCCCACACTGGGCAGCTCCTTAAGCATCCTGGCCTCTACCTGTCTCCCACAGTGGGGCTGGTGTAAACACACCACTGCCAGCTGCCCTGCTGGGGCCTGGCTAGGGCCTGGCTCCCCGCAAACAGGTGGTGTTCGCTTGTGCCCAGCAGGTTGTCCCACAGGTTGCAGGTCCTGGCCTGGTTTCCCCAGCAGGGCTGAGTTTCAGGCTGACTATTCAGGGGTTTAGTGAGCTCAGAGTGCCCAGGACGCCTACAGCATCCTGGGCATTGTCTGTCTGACCCAGCAGGCCTGCTGGGCTCTCCTGTTGCTCTGGAACAGCATATGCAGGAGCGGCTTCTCCTGTCCCTTCAGGACCCCTAGTGTCTGCTTGTCTCCAATCAGCAACTTGGCTGGTCTCCTGGCCTGTCCCATGGGCAGCAGGGGAGCCCGGCTGTGCTCCTTGAGAAGGGGCTAAGGATGCATGAGGACAGGCCATCAGCCACATGCCAGATTGCCACTTGCCTTTGCAAACAGACCACATGCTAGAGCCCTGAGCAGAGACCAGCCCAAGATAGGGGGCCCCTGGGATTCTGTTCCCCAAATTCGGCAGCTACAGATGCCAGGTCATACTGCTCTTGGTCTGAATCTAGCCCGTGTGGTCTCCTCCAAGGGGCACCTGACCCTACCCCGCCCAGTCGGGCCCATGCACCAGCCTGTGCCACTTACCCTCGGACGGCTCCTCCAGGGGCTTTGTGTACTCCAGCCAGTTCCTTTGGACATGCGCCCCAATCTCAAATTGCGGGTGTACTTCAACCTGGGCTCTGTGCTGGGACAGATCCCACACTGGGCTGTGGGAAGACAGTCGGGGAAATGCACTCTCTGGATCTCTTCACCTTCCTGGACACAGAACACCTTCTGGGAAACAGACACACCTACTAGGTAGCAACCAGCTGGGGCAAGAGGGAGCAGCCATGACTCTCTGGGTCCCACCACCAGCCAGGCTGGTTCTGGTGTAGACATGACCCGCCTACTGGGTGGGCCAGACCCTCCTTCCTTGAGCATGCACACACTCACTCTCACCACTCGCACACCCACACTCACAGGGGGAAGGGAGGAGTGCGGGCATCAGAGCCCTGGCATGGCCTGACCTGGTCACGAGGGCCCCCCTAGTTTCCTCAGGGGCACTGCTGGTGCTGGCCAGAGACGTTGACACAGGCTCCTCATGCCTTTCAGCAGAGTGTGACACGAGTTTCAGGGAAATTTTTTGGGTCCACTGCAGGGAGACCTGGGCAAACCGCAACAAAACATGGTGCCGTGTCCAGGCCCACCAGGCAAGTGAGGTAGGTCAGGTTTGGTTCAGAACCAACTGCCTGGGGACCAGGTTTCCGAGGTCATGTGTGCCCTGTCATCTTGTGGAGGTGATGTCACTTCCTGGGTCCCCTTCCCTAGACTTCCCGCTCAGACAGATGCCCCCCCATCCCATGGCTGCCTGGGCCACTTCTTGTTCACCCTCCATGCCAGGCCCAGCCCACAACACTGACAGCAGCACAGCCTCCCTGAGCCCTTGGATGGCGAGACATGGCGAGACATAGCCAGGGCCCCTGCTGGGAACTCTGGTCTCTGAATGCTGACCTGGCTCATCCTCCCTGCCAGGGAGCAGGCCCTGCAGCATCGGCAACTCCAGGCTCCTTTCTCCCATGGGCCCAGAGGAGCTCCAGAGTGTGGAGCCTCTCCCAGGGCAGTCCTAGGGAGTGGGTCACTCCTCTCTGCTGCCCTTGGAGGGGAGGCTGGGTGTGTCAGGTGTCAGGTCTTGGAGGGTCCCACCCGGGGAAGGGCACCTGCATACGCCTCACCCAGGCCTGGCCAGCACTGCTGGGGGCAGAGTCATCTCCCATCCGGGGTGCCTGTCCTCCCACCCAGTGTGCCTGTCAGACCTGCTCCTCTCTGGCTGTGCCCTACAGGGCCTTGCGGGCCCAGTCAAGGTGCCAGGGCCACAGACAGTGCACACCTGCCGGCCACAGATTTCTCAGGGCCCCCTGCCTGCTCACACACCTGCCCACCTGCCTGGAGGTTGTATCGACTTGGGGCTGGGTTCTGACTGGGACGAGGCCACCCAAGGCAGGGGGTGTCCACTCCAACAGTGACTGATGCCAGCGAGGCCTCTTCTGTCTCCTTCCCTGTCCTCACTGGCTGACTCTCCCTTTCTCTTTCTGTATGTCCCTCTGATGTTCTCTCTCCCCCTCTTGGTCTGTCCTCATCTCACTCTCTGTGTGTGTCCCTGTCCCTCTTGGCCTCTCTGTCCCTGCCCCATTCCTCTGTGTCCCTGTCTCAGTCTCTCTCTGATCCAGAGTGTGCGGAGGACCAGAGGGAGGGAGGGAGGAGCACAGGGGACTGAGGTGATGGTGCACGGGTGCCTTGGAGAAGGAAACTCTATGGGGACTACACCTGAGGGGGTGGGGGAAAGCAAATAGTCTTTACAAGTGAAAAGTGAAGTTAAACAATAAAAAAAGAAGAATATAAAAAAAAATAGAATCACGCCTGCAGGATCCTCATCTGTCTTGGTTTCTCCAGCAGTGGGGGTGTGAACTGTCCACACTGGGCAGCGCCTGAAGCATCCTGGCCTATTCCTATCTCTCGCAGTGAGGCTGTTTTGATCCTGTCTCCTGGAGGCAGCATAAAGTTGGGTTTTGTTTTTGGTACAACCAATCACTCTGTCTTGTTCTTTGGTGAGTTCAATTCCTATCCATGAAGGATTATGACATCATGACTTACTACTGCGCTTTTGTCTTTAGTCATATCCAGCCAAGAAATGTGTGGTATCTGGAGCGGGTGGTGCGGGCTCCAGGGTCACAGCCTCCTTGGTCCCCTGGTCAGTTTGGAGGATGATGTTGGTCCAGAGGCCCAGACATTAGCCAGGTGGCTGGGGTTCTGAGCTGGGCACTGCCATAACCCCTCAGTCTCCAGGTCCTTGTTTCTGAGAGGGTGTGGGGGAGGGGTGTCAGGACAGTATCACTTCCCAGTTCACAGAGTGCTGGGGAGGGATCTCCAAGGTCACACAGAGAAAGTCACTGCTGAGGTCATGTAGTCGGCCTTTCATCATCTCCCTGAGCTACTTCTGTTCCTGTGCCCACACGTGGCTTTCAAGACCCAGCTCCCATGTCCCGTTCCTGCTGAGGAAGGAACCTCCCTGGCTCTTCCCTGGGCCCCCTCTGAGGCAGCTACTGCAGCCCTTCTCTCCTCACACACCCCAGGCTGCAGGGCCTCCTGGGTGGGGTCATGGGGTTCTCTGTGACCTTAACGCCCTGTGGAGTATGTTCCTGGGCACCAGCATGCATTGGGTTAGGGTACCCCAAATGTCCACTGCAGGTCTGTGTCAGCTGAGTCGCCTGGGATGTGTTTAGAGAGAAGTTCCCTGGCCCATCCCCAGAGGCAGAGAGTGGGCTCTGGCTGCCCAGGGCTGGGGAGGGGAAAGTGGGGGTGGTGCCCATGGGCCCAGGTCCAGGAAACAAGGTTGTTGTGGTGATGGAGATGTTCTCAAGGGAGAGTATGGGATGATTGCTCTGCTCTGCACTTACCAAAAGGACATGACAGGTGAGCCTTCAACAAATGACAAAATGGCCAAAAGTTATATCTCAATAAGTTTGTATTTAAAACATTAAAAAATGGGGCTACAAGTTGCCCTGTGTCTGTCCTCCACTGTATCTTCATCAAGGGCTTATGGGAAAAATGCCGTAGCAC
Organism: Talpa occidentalis; assembly: GCF_014898055.3. Classification (NCBI taxonomy): domain Eukaryota; kingdom Metazoa; phylum Chordata; class Mammalia; order Eulipotyphla; family Talpidae; genus Talpa; species Talpa occidentalis. The sequence continues at coordinate 37,169,063 of NW_023602073.1, forward strand.
ACAAGGAGCTGAGCACAGACAATTTCACTGCACAGATGCTCTCAAGGCGCCTCATCTGCATGGTCCTGAGTCACACGATGAGATGCTGACGTCACGCTGCTTCTGTGATGGGAGACACTTTTAGGGGCTGTGGGTGGGAAGCAGCTTATTTTTTATGTGGGCAGAATGGAAATAATGAGTGTCCAGAAGATCTACTGTGTTGGTTTTCAATTTTCCACCCATTCTGGGATACACAGGAGGGGAGACAGCTCCCCCGTGAGTGTGTCTGACTTGCTGGCTCTTCCTTGTGAGGAGAATGAAGCAGAAGGGACGCGCCACGTCACAGAGTCAGGCTCACAGGGGCTGAGACTTCCCGTCCGGGCTCCCCTCCTGGTCCCTCTCTGGGGTGACTCCCTGCACACGGTGGACCCTCAGCTAAGGGGACGCCCACAGGACAAGGACCTGAGGGTTTTCTCCAGGAGCCACATGCAGGAGCTCTGAGGCAGGTCCTTCCACGCTGATCACGGCCGTTCAGATCCGCCAACATCTCGTCCCCATCGCAGCCTCGTGGGACCCAGAGCTGGAGCCTCTGAGGGAGGCCCCTCCTGCTGCCTCCCCTCAGAGACTGTGGAGACCCCAGATCTTTGTTTTAGGTGCAAAGTAGGAAGTGATTTGGTACAAACTAGTAAAATATTCAGGCGATAAAGGGATCAGTGGCTGTTTTCTCACAAGAAACAGTGGAGGCCAGAGTAGCTCACGTGACTGTCAAGGTCCTGATTGCTATGAGCTGTCAGACAAGGATTCCACATCCTCTGAAGTGTCCTTCAAAATATGTGATTTTAAAAAATTAGTTCTACCGTTTTCAGATTCCCATTTAATTTTGCCGTTTTGTTCTCTTTATACTATCCCCAGAGCGGTGTCTGCAGGGTCACGGCACAGAGGGGCTGTCAGCAGCCTGGAGCTGTGAGCAGGGCTGACTCTAACCTGCTAGCAGGGAGTGGGGCCCTGGAGCCCCAGAATCATTCCCCACAGATGGCCCTCCAGGGCAGCACAGGCCTTTCTCCTCTTGATTCCCTGAATCACCTCCTCTTGATTCCAGGAATCTCCCTGCCACCCGAGCATTGGGGAGTTGGGAAGGATGTTGTGGCTCAGAAATGGGGGCGTCCTCCTAACCATCTGTCCTCTCCTCTCTCTCTCCTTCATCAGCCTGAGTGTGTGTGTTTGAGTCGCACCAGCCCTGCACGGACAGGAAAGGCCCAGAACTTAAGTGATTCCCTGGTCAGTTACAGCACCAGCCCCTCTGCAGTCCCACCAGGGGAGACAGACTCTCCCCAGCCCCAGCCAGAGCCGCGTCTCCCACACAGACCTTCCCCTCACAGTGTTCCCGATGCTGCCTCTTCCTGGCCCCACCCTTCCTGGTGCCCCAACCACTCCTTTTGGGCCCCATCCCTAGTCCCCATTTTCATCCTCTGCTCCATTTCCAGGAGCCTCCCCTCTTCCTAGTCATGCCCTGGGGGCTCTCAACCTTCCCCTCATTCATGGATGGAAATTTTTTATTTATTTTCTTACAGCGTGGGTCATCTTCTATAGTTATTGTCCTCTTAGGTGCGGCCTTCCACCAATGATCCACCACACACCACACCAGCTACCCGGGTCTCTCCCCGGCTCTGATCACTCCTGCTCCCCGCTTGCGATAAGACGTGGATGGTGGTTGGCCCCGGGTCTTCGAGTTTTCCTGGAACCTTGTCCTTTACTTGGGCGAGGCCCTGGGCTCCTGGTAGAATTGAATGTTAATTCCCTGGAAGCAGAAGCAGAAACAAAGTACAGAGACTCTGGAGTCCAAGGATCCATCGAGACTGAAGGAACCTCTATATTGGGGATCAGCCCATAATCTGGGAATCAGCTGTAATGACCTGGAAACCTGCTTTTGTCCTTCCTCCCCTAGGACTAAGAAAATTTGGGGACTTCTGACCTGACACTGGACTTGGGCGCCCCCTTGTGAGCAGATCCTTCCTGCCGCTGGGGGCCCAGGGAGCCCGGGGAGGGCCTGGCTGAGCAGGAGAAAGGGCAGCTCTGGGCTCCTGTGCTCAGCCTGTGGCCACCACGGGGGCGCTGCCGCGCTGCTCGGATTCTGGTGGCGCCGCCAGGACGGGGCGGGGGCTGAGGTGGGCAGGAGTTGGGGGTGCTGGAGGGCGGCGTCCTGGGGGTGAGATGCTCTGTGAGGAGTCAGAGCAGCAGGGCTCAGAGGAGAGGAGACTCCGTAACCTGCCCTGTGTGTGAGGTTTCCAGCTTTTCTCCCAGAACCCCTCTCTCCAGTCGCTGGACGGTGATACCTGGGAAACTGGAAAAGAAAAAAAAATTTCTTTATATAACCTATAAATATTGAGAGTATTTTAAAAAATAACATTTAAAGAATGCTGTTCGATTTACAGAAAAGTTGCAAAGGCAGTACACGTCTTGTTATCCCACACCATTTCCATTTTGTTAACATCCTACATGAGTAGATTTTCTTTTACCACTAAGGCAGCAATGTTGAATAATAACTAAACGCCATATTTAATTCGTTTTATTAATGTCCATTTTATGCCCAATAATCCCATCCAGTTTGCACTGGATGACAGTTTCTCAGACTTTCCTTGTTTCCTTGGAGAGGTTGTTGGGGTCACAGATGGGGGTTCTTGGGTTCACCTTTAAGAAAAAATTCACCAGAGTCCTCCTTCAGTGGGGTG
>NW_023602073.1:37171870-37304187 GCF_014898055.3 Talpa occidentalis
ACCCCCACCACTCACCCACTCTGCTCCCTCCCGGTGTTCACCAGTTCCGTGGCCCTCCTGTTCCCTTCACCTGCTCTTGCTCAGGGACATCAGTTTTGCCCAGATTTCTGTGCTGCAGTCCCATGGGTCTCATGCTGCTCCTGGCTCCTGTGACTGGGCCCAGCCCCTGAGCCTCTCCAGAGCCTCAACCTTCCCTGGTGTACTCCTGTTCCCCATGGCCACTTTGTGCTTTGGGGTGGGGAGGCTTTTGTCTGGTGTGGTGCTATTTTTAGTCTTTGTTGCTCTGCAACTCGAATGCTGCACAGCAGCAACAAAATTCTAGGATAATCTCTAATACCCTGTCTCTGGCCCTGATGATTGCTGAAGGGGCCACTGCACTGGAAGGCCAGCCACGTCTTGGGGGAGGTCTTAGGGGGGTGCTGGAGGACTGTGGAGCTGGACAGATCGTGCTGGCCCTACTTTCCTGGTCCCTCTCCAGCTGGGGGCCTGTCTCAGTGGTGCTGCCGTGCTCCCCAGTGTCTCCAGCTGGAGGACTGACACCAAGGTGCTACTGTGCTCCCTGGTGTCCTCCTGCTGGGGTCTGGCCACAGAGGTGCTGGTGTCCCCCCAGGCGTCCTCCAGTACCGGGCCTAGCGCAGAGGGTCTGCCTTCGGGGCATCATCTAACAGGCGGCCTGGCCCTGCGGCTGTGGTGTGCTTCTGGGCGTCCTCCAGCTCAGGGACTCCTGCGGAGAGTGACCCTGGTGCCCGGGGTGGCATCCTTTGCCCTCTTTTGACTTCCTGCTTTCGCAGGATACCCGGCCTTGGGGTATTCCCCGAAACCTCAGGCTGCGGGAGGCTGTCCTTGGAATCGGGGTCACCGGGCTCCCGGAGGTGACGAGCTTGGCACCTGGAAAGTGACGCGCCTGGGCCGCTCCTGGCCCTCCTCCTCATAGTCCTCTCCCCGCCTGCTTCCTGGAGCGGAGGATCAGGTAGGTGGCCATGACCTTGTCGTACTTGTTAGCGTCAATGGCCTCCCGAATTTCCTGCCTCTGGTAGCCCAGGCGCTCCATACCTTTGATTATGGCCGGGGTCCTGGGGGCTGAGGGACGGCTCGCTGAAGGGCAGGAGTCCCTCAGTCTTTTCTGCTACCCAGCGTGCTGCCGGATGCTCTCCAGGGTGCTGCGCCTCCAGGGGTCTTTTCCAGCATTTGGCCAGTAGGTCCTGGCATTGCTCCGTGAGATAGTCGGGCAGCTGGACCCGCCTGCCCAGGACGCGCACCCTGATCGCCCAGAGGTTTGGGCCCTGAAGGGCAGTGTGCCGGTCACCATTTTATAGAAACGACGCCCAGGCTCCACACGTCCACCTTGGGGCCATTGTAGCGCTGGCCAAGGTAGACCTCGGGGGCCCTGTATTCTGGGCGACAGCAGCACCTGCTCAGCGCCCGGTTGAAGGCCTGGACGCTGAGCCCAAAGTCCACCAGCTTGACTTTCCCCTCTCGGGTCAGCAGAATGTTCTCAGGCCTCACATCCCTGTGCGCGATGCCTTTGGCATGGCAGTAGCTGAGGGCCGCGAGGATCTGCCGAAAGAGCGGCCGGGCTCGCGCTCGCCCAGGCGCCCCCGCCTGTCCAGGAAGGCCTGCAGGTCCTCCCCCTGCACGTATTCCATGACGAGCTGCAGCTCCGGCCCGGTGTCCACCACCTGGAAGAGCTCCACGATGTTCGGGTGGTGAAGGGCCTTCATGCACCCCATCTCGCGGGCCAGGAGGCGGAGGTCGGGCACCTCGGACTTGCGGACGCCCCTGATGAGCACCTTCGTGCCCGTGAGCGCATGCAGCGCCAGCGTCACCTTGGCGTGGGAGCCCCGCCCCAGCTCCCGCAGCCAGGTAGCTTTGCCCTTGCCGTCCCTGGGACATAGCGCCTGTGCGCTTGACTACGCTGACCACCCTCACCAGCCCTGACTATAAGCAAATACAAAAAAAAAAAAAAAAAAACAAGGAAAATAAGGTAAAAAACAAAGAAAGAAAAATAAAATAACTAAAATAAATAGCCTAAACAAATAATTAAATAAATAAACCAATAAATAAAACAAAAGAGAACCAAATAGCCCAAAACAGGCTCTCACTGTCTCTCTCGTCGTCCGGAGTGCACAGGTCACTGTCCAGAGCTTCCCGGCTCCTGAGGACACAGGCGCAGTCCGGGCGGGCCTGATGCAGGCGGTGCCGGTGCCGTCACAAGGTCTCTTGTGGCGTCAGAGCCACAGGCCACAGCCATTGGCAGAGGGAACCGCCAGCGGTTTCTCAGCCTTAACGAAAAAGCTGCCGCTTAACGACAACCCTTGGAATGCCCGAGAGGCCCTTTCATCTGTCCTGAGCAATCCCGGCCTGGGTTTTGGCTTTTCCAGGCGTCCCCATCCTGGCCCCGCCTTGTGCAGATGCTTTACTGTCGCGCTCACACTGTGGGGAGAACAGCAAACAGGGGGCGCAGGCGGTTGGGCGCGCGCTGGGGAGCTGTCCACAGCCTCTGCCGCGCCCCCGAGGGCCCACGTGGCGCGCAGACCCCTCCTGCCCCGCGCCGCTGCTTCCCTCAGCAGTGGCTTTCAGTCAGTCTCTGCCTGTTCTGTTCCAGGCTGTCTCTGGGGGAATCCTCTCACCCTCCCGCGCATCTGGCCTGCACCCCGGTGCTTGTATAAATAAAATACATCTTTAAGAAAATTAAAAAAAAAAAAAGGCACAGTTACTGCTGTTGCAATGAACTAGTAAGGTTTAAATTCTAAAATTTTCAAGAGGTAATTTCAGGATTCTTTTTCAGCCTGTCTTTCTTTTTGGGGGGCTGTAATTGTGTCATGCAGTCAGTTAGTAGAAAAATAACATTAAATAATAATACTATATGCACAAAAGTTCCTTTGAGAAGGAATTATACTAACAAATCCAATAGGTCATAACAATACCAATGTGCTTAAAACTAAACAAAAAGTTTAGGAAATTCAGAATACTTTGTTTTTTAGGTTGCTTTTAACACTTCAACCAAAATAAAGTGATTTAATAGTGATAAATATCAGGAAGTATAAGTATCATTGTTTTAATTATTGTATATACATATATCAATATGTGCACTTACATATATATTAATATCTGAGGAAGGAGATTTAGAGAGGTTAATTACTTTTCCAAGGTTACCTATATATGATATTACTCAAAAGAAACAATGACTAATTATTGAGAAACTACACTGTACTTTTGTAGAATTGATAGTGTTCTAGTGATCAAGATATAGAGATAAAACTGTTGTGATAAAATGTTGTGATAAAACTGACTTTTCAGTGGCAGGGAATAAAAGCAATATAAATAAGTTTTAAAATATCCAACAGAGAAATAACAAATGGTGATAGGATCTGTACAAAGGATCGAAACAAACCAATTGAATTTTCAATGCCATTTAGGATAACATCAAAATATGAAACCCATCAGGATATTTTTAATAAATGTATGTATCTGTAAAGCTATGAAAACATTATTCTTTCATGGAAATGATAAGACTTCAATAAATGACAATATGAACTCTATTGACAGACCAGGATGCAGACAGCAAAGTTTGGGAGAAAGCACAATTGCAGAGGGGAGCACAGAGAGGCAGAAAGGACTGAATCACCCTGCAGTAAGAAAAAGGAGGTCAGTGTTTCATGTGGACAAAGGAGAAGGAATTGTGAGACAAGGTCAAAGATATTCACAGAAACTAGTCACTCAGAACTTCCTAATTCAGGGGGATGGCCTGACTTCAACTAATGTGAAAATGGAGAGAGGTAGAGAGAGAGGAGTGAATAATTGTTTTGAGGATCTCTTTGCATTGGGGAAACTAGATTGTAGGAGAACAAGATGCAACAGGGAAAACAACGGAGAAACTTGCAGTAGACAAAGAGAGAGGAGTGGGTCAGAGTGGTACTTTGCTTAGGATGTTAGCTAATAGGGCTGATTTGGATGGATATAGAAAGTGAGGGAAAGACAGAAATTAAAGATGCTGCCAAACTTTCTATCTGAGCAACTTGGTAGATGTAATTGCTATTTGCTTTTTTTTTTTTTTAAAATTTATGTATTTATTTATACAAGCCCTGGGTACAGTCAGAAGTGCGGGAGGGTAAGAGAATTCACCAGAGCCAGAGCAGAGAACAGAATAGGCAGAGTGACGAAATACACTGCTGAGGGGAGCAGCGGCACAACAGGAGAGTTCTGTGGTGCCTGTGGTGCCATGTGAGACCCTCGCTGGTGGCCAGGGATGAACCGGCACTGCAGATTCTGTGGGCAGCTTCGCAACCTAGTACTCAACCCTGCGCCACTAGGGGAGGCCCATGCTTTTTTTTTTTTTAAGTTTTATTTTTATTTGCTGAATTCAGAGAACAAAGAGTAGAGGTTTGGGTAGATGAAGATTGGTGTAGTTGAAGAGGTTAGGTTCCATCTTCTTTTATAAGAAATCACACCACTCTATCTAACAAAGATTATTGATATAGAATGTTGTGGGGAAGAATCAAGGTGGAGGCCCTGTTGCAGGGGTGAAAGAGTTCACCAGAGACAGATGGGAAATACCAGGCGAATTTATTGAAATACACTGCTAAAAGAAGCAGAGGGCGAAACAGGAAGGGTGGACTGCTCAGAGTTTGGGTCCCAAGTCTCTACGCTTTAGAACCATTGACTGGTTAGGGTGACTAGTCTTGGGTGTGTCCTGACTGATGATCTGAATCAGCATAGAGGATCATCAGTTCTGGGCCTCACCAGCTTAAGGTCCATGTTTCCATGGCAGTTCCATCCACTCCCTTTATCATTCCAGCCTCCCAAACTTGCCTCTGGCCAAGGAGTGGGGGCTTGGTTTTCAAATTCTTAACGATACCTTGACAGACCAGAGGTGCAGGGGTGAAAAATTTCACCAGAGGCAGACTGGAGAACAGAAAAGGCACATTTGTTCAAATACACTGCTAAGAGAAGCAGCTAGGGAGACAGGAAAGATCTACAAGTGAAGAAAGATTTTGGGCTCCCTTTTATAAATAGTTTTGTCAGTTTTGCTTTGGGGAGTTAGTTTTGGGCTGGTTAGTACAGGGGTGTCTGATCCTGGGGGCTTGATCTTTGACCCAGAATGTGTCCTGGCCTTGCCTCCACATTCCTGGTCAAAGGGATCCATCTTACGGATTGGGACCCAGAGCAGCCTCATCAGTTCTCTCTGTGTTCAAGCCTCCCAAACCTTCCTGCTGGGCAAGGGTAGGGGCTTAATTTTAACCTTATTAACACTACCCCACCATTTGGTTTCTGTTTTTCTGCCACAGTGGATAATTTCCTATATGCGATTTACATTCCCTCTTCTTGGTCTTCACCTGTCTGCATCCATTAAATTTGGAAGTCTCTACTGACAGAAACAATTCAAAGCATGCACTTTATGACTTAACACTCTTATATCAATAAATGTCAAGTAAATTACCAAAAAGGGAACCCCAAATCCCCAAAGGCTAAACACGGAAGCAATTCTACATTTTCTTAAGAGAGAATTTCTGACAATTAAGTTGTAAGTTATGGTACAATCAAAAGAGCAAAAGGGGTTGAATTGGGTTGCTTTATTTTTTTTTACTCATTCCCTGTCAAAACCATGTTTAATTACCAAATATTAAAACATGAGCCCATCAAATCAGCAAAAATAGTATAAATTCTGGAAAAAGGAAAGAAAATACTGTGATTTCCAGAGAAAGGATTATGTTGTCACTCCTGCAGTATACATCTGGCCCAACACGGGTGTCAGGGTTTCATTTCATAAGGTTAAAAACTAAGCTCTCACTCTTACCCCACAGTCATGTTTGAGAGACTTGAGCAGAGAAGGGCATCAATAAGGCTGCCATGGGAACTGGGCTGCTAGACTGACCCCACCATGGCAGATAAACCAGCCCAACTCCAGGAATGCAGAGGCAGGGCCTGCACATGTGTCTGTGTCAAGGGTCTGCACCCAAGAGCAGACACCCCAGCCGATAACCCGTGCAAACTGGCTCCCCAAGTAAGAAACCCTATGGAACCCTAGTGTAAAAGTCTCAAATCCTTCACACACAGCTGTATAGTTCCCTCTTGCCCCCTGTTCCCTTGCAGGGTATTTCAATAAATCCTCCTTTTCTGTTCTCTACTCCATCTCTGCTGCACTCTTACACCCCCATACCTCACGCCTCCCCCAGCTATGGTTCCACCACAAAGACTGCTTAATAATGTTTGTTCCACTTAACGAACTATCCAAACATCGCTTATATCACTGACCCTGAATTATTATTATTTCTGATATAAATGTTATTAACAGCATTAGCAAGCTAATATTGATGCGGCAATTAAAGATAAATTCACTGATTTTCAAACTCTAAAAAGTTCCCTTATTTTCTGTAGATTCAGAGACCTGATAAGGGAAGAAGAACACAGGCTCAGATCTCTTTCTTCACCCTCCCTATGCCAGAGAAGCTGCGCTTGAATGTTTACAAATCATGACTGTAGAACAAGGATTGACAAATTTCTCTCTCCTCAAAGAATAAATATTTCAAACTTCATTTACCATATATTGTAGTTCCTTTTGCAACTACTAAAATCTGCACTACAGCAAGGAGATAGCCAAGGACAATTAACAAATGAATGTGGCTGGTTTTTCATTGTATTTACAAGGTTGAATTAGCCTGAGGTGTCATTTTCTTGTTCTAAGGAAATCATTTCCCTTTTCTCCACAATTTTACATCTTTGGGTTTGCTCCATGAATTTTGAAGTGGCTGGAATTTAGGATGACTTAGGAAATTTGCATCAAAATGTGGGTCTTTGAGCAACCCTCATCCATCTTGTAGATTCTGACTCCCATGTATTAGAGCAAAAACTGTAAAGAACACACAGCAATCAGAATGAATGTCCTCTGAAATAAAGACCTTGAAATGTCCCTTCATAGGCCATCAGTTGATTCCATTGTTTTTAAAAATTAACTGCTGAGGGAGAAAAAATTTAAAAAAGGAAAAGTATGAGGATTGCATATAAGAGAGCAAGTCAAAATATCTCAGAATAGCTTTTACTTTTTTACATATATATACAAATGGAGCTTCGGAATTATCACAAATTTCATGAGCTCTAATAAACATCTTTGTGTTTCACTTCATTTTCTTTTAATTTTTACTGAAGTTCCACTGGTTTGTACCATTATATAGCGATAGGTTTTGGTGTACATTAAAAATTAACATTTGAATAAACAGTTTCTATTCTTCACCATACAAGAACTCCTTCACCCAAATTCCTCAGCCCCTTTTCCTGTTTCCCTCTGGCAGCAAATATTTTGTTCTTACAGACTAAGATGTTGTTTTTGGTTTGTTTTGTTTGTTCATTTGTTTTGTTTCTCTATCATCCATATAGGAGTGAAATTGTAACAGGGTGGTCCCCAGGAAAGGGGGAGGTTCCAGGTTCCCACCCCACCCAAGGGAGGGTGGAGCTGAGGAGGGAGAGAAGAAGCTGCAGAGGAAACTGAGGAAGGAAGGAAGCAGGATGGAGCCAGAAGGAGACCCAGAGGAGGCACGTAGAGCAGAGAGACGCGTGAAGAAACCACGCTTGCCTTTTGGTCGTGGACTGGGTGACACAGATGTGTGGGCGAGAGACCCGTGGGGAGGTGGCAATGGCGGTTTTTGTCTTGCTTTTGATAATTTACTCTTTTCCTTCCAGACTTGTCTGGTGGTTTCTGATCCTTTTCTATGGGTCCCCACTGGAAGATGCCTTAGACCTGTGGCAGGCTTTGGGGCCTTATTCTGGGCCAATCCCTTTTGGATGGACTTTTACCAACAAGGGGACTGGTAACATTGGATACTTTATTTAGAAACTATAGAGACACACTGCAGGGGGAGGGGGTGCGGGGTGGGGGGAGGGAGGGAGGGCAGGGAGAGGTAGGACTAGAGTCAAAATAAGGGGGGGAGCAATTGTATTGGGAATATAACCAAAATGAAAATGCATACATTGTGCCAAGATGAAAAATGATGTAAGAATTATATAAAATAAAATATTTAAAAAAAAAGAAACTGTAGTCTCTGCGTTTCCTGTATTGTTTCCTAATTGTATTGAAGTTCCTTCCCAGTAAAGTCTCATATGTTTGTGGTGATGCGGTGGACGGCAGAACCCATTTAGAACAGGTAGGTTTGTGGTGTCTGGGCTGCTCCTCTCCTTGCCCTGTAACAAAATCATATGGTGCTTTTATTATCCCTCTGACTTATTTTAGATAGCAAAATATAATACTCTAGGTCAATCCATGTTGTTGCAAACAGCAGGATTTCATCTTCTTTATAGCTGAGTAGTCTCCCACTGTATATATATATGATATATATATATCATATATCACTTTTTTTTATTTTATCATCTATCAGTGGGCTCTGAGTTTGTTTCTCTGTCTTGAGTGTTGTGAATAATGTTATGATGAACATGGTGTTCCATATATCTCTTTGAATTTAAGTTTGTATATTTTTGTGGTAAAGCTTGACAACTAAAGAGAAGTCAGCTAGCTGGGTCATGTGATATTTATTTTCTTAATTTTGTTGAGGGATTGCCACACTATTTCCATGATTAGAACAGTTTAAATTTGTAACAACAATCTACAAAGAATTTTTTCTCTCCACAACTTTACCATCACTTGTTTCTTGTCTATTTTGATAATAACCCTCTTAACAGATAGCAGATGATCGCTCATTTTGCTTCTAATTTGCTTTCTGAATAGGAGAGGAGGAACACAAGTTCATGGGCCTGCTGCCATCTCTGTCTCCTGTGGACAAGGCGCCCTTCAACATCTGTCCACTTTTCAATGGGGACATTTGTTCTTTTGGTGATGAGTTTAATGAGTTCTTTATAAAATTTCTATATTAAGCCCTTGTCTGACATATGTAAGTATTTTCTCCAAATCATTAGCTTTTTTAATGGTGGTTTCTTTCACTCTATAGAAACCTTTTAGTTTAATATTGTCCCATTTGTTTATATTTGCTTTTGTTTCCTTTGCCAATGTAATCCGATTGACAAAAGTCATCTCTAAGGCTGATTAAGGAACTGTGTCATTTTTGTTTTTCTGTGTATTTTGTGATTTCAGAACTTATATTCATGTCTTTACTCCACTGTTGGTGGAAATGAAGACTGTTTCCTTTCCTAGAAAAGTAGGATAGGTATTTCTGAAAATACTAAAAATAGTTCTACCTGATGATCCAGCAATCCCATTCTTAGATATCTCTCTGAAGTATACAAAACCACTAATATGAAGGGATATGTGCACTGCTATGTTCATGGTAATAGTATTTTCAATACCAAAGTGATAGAAGCAACCTAAGGGTCCAACAATAGATGAGTTGGTTACAAAAATATGGCGCACAACACACAAATACTACTCAGCTACTAAAAAACCCCACCGGATTAAATCTTCCTCTTTGCAATAATATCGATGGTACCAGAAGAGACTATGACTCACAGAATTAGCTAGAAGAAAGATAATACCAGGGAGAGTAAATGGTTTGTCCACAGATCCAAAACTATAGCCTAACTTGAAAATAAAACAAAAATCTCTTACTTAGAGAGACCAATTTTCCATCAACTACTTAAAATTTATGGGCACAGAATGACCTACATCTATTTCAAACATAGTGTTTTTCATTAGACTGTTATTTCATTGCAATCTGGTTCAGTATGCAAACTTGTAACATAAAAAGGTAATGAAGGGCTATTTATTAAAAGAGATGGATAAAAGGGATCTGAAAAGCATTATCCTTCAGGGCTACCATGTGAAACCCTGCCATTTGTTATTTTCCATTTTGTTATAATAAGAACGAAAGGTTAAATATTTTCATATTAGTTTTTACTTTGACATTTACCAAAAAGAGTCTTTTCAATTTCAGAAAAAACTATTCATAGTAACCATGTAGTATATAGTCCTTACACATGCATACCAATTAATTTAAATCTAAAACTTGCCTGTGACATGATTCATTGATCAGTAAAGACACATTCATTTTATATTAAATTCTATATGGCCAATGGTGCAGTGAGAAATTATTGGGAAAGGGGCCACGCTGTTGGCTTTGAGAGTAAGTCTCAGCTCTATCACTGCTGTGGCCTGAGTTCAATTCCCCACGAGGGAGCTAAGCCACATAGGGTGCAGCAGCCTTCTCCTGTCATGCCTGCTGCTCCCTGGAGCAGTGTATTTCAGTACATCTGCCTGTTCTGCTCCCCACTCTCTCTGGTGAATCCTTTCAACCACTGCACCTCTGGTCTACACCCCAGTTCTGTTATGCTTGAAAAACATACATTGGAAAAAGGTGGCAGTCTTTGTTTGGAAAGTCTGCAAAGCAGATCAAGGGACTGGAGAGAGGGGTTCTGGGAGAAAAGCTGGAAACCTCACACAAAGGGCAGGCTCCGGAGTCTCCTCTCCTCTGAGCCCTGCTGCTCTGACTCCTCACAGAGCATCTCACCCCCAGGACGCCGCCCCCCAGCATCCCCAGCTGTGCCCACCTCAGCCCCAGCCCCTTCCTGGCGGCGCCACCAAATCCGGAGCAGCGCGGCAGCGCCCCCGTGTGGCCACAGGGCTGAGCACAGGAGCCCAGAGCCGCCCTTTCTCCTGCTCAGCCAGGCCCTCCCCAGGCTCCCTGGGCCCCCAGCGGCAGGACAGGGATCTGCACACAAGGGGGCGCCCAAGTCCAGTGTCAGGTCTGAAGTCCTCAAATTTTTTTGGTCCTATGGCCAAAGGACAAAGCAGGTTTCCAGGTCATAACAGCTGATTCCCACATTATGGGCTGATCCCCAAATATAGAGGTTCCTTCAGTCTCGGATGGATCCTTGGACTCCAGAGTCTCTGTACTTTGTTTCTCCTTCTGCTTCCAGGGAATTAACATTCAATTCTACCCAGGAGCCCAGGTCCTCGCCCAGGAAAAGGACAAGGTTCCAGAATAAGGCCAAGACCCGTGGACCAACCACCCATCCACGTCTTAGAGCAGGGGGAGCAGGAGTGATCAGAGCCGGGGATAGACCCGGGGAGCTGGTGTTGGTATGTGGTGGATCATTGGTGGAAGGACCACACCTAAGAGGAACAATAACTATAGAAAGATGACCCACGCTGTAAGGAAATAAATAAATAAATATACATCTTTTAAAAATTCTCCATCTCTGAATGAGGGGAGGTTGAAGAGAGCCCCCTGGGCATCACTAGGAAGCCGGGGAGGCTCGTGGAAATGGAGCAGAGGATGAAAATGGGGACTAGGGGATGGGGTCCAAAAGGAGTGGTGGGGGCACCAGGAAGGGTGGGGACGGGAAGGGACAGCATCGGGGACACTGTGAGGGGAAGGTCTGTGTGGGTGACGCGGCTCTGGCTGGGGCTGGGAGAGTCTCTGTCTCCCCTGGTGGGACTGCAGAGGGGCTGGAGCTGTAATTGACCAGGGAATCACTTAAGTTCTGGGCCTTTCCTGTCCGTGCAGGGCTGGTGTGACTCAAACACGCACACTCAGGCTGATGAAGGAGAGAGAGGAGGAGAGGACAGATAGTTAGGAGGAGGCCCCCATTTCCTGAGCCACAACATCCTCCCCAACTCCCCAATGCTGGGGTGGCAGGGAGATTCCTGGAATCAAGAGGAGGTGATTCAGGGAATCAAGAGGAGAAAGGCCTGCACTGCTCTGGAGGGCCAGGCCAGGGGGCTGATTGTGGGGCTCCAGGGCCCCACTCCCTGCAGGCGGGTCAGAGTCAGCCCCGCTGCTCACAGTCCCAGGCTGCTGACAGCCCCTCTGTGCCGTGACCCTGCAGACACCGCTCTGGGGATAGTATAAAGAAACAAAACAGCAAAAATAAATGGGAATCTAAAAACGGTAGAACTAATTTTTTAAAATCACATATTTTGAAGGACACTTCAGAGGACGTGGATTCCTTGTCTGACAGCTCATTGCAATCAGGACCTTGACCGTCACGTGAGCTACTCTGGCCTCCACTGTTTCTTGTGAGAAAACAGCCACTGATCCCTTTATCGCCTGAATATTTTACTGGTTTGTACCAAATCACTTCCTACTTTGCACCTTAAACAAAGATCTGGCATCTCCACAGTCTCTGAGGGGGAGGCGGCAGGAGGGGCCTCACTCAGAGGCTCCAGCTCTGGGTCCCACGAGGCTGCGATGGGGACGAGATGTTGGCGACTCTGAATGGCCGTGATCAGTGTGGAAGGACCTGCCTCAGAGCTCCTGCATGTGGCTCCGGCAGAAAACCCTCAGGTCCTTGTCCTGTGGGCGTCCCCTTAGCTGAGGGTCCACCGTGTGCAGGGAGTCACCCCAGAGAGGGACCAGGAGGGGAGCCCGGGCGGGAAGTCTCAGCCCCTGTGAGCCTGACTCTGTGACGTGGCGCGTCCCTTCTGCTTCATTCTCCTCACGAGGAAGAGCCAGCGAGTCAGACACACTCACGGGGGGAGCTGTCTCCCCTCCTGTGTATCCCAGAATGGGTGGAAAATTGAAAACCAACACAGTAGACCTTCTGGACACTCATTATTTCCATTCTGCCCACATAAAAAATAAGCTGCCTCCCACCCAAGGCCCCTAAAAGTCTCTCCCATCACAGAAGCAGCGTGACGTCAGCATCTCATCGTGTGACTCAGGACCATGCAGATGAGGCGCCTTGAGAGCATCTGTGCAGTGAAATTGTCTGTGCTCACCTCCTCGTGGGCTACGGCAGTTTTCCCATAAGCCCTTGATGAAGATACAGTGGAGGACAGACACAGGGCAACTTGTAGACCCATTTTTTAATGTTTTAAATACAAACTTATTGAGATATAACTTTTGGCCATTTTGTCATCTGTTGAAGGCTCACCTGTCATGTCCTTTTGGTAAGTTCAGAGCAGGACAATCATCCCATACTCTACCTTGAGAACATCTCCATCACCACAACAACCTTGTTTCCTGGGCCTGGGCCCATGGGCACCACCTCCATTTTCCCCTCCCCAGCCCTGGCCAGCCAGAGCCCACTCTCTGCCTCTGGGGATGGGCCAGGGAACTTCTCTCTAAACACATCCCAGGCGACTCCGCTGACACAGACCTGCAGTGGACATTTGGGGTACCCTAACCCAATGCATGCTGGTGCCCAGGAACATACTCCACAGGGTGTTAAGGTCACAGAGAAACACATGACCTCACCCAGGAGGCCCTGCAGCCTGGGGTGTGTGAGGAGAGAAGGGCTGCAGTAGCTGCCTCAGAGGGGGCCAAGGGCAGAGCCAGGAGGTTCCTTCCTCAGCAGGAAGGGGACATGGGAGCTGGGTCTTGAATGCCAGATGTGGGCACAGGAACAGAAGTGGCTCAGGGAGCTGATGAAAGGCCAACTACATGACCTCAGCAGTGACTTTCTCCCTGTGACCTTGGAGATCCCTCCCCAGCACTCTGTGAACTGGGAAGTGATACTGTCCTGACACCCCTCCCCCACACCCTCTCAGAAACAAGGACCTGGAGACTGAGGGGTTATGGCAGTGCCCAGCTCAGAACCCCAGCCACCTGGCTAATGTCTGGGCCTCTGGACCGACACCATCCTCCAAACTGACCGGGGCACCAAGGAGGCAGTGACCCTGGAGCCCTCACCACCCGCTCCAGTTACCACACATTTCTTGGCTGGATTTGACTAAAGACAAAAGCGCAGTAGTAAGTCATCATGTCATCACCCTTCATGGATAGGAATTGAACTCACCAAAGAACAAGACAGAGTGACTGGTTGTACCAAAAAACAAAACCCAACTTGATGCTGCCTCCAGGAGACAGGATCAAAACAGCCCCACTGCGGGAGACAGGTATAGGCCAGGATGCCTCAGGCGCTGCCCAGGGTGGACAGTTCACACCCCCACTGCTGGAGAAGCCAAGACAGGGGGAGGATCCTGCAGGCGTGATTGTATTTTTTTTTGATACTCTTCTTTTTTTATTTTTTAACTTCACTTTTCACTTGTAAACACTATTTGCTTCCTCCCACCCCCTCAGGTGTAGTCCCCATAGAGTTTCCTTCTCCAAGGCACCCGTGCACCATCATCTCAGTCCCCTGTGCTCCCCCCTCCCTCCCTCTGGTCCTCCACACACTGGGGATCAGAGAGAGACTGAGACAGGGACACAGAGGAATGGGGCAGGGACAGAGAGGCCGAGAGGGACAGGGACACACACAGAGAGTGAGATGAGGACAGACCAAGAGGGGGAGAGAGAACATCAGAGGGACATACAGAAAGAGAAAGGGAGAGTCAGCCAGTGAGGACAGGGAAGGAGACAGAAGAGGCCTCGCTGGCATCAGTCACTGTTGGAGTGGACACCCCCTGCCTTGGGTGGCCTCGTCCCAGTCAGAACCCAGCCCCAAGTCGATACAACCTCCAGGCAAGTGGGCAGGTGTGTGAGCAGGGAGGGGACCCTGAGAAATCTGTGGCCGGCAGGTGTGCACTGTCTGTGGCCCTGGCACCTTGACTGGGCCCGCAAGGCCCTGTAGGGCACAGCCAGAGAGGAGCAGGACTGACAGGCACACGGGTGGGAGGACAGGCACCCCAGGTGGGAGATGACTCTGCCCCCAGCAGGGCTGGCCAGGCCTGGGTGAGGCATATGCAGGTGTCCTTCCCCGGGTGGGACCCTCCAAGTGCTGTGAGCCTGACACCAGCCTCCCCTTCAAGGGCAGCAGAGAGGAGTGGCCCACTCCCCAGGACCGCCCTGGGAGAGGCTCCACACTCTGGAGCTCCTCTGGGCCCATGGGAGACAGGAGCCTGGAGTTGCCGATGCTGCAGGGCCTGCTCCCTGGCAGGGAGGATGAGCCAGGTCAGCAGCCAGAGACCAGAGTGCCCAGCAGGGGCCCTGGCTACGTCTCACCATGTCTCGCCATCCAAGGGCTCAGGGAGGCTGTGCTGCTGTCAGTGTTGTGGGCTGGGCCTGGCATGGAGGGTGAACAGGAAGTGGCCCAGGCAGCCATGGGTTGGGGGGGCATCTGTCTGAGCAGGAAGTCCAGGGAAGGGGACCCAGGAAGTGACATCACCTCCAAAAGATGACAGGGCACACATCACCTCGGAACCCTGGTCCCCAGGCAGTTGGTTCTGAACCAAACCTGACCCAGCTCACTTGCCTGGTGGGCCTGGACCCGGCACCATGTTTTCTTGCTGTTTGCCCAGGTCTCCCTGCAGTGGACCCAAAAATTTCCCTGAAACTCGTGTCGCACTCTGCTGAAAGGCATGAGGAGCCTGTGTCGACGTCTCTGGCCAGCACCAGCACTGCCCCTGAGGAAACTAGGGGTCCCTCGGGACAGGTCAGGCCATGCCAGGGCTCTGATGCCCCCACTCCTCCCTTCCCCCCATGAGTGTAGATGTGCAAGCGGTGAGAGTGAGCGTGTGCGTGCTCAAGGAAGGAGGGTCTGGCCCACCCAGGAGTCTGGTCATGTCTACACCAGAACCAGCCTGGCTGGTGGTGGGACCCAGAGAGTTATGGCTGCTCCCTCTTGCCCCAGCTGGTTGCTACCCAGCAGGTGTGTCTGTTTGCTTCCAGAGGGTGTTCTGTGTCCAGGAAGGTGAAGAGATCCAGAGAGTACATTTCCCCAACTGTCCTCCCACAGCCCAGTGTGGGATCTGTCCCAGCACAGAGCCCAGGTTGAAGTGCACCCGCAATTTGAGATTGGGGCACATGTCCAAAGGAACTGGCTGGAGTACACAAAGCCCCTGGAGGAGCTGTCCGAGGGTAAGTGGCACAGGATGGTGCATGGGCCCGACTGGGCGGGGTAGGGTCAGGTGCCCCTTGGAGGAGACCACACGGGCTAGATTCAGACCACGAGCAGTATGACCTGGCATCTGTAACTGCCAAATTTGGGGAACAGAATCCCAGGGGCCCCCTATCTTGGGCTGGTCTCTGCTCAGGGCTCTAGCATGTGGTCTGTTTGCAAAGGCAAGTGGCAATCTGGCATGTGGCTGATGGCCTGTCCTCTTGCATCCTCAGCCCCTTCTCAAGGAGCACAGCCAGGCTTCCCTGCTGCCCATGGGACAGGCCAGGAGACCAGCCAAGTTGCTGATTGGAGACAAGCAGACACTAGGGGTCCTGAAGGGACAGGAGAAGCCGCTCCTGCATATGCTGTTCCAGAGCAACAGGAGAGCCCAGCAGGCCTGCTGGGTCAGACAGACAATGCCCAGGGTACTGTAGCTGTTCCTGGGCACTCTGAGCTCACTAAACCCCTACATAGCCTGAAACTCCCCAGATTCCAGCAGGATGTCCCCAGGCTGCTGAGCTAATACCAGCCCTGCTGGGGAAACCAGTCCAGGACCTGCAACCTGTGGGACAACCTGCTGGGCACAAGCGAACACCACCTGTTTGCAGGGAGCCAGGTCCTAGCCAGGCCCCAGCGGGGCATGCTGGCAGTGGTGTGTTTACACCAGCCCCACTGTGGGAGACAGGTAGAGGCCAGGATGCTTCAGGAGCTGCCCAGTGTGGGCAGTTCACACCCCTCCTTTCTGGGGAAGCCAAGACTGGTGCAGGATCCCGAAGACTTCTTTGAGGATTCTGAGATAAGAGGAGTGCTCTGGGAGGAACCAGACAATGACCAGGATACTGAGCCCTATGGGGACAGTGCTGAGCTCACTCCGCCCCTGCGGGACAGCCAGGCCCTGGTCAGGAGAATGCTGCCTATGCAAGAGCGTCCTGAGCTCAAACCATGCCTGTGGGAGGAAGCCACTTCTGGCCAGCATCCTGCAGGTTCAAGTGAGGGTGCTAAGCCCCAGCAGCCCTGCCTGGGGAACCAGCCCCTGCAGGGATCCTGCAGCACAAGCAGAGGGTGCTCACCTGATGCCATTCCTCCAGGGTCCCATCCCTGACCCCTGTCCTGCCTGTCCACCTCTGGTGCAGACTAAGCACCGCTGACCCCAAACCTCTCCTCACCCACCTCCCTAGCCACATGTCCTCGTTTAACTTCTACTAACCCTGCACCCACAGACACCTGGCCCTCCTCTTGTAGTTCAAATCTTTGTTTCCTAATTGATTTCAAGTTGTTTTCGTTTTATTTCCTCCAGGATTTCTTGTTCATTATGGAAATACTAATAAAGTTTGTTTTGTATCACCCAAGTTTTTTTACTCCTTCTGAGTCCAGTTCTGTCATAGTGCTGGCCTCCTTCTCACTATGGCCTTGCAGAAGATCTACAACCCAGTGTAAACCCTTTAGTCAAACCACTCACTGCCCAGGCCCCTCAGTCCCTGATTCCCTCACATGCCTGTTGCCTCTATTCTGAATTCTACCTGGGCGTTTTACAGAGAAGGAACCAAATAAGTGGTGACCTGGGATCTTCCCAAGTACACAATAGAGGTAGTACACATGGTAGGTGTAATGCAAATTTGGTTTGTTGGGCCTCCCTGGTGTCCCAGGGGTGAAATCTCAGTGCTGTTACCACTGAGGCCTGAGTCTAGCCCAGGCCAGGGAGCTGACCCTCCTAGGGCTCAGCAGACTTCTCCTATCTCACCAGATGCTCCCCTTAGCAGTGTCTTTCAGTAAATCTACCTGTTCTGCTTCCCATTCTGTCTCCGGTGAATCCTCTTATTCCCATGCTTCAAGCCTACACTCTAGTTCTTCTCTGCAGAAAGAAAGAAAAAAATGGGGATGCTCAATTTAAGTTAATCGGTAGGGTTTTGCAAATGAGCAATATCTATCAAATCAGCCATAGGTCATTACATAAGTATAATCAAGAAATCATTATTAATGTCTATATCAGTCCATGTTAGGACATCCATTTATAAGAACATATGTTTTAGGAGGAAGATATTAAGATTAGAGATGTAATGGGATATCCAGGGCTACAATTTCATTAAATAGCCTCACCCAGGATCACCCAATGAGACAGTGAGGAGTGGCAAGAGCTGCAGGCAGTGCCCTGATGACTTAATTTGAATGGTGGCAATGTTGACCTCCCTCCGTTATGGCTATAAAATAGACTCCTGGCAGTGGTTTGTGACTTTCTGAATGATTCAGTGCTGAGAAGGAGCAAGATGAGAAGATGAACGTCAAAGGAAGTTAGGAAATGAGGCATTTTTGTCCATGGGAGTGGACACAGGGTGTAAGACCTTTGTGTCTCATCTTAGTCCTCACCTCAGAGAGCATCTACCACAGATAATATCCCCTTTGTGTGGATAACACTCAGCCTCTCTTGTTGGTCACCACAGGGTTGATTCAACAGTCCCTGAAAGTCATAAAAATTGAGATCAAGAGTGATTTGATCATACCTGAGTCCAGTAGCATGAGTTTCTTCTCATCATGGGTGATTCATCAGTCACTGTCACTCATGAATGCCCAGATTTCCAGTCAAAGAAATCACAGCCAAGCTCTTGCTGTGATAACATCACTTAGTAGACCAGACAGCTACATGGTAACAGGTGCATTTCTTCACCCAGTTTACCCTGTTATGGAGAGTGATTTGTTCTCAAGAATTGACATCCATTCTGGATGTAAGATTCCCTTCCCTGACTGCCAGCATCTCCATTCGAGAGCCAACAGATTGCCTAATTTACCAGCATAGAGCCTATATAACATTGCCTCTGATATATAGCATGTGCCTCTGGGCACATTTTATGGTGAAATAAGTATGACATTAGCAGCGTGTCTGCAGGAATCACTGATTCTACCACACAGCATGTCACCTGGAAGTTGACAGCATAATTGAAGGATGAGAGACATTAAAAGCTTTTAACATTTTATCTTAGGCAAAACACTCTGTGATGGTGGAAGGCAGCTTTCAACATGTGTTATACACATTGAAGTGATGGCCAATATATAATCTGTGTTCCAATATCGAGAAAGCATGGATCCTGGAACTAAGAGGTGAAAGAAGGATCAGCCCCTCTCACCATTACTCCTAATGATCCACTGGAGGAATTTATACTTCTCACCCCACGCCTTTCACCCTATTAGATTAGAGGCTTCCCAGGGATGTGAGGTGGGAGGTTGGGAGGCATATTTGTACCAGCAAGGTTCTGCTGGATTTGATGTTATATCTACTGCCTAAGCATTTATATTCCTTGAGCCAGTGAGCCACAATGAACTCTATTGTGATCGTTTTCAGGATAATTGACCCTGATTACTATGAGGAGCTAGGGTTGCTGCTGCACAATGGAGTAAGAAAGGAGCACGTGTAGAAACTCTGGAGATCTGGGGCTTCTTGCCAAGTTGAAATACAAACAGGCCATGCAGAAACCATGTCCTGATGGGGGTGAGGGACTCAGCCTCCAACTCCACAGGGATGAAGAATGTAGGTTTGCTCCAGGGGGAGGGGAATCTGGAATGCGTGTGGGGGAAAGAGACAAAGCACATTGATAATGGTGTTGTGACCACATGCATCTGTGTTGGCTTGGCTCATTAACTGAGTCTTTTGTAGAGCTTGTCACTGACCACCACATCAAAGACCCTCTGACTGACTGGACTCTGCAGAGAGCGTGAGAACATTTGAGTGGTGTAAGGAATAGACTGTATGGGACATTTCTCAGGCCTCATGTCTTCTATCCCTTCAGTTCACCTTTTTACTGCTATAGTTTATTGTTTCATAGTGAGCAGTTTCATGCAGGTATAACCTTCCACCACCTTAGTCCAGTTGCACCTTATTTGTCACTTTCTGCCTCAGGTCCTTTCTGAAGCCATTGTGTGAGATGACTGGTGCACCAGTCTGGCACCTGCTCACTCATGTACAACCTAGGAGAGGGAATTAATAGCCCCTGTGGCGACCCTCGATCTATGGGAGATAGAAATCAGCGAGTAAATAGGTCCCTCCATCTTTCCTTCCATCGGTGGACAATTCTGAGGTGTATTCCACATAGCTCCTTAGAGGGCCCCAGGGAGATTGAACCCCAGTTGCCCATGGCAGTACCCAGGTCAGTAAAGCACCCTGGTATCAACTTTTCTTCCACTCCCTGCTTTATGTTTCCTGTTTCCACGGTAATGAACCCAAATAAACTATGTACATGCAAAACCTCAAGATTTTTTCTGGCTAAGATACGTGTGTTACTTGGGGAAAATGGAGATGGAGATAAAGCTGCTGATATGGGTGTGGAAAGGTATCCCAGGAAAATTATCATTTATGCTAAATGCTGTTTATGTAAAAACACATAGATATGTAAAGAGATGCATGCAAAAATGTCACCAAAATATTAATGCTTATTATTATGGTAAGATGACAAGATAATTTTTATTATTTTTTATATTTCAAAAGTTTCATATTTTATAAATGGTTTGAGTTGTTCACAATGAATGTGTGATATTTACATTATATAATTAGAGAAATGTAGTAAAAATGGGAGTACAAATAATGAGACAATAAATAGATCTTTGTGCCAAGGTGGTATTTCTCGCTTTAGACATCTACACATAAAAATCTTTTTTTCCTGAAGCCAGAAAGCAAACGCTTCTCAATAGAAGTAAATAGAAGTTTTACCTTGTCAAAACAAGTGTCAAGGCATGAGCAGAGCCCACTAGTTGCATAGCAAGGGCTGGACTTCAGTCTGAGCTCCACTGGAACCTCTTGCTATCCTCACACACCATCCTCCAACCTTGCTGAAATCACATAACTCCAACTCCCACTTGGAGAAAAAGAAAAAAAATGTCCTAAACTCTTAGGCATTTGGTATTTCCTCAAAATTCTTACTTATGAGCAATAACAAGAGGAATTAAATTGGCTTATTTGTTCCAAAGGCTGATTTGGGCCCTATGAGGAATGATGCCATCTATTTACAATTTTCTTTCCTCCACTATCCCTCCCTCTGATCACAGTTTCAAGTCTTTTATTTATAATTGTCCTTAATATAGCTTGGTTCAGTTCCTAACTAGAACGTGCACTGGGAAGGAATTGAGACAGTGTTTTTGAGAGGTGGGGAAAGTGATTGAACCCCTTTTATGAACTAGGATTTGAATTTTGGAAAATATAGGCAACTTTCTATTTCTTTTTAAAGATTTTTTTATTTATATAAGAACTGGAGTATAGTCAGAGGCATGGGAGGGTGAAAGAATTCACCAGAGACAGAGCAGGGAGAAGAACAGGCAGACAGACAGAAGACACTGCTGAGGGGAGCAGCGGGAGAGGCAGGAGAGGTCTGCCGTGCCATGTGGGTTTCTCCCTGGGCGGCCGGGAATGGAACCCACACTGCAGAGGCTGCGGACAGCTTCACAGTGCAGTGTTCCACCCACTGCACCACCAGGGAGGCCCACAACTTTCTATTTCACACCCCTCACAGAAGAAATCTTCAGGGTGAAGATTCTAAGTATGAAGGATTTTGAAATGTGTACTGGAATGAAGAAGGTTGGGGAAATCAGTTCCAAAATCATCAGGTGACAGCAGCTTCAAATATTAGTAAATCCTGACTTGAGAATTGAAGAAAATTTCCCACTGGGAAAAAAAAATGGAATGAAAGTTGATACCTGGCACTTGATTCTACAATCCAGAAGAAAGAAAAGGCAAACTTCCTGCAAACATCAGTTTAGGGACTGAAACACACCAGAAGCATCTTTTTTTAACTTCAAGATGGATGTTTCTACCACCCCGTGGCGATTAAACAAACTGATGAACACTCTTTTAAGTTCAATATTCTCTATTGAAAACCATAACTTATAAGACAAACTATCAGGTCATCCCCAAACGCCGGGTTTTCCTTAAATCTCAGGTTCTCACCATCCCCTGCTGCAGGGGGCCTTGTTGGCCCAGTCAGATACGGTACTAGCAAGCAGCTAAGAAAAAGGGCCTCACACCATGGGGCTAAAGATTTAACATCCCTTTGCTTGTTGTTCTTGGTCATAAAAAGAGAAAAATTTATCAGAAAGTATATTAGGCAATAAATTACACGTATCAGCATATTGTAAGTGAACAGCACGGAAAATTATCTGTTTAGAAATTAGTTATTAAACAATTTGGCCCACTTGACAATGGGAGACAATTTATTGTACATGCCTGACAAGCAATCCAGCACAACAATTATAGTAGGTCCTTCTTTTGCCTTCTCTTGAAGCTTCTTGGGAAAGTTTTTTAATGAAGCTATTTGAGTTAAGGAGTTTCTAGGTAGAAAAAGTTCTGATAGTTGAGTAGCAGCCGGTCCCCTGGCTGAAGGCCATGCGAATAAGAAAAGTCTTTTCTTGCTTAGGCTTTAGCTGATAGGGGTGTCCTGGCGGCTATCCACTGTCTTAGGTTATTGTTTAACTGAAACAATGAGTTTTAGTGTAAGGCTTAGTTTTTTATTAACCTTGAAGGTTGCCTTCTTACTGAGAGCACGTAGTGGCCAAAAGTCTATGGAAAAAAGGATGCACTGATTGTTTCTGCTTTGTTTCTATGCACATGATATTGTCATCTCACGGCTTGCTAAAAAAGTATAAAGAACCTGCTGAGTCTCTCGGCAGAAGATACTTGCACCTCATCCAGTGTCAGTGTCTCCTCACTGCCTCATCCCCTTCCCCTCAGTCCTTTTCGCCGCACCTAGACCGTCTTTTCCTTTCAAGGACTTCAGACCTGACATTTTGCTGAAAGCTGGTCTGCGGCAATCCCCCATTCCACATGGCTCCTTAGAGGGAGCAAAGAATAAAGTTTTGCCTTACCCTAGGCCTTAGCCTTCCTTTACCTTGTCAATAAGATGTTCTCAAGGCATGGTCCTGTTTTGAGAAGGCAGTGGGTGGGGCGTTCTGAGCTCGGGTGCCTGAATGTCTTAGGAGGCCTGTCTTCAGGATAATGCCAGGTTTGGGATGAGCTAGCCACCCGGATGGTGGAGGCTTCGATTTTCGTAATATTTTAATGTTATTTAGATATCCAAGCACTCCAGGAAGCTTCTAGGGAGCAGGAAATGTCCTCTTGGTCTTGGTCAGCGGGGCAGTGGTTATCAGGTTTATAAAACGTAAAAACCAATTTTCATGCACTTGATTATAAATAAGATATATTTCAGTTTAAAGCGTTATTAAAAACATATACCTTTAAAATGTTCAGTGCCCGGGATAAAACCTCACACTGTTCTCCTCATGACTTTGGACTGTCACTGCAAAAACGTTGACTTCTCCTAAGAGAAAATTAGAACTTAGAGAAGAAATGGATATTTAATTGCAAGATATTTTGATCGGAGACAGTTATTTCCATTTAGGTGATTCGTTTCTTTTCCTTTTTAACATCACATTTGATTTATAGTTGATAGTACCTTGGAATGCTATTTAGTTATAAAACTGGAAATGCTTAATTCTTGCTTTCTGGCTCCTTTCTTAGGACGTGACTTCCATGACCGTCCTTGGACAACCTGCTGACCATGCTGCAGGCAACACTTGGCTGGAACCTGCTGCCTGCATGGGGCAGTCCCGCTGCCAGTGCACATGGCGGGGAGCCTAGCGGCAGCTGGCTTTTGCTCTCCTCCCCCACCCATGCACCCTGGGCTCTTGAAACAGAAGAGGATGTTCTCCAGACCACGGACCAGGTATGTATTTCCAATTTGGAATTGTTTGCTTTTGTCAAATCAGTCACTCTTTGGCCGACCTGCAAAAGCTGTTTTCTTCTCAGGGTTTCTGTTTTTGTTCACCTATGAAATGAAGGAGCTGGTCTGACTTAAATCACCTGGGGTGATATAACCCAAACAGGAAAACAGGTGCTGTAGCAGACAGTGTTCAGGGCTCTGGTCTAAAGAATGCCCGTCCCTTGGCTTTTTCATAGAGAGCATGTTTTTCAAAAGCACATGCCTGGTGCAACAAGTTTCATCACCTCTACCTCACTGAGTGGCACTCAAAATACAGTAGCTTTGCAATGAGGTGCTGTGAGTATGCTCTGTAACTTGCGCATCCCTCCCCATCCCTCAAGTCATCCACTCTTTGTGAGAATAAATGAAACCATTGAGAGTTATTATTATTATTATCAAATGTTTATGAAATAATTTTGACCACAAGATATTGCTAAAAAATACATATGTAAAATATATATAAATGTGTATATATAAATATATGTATATAAATATATACAAATTTGTGTGTGTGTATACAGAAATTTCCTATTTCTCCTTCACACTGCTTTCCCCAATGACGTCAATCTTTGTGGAACCATCATTTCATAACATGATTACCCTTCCCCACTCTTATCCCCCAGCCAGTCTTGGAATCTGAAAAAATCCTACTCTCAAATGGCAGCATATTTGCAGCACAAGAATGAGGAACTGAGAATAAGAAGCCTTTCCTGGTTCCTGAGCCACAGCTTATTGTCTTTATGCGATATGGCTTCTCAAGGACATAAAAAAAATTCCCTCAAACAAAAACCAATGGTTTATTTATGTAAAGTAGAGGCAATGAACTCATGAATGCATGCATTTGCTTATTATTCTTCCTCGCAGAGGAGATGGATGGATGAATCTATTTATCTCTCTGTCTACACATCTCTCTCTCTCCATATGCAAAGAAAAGTGGTTTAAGTTGGGGAAGTCAGTGAGGAATGATAGGAGGATTTGGTTGAGATGTGGGAAACTGAAGACTTAGTCCCAGCCCTGCTTATAGAATGAACTTGGCAAGTCATTATCTGAGACTTCATTTCCTCTACAATGAGGGAGGAAGGCTGGGGGGACGTGCAGTCAGAGGCTCAAACTCTACAATTCTATGGAGTGACCTTGACAGGCTGGGCTTTCTCGGAAGCTGACTCCATGAAGGGGCTTAGCAGGAAGGATGCTTATTCAGGAGGAACTGAGGAGCATCACTGACTCTGGTATATAGCTTTAGGCAATTTGAGGCAATTTTTCCTGGTGACGCTTTCCAACTCTGGACAATAGGTCTTCACTGAAGTGTTACAGGGCAAGAGAGGGACACCCCAGAACCCCCAAACCTGCCCATTCTAAATACGTTCTGCCGTCTGCCACACCAAGACAAAACATACAAGACCTTTAATGGAAAGTAACTTTAATACAATTAGTGTGCAGTACAGAAAAGACAAAGAATATAGTTTTGAAATCAAGCACCTAAAGTTACCCATGCCCTCATGGGTGAATGCCCAGCCAAACAGGGTTGAACCAAAGCAGGGCCACTGAGGCCCAAAAGTCTGCCACAAGTCTAAAGCACCTTCTGGTGGGTACCCATAGAAAAGGGTCAGAAACAGCCAGACAAGTCTGGAAAAGTGCAAAATCAAAATCAAGATCAATGCTGCCATTGGTCTCTCACCCACATCTGTTTCAGCCCGTCTAGGACCAAACATTAAGCACAGCTTCTTCACATGTCTCTTCACTCCATGTGCCTCCTCTAGGTCTCCTTCTGGCTCTCCATCCTGCTTCCTTCCTTCTCCAGTCTCCTCTTCAGTTTCTTCTCTTCCCTGCTCAGCTATACCCTCCCTTGGGTGGGGCAGGGAATCTGGCACCTCCCCTTTTCGTGGGAAGCTCCCTGTTACAGAAGGACCATCTGGGAGGCCCATCACCATGTCCACCACAATGTGAAAGCATAAGGTTGCTGTTAGTAAAATAATAGGATCTTAACATCATGCGGATATTGGAGATTATGCCACTCTACCTCTCTGTTGAACAGTGGAGGAAAATGTGGGGTTCAGTGACTTGCCCATGATCACTCAGCAAGATTACAGCAAAATAAGTCTGTTCTTTCCAGAACAAGACTGTTCACATGGTATACACCTGATGGAGGTCAGGAATAGCAAAACTGCAAAGGCGGCCCCACAAGACCAGCAACCTGGCTCACACAGGAGGTGGGGGTAGAAGAGATTAGCATAGCTGTTGACACAGCTATGGAAACCAAGATCCTTAGGTGCCAAAGCCCAGATTACAAAGCATAAGATCCAAGCAGGTATCAAGCTGCTGTAGGCAGTGTCCAGAGCAAAGGTTCAAGGGTAAAGATATGGAGATCAAGTCCATTGTGGAATCTCCTGTCCTTTTCAGATTCTACATAGTTATCCAAAATAAGCAATTGGGCCTCCCTGGTGGCACAAGGGGTTAAGATGCAACCTATGAAGCTATCCGCAGCCACTGCAGGACGAGTTCCATCCCCAGCCAGGGAGCAACCCACATGGCGCAGTAGACCTCTCCTGACTCGCCCGCTGCTCCCCTCAGCAGTGTATTTCAGTCAGTCTGCCTGTTCTGCTCCCCACTCTGTCTCTGGTGAATCCTCTCACCCCCCACACCTCTGGCCTGTACCCCAGCTCTTGTATGCATAAATAAATAGATCTTAAAAAAAAAATAAGCAACTAACCTAAGGCTCACAAGGAGTGAGCCCCTCCCAAACAAGAGAAGACTATATCAGTGCAGTCTCTGCACAGGCTCTGGGAGCAATCTCTCTGCCCACCTGTGCCTATGCAGGTGCTTCTTTTTACCAACTCTCTCCCTCTTCAGGGCAGCAGCTCCCTACCTGCCCATGACCTGTACTTCCCCTCATTGACCTCCCTCAGCGGAGGCCGCTCTCCTCAAGGCCACCTGCCTGCAAACATGCAGGCCTCTCTTAGCAAACCTTCCCTTTCAGGGCAGCTCTTCCTGCCTGCTTGTGTCTATGCAAGTGTCCTTTATTCTTCTGTCCCTTTCCCTAACAAACCTGCTTTTTAAATATAACCAATGTCTCTGTCTCGTGGAGAAACTTGCCTGGGAAACTCACCGCGTATTGCTGAAACGGGAGCTCTGGTGAAACCTTTCCCAGAGTGAGCCCAAGGACCCCGCACTCCAAACCCACTAACTCCAAAAAAATCCCATCACACCTGCTGAACTCTCCACAGGAGCATAAAGAGGCAGGTCACAACTGTCCTGAGGGTGCCACACTGGCCTTGGCCTCGGTCACAGCCCAGGGGGTCTGGAGCTCTAGCCTGCATTTTATGACAACTCTTCTACTCCCAGTGCCTCAGCCTTTCAAAGAAAGTGGCATTCATGCCTTTTGCTTCCTTGGTGCCTGTTCAGGGA
Source organism: Talpa occidentalis (assembly GCF_014898055.3). Lineage (NCBI taxonomy): Eukaryota > Metazoa > Chordata > Mammalia > Eulipotyphla > Talpidae > Talpa > Talpa occidentalis. Next base: position 37,198,711 of record NW_023602073.1, read on the forward strand.
ATTTTTTCAAGTTGATCTTTTCTCCTTGGCACCTGGTTAAAAAAGGGGAAGTTAAAAATGCATTAGGATTAAGCCCAGTGGTGATGGTGCCTTGGTGCCTTCGGCCATATGGGAAATTCTTCAATTCATCATGCAAAGCTGGATTGACAGAAAACAGGGCCAAGCCTGAGAGGATCAGGAACTGGCATTTCCCCCCCCGATTTGCACAATTCACCAGCAAGTGTCTCTGGGGCTTGAGCTGAAGAGGCCCCAGGGGTTTGTGTTCAGAACCAGTCTCTGTGCCTGGCAGCACTTGGGGTGGGGGTAGGAGGCAGGAATCAGAGGTAAAACTGCCAGAAGTGGTTACATTTTGTAAGTAATGTGTCTTATCTTGCTCCATTCAGAGAGGAAAAGAAAATATCAGCCTCAGAGCCAAACCTATTTCTGGGGTTAATCCATCTCTGTACCACTGCTCCCTGTAAATCTCTCTTGCATTAGGTTCCAGGTGCTTTAGACTAATTAATGCACACACTGTGTTTCTGGGAAATTTAATAAGAGCCAGCTGTGTCTCTTGTAATTCGTGTTTCTGTGTCTTACCTCCACATCATGCGTTCATATGGAAATTAATTTAGTGCTCATCAGATAGCAGAGTGAATGGTCAAGGTGTGGGTTTCTCTTAAGCATTGTTGAAAGTCCTTCCCCCACCCTCCTGCAGGTGAATACTTAATATTATCCAAACAGGGAGAAACTACCTTGCTGCCAATACACAGGAATGATTTTAGAGCTGAAGGTGTAACAAGGCAATCCCCAGGAAAGGGGAGTTTCCAGGTTCCTTGTGATACCGGAATTATCAGGCCTAGTCTTCCAGCCAGGAACAGATCCCAGGCTGCAGGTGCAGCGCTGAGTCCCAGCCACTAGACCCCCACGGGATGGTGTCTCCGAAGCCGCAGCAGGAACTTCGCAGATCTCAGGCAAGCAAGCAAGAAGACACAGGTTTGTTTTGAGAAAGAAAAAGTTTATTGAGGAGAAAATCCCTAAATTCTTCAGAGGTCCCCTCCTGCACTGTCCCTAAAACTGCCTAATTTCTAGCTTGCCCTGTGTCTCACTTGCCCCGTCATGGAAGTGTGGAGCTGAGCAGGGATGGGGAGCAAGAGAAGGCAGGAGAAGGAAGGAAGGGGATACCAAGACCAGCACCTGGAGGAGACAGTGGAGCAGAGAGACATGTGAAGAAGCTGTACTTGCTCCTTGGCCTGGGGCTTGTATCAGGAACTTGGGGGATATGGAAGGAGACAATTGAAAGAGACAGAGATGTGGGGAAGAGACCTGTGGGGAGGCTGACACTGGCAGCCTTTATATTGAATTGGGTTTTGATTTTGATTTTGCTTGTTTCTTTTATTTATTTATTTATTTATTTATTTATTTTTTTTTTTTTTATGCAAGATCTGGGGTACAGGCCAGGTGCAGGGGAGGGTGAGAGAATTCACCAGAGACAGAGTGGGGAGCAGAACAGGCAGACAGACCCAAGACACTGCTGAGGGGAGCAGCGGGCGATGAAGGAGAAGTCTGCCGCGCCATGTGGGTATCTCCCTGGCCTGCCAGAATCGAACCCACACTGCAGAGGCTGCAGACAGTTTCACAGCCCTGCGCTCAGCCCGCTGCACCACGGGGAGGCCCTGATTTTGCTCTTTTCCTTCTAGACTTTCCTGGCCCCTTTTGCCCCTTTCCTATGGGCCCCCACCAGGAAATGCCTTAGACTCGGGTCCTGTTTTGAGCTAACTCTGTTTGGCTGGGCATTTACCCACAAGCGCATGGGTAGTAGTTTTTGGTGCTTGATTTGGAAACTGTATTCTTCCTGTTTTTCTTCTCTTTATTACACACTAATTGTATTAAAGTTGTTTTCCATTGAAGATTTTATGCACCGGAGCATGCTTTGGTCTTGATGTGCTGGGTGGCAGAACCTATTTAGAGCAGACAGGTTTGGAGGTCCTGGGGTACCCCTCGTCCTCCTGTAACAAAGGGATTCCTTCACTTTTCACATCTGGACCTGACCTGGCCCTCCATGGCCAGTGTGTTCCCATCACGCCCTGCCATGCCCTACCTGGGAACCCTCTAATTTAGCTGACCTCTGGACACTTCCTAAATGTTCATTCTTTTCCAGGCCTTCTCGTCCCTTAGTATATGCTGGTCCCTTTGCCTGGACCATCTTTCTCTGCCTTCTTTACTAGAGAAACATCTGCTTCTCCTTTGAAGGTTCCTAAAATGTCACTCCTCCGAAGGATTGGAGTTGGGATTCCTCAATAATGAAGGTGTCATAGGGTTGCTGGTGGGAGACAAGCCTGCATGAGGAAACCCCAGGTGGCTGAGAAACTGATTCATTGTTCTCCCTCCCTGGAGAGATTCTTACAGGGGTCCTGCTCTTGCTTATTTGCTGCAGGGGGTCTTGTTGCCCCAGCCAGATAGGATACTGACAAGCAGCAAAGAGAAAGGGCCTCACACCATGGGGCTGAAGATCTGGCATCCCTTTGCTTTTTGTTCTTGGTCATAGAGAGAGAAAAATTTATTAGAGAGTATATTGGGCAGTGGATTGTACGTGTCAGCAGACTGTGGGTGGATGGCGCGGAAAATTATCTGTTTAGAAATTAGTTATTAAACAATTTGACCCACTTGACAATGGGAGACAATTTATTGTACATGCCTGACAAGCAAACCAGCACAACTATTATAGTAAGTCCTTCTTTTGCTTTTTTAGAAGTTCCTTTTTATTTAGAAGTTTCTTAGGAAAGTTTTTAAATGAAGTTAACTGTGTTAAGAAGTTTCTAGGTAGAAAAAGTTCTGATAGCTGAGTAGCAGCCGGTCCCGGCTGAAGGCCATATGCGAATAAGAAAAGCCTTTTCTTGCTTAAGCTTTAGTTGATAGGGATGTACTGGCGGCTATCCACTGTCTTAGGTAATTGTCTAGCTGAAATCATAAGTTTTAGTGTTAGGTTTGGTTTTTTATCTATTAACCTTGAAGGCTACCGTCTAGCTGAAACCTGTAGGAGCCAGTAGTCCATGGGAATAGAATACTCTGATTGTCTCTGCTTTACACATGATAATGCATTTTTTTTCTGATTACTAAAATTAAATAAAGAAAGACCTGCTGAGTCTCTCAGCAGAAGATACTTGCACCTCATCCAGTGTCAGTGTCTCCTTACTGCCTCATCCCCTTCCCCTCAGTCCTATACACCACACCTAGGCCGTCTTTTCCTTTCAAGGACTTCTGACCCAATATTTTGCCAAAAGCTGGTCTGCGGCACTTATTCAAGTTGGCCATCTGTGACTGCTTGCACTGTTTTCATTAGGCATTACTGGGCGGATTGTCAATAATTCCTTGTTGGCTACCAGAACTTAGCAGGCCTGGAAAAGCAGTGGGGGTGGGGGGGACAATGAGAAAGAAGAGGGGGAAGACAGGAGGTGGCAATGAGTCTTCCTCAGTGAGCACACAAAACAGTGAAGGGATGAAATATAAGCAGGAAGTGAATTTGCTTCCAAGGGAAAATTGGTGGAAAATTATTTTTCCTCTGCTTTGGATTTCATTTTTAAAAAATGCCTTTCTCATGGGCCTCCCCTGGTGGCACAGCAGTTGAGCGCTGGGCTGCGAAGCTGCCTGCAGGCTCTGCAGCACCAGTTCGATCCCAGCCACTGGTGAAGGTCCCACGTGGCGCACAGACCTCTCCTGCCGCCCGCTGCTCCCCTCAGCCGTGTATTTCGTCAGTCTGCCTGTTCTGTTCTCCACTCTGGCTGTGGTGAATTCTCTCACCCTCCCGCACTTCTGACTGTACCCAGTGCTTGTATAAATAAATAAATAAATCTTTAAAAAAAATGCCTTTCTCTTTAGAGGAGAAAAAAAAAATTAAAGGTAAACCCACAATGAGGCACCACTTCATGCCCAAGAGAAAAGCCCATCTTGAAATAAAAAAAGACATCCCCTGCTCATGGATTGGAAGAATTAACATTATTAAAATGGCCATCCTACCAAAAGCAATTTACAGATTCAATGCTATTCCAATAAAAATTTCAATGACATTCTTCAAAGAAATAGAACAATTATTGATGAAATTCATATGGAATCACCAGAAACCCCAAATAGCCAAAGCTCGCTTGAAATAAAAAAGAAGGGAATGGAGGCATCACACTCTCAGACTTCAAACTATACTAAAAAGCCATAATCATCAGAACTGCATAGTATTGGACCAAGAACAGACACATGGACCAATGGAACCGAATAGAAAATCCAGAAATAAGCCCACAGATTTATGGTCAGCTAATCTTTGACAAAGGAGCAAAGAATATGCATTGGAGCAAAGAAAGTTTGTTCAATAAATGGTGCTGGGAAAACTGGGTCGCTACATGCAAAAGAGTGAAGCTTGACTACTACCTCACACCATGCACAAAAACCAACTCAAAATGGATTAAAGAACTAGACATAAGACCTGAAAATACATAGAAGGAAATACAGGCGACACTACATGACATGCACCTCAAAGACATCTTTACAGACACATCACCCAAAGCAGTGAGAGTGAAAGCAAAGATTAACAGCTGGGGGCCTCCCCAGTGGTGCAGCGGTTGAGCGCTGGGTTGCGAAGCTGCCCGCGGCCTCTGCGGCACCGGTTCGATCCCCGGCTGCTCCCCGGCCACAGGAGGAGGGTCCCACATGGCGCGCAGACCTACCTGCTGCCCGCTGCTCCCCTCAGCAGTGTACTTTAGTCCTTCTGCCTGCTCTGCTCCCTGCTCTGGCTCTGGTGAATTCTCTCACCCTCCCATGCTTCCGACTGTACCCAGTGCATGTATAAAACCAACAAACAAATAAATAAATAAATAATAAGTAAATTTTAAAAAGTGCCTCTATAAAAAAAAAAGAGAGAATTAAAAAAAAAAGATTAACAGCTGGGACGACATCAAATTAAAGAGCTTCTGCACAGCAAAAGAGGCAATAACCAAAACAAAGAGAAATCCCACCAACTGGAAGAAAATTTTTGCACACGACACTAATGATAAAGGACTGATCACAAAAATCTACAAAGAGCTGATGAGACTCAACAAAAACAAAGAAAATAATCCAGTGACAAAATGGGCAGAAGAGCTAAAAAACACTTCTTCAAAGAGGAAATGCAAATGGCCAACAGGCATATGAAAAAATGTTCAACATCACTTGTAATCAGGAAAATACAAATCAAAGCTACAATGAGATACCATCTTACACCAGTGAGAATGGCACATATTAAAAAACTAGCAACAACAAATGTTGGTAAGGTTGTGGAGAAAAAGGAACTCTCCTGCATTGCTGGTGGGAGTGCAAACTGGTCCAACCACTATGGAGAGCTGTATGGAGGTTACTTGACCTACTAAAGATAGAGCTTCCATATGATCCAGCAATTCCACTCCTAGGTATTTACCCAAATGACACAGAAACAGTCATTCCAAAGGGCACCTGCATGCCTTTGTTTATAGCAGCACTATTTACAATAGCTAAGCTATGGCAACAACCCAAATGCCCAAAAATAGATGACTGGATCAAGGAGATGTGGTACATATACACAATGGAATATTACTCAGCAATCAAAAAAGATAAACACATGCAGTTTGCAGCAACATGGATGGAGCTAGAAGGGATCATGCTCAGCGAAATAAGTCAGAAAGAAAAAGAAAAATACCACATGGTCTCATTCAGAGCAGGAATTTAAAATCCTAAATAAGGGACCAGGAAAAAGACTAATTAATACAAAGTAAAAATCAAAATCAACAAGCAACTATAAACCAGAGACACACTATGGGGGGCGGGCAGGGAAAGGAAGGACTTGGGTCAAAACAAGGCGGGGTGCAATTGTATGGGGAATATAACCAATATGAAAATGCAGACATTGTGCAAAAATGAAAAATGATATAAGAATTATATAAAATAAAATATTAATTAAAAAAAGAAAAAAAAAGAAATGCTTTTATTCTTTTGGTGCAGCAGGAACATTGCTCCTCAAATAGTTTTCGCCCGTGGGATGAGGAGATGTTGAGTGTTCTAACCTCAGTGTCTCTGACATTACATCCATGAGCTCCTACAAAGATTCACTTCTAAGACATCGTGGTTGTTTGAATGATTGTACCCAAAAGGTATTGATAAATGGATCCATGTTCACCCCCAAAGAAATTTCTAATGGGCTGCAACAAGGTTCTATCTGTAACTCTCTAAACTTTATCATTCACTCACGAAGATGTGAAAGTCAGACTCTGGATAAGTAGAATACAAAAGCAATGGATATAGGCTGCAAAGGTGTTCTGAAGTTCAGTTAGTAAAAACGATGTCACAATCACAAGAATAGAACAGGACATGAGACTAAACTGAGGTTTAAATATAAATGTTAAAGTGGGTTAAACTAATTGCTATTCAAAAAAAAAAAAAAGAAAGAAAAGAAAACTAAAACAATGTGTTCTCCAGTGAACACTGGCAGGGCTGTCCTTCCAGCACATCTTTTCCAGAAATTAACTCTCTACCTATACAGAATGGTAGCCACATAAGCACTTAAGGTACAACGTGACGTAGGTGATAAGACCAGAAGTGGACACTTGAACAAGAAAGAGAATCTATTTCGGAGGATTCCAAAATCAGATCTGAGAATGGTAAGACAGTCCCTTTTAGGAAGTCTGGGGTCTAAGAGGTAAAACCTTGGGTTGGCAGGTAGCCATATCTCCACTATGGGGGCAACACAGGGATCTGATCTGTATAGACAGGAACAGGAGAGACTTCTTTCTATTTTTAGTTTCCTTGGGTCAGTTGCTTCTGTGGCTGAGGTGCATCTTTATCTCTTAGTGTCATTCTACTGTAATAACCTGACAGAATCTAGTAAATTCCCTTTTAACTCAAGCTAATTAAGTTTCTGTCATTTGCAACACAAAATGTCAGTAATAATATTTAAACTTGACCTCCAACATAGTGTCTAGAATAAGGGTGGAATAATAATAAAGTATTAAATCTCTAGGTAGTACTAATAAAGTATTAAATCTAAGCTCTGCCCTGATTATACTACAGTGGACTACAGTGGTCATTTCCAGGTTCAGTTTTCTAAAGATGACTGTCAAGGGATAGGTCTGAAGGAAGAGGATGTAGCTGTACAGAAATGTTTGAAGAGTTGTCATGTGGAAAACAGGGAAGCTGGTCTGTGTTGTCCAATGAACAAAATTTACAGCAAAAGTTTGAAGGCTGGAATGTAATATACAAGTTTCCTTTCTCAGCATTAGAGCTATCCAATAATGGATGGATTATCTAGTGGAAGATCAAGGCCATCATCAATGGGAAGATTGCATCACGATTTGGATATTTACTTATTTGGTAATTTGAAATAGGTAGCAATTAATTGTTAGTTTATAATTTATTGAAGATTTTCCACTCGTGAACTGTTGTTTGACATATGCTTTATATGAATTTACTCATGTAAACTTCATAATGATCATATGAAATAAGGATTGCCATATCCATTAAAATTATTTATCAACTATTGTGACAAAGGGTAATACTGTGGCAATTTTTAAAATGCAAAACCTAATTTATGGAATGATGCTACTGTTAGTTTCAATTGTCATAAGTACTTGTAATTTTACCATTACATGGAATATTTTAGGTTAATAGATAGTTCTCAATTTTGACTCAATTCTATAGCAAATTGTAACCTTTCAGATTTTTAATAAATATAAGCTATAGCACTTTCATTTCCATTATGATTAAGTTAGTTATAATTACTCAATTAACTCCCTGTTGTGCTTTCAGGAAGTGGTGAATAATGTGGTGAATAATGTCCTTTCATTTTTTTACATAGTAGGAAAACTGACTCTTGTGGATCAAATCCCCAAATCTTTAAATTTATCTGCTCCATAAAGATTCCAAAACAAACTACTAAGTGGTCTGCTTAACATCAGATTGAATGTGGAGGGAAGATAACCCAAAGTAGATAACTAGCCCAACTTACCATATTCTTTATAAAATAACAAAATATTATCTATCACACTAAATTCTAACATACATTTTTTAGAGACTACAGAAATAAACCCATACTTATATGGACAATTAATCTATGACAAAGGAGCCAAAATTATAGATTAGAGAAAGGAAACTTTCTTCAACAAATGGTACTAGGAAAACTGAACAGTCACATGCAGAAAAATGAAATTAGACCACTGTCTCATACCACATACAAAAGTTAACTCAAAATGGAATAGAGATGTGGATGTAAGATCTGAAATCGTAAAAAATACATAGAAGAAAACATAAGCAGAACACTCTACTACATTGACTTCAGTGATGTATTTGGGGAATTGACTCCAACGGCAAGGTAAACATAAGCAAAAATAAACAAATGGGATGACACCCAACTGAAAAGTTTTGCACAGTGAAATAAACTATCATTAAAATAAAAAGATGCCCCACTGTGTGGAAGAAAATATTTGTATTTTCTAATATCAAAGGGGACTAATATCAAAGATCTACAAAATTCAGCAACAAAAATTATCCAATAAAATAGACACTTCTCCAAAGAAAACATATAGATGACCAGCAGGAACATGAAAAAATGTTCATCATCACTTTTCATCATATGTAAATCAAAACCACAGTGGGTTACCACCTTACATTGTGAGAATGACCCATATTGGTAAGACCAGAACAAGTGTTGGGGAGGATGTTGGTGGGATGCAGACAGGGTTAGCCCTTATAGAAAACAGTATGGAGTTTGCTCAAAATATTAAAAACAGATCTGATGGTTGATCCAACATTCCTAGGTATCTATCTGAAGTTACTTAGGTATGCACTAGAAGAATTACAAAAAGACTAATTCAAAGGGATATTTGCACTCCTATGTTCGCCACAGCACTATTTGCATTGGTTACAGAAATAATCAGTGCCCAAGGATAGATGAGTGGGTAAAGAAGTTGTGGCATACATGTACAATGAATATTACTCAGTTTAAAAATAGATGAAAATTTGCCAGAACAACATGCATAGAACTGGAGGGGATTATGCTAAGGAACTAAGAAGAAGAAAGACAAATACTGGATGATTTGATTCATATATGAAATACAGAGAAATAAACAAAAGGAACAGACAAAACTAATAAAAACAAACTCCAGAAATATGGCTGCAGAATAGAGGCTAGAGAGGGGATGAGTGGGAAGGAGGCTCAGTGGTCTATGGCAGAGGATTCTGGGTATACATTTGTGGTAGGCAAGGTGTGGAAACATATAGCTTATGAGGTGTGAACCTATATCCCTAAATTATATACAGTGTTGTAAATCAATGTTCCCTCAAAAAGTTATAGAAACATTAAAAATATATTTTAGCTTAGAGAAACTGTAATTATCAATTTAATTTTAAACCCAATTTTTTTACCAGACACTATAAAAATTCTGCTACAGTACAAGATTTTTGCTTAATTTCCTCATTCTCTTTTCCTAGTTTGTCCTACATTTTTTTTTCTTTTTAAAATGTCTGCTTAAAAGACTATACATAAATATACAAAGATCATAGCTAAACCAGATGCAGAGAGACTAACAGTTAATGACAAATGCTGGAGATTCTTTTCCAGTTAAATATTCAGGACCAGGCGGCTGAGTAGGCCTAACAAAAGAACACATGCTTATGAGGGTTACAAAGATGGAATAAGAAGAACTGTTCTCATTTGGATAAAATTAAGTTATTTAATGAAAGCATGTAAGAAGGATTTGAAATCAAAGTAAAAGTGAAATTAAGTTAAATCATTTATTCACTCCTATACAAAAGGGAAATGTTTTTGCAATTTGTAAAATTTCTTTTCAAAATTAATGCTTAGGACAAATGCTAGTATTTGGTGCCTTACAGCTGCATGTAGTAAATGAACTGTCCATGTAGTTTGACTTCACCCAGAAGCTAAGGACCTCAGAAGCATTTTAAGATGTTTGTGAAACACAAATGAAGTGAGTTATCAGAGATATGCTGCAATATGTGTTTGAGATACATGCTCATACATGTGGATAATATTTGTTCTCAAGCAGATGAATATTGCTGTTGCCAAAGTGGTCACTATTTAAAAAGTAATCAAATGAAGACAAGATAACTACTTTTGCTAGGCAAGGTAGCACTGTTTTGTCTTAAATTTATTTCATAAAAATTCCTTTTATAAGTATACAATAGAAGGTACTGATAAAATAGTGTCTCAAAAATGTTTTAGAAATATTTATAGTCTCAAATTATTTAGACTTGCTCTAGGATTTTGTTAGTGGGTATGGTGAGGCATCTTCATATCAAGGTGTGGAAAATTGTTCAAAAAATCTATATGGTATTGTAATCCAATGATAATTCCAAGAACTTTTTATTATAGTTTTGATTTGCATTTTCCTGATGATAAGTGACAATGAATATTCTTTTCCTTTGATGTCTTCTTTTGCTATCTCATATTTTTGTATGTTCACTGAATGAGAACAAAAACCAATGTTTTGTTTTCCACTGAGATAACATTGGTTCACAACACTGTCTATGATTCAGAGGTATAGGTTTACACCTCTTTAGGTATATTTTACCACACCACACCCACCACTAGGCACCCTCACTCCTCCACATTTTTCCCCTGTGTCTGTTAGCCATCTGTATGTCTTAATTGGAGAAGTGTCTATTTTGTTCTCCTGCCCATTTTTTGATTAGGTTATTTGCTTTCTTTTTGCTAAATTGCATGAGTTCTTTGTAGATTTTGTGTAGATTTTGTTAATCAGTCCTTTGTAGAATGTGTGATGTACAAATACTTTCTGCCTCTCAGTAGATATCTTTTATTTTAATGATAGTTTATTTTAATGATATTTATTTCACTGTGCAGAAGCTTTTAGTTTGATATAATGCCATTTGTTTACTTTGCTTTTGTTTACCTTGCCTTTGGAGTCAAGTCCCCCAAAACATCCTTGAAGCCAATGTTGTGGAGTGTTTTGCCTATGTTTTTCTTCTATGTATTTTATGACTTAAGGTCTTACCTTCATGTCTTTAATACATTTTGAGTTTACTTTTGTGTATGGTGTGAAACAGTGGTGTAGTTTAATTTTTCTGCATTTGGTTGTCCACTTTTCCCAGTGTCATTTATTAAAGGGGCTTTCCTTTTCCCAATGTATAGTCTTGGCTCTTTTGTTGAAGATTACTTGTCTGTATAAGCATGGGTTTATTTCTGGGTGTTTAATTGTATTCCAGTGGTCTACTTGTCTGTTTTATTCAATTACTATTTTTATTACTATAGTTTTGTTGTATAGTCTGAAGTCTAGTAGTGTAATTCTTCTGTTCTTTTTGGTTTGGATTGATTCGGCAACATATCACCCACCTCACACCTGTGAGAATGGCCCATAACAAAAATATCAGAAACAACAATATTGATGAGGAGAAAAAGAAACCCTCATATACTGTTGGTGGGACTGTACACTGGTTCAGCCTTTACGGAAACAGTATGGAGGTTTCTCAAAAAAGTAAAATATATTTTCCATATGGTCTGGCAATTCTATTCCTAACTATACATTTCCCAAAATGCAGAAACACTAACTTAAAGAGATAGATGAATTCCTATGCTAAATCCAGCACTATTTATAACAGCTGAGCTGTGGAAGTAGTCTAAGTTCCCGAGGACTGATGGGTGAATAAAGAATTTATGGTAAATTTACACAAAGAAATACTGTTCAACTACACAAAAAAATGAAGTCATGCCATTTGCAACAACATGGAGGGAACTGATGGAACTGGAGGGGATTACACTAAGTGAAGTAAGTTGGAGAAAGACAAATACTGGACGATTATACTCTTATACGGAACATCAAAACAAAGGAACGGACACAATTAAATCAAACCCTAGAAATCCTACCATAGAATTGAGGTTACCAGAGGGCGTGTTGGGGGAGAAAAAGGGGGGAACCACAATGGACTGGTGGAGGGTTGTGGGTGCTTTGGTGGTTGGTGTGGAATGACAACATGCATCTGAAGGGGTGTGGGGGTAAGTAGGGGGGAAGGTTCAGGCTTTGCCGCCCTCCAACTGTACATGCGCACTTGGCCAAATGGCGTGGCGTGGCGTGCGTGGCGTGCGTGGCGTGGCGTGGCGTGCGTGGCGTGGCGCAGCGCAGCGCAGTGTGGTGCGGTGCCGAGGCCGGAGGAGGGGCTGGAGTGGCCGAGCGGGCGGAGAGCGTGACGACACCAACGGGGCTGCTGGAGCCGGTAATGAACCTCCCCGGGGCGGCGGGTTGCCCAGTTCTTGCGTGTGTAAATAAATAAATCTTTAGAAAGAAAACATTTGTCCCAACAGAAGGTGTCCTTGGGGGACGTCACACGTTCTCTCAGAGAAAACCCCTGTTCCCGTCTCTGTGTGACGCGCCCGCGCTGGTGCTCGTGACCGTCTTCGCGGTCACCCGGGGCGGGTCGCGGCTCCTCGTGGTTCTCGCGTCCCCGCCCCGCCCAGCGCGAGTCCCCGGGCCTGGGCCCGAGACAGACGGGGACGCGCGAGGCCCGGACACTCCCCGCGGGGATGCGGGTGACTGGACGGGCGTGTCCACTTCTGGTGCAGAGACTCCCTGGGTCCTGCTCCCTGGTGAGCTTGGCGGGTCCTCGAGGTCACTTTCGAGGGTGAATATGAAGTTAGAGAGAGAGAAGGGGGGGGGGTAAATTTGAGAACTGCCCCTTCTTGTGTAACTGTGCAGACTTAGGCAAATCATTTTATTTCTCTGAACCTCAGATTCTTCAGTAACACTTTTCTTAAAATACCAGCCCCCCAGGAGGAGTGTGAGGAAGAAATGGAATGATGCGTGTGAAGAAGTGAGTGCAGTGTTTGTCAGGAGATGGTTCCACCATTCTCCTTCCTGATCCCACAGGAAAGAAGGGAATCCTGGTGATGATAATGCAGTGCACTTTGTAGTCATGTAGACATTACAAAGGAAATGTCACACTTTCATGGTTCTTAAAAATTAGAGTTTGAAAATAACTTTAAAATTACCTTGCTTTTGTTTTTATCTTTTTTTTAAACTGAGGTCAAGTGACCTTATGCAAAGTATCCACAGTCACCCAACTAGGTAATGGCGAGATAATAATTCAAACAAGGGTGATATTTTGTTCCTAAATATGCTTTTTTGGATATCTTATCTTTATAAAGTATGTCTTAAAGTAATAGCACTTTATAATCACAAACCAATGCAAGATTTTCTCATCTAATTCCTACAAAAATATCTAGGTAGGTAGCATTATTTTCCCCATTAAGAAATCAGAATGGAGGTTCAGAGAAGTTAGGTAATATCTACAAGTCTTCAAATTATGAAGTACCCTCTGAGAACTGCTTTATATATATTCCATGAAATTTGACATCGTGTGTTTTATTATGAGTTTGTTCAAAATATTTTCTAGTTTTGCTTGAGATTTGTTTGACCCAAGAAAATATGGTTTTGTGTATTAAGTGTATTAAAAATGTGTCTTTAAATTTCTGAATATTTGGAGATTTAATGGATTTGAACCAATGACATTCATTGGTCAATTGTGGATATTTAATTTATTTAAATGAATTTAAATTAAAATTCAGTGGCTAAACCATTCTAGCCAAAATTTAATTGCTTAAAAGTTATATGTGGATAATGGGTACCATATTTGGGCAGTACAGATATAGAACCTTTTCATCATTACAGAAAATTCTATTGTAATATTTTGTTAATGATTTCTAATCTAATACTGTTGCAGCCTAAGAACATGCTTTGTTTGTATGATTTTGACTTTTGACATTTATTGAGACTTGTTATGTCTCAGAGTATAGTCTACCTTGGTGAATTTTTCAAGTGCACATGAGAAGATATACAATTCTTTTCTGTTCTTGGGTGTAGTGTTCTATAACTTTCAACTAAGTTGATTTATATCTCCGATGTCTTTGTTAAATTTTTGTCTTGTTATCAATTGCTGAGAGATAGGTGCTAAAATCTGCAACAATAATTTGGATCTGTCTATACTTTTTATTAGTTCATAAGAGAACTAGTAATATGACAGCTTTAAAATTTTTAAGATTTCTTGATGACTTACCCTTTTATCATTATGAAATGTCTATCTTGGTAATACTCTTTGAAGTCTACTTCTATTATAAAATATGGGATGGAAGATGTTTTATAATTAGTATTTCAGTGCTATATATTTTCCATTCTTTCATTTTCAATTTTTCTGTTGTCTTTTTTTTTTAAGATTTATTTATTTATGCACACAAGAACTGGGGTGTAGACAAGAGTTGCGAGGAGTGGGGGGAGTGAGAGGATTCACTAGAGAGAGTGGGGAGCAGAACAGGAAGATCTACTGAAATATACTGCTGAGGGGAGAAGTGGGCTAGACAGGAGAGGTCTGCTGTGCCATGTGGGTTGCGCCCTGGCTGGCTGAGGGTAGAACTCATGCTGCAGTGGTTGGGGAGAGCTTGATAGTGCATTTCTTTAACCCCTGCGCCACCAGGGAGGCCCCCTTTTCTGTTGTCGCTATGTTTAAAGAGTGTTACTTGTCAAAAACATCTACTTTGATGTTGCATTCTTTAGCCAGTCTGAGTCTGCATCTTTTAATTTCTTTTTTTAGTTATTATTAGTTATTATTAGTATATGTGGGTTTTAAACGACAATGCTGATATTTGATTTTAATTGTTGCATTTGCTCTTTCTTTGTTCCTCCCTTTTTATTGTTAATTAAGTATTTTTAGGTAATCACTTTTATTTTTATTTTCTATGTTAGGTATTATCTTTAGTTATATCATTTTATGTTATTTTCTTAGTGGTTGATTTAAAGATTACATTATACATCTCTAACTTGTCATATGTATATAATAACAAAATTCTGTTAATTTACAATGTAAGGATATTAAAATAGCATATTTTTAATTATCACTCTCTCTTCCCCTGTGCTCTGTCTTGCCACACATTTTTTTATTTCTAAATATGGTACAACCTAACATTACATTGTTACTATTTTTACTTTATAAGCTTAATAGTTTTTAAAATGTATGTATTTGTGTGTGTGTGAGTTTGTCACTTATATCTACTGATATGTCTTTTCTTTTTCCAGTGTTCTTCATACCTTCCTGAATAACTGGGTCTCTACTTGGTATTTTTCTTTTTGAACCAAACATTTTAGTGTTCCTTTAGTATTTCTTAAATTAATACATTTTAGTATTCCTTATAGAAGTCTATTTAAGACAATTTCTTTCACCTTTTCCTTTGGGAAATATCTTTATTTTTGAAAGATAATTTAACTAGTTCTAGAATTCTAGACTAATACTTTTTCTGTTTAACACTTTAAAGTTGTCATGGCCGTGTCTTCTAGTCTCTATTGATTCCAGTGAGGAGATACAATTTCTGTTGTTTTTCTCCTTTCTGTAATGTGTTTTGTTTTCTCTTGTGGCTTTTAAGTTTTTCTCTTCATGTTTGATTTTAAGCAGTTAGACAGTGATGTATAATTTTGGTATTTCTTTGTATTTATTCTTCTTTAGGTTTCTGAGTCTATTGAATCTTGGGTCAATGGCTTTCATATGTTCTAGGCCATTAAAGTATTTCTCCTGGAAATCAAGTTATGTATTTATTGGCATGTTTATCTTGAATGCAAATATGTTTTAAAATCACATTGTTTTCAGTGACACTGATTCCTTCCTCTGCTGTATACAACATAATAAACTCATTGACAGTATTATTTATCTGTAATATAGCTTTCATCTCTAGCATTTGCATTTGACTCTGAAATTGTCCAAACATGTTCACTTATTCTATTTCTTTCATCTTAAATATTTATAAACATTATTTTAAAGTGTCTGCCTTATAATTCCAACAACAATTTTATTCTGTAGGTAAGATTTCATTTACTGTTTTCTCTTTGAGGAAATATTAGTTTTCTTACTTTTTCTATGTGTTTTATAATTTGATTTTTTTTTAAATATTTATTTATTTATTTATACATACAAGCACTGGGTACAGTCAGAAGTGCGGGAGGGTGAGAGAATTCACCAGAGCCAGAACGGGGAGCAGAGCAGGGAGAAGGACTGAAGCACACTGCTGAGGGGAGCAGTGGGCGGCAGGAGAGGTCTGCGCGCCATGTGGGACCCTCCTCCGGTGGCCGGGGAGCAGCCGGGGATCGAACCGGCGCTGCAGAGACTGCGGGCAGCTTCGCAACCCAGCGCTCAACCGCTGCGCCACCAGGGAGGCCCTATAATTTGATTTTGATTAAAATTAAATGCAGAGATCATCAATTATAAAGGAATAGTAGAGTCTGAAGAAAACAGCAATCATCTCTAGAGAAAGGGCAGACTTTTGTTATCTGGCTCACCATTAGTGAGACGATTTGACACAATCTAGTCAGTAGTGGAGCTAGGCCTGTAAGGTTTTGTGGCTTTAGTTATTCAGTTCACTGTAGGCTTCATGTAATGTGATAGAGGAATCACAACTTTCTGTAGGGGAAGAGAGGAAGTTTCTCCCTACCCCTTTGGGTTCTTTTGGACTGGCTGAACAACAAATTAATGTCAGATACATCAGTAGGAAAAAAACAAAGATGAGTTACAAACATATAGAGAATTTAAGTAGATGTGAATTCCGGGGTCAGTGGGGGCAAATGAGGGTATACATCCTTAGCTAAGGAATAAGATAGAGGCCAGGGCCTTCAAGGAGAGAGGAAGGGAACTCACATTATGAGGACTGGGTGACTCATATGACAAAGACCAGATTTTCGATTTAGACGTTTGCCCTGCCTCATAGATAGGTTTCTACCATCGACAGGTTCTTTCTGGTAAAAAGCCTAATTCTGAACAATAGTCTCAATTTTCATTTTTCAAGATAGTTAAGGGAGTGGTAAAAGTTTCTCCTATGAGAACCTGCAGGGTCTTTATTAACCTTAGTTTGAAATAATGCACATGCCACATCTCCATCAAGCCTCTTCTAAAACACTTACAGAGGCCTATCCTCCACTTCCCTTTAGCAGAAACTGGGATATGAACACCTGGGAGTATTTAATCACTCCTTTCTTTCTTTTTTTTTTAAAGATTTATTTATGCATACAAAAACTGGTGCACAGGCCAGAGTTGTGGGGGGTGTGAGGATTCACCAGAGACAGAGCCGGGCACAGAACAGGCAGACTGACTGAAATACATTGCTGAGGGGAACAGCAGGCAAGTCAGGAGAGGTCTGCTGTGCCATGTAGGTTGCTCCCTGGCCGGGGATCAAACTCATGCTGCAGTGGCTGTGGGTAGCTTCATAGGTTACATCTTAACCCCTGTGCCACCAGGGAGGCCAATCACTTCTTTCTTACCTTCACTTTTTAACAGGATCCGATTGCTTTTGCTTTATTCCTCTGTGGTAGTAGTGTCCTGAAAAGGGTTCAGATAGACTTTTTCCAAGACATCTAGATTTTTTTCCCCCCAATATATGTTATCTTGATATGTAGAACTAAGAGCAGTTGAGATCCTCGATTGAAACTGTTACTACTTCTTCAAGAATGATTACCTAGATTTACTAAATTAAGGATATTTCCAGAAACAACCTTTTTTTTTTTTTCTTTTTTAAAATCAGAGGAACCTACCTTAAGGCAGGGCAAACATCCAGAGGGAAGATTTTGTCATATGAAGTTGTTCCCTCCGCGTAATGTGAAATGACCCCCAACCACTTTATACTTTAGATCCCTTCACACAGAATATAAACCCCAGACTTGCATCATTTATTTCAGAATTTATAATGTAAATTCTCCATATATCTGTTATTAAATTTGATATTTTCTCCTACTTAATCTGTTTGATATAAATGTATTTGTCTAGTGTCAGAAGAACCCACGGGGGTGGGGAAAAATTCCCCCCTGTCTCCTAACATATCCACGCTCCTGCCCTCTACCAACTGTACATGGTCCCTTCCTAGTACTCAGTGCAAGATCTGGGGTTTCTCTCCATATCCCTGTTCTGCCCTTAGTCTTCAGGGGGTCTTTTGTAGTTGTGTTTGGGGTGAGCTGTCTACCTCCATTTCCTGGACCTTCCCTCAGTGGGGAGAAGAACCTAACCCAGGGTAAGGCCCATGTGTATCTCTGGGATAACTCTGAGTTCTCCTGGAATCACTCTCAGTTCTCCTCAGACTCCCATCTGTACCTGGGGACAGAGAGTAGCTGTTTTTCTCAGTTCTGCAGGTCCTCACCCAGAGGTACATGCTGCTCATCAGCAGCACCATGATGTGGGTGTTCGGGACTTCCCCTAGTTCTTCCTCTCCGACTTCAGCAGGATTTCCATGCCCGAATTCAGGTTCTCTCAGTTATCTCCCTGCCCCCTCAAGCTGTCCTGTGAAGGTACGTGGAAAAGGGCCAAAGGACAGGTGCAGGCCCCTGTGTCGAGCTCTTGGGGATTCTAAACCCTTTAAAATTGCGTTAAAGGCTCAGCTGCTTTTTCTTTTCAGCTTCCTTTTCCATTGGATTTGCTGCCCAGGATAAAAGCAGCTCTCCTAGGAGGTTGTTGTCACTTTTTGGATTCGGTTCATTAGGCTTTTTTACAACCTGAATTCTCTTTGGGCTTAAAAAAACATGATTTTTGTAGATTATCTGGGTTGCTCTTCTTAAGGTAGGAGCAGTGTTCTCTTGTGGATGTGAAAGTCAAGATAGCTTTTTCTATCATGTTTTATGTTGAAATGGTTACAAGTGAACCTTAATTGACTTTTTAATGCATTCTCTTGAAATTCTCGTCATCACCATTAAAAACAGTTTTGCAATAACACCTTGAAACCATTTTTTCACAGCCTATTCAAACACTTGCAAGGGTAAATTTATATTTAAAGACTTCAATAGTTTTTCCTTTTCCTTTGTTGACAAATGATATGTTAAATTTTAGCTTACAATAATGCAATCAGAGTTCAAAAACTATATTTTACGTATCAAGTATTTGAAAGTAACAATGAAACTCTAATTACAGAACATGAATACAGTCATCTGAGAAGCTTGCTAGATTGGCAGTAAGAGCACATGGGCCACAAAGCAACATTTATCCAATATATGTGAAAGAGATTTGGAGTTACATTGTGTGGGCCCATACCTGAAAGATGTCCTGACCACCTTCACCCCGACAGCTTGCACCTTGGGCTGTGAGCCCTGCTCTTCGAGCATTTGGAATACAAACTTGTGGGTGCATGGGTCTCCTTGTCCATGATGGGCAGTGGCATGCTTTGCAGCTGGCTGCCGATGTAGTTGGAACTATTCTGAAAGTCATCGAGAGAATGTTGGGCCCCCTTTAGACCTCATCATGCTTGGGTCACCCTTCAAGGAGTCCTGGAAAGAACTTGTGTTTCTACCACTTCTGACTTCCTTAACTGTGCAGGGGGCTGAGGGAACCAGTACTTCTCCATCTTGTTAAACCATCAGCACACACCAGTTGAGAAGCTCAGAGACAGAGCTTAATGTCCCACTGCTTCCAGGTCACTTAGCTTCCATCTCTACTTTTACTCAATCCTGTGTTCTGAGCTCTGTTTCCAGTTATCAAATTGCCAGATAAAATGCATATAAAAATTTTTAGATCAACAATGCATGTGAAATCTTACTATAAGCATGTCTCAAGTAGTGTACTAGACATATACTAAAACCACTGTTCATTCTTTATATGACATTCTTTTTCGTTCTAGCATTCTACTAGCCTAGAGTTAATCAAACCTGATAATTTTGACTATTCAAAGATTTTTATTCTTTTTATTTTTTCAATCGTAGATTCCTATATTTTTATTCATTAAATTTGGACACTCTTCTCGCTAGGATAGAGATAGTAATAAGGTAAACCCCTGACTATTTTAGTCCTTGATTAGTGATGTTGAGTTAGCCAGCACATTCAAACTTTTGTATCCTTCATACTTTTTGTATCCAGTGGACTTCTCAGTCTACTGACAGGGTTGGGTGAGACTCAAGGAGATAATAAATGTAAATGATGTTGGTGTAAAATAAGTTGCTCTACAGAGGTAAAAGCATGATGATTACAGAAAATGACAGAATCTAATTAATGTGCCTGGGTCTTTAAACAGTCCTTTTGCACTGCTTTCCTTTTAGGCAGTTTAGCTGTCATTGGGGGAGGCAGAAGAGTGTCCTGGGGGATTTCTAAACCTGAGTCCTCGATTTGAATCATGACTGCCACTTAATGTGGTGGGACACTGTACAAACTATTTGCCATTTCTATACCTCAGCCTCTCTCTTTGTAAAATTGAGTTACTGTTAGCACAGCTAGCACTCCGTATAGCACCCACAGGTATCCAGTTCTCAACGCCCTAGCAGATCACTACTGTTTCACTAAAAGGTAACTTTGTGTTCCTTCCATCACATCAAAGAGGAGATTGCCTCCTGGACCTTTTTATAAACATTTCCTTAAGATATCACTGGATGTGCTGTGAAAAAGTTTCTATCATCAGAAGTTTGGAAAATGTTGCATATCACATGCTCTTTTGAAGCTTTGTAGCACATATTTGCACATCAAAGCTTCTATATGCTCCATTATAAACAACTTCTACTTATTTACCCAGAATTTCTTAAACTCATTTATACATGAAACACCTTTCTTTATGACCCATCTATTAATATTCCGTGTAACTATTTTCACCTGTCATCATTCCTATTAAGTCCTTTTAAGGCAAGAGAGAAAGTCAAGAGGTACTATTGTACAGATAATCCAACACTGAAAAAAGGGGGATATCATTTACCATTGCAAAATTAATCAAGAGAGGAAGTACAAATAGTGATAAAAAGCTACTGGTGTCAGGAAATATTTTTCAAATAAGCTCACAAAGCAAGAGTGACATAAATACATTATCTGTAGGTAGCATAGAATATATCCAAAATACTGAAACCAGTCAAGGGAGAACACAAGACAGGCTGCTGTTTTTCATTGTTTGATTAACTGTAGGCTAGTTGAATACTAGAACAAAAAAAGAATGTCAGATAAAAAAATGAATAGTGTTTTTAGTATACCTCTAGTACACTACTTGAGACATAAGAATTCATGTCTACTTGAGAATTCCTTACAAAACCTGATTTTAAAAAAAATGTTAATATACTAGCTGGATAAAAATTGCAAATACAAAAAAAAAAAAAAAACCTTTGAATACGGAAAAGTGTTCAGACTAGGTGAACACTAGATTCAACCAACCCTAGAACCATTGAAAAAGGAATATCTGGGGACATTCCTTTACCCTCCAAGCCTCCGGAATTCTAATAGCAAAGGAGCAGTGATGAATCGCTGCTAGCCAGCTGGAACTTCATGCACTGCTTTTACTTGCTCCCTTTCTATTTTGTGTTTGACTTAATAGTCTTCTCCCCCTTTTCCCTTCTCACATTTCACGCCACCCTGCAATTCTTCATTGCAGTGTAAGATTAAAAAGAAATTAGTAAGCCCAAGGCAAGTGGCTGATCTTGAATTCAACTACTGTGCCATCTAGACAATAGTATGACTACTTTTCCTCCCAGCAACACCACATATGCCTGCTCTTTTATGGCATTTTTTTTAGCAAAAAGATCCTGAAAATCACTAGTAATCCTAAGATAACAAGAATTTCAAGATTCAATAAGCTTTCAAAATGGGATCCAGATGTATTCTTTAAGCCCTTTTAAATCACAAAGCAAGGCAAGGTGGCCTGACTGACTGATTAAATGATTATTTCTGCCTGGATTTAATTTTTGGCTCTTTTGGGAATTCATCTGTGGTCTAGAGTAAAGCATTAGTCTTTTACTCAGAAGTCTGAATTTGGCTTCTCTTAGGTTTACATGTGTAGCACTCATTAGAGATGAATTCTTGTCTATTAAAACTCAGCTCAGAAATCACCTCATTTCTGAACCCCATTTTCTCCTCTCCTTCCTCAGACACTTTTACACATAATTGCTCTTAAGTTCACATACACACCTTTGTGCCTACACCTCCTAGGTTGAACTACAATCTGTGTCACAGTCTATACCCATTCTACTTACTAAAGGGTTCATTTTTAGACGCACAAAGGGTGTGTATAATCCTCTTCCTTTGCATATGGGCAGGACTTGCGCTTAAGGTGGGTTATTGTCCCATGGATCAGGTTACTTTATATGACAAAGATGAGGGAATAATATGTTCTATAAGATTTTCAGAGCAGGTGGCAGGGACACTGCACTACAGGGGTCTTGATTTTGGTCCACTGAGATTGAGTTTGAACTTCTGATCTCCAGAACAATAAAATAATAACAAAATAACAGATTTGTGTTTTTTTAAGCCACTGGCTGTGTGGTAATTTATTTCCATAGCAGTAGGGATTTCAACCCCTGCCCCATTCTACATGATCTTTGGTGACTGTTAATCATGTACTTTTCCACTCCTTCTTCTTCAAAGAAAAGACATAACCCAGATTTTCTAGACCAAGATCAGAATGGAAGACAGTTGGATCAAAATCATGCCAGTGCATCCCCCAGGATATCTTAAATGAATTTCAACACTTGAGACCCCTGTATGTCTATCCTTCCCAATGTTGACTGGTTACCTCTGAGCCAGTTAGAATGCTAGTAAATTCCATTTGGTGTGGGCTTGGGGGTTTAAACCAGTCAAATGCAATTTATTTTGCCTACAATCAAAATACCCTATCAGCTATCATTTAGTGAGAACTTATTTTCTTCTCCCCCAAATATTCTCTTCAGTTTGACTTTGCATTTGAGGTATTATGCTTTGTCTGTAATTAGGTTTTAACTCTATGGTAACTCTTTATATTTCAACTCTTTACAACAACTCTTACAATAATTCTAGAATTATGTATTTTTAGTACCATTTCACTGAAGGGAAACAGACACCAAGTATTAATGTGCCCAATGTCACATGGCTATTTTGTGGATCTTGTTCTTACAAGTCCACCCACCCAGTGACCAAGTTATATTGTTTTCAGATAGGTGATGTCTGCCAAAGAAAGATGGAAGAGGCATTTCTCACAGAGGGAAGGAAGACCCCAAAGTTAAGGGCAAGGAGGAGGCTATGCATATAACCGTTACAGAGATAAAAGCTAAAGGAGGAGAGTATTTTCAGAGGGGAGGAAAATTGCTGACTAGAGGAACTAATCAATCAACCATTGTTGGTTGTTCCTTCCAATTATTGTGTTTTGTGCTGTGATGTTTGGACAAAATATCAAGCGAAAGAATTAAGAGAACAAAAGACCTGGTTCCTGTTCCCGTGGTCTTAGTAATCTAGCTCTGATGATAAGACCAGTGACCAATGGGCTCTTTGGAGGATTACAAGAGATAATACAAGGAAATCTCTTAGTAAGGTGTTTGGAAGTAATGAGGCTAAGTAAATATTTAGTCTAATTCCAGTTTTTTTTTTAAGATTTATTTATTTACTTACTTAGTTACTTATACAAGCACTGGGTACAGTCAGGAGTGCGGGAGGGTGAGAGAATTCACCAGAGCCAGAGCGGGGAGCAGAGCAGGCAGAAGGACCGAAGTACACTGCTGAGGGGAGCAGCGGGCGGCAGGAGAGGTGTACGTGCCATGCAGGACCCTCCTCCGGTGGCCGGGGAGCAGCCGGGGATCGAACCAGCGCTGCAGAGGCTGCGGGCAGCTTTGCAACTCAGCGCTCAACCTCTGCGCCACTGGGGAGGCCCCTAATTCCAGTTTTGATCAGCCCTTCATCAGGGATAAATTCTTCGCTTAGACATGGTAATGCCTCCACCTGAGATTTACCTTCCTCCTCTGGCTTCCAGCACTGGTGCGTTTCCTGTGCACCTGTCTGAAGGTAATCTTACTTTCCTCCTCCTTCAGTTTCTTGGAGGGCTTTCACTTTGGGTTCCAACATATCACCATAATGCTTGTTGGATAATGTGGCAGGATGGAGTTTTCTCCTCCTACCTCATCCTCATTCCTGGTCAGAAGTCCATTTTTGATGAGAAGGAACAACTATGGGCATACTAATGCATGAGCTGTATATTTAGCAATATTAGCCTGTGAAAGGTTGACTATTCTCAGTGTTTCCTTTTGAGGTTGTATTATTTCAACCTAATGTCCTCCAGATGGAAGGAAGGGTCTAAAACCCTCCCCTCCAGGATCATCTAGGAAAAGTTGTTAGTCTGGGGCAGGAGCCTAAGGGAGGAGATGAGGTCTAGGGAAAGGACAGAGATAGAAAAATCAAAAGAGATACAGGGGAGAACTGACAGTGGATTAGGATGTGAACCAAGAAGTAATGAGAGAGGAGCCAGTACATTTCTTCATTACTTTAATGTATATTTCTAGCCATTCACTACATTTGAGGAAATGTGTTCATGGGACAATTCTCCTGACTTCAAGGATCTCAAATGACAGTGAAAACATGGACAATACACTAGTGAATGGTGGAACACCTAGAAAATGCTGGAGAGTAGTAAGTCATAAAACAGAGAGAAAAGAGGGTGATATACTGGAGAGCACCTGGGGGTGAATGAGACAGGGATTCATCACAGGACACCAACACAACCTGGAGCTGGGACCTTCCATTTAACTTCCATTTGTGGGTGCAGATCTGGGAGTTGCCTCAGTGGTCTCCACTCTGTTGCTCCACCACAAGTCCGTTGAGACAGTTGCTGCTCAGAACTGCCCTTTTCTGCACGCTTCCTGGGTTATGGCAGGACCAATCAGGTGGAAGCTATGAGCTGATTGGTGCTAAGTGGTCCAGTCAGCCAAGGATGAAAATGGTCCAGGGCCTCCCTGGTGGCCTAGGGGTTAAATCTCGGCACCCATCATCACTACTGCCTGAGTTTGATCCCTGGCTGGGATCTGCCCCACAGGGCACAGCAGACCTCTCCTGCCTTGCCGGCTGCTCCCCTCCCCAGTGTGTTTCAGTCAGTCTGTCTGTTCTGCTCACTCTACACCTCTGGCCAATACCCCAGTTATTCTGCACAAAAAAAGAAAAATAGTCCAACCAGACTTGATGTTGGGACATCCTGAAGAGTGATATAAGCCAGGGTTAGAGGGAGCTTAGGGCTCTGTTCCAACCTCCAAAGAAAGAAGGGGAAGACTCTGTTCCTGGCCTCTGAAGAAAGGAGGGCCAGAAGCTGAAAGAAGACAAGCAGCATCCAGTAGCCAACCTCTGTGGGAGGAAGAGAGGATGAAGACCTCTGTCAGAGACTGGGCCTCCAGTCCTGTGCCTGACATCACCGGAAAGGAGCACCAAAGGCTCCGGGCCTCATGTCTGAAAGAGCTGTTTGTTGTTGGTGTTGTCCAGCAACTCACAAAGAACGTTTTAACACTTTGTGTCTCTGACATCAGCTGGGATCCCAACTGAAAAGGGTAGTCACAGGGCATGAATGGGATGCCAGGATAGGCCTCAGTGGCACCCACCTGCCCAGGCTCTAAGACAAGAGAGCTGCCAAAATGCCCCAAAGCCAAAACCAAAGGCTGGAGCAATACAGACCCCATACGATAGGGGCCTACAGGTTAGAGCCGATGGAAGGATAGTGCCCGGTAGGGGACTCATCACTGTGGTTCTCAACCATGTGCACAATTGCAAGAGACTTCAGCCTCTGTAAACAACCACCTTGGGGTTTATTTTACAAATGGGAAATGGAGCTTACTGTAGCCACAAGTGGTGTCTACCTCAGCCAGGTACTGTCCACCAGAAGTACAAGTAGGGTTCCAATCCCCTGTCACCAGGAGTGCTGAGCAGCACTGGTCAGTAGTGATGGTCACTACTGGTCTCCCTGAGGTAGTGTCTAGCAGAGGCAGCTGGGTTCCAGTGACAATTTGGAGGCCAACTGCCACCTGCCCTCAACCCACCCCGCGTCCTCCCTGCAGGTGGAGGAGAAATATCAAGAGGCTCAGGAGCTGCAGCAGCAGCGGAACCGGTACCTTACTCACCTTCAGCAGTACATGGCCGCCTACCAGCAGCTTGTGGCCACCTACCAGCAGCTGGCCAACGAGAAGGACGTCCTGCAGAAGCCGGTGCTGCTTAACACCCAGCTTGGCGACTGGATGCAGCACGAAGAAGAGCAGGGCAAGATGGAGGTCGAGTTGGCCCACCAAGAGCTGCTGGAAACACAAGTGGGACAGTTGGAGTGCCAGACACCCTGTGGCCGCCCGAGCAGGAAGACCTGCGAGCAGCATCCCTTCTCACTCTTTCCTGCCGGCCCCACTGAACCTCATGGCTTGGACTGGAGGAAGTGAGTGGGACTCCAGCAGAGGAGGGGTTTGCAAGAGTGGAAGCCACCCTTAGGACAATTTGGATCCTTCTCCTTTGGGGACTTGCTGGTGCAGGGTTGCACAGAGAGGAGGGGGCAGAGCTTGCTGGCTTTCAGGGATGCTTCAGAACCCAGGTGTTCTTTGAGGCCCTCTGTCTGCCCCCCAACAATAAATGGACTGAGCAGTGAGGAGGAGGAGGAAGAGGAGAACAAGGGTCCCCTGCCAAAGCTAAGCATCGCTGACGACCTAGACAGCTGCGAGGCCATGGTGAGCTCGGCCCCAGAGCCCCTTCCCTGCCCCACCTTCCCCCTCCCACCCTTCTCTTTGGTTTCCCTCCCTTTGATTAAACTTCCCCCCACCTCTGCTGGGGACCAGTGGGCAGACACCAACACCATCCTCGAATCTCAGGTGTGCCCACAGAGGCCCTGAGAGGTGTGCCTCCCAGCCCCCTGCCCGACCCTCAGGGACACCCTGTTCCTCTGGCCCACAGATGACATTTTGTAACGCGGCCTTGGCCAGTGCTGAGGAAGAACAGGCGCGGCTACGCGGGCAGCTCAAGGAGCAAAAGATGCTCTGCCAGTTCCTGGCTCAGCAGACAGCTCCATGGGACCAGGATCCTGAGAAGATGGAGGCCCCAGCCCCCGCCACCTGGGGGGAGAGTGTGCCTGGGGAGACCCACCAGGCCCTTCAGGGAGCCATGGAGAAACTGCAGGTGAGTGTGTGTAAGGCAGGAAGGAATGGCCACAGGGCAGGTTTTCTGATCCAGCAGACCAGGTACAGGAGAAGTGAGTCCTGGAAGCCTCAGTGACTTTTGCAGGCTTTTATTGGGATTTACCGGATACATGGCAGGCAGGGGTGCTGGGTGGGTCAGGAGGCAGACAGGCCTCCCAGCCCCCAGCAAGTCTTCACTCTTTCTGGGCTCTCCGGTGTTCTCTGGTGGTCTCTGCTGCTCTGCTGTCTTGGTTCTGCTTCTGCTTCTCTGCTGCTGCTGGCGTCCCCGTGACGCCGCCCTTAAAAGCCCAGTCTTGGGCCTCACCAGTGGCGCAGCGGTTGAGCACTGGGTTCCGAATCTGCCTGCAGCCTCCGCAGGGCTGGTTCGATCCCCGGCTGCTCCCCGGCCACCAGAGGAGGGTCCTGCATGGCGCACAGACCTCTCCTGCCGCCCGCTGCTCCCCTCAGCAGTGTACTTCGGTCCTTCTGCCTACTCTGCTCCCTGCTCTGGCTCTGGTGAATTCTCTCACCCTCCCGCGCTTCTGACTGTACCCAGTGTTTATATGAATAAATAAATAGGTAAATCTTTAAAAAAAAAAAGAGAGAGAGAGAAAGAGAGACTGACTTCACAAAGTTCATTTTAAATAAATAAATAAATAAAAGCCCAGTCTTAGCCCAGGTGAATCCCATCTACCTATACCCACACCCTACTCCAGGTGCCCGCATCAGGCATGCATTTGGGACCACAGGGTTCCATCATCCATCCTAATGTAGGGAGGGCAGAAAAGCCTGATACGTTTACCTGCCAGACAGTCTATACGAGTTATACACACGTTTCTCTTGGCGAATAGGAACACTGCAGCCATGGCCCACAAAAACAAATGAAATATATCACAATGAAATATAACAGAACACAAATAAGCCCAGGCAGGGGACCAACCTAGTGGCAAAAGACTATTGGCACCAGTACGTGATCCACCACTTCAGCTGCCGAAGGCACTGCTCATGCGAGAGAGGAAACCACTCAGGCATCTGCCGTTACAGGCCAGGAGCCCTCAGGCCTCCCGGCCCCCTCCAGCTGGGGTCTCGGCCACAAGCCACACACCGCATCCACCCCCAGGATGCGCTCACTCTTGGGTTGGCAATTCTGTACTCTTTGGGGGTAATCGCCCAACCCTCAGGGTTTCTGTCTGCAGTCACTCCAACACTCGGCTTTCATAGCCACCAATGCGACACGCAGGCCCCTGCACTCAGGCCAGCCCACTGCACAAGCACATGGGTCAGGGATCCGTGGATGCAAGTCCACATGCGGCCTCTCTTGGGACCCTCTTTGGCTGTGGGCTCCACCACAAGCCACGTTCCCCGCCCGTCCCCCAAAGATGGGCTCCTCAGCTCCTCACCCTCACTCAGCAATGAACAGGGCAACACCCACAGGTGATTTTAAGAGACTCACTGGCCTTCTTTAGCTTACACAGTGCTTAACAGCCACTCAGGGCTTCCCGAACTTAGCACCAGCTTTTTGCCTTCTCAGTTGGCTTTTTCTCCTCTGCCTGGATGCTGGGCAATACACTGGCTGCTTTTGGCCACCAAGGCCCACTGGCCACCCCCAGATTCCCATCTCCCGGGGGTGTACAATCCCATCCTCCCCCAGGGCCCCCAAAACATATCAAACTTGCCAAGGTCCTCCGCCTTCTGGCGGGATTGTTAGTCCATTAGTTCAAGTTCATCGGCTTTTCCCTTTGTCCACACTGGGGAGCTCAGAATCGTGGTCCTTTCTCCCCCGATGATTCTTGCTGCCTAGGCGGGGATTGTTGGCTGGTCCTCTCGGACATCTCCTCCTCCAGGCGAGGTCTCATCCCGCAGCTTCCGGACCTTTTCCATCCCCTGTGCCGCCATGACACGTCCAGCGCTGTCACAGGAAAACACTGTCTGCTGCTCCTCAGTCCCTCCCGGTCTTCGGAGGGCTCCATACCGTCTGCATGGAGCACCTTGCTGACTTACGCCAATTGTAAGGCAGGAAGGAATGGACACGGGGCAGGTTTTCTGATCCAGCAGACTGGGTCCAGGAGAAGAGAGTCCTGGAAGCCTCAGTGGCTTTTGCAGGCTTTTATTGGGATTTACCAGGTACATGGCAAGTAGGGTGCTGGGGGGCCGGGAGGCTGACAGGCCTCCCAGCCCCCAGCAAGTCTTCACTCTTTCTGGGCTCTCCCGTGTTCTCTGTTGGTCTCTGCTGCTCTGCTGTCTTGGTTCTGCTTCCGCTTCTCTGCTGCTGCTGGCGTCCCCGTGACGCCACCCTTAAAAGCCCATCTTAGCCCAGGTGAATCCCATCTACATATGCCCACACCCTACTCCAGGTGCCCGCATCAGGCATGCATTCAGACCGCAGGGTTCCGTCTTCTATCCAAATGGCGGGAGGGCAGAAAAGCCTGATAGTTTTTTCTTACCCTACAGTGTGGTTCTCCGGAGGGCTGGGCGGGCTGGGTGCTGGGCAGGCCGGCACTGCTGAGCCCCTGAGCCCACTGTCTGGCTGCAGGGTCACTTTACCAAGCTCATTCAGGAGAAAGTGGACTTACAGGACTGGATGGAGGAGCTGAAGCATCGATGTATCTAGATGTCTGGAGAGACTGACACCATCAGTGAGTGGGGAGGCCTGTGCCCCGCAGCTGGGGTGTTATGCAGAGGCTGGGGAGACCCCAGCAGCTGAGCTGTTTACACACCCTCCCCCTAGGACAATACATCACTCTCTACCAGACCCAGAAAGCAGTGATGAGGAAGGAGCACCGAGAGAAGGAGGAGTCCATAAGCCAGCTGGCCCAGAGCAAAGAGGAGATGAAGGTAGTCAGAGCTCTGGCTCCGTGGTGGTGCAGCTGGGGGCAGGGCGGGCTTCTGAGCATCTCTGCTTCCAGGTGAAGCTGTTAGAGCTGCAAGAACTGGTTTTGTGGCTGGTGGAGGTGCACAACGAATGGCGGGTGAAGCTCTGAGCCCCTGCCCAGAACCCTGCTGCTGAGCCCACTAGCGCATGCCTAGCCCCCAAGGAGCTTGGCGCTGCCAGCGGCCAAGGTGAGGAAAGCCCCGCACGGGCATCTAGGCAGAAGGAGCACACTGCGCCAGGCACACAGCATCCTGTCTCTGTCTCTCTAAAGCACAGAGTGAGGTGAGCCTCGTCCATGACGTGTAGCCAACCCAGGGCAAGGCCCAGCTGGGCCTGACTCCCCTCGAGAACGCCTCTGCGCAGCAGATCATTCAGCTGCTTCAAGAAATGCAGAACCCCAGGAAGCCGTCACCATTGGAAACAGCCCATGCCTTCCCTTCTTCTACCAGGCTGATGACAACAAGGTGAAGATAATGGTGGTCTAGGCCACCGGCATGGGGCCGGGGGCTCTGCCCCCACCTGGCCCTCACCAACCCATCCCTATTCCCCAAGCTTTCCCCCCCTGTCCTTTGGCTCTCCTTCCCAGTCATCCTTATATGCCTCGGCTTAAAAAAGGGGTACAACAACTCCCCTATCTAATAGGGGGAAACAGGTGCAGACCCTAGCCTCTTAGGTCAGGGCTGTGTCTTAATCTCTGGGCTAATCATACTTCCAGAGACAAGGAGCTAGAAACATCCAACTAGTTATTTAGGGGGCTCCCTTCTACAACATAGGGGCTCCTTGATGACCAATTGAATCCTTACCAGGCCTTCCTGCAGAGGGCCTAGGTTGTATCAGGCAATTTGGAGCCACGTGCCCCCCCCCACACTACCCCAACCATGTGGAATGGGGCAGCATTTTGAAGGCCCGGCATGGGGGCTAAGTCCAGACAGAGATACCAGCTGGGGCAGGTGGGCACCAACACCTGTCTAGAGTGTAGCCACAGAGATAGCAGTGGTTTATTTGAGACCACCCAGATCCACAAAGGGGTGGCCTCCCCTACTCCCTTTTGAAATTTCCCCACGGGCCTTTGCACCCAATTTTTTTTTTTTTTTTATTTTTTGTTGGACTCAATAATTGTTTTGATTTTTCTTTATTTTTTTCTTTTTACTTTTTGTTGCTCCCAATTATTTTGGAGGTGATCCCTAACTGCAGAGGGGAGGCCTCTCCTACTACCTAGCAAAAGTCCCCATGGGAATGTGTGCCCGATTATTTTGTAGGCACCCACCTATTAAGGGGGGGCTCTGCTCACTACACAAGTCTTGCGGCTTGAGGTTATCCTGTCCCCCTCATAAAAGTCCTGCGGGCATGAGGGCACCACAATCCTCAAAGGGGTGTCCTCCCCTGTCCCCACTCACAAAAAGGCCCGCGGGCATGAGGCCACCCCAATGTGCAAAGGGGTGGCCTCCTCCTTCCCCCCTCACAAAAGGCCCATGGGCATGAGGCCACCCCAATCCACAGAGGAGTGGCCTCTCCCATCCCGCCCCTCACAAAAGACCCGCGGGCATGAGGACAACCCAATTCTCAAAGGGGTGGCTTACCCTGTCCCCCCTCCCAAAAGACCCGTGGGCATGAGGCCACCCCAATGCACAAAGGGGTGGCTTCCCCCCTGTGCCCCCTCCCAAAAGTCCTGCAGGCATGAGGCCTCCCCGACCCGCAAAAGGGTGGCCTCCCCTTCCCTCCTCTCAAATGTCCTGCAGGTATGAAGCCACCACAGTCCACAAGGGGGTGGCCTCCACTTGCTGTCTTTACAAAAGTCCCGTGGGCCTCTGTGCCTGATTATCTTGGAGGCCACCCAGGATTTGCACAGAGGTGGCCTTCACTGCTTCTTTAATAAAAAGTCCCCATAGAGGGGATGCATGGCTTACTCAGGCAATTTGGGGGTACACACTCCCCCAACCCTGTGGAAAATTGGGCTTGGCCAGAAGCTGGGCCGGGGTGGCTGGTGGAGGCCAGGCGGAAGATGCATGGGCGCCCCGCGGTGTACATACTGTGCTGGGACGTGTGTACATGGGGCTGAGACGGCCCCTGTATCACAGCGGAGGCTGCGGTGGCCCCTGGGAGAGGAGGTTTCTATGAATCAGTTGACATCGAGGAAACTTATTTATAGATCGCCCAGGACAGAGGAAGGAGGCAAGGCCAGGGAGTGGTTCCTGGGGTTTCACTTTTGTTTCTGAATAAACCGAACTCACCAAGTGGTCAGGCCCTGGGATCTGGGCTCAGGGGCTGCGCTGGGTGTGGGTCCTGCCAGCAGAGGGCAGGCTTCGGGGTGCGAGGTGCGCATTGGCGCTGCCTGTCAGGGCATCCAACCCCGCTCAGCTCTCAGGCCCTACAGGTGCCATCCCACTGCGTGCCACCCCGGGAGGGCCAGCTCCTGCTCTGATGACCAAGACTGGGAAACCTGGTCTACTTTTATGGGAGGAAAGCAGGGTGCCAGCACCCCAGAGTACTGGCTTCCAGCCTAGGCATTTCTCCTCTCACCCTGTTCCTCTGGGGCTCCCACCAGGCCCCATGAGTCCTCCAGGCTGGCACTCTACCCCTGGTGGCCACAGCAGGGTTCAGATGAAGACCAGCTAACATCCAGATGCTTTCCAGGGCAGCCCGGGAAGGACTGGGGCATCCCAGGCACCCCTGCGCCCCCATGCTTAAACCTTCCCTTCCCCCTGAACGCCACAGAACACAGCCAGCACACAACACGTTGCTCCCCATTGTTCAGAAATGGGTTTCATTCTCAGCCAAGAGACAGCAGGACTGGTCGCGGCCAGAAGCACACAGCTGCCGGGACAGCACCCCCATGCTCGGGGAAGGGGCAGGAAGGTGGCAGGGGGGGCTGACTGTGCACAGGCCGGGAATGGCAGGGAGGCTCGTCGGAGGTGGCACGTGTTGGCGGAGGCGGCTGGGGTGACAGTGTTTGCTTGTAGTTGGGCCACAAGACTCAGAAGGACAGCACAGCACGGCGGTTCCCAGCACCAGAGAAGCGCTTGCACGTGTGTGTGTGCCCGTGTATTTATTGACATGCATAGAGCAGGGCAGGAGCAATACCACCGAGGGGGCACAAGAGTCACCGAGGTCACGCCTGGGGTGTCAGCTCACCACCACAACAGACTAAAGTCACAGATGAAGGGGGAGGCTTGGGGGCTGGGGGCCAAGTCACAGAACAGTCACCCAGGCAGGCCTGGGAAGAGAGGTGTCCCAGGAAGAGGAGGGGTCTGGTTAGAGGCCGAAGGGGGCCCTGGGGCTCTCAGGATGGGATGGACTTGCCTGACCCGATCAGCTGGCAGCTGGAGAGAAGCAGAGAGAAAACGGGGGAGGGCAGAGAAGGGGGAGAGCTGGGAAGGCAGGTGCAGCCTGGGCTGCAGCGCTGGGGGGAGGTGGGGAGGGAAGACGAAGCAGGGGAGGGTGTGGGCAGGGGTTCTGGATGAGAGGAGAGGGGGGACAGGGAGGGGGGATGCAGGAGCAGGAGCTGGAGCCTCTCCCTGCTCACTCGCCGGCCTCACACACACCAGACAGTGCACCCGTGTGCCAGACATGTGATCGGCCCCCTCGGCTCCCTCCTCTCTGTTCCCCTGTCTTTCAACCCACCAGCCCAGGGTCACCCTTAGTGTCAGGAGTAGGGGGCCTCGGGCCCCACGTGACTCCACCATTTCTGATGGAGAAAGACAGGGGAATACCACTGTTTGCCCCGGGAGGGCAGAGCTGAGAGGATGGCTGGAGGGAGCCAGGGGCTCCCTGGGGTAGGCAGAAAGCACAGTAGTTCCCCATATGGACCCTGGGGAGGCAGGGAGGGCAGGAGGCCAGATGCTAGTGGCCACAGGCTTATAAGTCT
Source organism: Talpa occidentalis (assembly GCF_014898055.3). Lineage (NCBI taxonomy): Eukaryota > Metazoa > Chordata > Mammalia > Eulipotyphla > Talpidae > Talpa > Talpa occidentalis. Next base: position 37,232,294 of record NW_023602073.1, read on the forward strand.
AAGAGGGGAGCCTCAACTGGCTGGGGGACCACAGGTCGTGTAGGTGAGGCTGGGCCCTTCCTGGTGTGGAAAAGCAGAAGAGCAAGCATCAGTGTAGGGGTGCGGGGGCAGGCAGGTCTGTGGGGCAAGTTTTACTGACCAGCTTGGGTAGAACTCAGAGAAGCCGACTTGCCCAGGTCAGCCGACACTGAGGTCCCCTGGCTGAAAAAGGAGAAGTGACACTATGGAACAACAGGCCCAGGTCCATGGGCCTGCAGGCAGGCTTCGGTGCTTCACCTGGGGCACAGGGACTGCGGTGGCCCTGTGCTGGCGGGAACAGCAACAGCAGGCACGGAGGGCAAGGCGCTCTGTGGCCTGCCTGGTTGCAAGGTGGCTGCGGGCCGAGGGTGTGGCTTGGACCCTCAGGCTTTCCAAAGCCATCAGACAACCTGAGCCTTCCTGAAGGCGACTCAGTTGCCACAATAAGGAGGAGGGGTCAGACCTCCTCTGCCCTGTGGTGGATCCGGTTCCAAAGCTCCCAAGGTGGCTGCCCTGCCCCAGCAGCACACTCACATAGGGGGATGGGGGCTGCACCCCCAGCATGAATTTCGAAGGCTCCCTGACGGCCTGCTCCCTGACAGCGGCACAAGCGGCCTATCAGCTCAACACCCTGCGTGACCATCTGCACTGCAGGTCCTCGAGCCTAGAGACTTCCACAGCCAGAGAACATCCACCTAGGTGGAAGGCCCGGGTAAGACAAGTCTCAGTGGCTGTCTTCAGTCGGAGGTACTTTGGGAACCTGGGGTTGGCTTGCCTGTATGAACTTAAGTGTGTGTGTGACCAATATAGGAATCAAATTCTCTCTGAGAGCCAACTTCTGACTGAAGCTTATCTATCACCCTCTTGGCAGATGCCTTCTCTCAAACCTCGGTCCCTTGGAGCTTAGGACAGATATGTGCCCCAAGCATCTCATCTTTTACTGCAGCGCTGCGTGGCCTCAATACCAATTGGACAATGGCTCCCACGGGCCGAGCATGGCGCTTTTGACTTCTCGATCCTTACAGACCTAAAGAGTTCTGTCACCGCAATGGAAAATGGTCAGAGATCCCTTAGGGCCAGGCTGGCTTTCTCTTGTGCTCCCGTGCCCCCCTCCAGCCCCTCCCTCCTGAAAACCTGCCACACTCTCCAAGTCTTGAGACTCCTCTCACTCTCCCCCTCTCTGGACCCTCTTCAAAGTTCTCTGATCCTCTAGATTCTCAGTCTTCACCTCCTCCAGCTCCCCAATCCGGCCTCCCCTCTTTTTTTCACCTCCTAGCCACCACACCCGTTCTGGGTGGTCCTCTTCTGGGTCCCCTCAGGGAAGTGGCGGGGACTGAAGGAGGAATTAGGGGCCATGGTCCTTCCTCTCTGTCTGGTCTCTCCCAGACTGAAAAGCTTCTTGGCTCTTTCACTAACAATCCCACCACCTACACCAAAGAGTTTCCTTATCTTACCCAAGCCTGTGACCTTACTTGTCATGACTACATGTGATCCTCTCTTCCACCCTGACCTCTGACAAAAGGGAGCAGGTTTTTAGGTCCGCCCAAGACCATGCAGATCAGGTCCCTGTGACTGACACAACCATGGCCCCAGGCTCTGCAGCAGTTCCCAGCCCAGAGCCGGGGTGGGGCTACCAGACTGACACAGGCAGGGCCCCCGGGGCAGGACTCACCAAGACCATTTTATTACCTGTCTCCTAGCTGGTCTCCAAGCAGCTGTGCACAAAAGTGTAAATTTTGCTAAGCTCAGGGAGATCACCCAGTCTGCCTCAGAAAACCCTGCTGCCTTCCTTAGTCGCCTGACGGAGGCGCTCCAGCGCCATACCAGGCTTGACCCTGACTCAAATGGAGGCGCAACAGTTCTGGCTACCCATTTTATATCTCAGTCAGCTCCTGACATTAATAGAAGCTTAAGAAGTTTGAGAGGACTCCCCTGATGGCGCAGATGGCAAAGCGCTGCGCTGTGAGTCTCTCCGAGGCCTCTGCAGTGCCGGTTCCATGCCGCCCGGCCAGCGAGGGTCCCACATGGCACAGCAGACCTCTCCTGCCTCGCCCGCTACTCCCCTCAGCAGTGTATTTCGTCAGTCTGCCTGTTCTGTTCCCCACTCTGTCTCTAGTGAATCCTCTCACCCTCCCATGTATCTGGCCTGGACCCCGGTTCTAGTGTAAATGAATAAATAAATCTTTTTTTTTTTTTTTTTTTAACGAAGGCTGAGGACTGTCCTCAAACCCCTATCCAGGATCTGCTGAATATGACCTTGACAGTTTTTAAAAACCGGAAGGAACAGGACAGGGCAGAGAGGGAACTCCGTAGTCTTCAGAAGGCTGGGCTTCAAGCTCAGGCCCTGGTAGGGCCTTGAGACCGCCAGGCCATGTTCCTCCAACCACCGCAGTGCCTGCCGCCCGACAGAGGATGACAACGGGCCCCATGGCCCCCAACCGACCACCGCTGGGAGCCTGCTTCAAATGTGGTCGAGAAGGCCACTGGTCCAGACAATGCCCCAACACCTGCCAGGACCATGCCCCATCTGAAACGTCCAGGGTCACTGGAAAAGTGACTGTCCCTCCATGCCTGGCTGCGGTGGACCAGTCCTTCCAGCCCCTGCAACTCTTGCCACCGGCGGTCTTCGGTTTGGCAGCTGAGGACTGAAGAGGCCCGGACTCATCGACCCCGATAAACTTCAAGGAGCCCAGGGTAACAGTCAAGGTAGCAGGTAAGTCCAACTCCTTTCTGGGCTCTCCTTTAATATGTTGCTGGCCTCCTCCTCTGCAGACCTTCTCTGCCACAATCTCAGCAACACACTGCACAACTCCTCACCTTCCTGGGCTCAAAAGGATACCGTGTCTCCCCTTCCAAAGCCCAACTTTCAGTTCCCACAGCCGTCTATCTGGGTCTTCCACTAACTCCTTCCTCCAAACAGCTGACGGTGGACCACAAACAGGCCATCCGGGACCTTCCCTCCCCTGAATCGGCAGAACAAATCCTTTCCTTCCTAGGTTTGGTCAGATTCTTCCGTCACTGGATCCCTAATTTTGCTTTCCTAGCCAAGCCACTGTACGACACAGCAAAAGCCTCCCTCGAAGGACTTCTCCAATCTCCCGGGGAGGTCTGCAGGGCCTTCCTTTTACTCACACATATCCTCCTTAGGGCACCTGCCCTTGGCCTTCCTGACCCAGAAAAGCCTTTCCTCCTGTGCACAGACGCACGTCGGGGTATGGCGGCAGGTGGCCTTTCCCAGCCTCTGGGCCCAGCCCTGTGTCCTGTCGCTTATCTCTCCAAGCAGATGGATCCCACCGTCAGGGGCTGGCAACCTTGCCTTAGAGCCCTGACAGCGGCAGCTCTACTCACCCGGGAACCCCTCAAACTTACTCTGGGAAGACCTGTCCAAGCACATTCCTCGCACCACCTTCAGGCCCTCCTGTCTCCCCGCCCGCTCTCCACTCTCACTCCTGCCCGCTCACAGGACTTCCACGTGCTCTTTATCGAAAACCCTCTGGCGAGTCTCACTCAGTCAACTTCTCTCAACCCAGCCCCTCTTCTGTCTCTGGCCCCCCTTCTGCCACTCATTCATGCCCTGAAATCCTGGGCGAAATGCAAACTCCAGACTGGGTTTGGCCGACTCCCCTTTGTCAGATGCCTACTGGACTCTGTCTGTAGACGGCAGCTCTTGCGAAGGTGCGCGAGGTCAGCGGAGGGCTGCCTAGGCCATGGTTACCCTCGATCAGGTCATCGAGGCAGGAAAGCCGGCCGGAGGAACCACCTCCCGAAAGGCAGAACTCAGAGCACTTACCGGGGCCCTGACCCTCAGCAACCATAAGAAAGTCACCATCTATACGGATTCAACATATGCCTTCCTTATGGCTCACAGTCCTGCTGCGATTTGGCAGGAAAGGGGGTTCCTCTCCACCCAGGGGTCCCCCATCATGAACGTTAAACTTGCCCTTAAGCTTCTAGCGGCCTTGCAGCTTCCAACTGAAGTCGCCATTATCCACTGTGAAGGACACCACACGGACAATTCTTACGTGACCACAGGGAATAACAAGGCTGATGCAGCAACAAGGGCTCCCACAACTCACTCTGCTGCAGATCCTGGTCCTATTCTCTCTCTATCTGTCCCCTCCATCACTCCGACTTAGGAACCTAATGAACGCCAAATCCTGAGTCTGCTCTTCCACCCCTCCTTGAATGCAAAAGTCTGGCAGCTGTGTTCCCATCGTCAAACCGGTGCTCGTGGATCACCTCAAGGGGGAATTCGCCAACCTCCTTCTTCTGCAGCTCACCAGCTGCGTGGACACTTACCCGGACAGGATTGGCAGGTTGATTTTACTCACCTCCCTACTCACAAAAAAGTTAAATATCTGCTCACAACGGTTGATACAATAACAGGTTGGGTCAAGCCCTTCCCCGCAGCTAGAGAAACGGCTCAGGGGGTAACCGAGGCCCTTCTTAACCACATTATCCCATGCGTTGGCCTCCCCATCTGTCCTATCTGACAATGGTCCAGCTTTTATCTCAAAGATTACTCAGCAGGTCTCCGCAGCTCTGGGTATCACCTGGAAGCTTCACATTCCCCACCACCCACAATCCTCAGGGAAGGTGGAGCGCGCCAATGGGCTAATCAAGGGTCACCTGACTAAACTCTCCTGAGAGCTCTGCAACTGCACCAGGAACATGCAGACCGGTACTTACCCAGTCCTGCCCGAATCTCGACCTCCTCAACTGACCTTCCCCACCACTGCATCCAGGAGACCAAGTTCTGCTCAAATCGCTTCAGCCAAAGCCACTGCAGCCTCCATGGACTGGTCCGCACACAGTCATTCTCACCACGCCTATAGTGGTAACACCTCTGGGAGACCCCTCCTGGCACCATCTCTCTCGGGTCAAACGTGCGCCCGAAGACAAACAGTATGTATGTTGTAACCTGGGTCCTACTAGGATGCGCATTTCTTGTCAAAATCTCCCCTAGCTCAGTGTCCTATGTATGGAAATTCAAAGTTAGGGAGACCTTTGTCTCAGGATCCACGGAGACTACCCACTTGGTGGGTACTGCGGATGCCCACAGGCCGGATGCACAGCACCCATCACTCTCACCCTAACTCTTTCATCAATTAACAACACTATGAACACCATGTTTTCTTTCTTTTACCATCAAACCTTAGATCATTGCAAGAATACCTACAAAGAATATGGGGGGTGCCCTTGCCCGTCATGTACAGTGCACCTTCCAGACAAAGGCCGAATGTTCTCTCCATCTGTCATAATACGGGTTTCAATACGAATCAAGTTAACTATACTATTTCAGGTCCTTGGGACCTACGCTGGGTACAGGGAGTCCAAGCCTCAGGGTACACTGGCTGGCATTCCTACACAGTGGCAACATTTTCCCATCTCAAGGGACTATGTCCCGACACAAAATGCCACAGTCCAAGTCTCCCAGGACATCCTCCATTCAGAGCAAGTCCTACAAAATCAGCTAACATCATCAGAAAAGACGGAGACACCCTCAACCTGGATTCGTAAAATACAAAACGCTATACTATTCCTACATAACTCTTTTGGATCTAATACCTTTCTTGTTTCCTCTGTGCTTCCCTTCAGAGGCCTCTACTGGCGGCAGCTCCAATTAATCTCAATACCACTATGACCAAGATTACAGACGCTGCTTGCCAGACTCCCGACTATCAGTCCCCCTATGGGACTCCAATCACAGCTACCCCTGCTATCCAACTGATGCCCTTGTCGGCTTTCATTCCTGCACTTCTAACATTTCGGTTAAAGGTATCTACCCCTCCTTAGAAAAAACCTCTGTGTCTTTAGCATCATCACAAAGACAGCTCCCCGCCCTGGCACAGGCCATGCTCCAAAACCGGCGGGCTCTGGACCTGTTAACGGCTAACAAGGGGGGCACCTGCCTGTTCCTCAGGGAAGAATGTTGTTATTGTATCAATGAATCAAAGATTGTAGAACAAAATGTGGAAGCCTTCATGAAACTACGCAAAGACATGGAAAGGGAAAGTGGGGGCTCCAATTCCCCGCTGACATGGTTTCAAAATCCTATAGTGTCATGGCTCCTCCCACTCTTGGGGCCACTACTAATGATGACTTTACTTTTTTTTTCTTTTTGCTCCTTGCCTCCTGAAATTCACACAGGCTCACATTCAGGAAATGTCTCCTACCACCTTTGACCAACTCCTTCTCCACCCACGTTATCGCATCCCTGCAGAAGACCCTCATAACCAGGCCTGAGCCACCCCCTTGGCTCTCTGCCAGACCAGAGAGCAGTAATGAGGGAGCAGCACCTAGAGAAGGGGTTCTCATAAATGGGCTGGCCCAGGACAAAGAGGAGCGGCGAATGTGCGTGGAGGGGCAAGGGGTGGAATGTAGTTCCCTCACAATCCCTGGGAACCATCCTTATGTCACATCAAGAGCTGGGTGCTTGATTTGTTGCCCCAGCCCCCCAGGACTAACCCCCTTTCAGGTTTCTCTTGTGGCTGCAGATTACCAACTTGAAGGGGACCCAAGACCATGGGACCCGACCCTGGGAGAGGGTTCAGGCTCGCTTGCTCTGTACTGTACCCCACCTTTAAACACTGAGCGCCTACAAAGCCTACGCTTCCCTAGTAAACTTGAAACGCTGGCAACTGCTCTGGGAGACACTGGGAAGAATTGTTTAGTTTGGTTTTCTGCGGGGTTTCTACTTCTCCACGGAGACTTTCCAATTTTTGTCTGACTCCTCCATCTCACATTCTAATTCCTTATGACCCTGGGGCCAGAGTGCCCCCAATCAGTGCTCTTTGGAGTGATCTGTTTACCCTCTGTGGATCAGATCCCAGCAAACTGACCTTCCCAGTTGGGAATCTTCCCCCAGTCGTCTCAACATGGGTTGCTCAGCTCACCACAGGATAAACAGGCGACTGAAGCATCAATTCTGCTTGAGTCTCCTGAGAAAAAAAAGCCTTCTGTGTTAATGTACGTATGCAGACATATGTGAGATTGTAACAGATTGCTCTGAAATGTGCCTGGCTGTGCCCCTGGCTGTCCCCTCACTGCCTCCTGCCATCAGCATCCACTGGTGCAGGAGCTTGAGCAGCGCTGCCTGCTGGCAGCTACTGAGTCATGGCATCCCAGAAGTTCGAGTCTGAAGACTGAGTGAAAATTCCTAAACATTTTTTCTTTAAACCATGTCATCAGTCCATTTCTTCTGTCATTGGGAGGATGGGACGGGGGGACTACTCACAGCACCTGGTGGAGATGTTGGTGGCATGACGTCAGATGGCAAATCTAACTTGTAAAGTGGGGTGTGAGTACAGGGGCTTGCCGTTCTCGTGAGCCTCAACTCTCTTTTTCCTCTCCGCAGTTGAGAGACTACCAAAGGAAAAACACCTTGGGGTCTCCTGCAGGAGTTAAGAAAAAAAGAAGAAACATGGCAGTAGGCCAGAGACAACCACTTCCAGTGGTTGTAAGTCATCTGAAGATGTAAATCTTGCTCAGCCAGGCTTCCTGGGAGAGGGGTGCTCCAGGGGCAGCTGAGTGAGACGTGAGGAACATGAAAGAAGTGGGTAAGAACCGGGTCTGACAGTGGCCTCTCCATAGCACTGCTGGGGATCTGATTTGGGGCAACACTGCTTAAGCTCTCTGTCTACCTGTGAGTCAGGGTGCTACAGCTCTACTTAAATCTAGGCAGCATCCGTGAGAGGACTGTGCATTCATCCCTTTGTGCGGGGCCTGGTGCGCAGTGAGCCTTCAGTACAGGGCGTCGCTATGGACTTCTTGCTCTGGCAATTTCCCTCATCCCCAGCCTCAAGGGGAAGCCAGTCAGTGAGGACACCCTCTCCCTTTAGGGCGGCACAGATGAGCCCCGGGTGCTTGGGATTAGGTGACCTCTGAGGTGGGAGTCCTCTTTGCCGCCTGCTTGCTGGGTGATCCCAGGGAAAGTCACGTCCTTCCCAGGCCTCAGTTTCCTCACCTGGAAGATGAAGTTTTTGGGCCAGATCAGTGTCTTCCAGACTGATCTGGTATCTTTGATCCATCTCTTGGTTCACGTTGCTTTCTGTCTCAGGCGAGGTGGTGAGTGGCCGTTTGGAAAGATGGCGCAGGTCATGGTATGATCCCTCACCCATGTCTCCAGCATCCATTGTCCAGAGCTGCTCTCTTTTCTTCTCTGACCTTCCTGTCTTCTCTAAGCTGCTTTTCTCTGCCTCCCCTTGCCCTTGTTTTTCTCTTTTCACCTCCTGTAGATTCAGGATATTCTGCAGGTGCTGGTGTCCGACCTTAACCGCTCCAATGGGGTAGCGCTCCCCCCATTGGACAGGAGGAAGGTGAGGCCGTGCCGAGACCCCCTCTCTGGCTTGGCCTCTCCAAGCGTGCATGCACGAGGCTTGTCTGCTTGGGGTACTTGGCCTCTGGCTGATTTTATGTTGCCATCAGTAACCCTCAGTGTGTCCACGTCTGCTATTTCACCTGCTTGGTTGATCGTTGTTTTCCTTCCCGCACATCTTTATCATCTTGGAGAAGATACAATACACCGTGAAGGGTGAGAGGTCATTTGGGAAGAGCTTCCAGAGCAGGGGTGTGAGATTTGGGCCTTCCAAGCCTCCAGGGTGAATGCTCAGGGGCCCGTCCTACTGGGAGAGCCTCAATAAACCCCTGCCCCAAACACAGGGCTTGCCATCTGGGCATGTCCCGCAAAGACCAACAGTCCACACTGAAGTTGATTTTTCAAAGTGATGAATTCATTTTAGCTTAGGAGTGGGAAATGCAGGCTTAGGAGAAAGGGGGCTTTTGTTACAGGTGCAAGGACTAAGGTGAGTTTTGTAGCAGAACTGCAAGTGCGTGAGGTTCACCAGAGATGAGTGGCTGGGACATCCTCCCCCACTGTCTTTTAAAAATCAACTGGACACTTACCCATCTCCCATGGGCCCTTGGCAGCAGACACTTTGCTAGGCGGCAAGGTGGGATGTGGCAACTGAGGGAGCAGTTGGCTCTGAAGGGTCTGGAGGCTGGAGGGGTGGCCTTTGAGACTGATGTGTAGAGGTGGGCAGTGTTCATCCCCGTGGAGAGCGGGTGACGTGGGAGTCCCGGGCAGAGGGTGGGTGCAGGAGATGATCGGATTCGGAGCCCAGAGAGCGCTTGGCAAGAAGGTAAGGAGCCTAGGGTGCCCTGGGCTGGGGGATGACCTCTTCCTGATGTGGGAGGGGACACCGAGCTCTGGTTCTCCAGCTGTATTGGGTGGCGTCTCATTGTTTCTTCTGTCTGTCCTGGCCCATCAGAATATGGAGGTGACCGGCTCGCTCCAAACAGAGCAACACACCAAGAGCGAGCTGGCCATGAAACTTGGCCAGCTGTGGGAGAAGCTGGCAGAGCTGAAGGAGCTGGTAAGGCCTGCACTAGCTGGGAAGGGCTCGGAGGCCTCTGGGAGGGAGGTCCTTAGGCCAGGACAGAGGTAGCTCCAACTCAGGGCTGGGGGGCACTGAGGACCCTGCAGTCCTGCCATGTCTGTGACCACCTGTGCCCTAGGCTCTGACATGGAGTGGTGGGTTCCTCGGGACTGCAGGTCACCTCCCTGCTGGAGACATGAGCCAGTAGGGGAGAGACGAGGAGACGTGTAGACATCCTGGTTCCAGACTTGGCTCTGGGTCGCGCTTCACTGAACAGGGCTGAGCCTCAGCATCCTTCACTTCAGAGAGCACTAGAAAGCAGTTCTGCTGCAGTGAAGGAAGGGGCCTGGGCAGGTGGCAAAGTCCCACAGTGGCTGCCTCAGGAAGAAGGGCCCGTGCCTGTCCCCCGCAATTGTGGGTGCAGATCTGGGAGATGACTTGGTGGCGGGAGCCAGCAGCAGCGGTGGTCTCCACTCTGCTGCTCCACCACAAGTCCGTTGTAGCAGTTGCTGCTCAGAACTGCCCTTTTCTGCATGCTTCCTGGGTTATGGGCAGGACCAATTAGATGCAAGCTCTGAGCTGATTGGTGCTAAGTGGTCCAGTCAGCCAAGGATGAAGATGGTCCAGGTCCTCCCTGGTGGCCTAGATGTTAAGTCTCGGCACCATCACCACTACTGCCTGAGTTTGATCCCTGGCCGGGAGCTGACCCACAAGGCGCAGCAGACCTCTCCTGCCTTGCCAGCTGCTGCCCTCAGCAGTGTGTTTCAGTCAGTCTGCCTGTTCTGCTCACTCTATACCTCTGGCCAATACCTCAGTTCTTCTGCACAAAAAAAGAAAAATAGTCCAACCAGACTTGATGTTGGGACACCCTAAAGAGTGATATAAGCCAGGGTTGGAGGGAGCTGAGGGGCTCTGTTCCAACCTCCAAAGAAAGAAGGGGAAGACTCTGTTCCTGGCCTCTCAAGAAAGGAGGACCAGAAGCTGAAAGAAGACAAGCAGCACCCAGTAGCCAACCTCTGCAGGAGGAAGAGAAGATGAAGACCTCTGTCAGAGACTGGGACTCCAGTCCTCAGTCTGACATCACCGGAAAGGAGCAAAGTCTCTGGGCCTCATGTCTGAAAGAGCTGTTTGTTGTTGGTGTTGTCCAGCAGCTCACAAAGAGCTTTTAACACTTGGTGTCTCTGACACAGGCTGGGATCCCAACTGAAAAGGGTAGTCACAGGGCATGAGGATGGGATGCCAGGATAGGCTGCAGTGGCACCCACCTGCCCAGGCTCTAAGACAAGAGAGCTGCCAAAAAGCCCCAAAGCCAAAACCAAGGGCTGGAGCAATACAGTACCCATACGATAGGGGCCTACAGGCTAGAGCCGATGGAAGGATAGTGCCCGGTAGGGGACTCATTAATGTGGTTCTCAACCGTGTGCACAATTGCAAGAGACTTCAGTCTGGAAACAACCACCTTGGGGGCCTCCCCTGGTGGTGCAGCGGTTGAGTGCTGGGCTGTGAAGCTGCTGCCTCTGCTGCCCGCAGCCTCTGCAGCGCGGGTTTGCTGGCTCGATCCCTGACCACCGGTGAGGGTCCCACATGGCGCGACAGACCTCTCCTGCCACCCGCTGCTCCCCTCAGCAATGTACTTCGGTCCTTCTGCCTATTCTGCTCCTTGCTCTGGCTCTGGTGAATTCTCTCACCCTCCCGCGCTTCTGACTTTACCCAGTGCTTATATAAATAAAAAAAAGAAAAAAGTTCTATTTGCAGAACTTCTAACCTCCTGGAACCCCCTGTGCAGAGTAAGCAGGTGCTCTCAGAGACTCCAGCTCCCTTTAGGGTGGCAGGTGCCAGCACACCAGCAGAGGACCTTACACTACTTCAAAGGAAACTGGCACCCCCCTGATCACTGCAGCACTATTTACAGTAGCCAAGCTGTGGAAGGGGTTGTACACAGATAATAGAATACTACTGATCAAGAAATATAAACTCATGCCATCTGGGGCAACATGGATGGAGCTAATAGACATAAGCCCAAAGGAGAAAGACAAAAAGGTCACTTAGATATGGATATAGAGAAATTAAACAAAGGGCTAGGTTAAGCTATCCCTTGAGTCTCCCAGGTGGTGCCTGACTACTGGCTGGGGCTGAGACCAGCCAAGGCTTCCTGGCCTGGCAGCACTGGATGGTGGACTGACCCTCTCTAGTTTGACATCAAACTCATTTGACGACAAAGCCTGACTCCTGCTGACTGAGTGCCCCATTGTCTTGTTTCACCTACACCACCACTGGGTCCCCAGCCTCTGCTGTTTGCTGGTTCTGAGATGGATCTTGTACTTGATGCTGCATGTAATTTTTTGTTTCTTTGTTTTTAGATTCATTTTTAATTTATTTATGCATACGAGAACTGGGATATAGGCCAGAGGTACAGAGGGTGAGAGGATTCACCAGACACAGAGTAGGGAGCAGAATAGGCCAATCCACTGAAATCCACTGCTGAGGGGAGTAGTGGGTGAGACAGGAGAGGTCTGCTGCCCCATGTGGGTTGCTCCCTGGCCAGGAATCAAACTCTGGTCTAAGAAGTGATAGCACTCAGACTTAAACCTTATGCCCCCACGGAGGCCCTGTTTTTATTTTTTTTTACATCTTTTGATATTATTTAAAATAATAGAAGCACTCCTACTGCTCTACTTTCATAATAAACACGCTCCAGCCCTTGGCTCAGGTCAGGTTTACACGTGTCTTTGTCACCTTTACTCAGTGTCCATCTCTCACGACAGGGCAAGCTCCATGTCTCCAGGGTCCTCTCTCTGCTGCCATTGTATCTGCAGGGGAGGCAGCTTGGGGAGGCGGGAGCCAACCAGGGAGAGGGATGCTGGCAAGTGAAGAGGAGACAAAGGCAGAGAACACTTGGGAGCTGCTCCCTGGTTCACTGAGAAAAGCATTTCTCAAAGTGTGGTTGTGGAACCCTTGAAGTCACCCAAAGCCTGTCACAGGAGCCACAAGGTCAAAACTATTTTCTAAATGTCACTTACACACCATTGGCTTTTTCACTATTTTGACATCTGCTGAGGTAAAACTTACTAAAAATGGAGCTTATATTACTAACTGCAGTTATTCTTCACAACTACTTACCTCAGAAACACAACTCCAAGCCAGTTTCATTTCAAAGTGTCTTGGTTGAAGCATTAAAAATTATCTTCATTATTCTGTCATCCTCAAATCCACATTTTACAGCACCTGATGCGATGACACGCAAGTGCACACACAACACTCCTGTTGCGTCCCCAACTACCATGTGCCAAGGAAAATATTTGCATGCGATGAATTAGACAGTTTTTTTTTTGTAGGCAATTACATCTGCACATGAAGGAATGAATGACAAAATCTGTGGCTATTTGATTCGGTTAATTAGACAGACATTGTCCTGAACATGAGTGTGTGCTCCTTTAAGAAAATCAACTGACAATTGCTAACTGACAGTCACTTCACCTTGACCAAATGCAAGTGCTCAGAAAAAAACAGAATCATGGAAAATTGTGTCCCATCACTAACTTGACAACTTCCAGTACTACTTTTACTTTTTGGATTTGTGGTGAAAAATAAAATAAATTCTTTAAAATAATTTGATTCCAGTGTAATGAACATTGAAGAGCTTTATAATTTGTGGAACAATATATTACTTTAAAAAAATCACACATTAAAACTAACTGCAGTTAGTTTTATGCAAGAGAGAACTATGGAAATGTAACTGAATAAGAAATATTTAATGATATTGTTTCAGGTTTCACTTTGCAAATAACCTGGGAGAAAATGCCAGCTGTATAGATTTAATTTAGTATCCAAGTGGAATATTCACAATAATGTGAAAACACTACTTCAACATATTTGTGTGAGGCTGTAGACATTTTTTCATAGACTTCAACCAGAACCACAGCTAAATGCAGAAGGAAACATGAAAATCCTACTGTCTTCTAATGAGACAGACAAGAAAAAACAATGAGACAGACAAGAAAGACAACTGCAAACATAAAACACGTGAAAGATCCACTCTTCCCATTGCCCTGATTAAAAGAAGTTATTTAACAGGCATTGGTTATTGATTATCTATTAACAGGCATTGGATTATTATTATTATTCTAAATGAAACAGCTACATGATCAAACTCAGCTTTATTCCCAGTGTGGTAAGTATGGGGAGCGATACCTCCTAAACAAGATTATACTTGGCGTCCTCCCTAATCTGTATGACTGGACACGGATCCGGAATGGAAAATGACTGAGAATCCCAGACCCAGCGCTTGGGTCACGGAGACAGGGTGAGGAAGCTTGGGGTGAGGAGAGGAAGGGGCAGAGCAAAGCCGCAGATACCCTAGTCTGGTTCTCATAGTTCCAGGCCCCAGGGCTGTGTCTAGGGCAGGAAGGTTACTGTTGGGGATACCCCACTGCCCCCTTAGCCTCCCTTCTGTCTCCACCACCTGTGCTGGGCCCTGGACACTTGTGACTCCTCCCCAGTTCTCAGTCCCAGTGCCTGGAGGTTCCCAGAGAACCAGTCAGCATCACTGCCTGCCCAGGTAAGTCTCCACCCACCAGGCTGGAGTCAGAAGCTCCCCAGACCCCAGCAGTGCTGGTCATGGTGTTATGGGACAGGGAGAGGGGCAGCCCAAACCCCGCAAACCTGCCTATTCTAAATGGGTTCTGCCATCCGCCGCATCAACACAAAACACATGAGACTAATGGGAAGGATCTTTAATAAAACTAGGAAACAATACAGGTAAGGCAAAGAGTCTAGTTTCTAAATGAAGCACCCAAAGTTACCCGTCCCCTCGTGGGTAAAAGTCCATCCATTTGGGATCGGCCCAGAGCAAGGCCCCAAAGCCTGCTACAAGTCTAAAGCATCTTCCAGTGGGGACCCACAGAAAAGGGTCACAAACAACCAGACAAGCCCAGAAGGAAAAGAGCAAAATCAACATCAAGATAAAAGCTGCCATTGTCACCTCCCCACGGTCTCACCCACATCTGTGTCACCCAGTCCACGACCAATAGGCAAGCGCAGTTTCTTCACGTGTCTCTAGGCTCCATGTGCCTCCTCCAGGTCTCCTGGCTCCATCCTGCTTCCTTCCTTCCTCAGTCTTTTCTGCAGCTTCTCCTCTTCCTGCTCAGCTCCACCCTCCCTTGGGTGGGGCAGGGAACCTCCCCCTTTCCTGGGGACCACCCTGTTACAGTTCGACAGCGACTCCCCGGGCCAGAGCGCGGAGCCGCGGGCCCCTGGGCGGGCGGGCGGGCGGGCGGGAGGGTCGGGCGAGGAGACGCGGCTCCGCAGACACTTGGCGCGGAGGCTCCAAGCGCTCCTGGAGGCCCCGCGCGGCCGCCGCAGCCAGAGCCGCCCCCGCCCCCCGCCCCGAGTCTCGGGGCCCCGTGACCCCCGAGGCCGTGGCCCCTGCCAGGCCTCTTGACCAGGGAAGAGCCCGCGGGACTTTCACCCTTTAGGTTTTATTTAAGTTCAGGATTATTCAGGGCGGGAGATCGGGTGCGGGCAGGAGACCACGGGGTGACTGAAGGCCGGGCTCAGGGTCTCCCACGGTCCAGAGGACGCTGGGCTGCGCCGCGGGGCCCGACGGCGCCTCCCCCGCGGGCACGACCAGCTCCCCACGAGGCGCCGGGGACGCGCCCTGGGCGGGGACCTGCGCGCCTGGACCCGGCGGGCCCGCGGCTCAGCTCCCCGGCGCGAGGGGGAGGGGGAAGGTCGGGCAGAGCAGGACGGGAGCAGCCTGGGGGCGGGTGCGTGGAGGGGCCCCCAGACTCCTGGGGATGGGGAAGGAGGCGCCGCAGCTCAGAGGTGAGAGGGCTGCGGGGCTTTGATCTCCCTGAGGCGCGCACCCCGCAGGGAAATGGAATCATGGTGAGGAAGCGCCCCCTTCTGGCCAGAGAGGGAGCTGTCGGCCACGTTTTCCAGCTCTGGGATGGAGACTGGCCCAGAGGCTGCTACTTTTTCTGTAGGACAGTTAAGGAATCCAGTTTCTCCTGAGAAAGAGGGGAGACCACCCCTGAAATCACCCTTCACAGGATCCTTTTGACCGGCAGCCATCTTAGGAACAATGAGTTTCTCTCTCGAGATCTTGTTTTTTGGTCAGAGAGCATTTTTGGAGATCTCCCTCCTGCCTGTCTGTGTCATCACCCTCCACCCAGGTCAGCAACAAAATGCTCAGAGACCTGCATCCCACCCAGGGCTCTCACCTGCTATACCAGACTCCCAGATGAGGCTGGTTTCTGGGGTTTGTGCCCCTCCCTCCATATTCACCGTTCTGTCCACTGCAGGATGATCACATGAGGCTGCTTCAGTGTCCATGGAGGAAACACAAAGCATGAAATTTCTGATTCTTCCCACTCAGGCCCCCAGTCGCCATATGTGACCCATCACCCCATCTCTGGGCATGAGGTCAACCTGAGGTGCTGCGCCCTGGGTTTCTACCCTGCGGACATCACCCTGGCCTGGCAGGGAGATGAAGAGGACATGGCCCCAGGAAATGGAGCTTGTGAACATCAGGCCAGGGAGGGGGGATGGAAACTACCAGAAGTGGGCAGCTGTGGAGGTGTCTTCTGGAGAGAAGCAGAGATACACATGCCATGTGCAGCATGAGGGGCTGATTGCACCCCGAGTCCTGAGAAGGAGTAAGGAGGGAGATGTGAGCACACGGCTGACTCAGGGGCATCAGAAGGATGCCCTTCTCCCTTCTGGAGACCTTCAGAGGGTCAGACTGAGGCCTCAGGTTCAGGGTCTGACCTTCTCTTCCCTTTCAGTTTCCCCTCCTCAGTTCTCCATCCTTGCTGTCGTCCTCATTTCTGGCTTGGTTTTCTTTGTTGGTGTGCTCATTGGACACAAGGTGGCTTCATGTATGAGGGGGTAAAAGAAGTTCTCAGGTAGGGAAGGGAGTGGGGAGATCTTGTCCACTGGGGGCTTTCATGTCCCAGGGAGAACTTGCCCTGCCTGGTTAATGGGAAGTACCATCCACACACGTGTGTTGCCCAGAGGGTATTTGGTTCAGTCCCCTCTCATCTCCTTTCTTCATTTTTCCCAGTCCTGACCTGGGTCTTTACTCACAGTTCTGGAAACTTCCCTGTGGTGCAGGATTAGATGATTCCTTTAGCCTTCTGACCTGACTCCTCCCTGGTCTCGCATGATACTTCTTCCCACAGGAGGACAAGGAGGAAGCTACACTCAGGCTGCAAGTAAGTGTGTTCAAGGGTTGGATCCTTGAGCCCCTGGGGACAGTGTAGATGGAGCCCATGGGGGAGTCACTCTCATCAGTTCCTTCTGTGGTCTCATCTCTGACCAAGTTTTGATGTGTTCTCCCCCACCAGCCATAGTCCCAGTGCTCTGAAGTGTATCTCAGACCTTAAAGGTGAGACCCTCGAAGACTGCTGGGGGGCTGGGGTTTGTGGCACAGTGGCTGGGACAAGATTATGGGGATGCTTTCAGGAGGACATCCTGAGAATGCAATGGACCATTGATATTGTTAACACTGAGGTAATTCACCTGAATTTCTTCATCATTATTTTCTTTCAGGGTATTAGACAGCCTTCCGTAGGCCTGAGTGTTACAGGATTTCTTTTCGCCCATATTGTGTGGCTTTATGATCCCCTGGTTTAAACCTTCACACCTGCAAGAACGGCCCATATCCAAAAGACCAGAAACAACAAGTGCTGGCAAGGATGAAAAAAGGGGACAGTCGTGCACTGTTTTTGGATAAAGACGGAGCCAGCCCTTATGGAAACAGTACTGAGGTTTCTTAAAGAGTGAATGTGGTTCTGCCATTGGACCCAGCAATTCTACACTGAGGATCTACTCACAGAGGATAAATACTCTCCTGTGAAGGGACCTGCACTCCTGTCACCACTGCAGCACTATTTACAGTAGCCAAGCTATGGGAACCACCTGAATGCCCCAGACAGGTGGGAAATTAAGAAGAAGCTGGCATTACACGTGTACATATATGTACATATACAGATGACTCCAAAGGAGATGAACATTGGGGTTGGGGGAGGGAGCTGTCAGGGGTGAAGATGCCACCACATCCTAGCAGGGGCCAGGCTGGGGGGAGGGGTCCTGCCCAGCTCTTTACATCTCAAGGCAACCATGAGATATTTCTAAACCTCCTCCTCTTCTTCAGGTCCAATGCTTTTTTAGTCCTGCTCAGAAGCTACTTCTGCATGGACCTGTATTTACAGAGGTGTTGTTCTGACACACTTTACTCTGTGTGCGATTTGAATTAATTTATTCTGGGGCTGGATGTTATTTGATTTCCCATCATCTTATCCTGCCATTCCTCTTACACACACACACACACCCACATACATACTCCCCTCTCCTTGGGAACTAGACCCTCACTCAGCACTGGGGTTACTCTGACCCTCTGTCTCTGGTTCCCCTCACAGCCGCCCTCTCTGTAGTGTCTCTACTCAGCAGTGTTTGAGCAGCCCCAGGAGTCCCTGCACCTCCTGCCTCTGACCTTGAGGGAAACCAGCCCCTCAGCCTGCTTGACAGTGAGGAGGTAAAGGCAAAGTCCTGAGGTCAGTGACTGATGGAGGAGACAATTTCTTTTTACCTTCACGGTATTATTCAATTGAGGTCAGCATTGGTTTACACACTGCATGTGTTGAGGCGAGGGTCACACCTCTTCAGATGTTTGTTACCACATCACACCCACACTAACGGCACCCACAGTCTTAACCATAGCCCATTGGGCCCTCTTCCTACTTTGTTTCCTACTCTTACCCCCAGCCCATAACTTCCATTCTGTAGTCATATATATAGAGTATGTTTTGGTTTAGTTTCATCTGTCCCTGCTTTGTTTCTTTATATTACAAATATGAAATCATCCAGTACTTAACTTTCCCCTTCAAACTTATTTCATTTAGCACAATCCCATTCATATCTATCCATGTTGTTGCAAATCCATTATTTCATCTTTTTCACAGCCGAGTAGTATTCCATTGTGTATATAGCTTGTGTTCTTTATCCCCTCATTTGCCGTTGGGCACTAAGGTTGTCTTCATCGCTTGGTTATGGTAGACAGCACTGCAGTGACCATAGGAGGCACATATTCCTTGGAATTAGTGTTTTTACCTTCTTTGGATAAATACCAAGGAATGGGATGCTTGACCATGTGACAGGTCTATTTTGAGGAACCTTCATTTTTTTTTTTTTCTATAGGGTCAGGACCAATGTGCTATCCATAGAAAAGAGAGGTTCCAGGTTACCGCCCTGCCCAAGGAAAGGTGGGGCTGAGCAGGGACGAGAAGCTAAGGAAGAGGAGGAAGACGTGGAGTGAGATGAGGAAAGGACTGGAGGAGGCGCATGGAGCAGAGAGACAGGTGAAGAAGAAACCACACTTGCTTCTCACTTGGACTTGTGCCAGGGAGCTGGGGACTTGGAAAGAGACACGTGAAAGACAAAAACGTGAATGAGAGACCCATCGGGAGGCTGACCCTTTCCCATGGGTCTCTACCAGTAGGTGCCTTAGCCTTGTGGCAGGCCTTTGGGCCCCAGTGGGCCTGCTTTGTGCCAAGCCTGTTTGGCTGGGCATTTACCCATGAGGGGACGGGTAACTTTGGGTGCTTCACTTGGGAAATATTCTAACTATATTCTTTCTCTTCTCTCTCTCTACTGCACTGATTCTCTATTTTATAGTAATTATATTAAAGTTCTTTTCCATTGAAGGTCTTATGCTTTAGAGTATGTTTTGTCTTTATACAGCTGTTGGCAGATCCCATATAGAGTGTGCGGTTTTCAGGGTCCAGGGAACCCCTCATTCTGCCCACTAACAGGATCAGACATCATTCCCACCCACCATGTGCCAGAGTTCCTTTTCTTCCACACCCTTCAATGGGCCATTCTCACAGTGTGAGGTGGTAAGTCATTATGGTTTCAATTGGCATTTTCCTGACCGCACATGACCAGCATTTATCCATGTACCTATTGGCCACATGTGTGTCTTCTTTAGAAAAAGTACCTATTTAGCTCCTCTGCCCGTTTTGAGTTGTTTCTTGTTTTGGAGTTCTTTGTAGATTTTGGATATTAACTCCTTGTTGGATTGATGATGTGCAAATAGTTTCTCCGATTTGATATTGTCCTGTCATTTTAATGCTAGTTTCCTTCACTATGTGGAAGCTTTTTAGTCTGATGTGATTCTATTGGTTTCTTTTTGCTTTTGCTTCCTTGGAGCACAGAAGGCATTATGGGCAGTGAAAATACTCTGCATGATATTCTCATGGTGGACACAGGTCATTATACATTTGTCCAACACCCTGAGAATGGACAACACCAGAGTGAACCCTGAGAGAAATCATGACTTTGTGACTGTGACATGCAGGTCCATCACTTGTAATTAACGTGTCAGTCTGGTCTTAACATGTGATTTAGACATGATGTATGAAGAGTTTTATAAATTGAGGAATAAAGTGTAATTTACTTTAGAAAGCATATTTCATGCTCATACAAGGACATTTAAACAACACTCAAGGATAAACATAAGTCATTCCCCTCCATCCCCAAGACCCCAGTCAGCCAATGTCTGCTCAAAACCAGTTAGCAATTTATCTTTTCTCTTCTAATATATCTCCATGCGCCTGTCTGGGCAATAGTGTTTGTTTTCCCATCAGTAAAGGATTTCAGGTCAGAGAGTGGGGGGAAACATTTGCAAATCACAAATCTGATAAAGGACTGTATCTACAAATAATGCCTAAAACTCACTGATCAGAAAGAAATAACCCAATTTTAATAAGGACAAAAATAATGTAATAAATGAATGGCACCTCATCTGTAAAAATGTACAAAATTTCCTTACAAACAGCAACTTTAGTCATAGAAAAGTAAAAATATGAACAGATGCTCAATATCATAGTTAAGAACAACAGTGATACCATCACACCTAGGAGAGACTGAAAATGCAAATGCTGAACAATACCAGGTGCTGTCCAGGGTGTGCAGAACAGGAATCTCATCAGGTTCATTGTAAAAGATTCTTAGGGGCTGAGAGACACATCAGAGCCCTGGGCACTGCTGCTGCCGGGTTGAGAACAAAACACACCTGGTCAGAAATGAGACCACAGGAGGGAGTGATGAGGGTGACTCTCCCATGGAGTCCATTTACACTGTCCCCAGGAGCTCAGAGATCAAACCGCTGATCCACACTTACCTGCAGCTTGAGTGTAGATTCCTCCTTGTCCTCCTGTGGGAAGAAACATCATGTGAGACCAGGGAGTGGTCAGGTCAGAAGACCTAAAGGAATCTTTTAATCCTGCAGATCAGGGAAGTTTCCAGAGCTGTGAGTAAAGACCCAGGTTAGGACTGGGAAAAAAATGAAGAAAGGAGGTGAGGGGGACCAAATGCCCTCTGGGTACCACACATATGTGAGGATGGTACTTCCCATTAACCAGGTAGGGCAAGTTCTCCCTGGGACTTGAAAGCCCCAGTGGACAAGATCCCCCCACTCCCTTCCCTACCTGAGGGTTTCTTCCTCCACATCACAGCTGCAGCCACTGCAGCTCCAGTGAGAACAGCTCCAAGGAGAACCAGGCCAGCAATGATGCCTGCGGTGGGCATGAAGGACTGAGGGGGCACTGGAAGGGAAGAGAAGATCATACCCTGAGCCCCAGACCTTATTGTGACCCTCTGAAGTTCTCCAGAAGGGCTCCTGATGGCCCTGAGAACAGCCTCTGTGCCCACATCCTCCTCCTCACCCCATCTCAGGACTTGGGGCTCCAGCAGTCCCTCATGCTGCACGTGGCATGTGTATCTCTGCTCCTCTCCAGAAGGCACCACCACAGCCACCCACTTCTGGAAGGTTCCATCTCCCCCAGGCCTGGTCTCCACCAGCTCCATCTCCTGGGTCAGGTCCTCCCCATCTCGCTGCCAGGTTAGGGTGATATCCGCAGGGTAGAAGCCCAGTGCCCAGCACCTCAGGGTGACCTCATGGTCATTGTAGGGGTGGTGGGTCATGCGTGTCTTTGGGGGATCTGAGGTGGTAAATCAGAAAATTCACTTTGTGTTTCCTCCATGGACACTGAAGAAACCTCATGAGGCCATCCTCACAATGGACAAGACAACCGGTGTGGCAGGAAGAAACATAAAATGTAAAAAACAGGCTAATCTGGGGGAATCTGTGAGATTCTCTTATTCCTTAGAAAGTTCTAGAATGAGGATGAAAACCCAGGGTAGGATGAAGCAGAGGGAGTGGAACACAGACTTTTTATTCCTGACCTGGGTGGAAGGTGAATGACACAGAAAAGCAGGAATCACATAACTGACAATGTTCTCAGACCAGAAACAAGACTGAGAGAGAAACTGGTGGTTCTCAAACAGGCCCCTGGTCAAAAGGACCCGGTGACGTGTGATGTCAGGGACTGTCTTTCTCAGGAGAGACGGGATCCCTTCCCTGTCCTTCAGGAGAAGCCGGAGTCTCTGGGAGTCTCTCTAGTGCAGAACATGAAACCCAGGGGAGTCCCCCTCTCAGGACTAGAGAGAGGACTCATTTCCCGCAGTGACTCCAGGCAGGGGGGGACCGGGAGGCCTCCAGGCCCCTCTTACCCGTGCGCTGCAGAGTCTCCTTCCCGTACTCCAGGCATGTGCGCAGCCACCTCAAGCACCTGCCCTCCACAAAGTTCCTGAATCTCTCTGCCTCACCCCGGGCCTCCCACTCGCGCAGGGTGATCTGAGCGGCCGTGTCCGCTGCAGTCCAGGAGCGCAGGTCCGGGTTTAGGGCCAGGAAATCGGTGCCATCGTAGGCGAACTGCTCATACCAGCCGAGGAGGCGCCCGTCGGGCCCCATGTCGCAGCCGTACATGTTCTGGAAGGTGTGAGAGCCTGTCCCTGCCCCGTCACCCCACCCGCACCCCCTCCCGCCCGGAATAAACTAAAACAAAATGAAAAGGGGGTGAAAGTCCCGCGGGCTGTTCCCGGGCAGGTTGCAGAGAAGCCTGGAGGGGGAGACCCTGAGCGACCCCCGTGGGTGGGGATGGGGGTGCTGACCCGGCCCGGACCCGCGCCAGCTCACCGGTCTCGCTCTGGTTGTAGAGGCCGCGCAGGGAGTCCAGCTGCGCTCGGAACCACTGTGCGCTGTCCCTTAGGATCCGCGTCTCCTCCTCCCACTCCTCCTGCTTCTCCTGCTCCACCTGCCCCGCCCAGGGCGCCAGCGGCTCCGCGCTCTGGCCCGGAGAGTCGCTGTCTAACCGCCCGACCTGCGTGTCGTCCACGTAGCCCACCGAGATGAAGCGGGGCTCCCCGAGGCCGGGCCGGGACATCGCGGTGGAGAAAAACCTCAGGGAGTGGGGGCCTGGGGGCGGGAGGGGAGACCCGGCCTATTCTTCTCCCCTTCGGGGGCTCGAGTCCCAGGGGGCGCCCACGAGACAGAAAGTGGGTGAAAGACGAGTGAGAGTGAAAAGCGGCTGCGGGACGAAAATGGCCGGGACTCGGGGGGCCAGAGGAGGCTGGGGTCTCGGGGGACGGAAAGGGGCCAGGACGGGGCGGGCCGAGGTGGGGGACAACTAGGGCGGCGGCGAGGTCGCGCCTTTCCCACCCCCGCCCGCGCCCTCGCTCCCGCCTCTGGGAGCACCCTGTCCCCTCCCGACCCGCACTCACCCGCCCGGGTCTCCCTCGGGGCCGCGGCCACCGCGAGCAGGAGCAGGAGGGCTGCGCCCCCCATCCCCCAGGACGCGCCCCCACCCGGGCTGGGGAGACGGAGTCCCGGGGGTGGGTGAGGGCTTTGGAACGGGAGCCGCGGGGCTGCTGATTGGCTGCTCCGGAGACCTCCAGGCAATGGGGAGTGAGCCCTGGGGTGAGTCACCAGTATCCAGGAGGGAGGAGACGACACAAACAGAGAGCGAAACTGGGGTGATAGGAAACCCCAACAGTAACTTCCAGCCCCAGACAGCGCCCTGGGGACTGAGACTGTTACTGAGCAGCCCCGATATAAAATGAGTTGCCTGACTGTGGGTCCCTACCCGCGCGCTTAAAAGGGACTTATTAATACTCCACTGCAGGCACACACAAAAGGTTAACAAAAGGCTTATTTACAAGGGAAAGGGAAATGAGGAAATGTCCAACTCAGGGAGAAAATAGGGAAATAAAGTCTTTAATGCGTCCCACCCGATCCGCAGACCTGGAAACCCAATGGCACTCTGAGAGCTGGCCGGGCAAAGCGAGCTGGTGGAGAGCCAATATGGGGGCCCTCCAAAGCCCACATGTCTTGTTTTATACCAAACCTGGCTGCTTAACCCCACCCTCAGGTTCCAGCAACCTTCCCTTAGGTGGTGACAGGATTTGTCTTTCCCAATGTCCTGATGGCTTTGGTCTGGAGTGGGGGTGGAGTCCACAAAGCCTGCATGGGATTAGCTAAGGACATCCTTTTCCCCTCAACAAGACCTTGAGAGCCACACCCCCAATCCCACCCCCGCCCAGACCTGGGACTTTGCTGCCCCCTCCTCTCCTGTACCAAGACCTTTGTCACACTGTTGCCTCCCTGAATCCAGGTCCAGGAACTGGGTCAGCAATTCTCAAACATTTTCCTTTCAAGATGTCTCTGCAGTCTCACAAATTATTATGGATCCCATGTATAATTTTTTATGTGGGTTATAGCTTTAAATATTTACTTTACTAGAATAAAACCTTTCAAAAAGATGTTATTATGCTGGGAGCCATGCTACAACTGTCGTCTGACAAGGGTCGGGGCATGGGGCAGATTCCTGAAAAGTCAGGAATCTCTTTAGCTGACTCATGCTAAGTCTCATTTGTTTATGGCTAGTTTCTACCATTGTTAAAATACACATTTAAAAGCAAAACTGCAAATGCTGTTTGATCAATTACAGAATAACCAATTTGACAGCAAATGGCGCATGATTCATTGATAACACTGGTTAGTTAGCATACAAATTCTAGACACAGGAAAAGGGGAAGGATGCAGATCTTTGAGACTGGCCCAGGAGAACAACCAGCCTAGCAGGCTGCCAGGCCTTGTTTAGACATGCTTGTTAAGGAAGCAAGCTTGTCTTTTACTGACATTTCCATGTCTATGGCTCTTTACAGGGAAAGATTCCCTTTTCCTTAACTGTTCCCTTTCAGTGACAATGGGTATGGTAGCTGTTGGAGTATGCATTCAAGAGTAAGCCAACAACAATTTTGTGACTGGTTAAGCTAATAACCTTGACAGCACAAATAATGCACTTGGAAATAGTCAATGTTACAACTACTGATATGTCACGTATTAACCATTCTGAGAACCAAAAGCTATAACCATCTCTGGCCCTGCCTCTGATGAAATATTTGTAGTTCCTTAAAACAACAATCAGCAATCTTACAGAAAAAGGAATTTTCCCTTGATCTTAAAGTTAGATATGTAAACTAGGCTGAATAAATAAGTAGAGGAGTAATAGGTTAGATTCTGTTAGATTAGGAGAATTCCTCCCTTAATTGAGAGCTTGGGGCTAGTGAAGAGTCAGTGTGGCTTGTCTGGCACTGATGCCCTCCATGCCCTTGGTGCCTTAATATTGAATCAGTATTTTATTAAAACAATATACTATTAGATGATGATTTCTATATAAAAGCCTTGTGTTTTTTGCTTTAATCATATTGTTACAAAGCAGCCCCGATATAAAACGGGTTGCCTAGCTGTGGGTCCTCATGTTAGGGGGAATGGATATCCTGAGCTAATCCCATACAGGCTTTGTGGACTCCACCCCCACTCCAGACCAAAGCCATCAGGACACTGGGAAAGACAAATCCAGTCACCACCTAAGGGAAGGTTGCTGGAACCTGAGGGTGGGGTTAAGCAGCCAGGTTTGGTATAAGAACGTTGGGGCCTTGGGGCCTTGGGGGCTCTTGCTCTCTTGCTCCCTCCTGGCTTCAGAGCTCCTGGCTCATGCCAGCTCTCAGAGTGCCATTTGGAATTCCAGATCAGCGAATCGGGTAGGACACATTTAAAATTTTGTCTCCCACTGATACCGGAATTGTCAGGTCTAGTCTCCCAGCCAGGAACGGATCCCAGGCTGCAGAGCAGCGCTGAGCCCCAGCCACTAGACCCCCCAGGGTTGCTGTCTCACGAAGCCGCAGCAGGAACTTCGCAGATGCTCAGGCAAGCAAGCGAGAAGAGGCAGGTTCGTTTATAGAAAGAAAAAGTTTATTGAGGAGGAAAAGAGCAGAAATAAAGTGGGACTCCCAGGCCAGGGAACCAGGCCTGGGAGGGGCAAGGAAGCCAAAGTGGAATTGTGTTTCAGGGAATATATACCTTTTTTCCCTCATTATTCTAAAACTTCACCAGTCTCTCTGTGATTGGTTAGTTTTCGGCTGTCTCACTTAATTTGCTACTGAGTGGGGATCTTCACATTCCTTATCTAACAGCTTTCTCTTTCCCCATTTGTTGCATCTTTAATTTATGGCCCAGTCCTCTGGATGGGCATCCCTGCATTGAAGTTAAACAGCTGCCCTTCTAATGTGACCATAAATTAAACCACTCTCCATTTCTCCAATCTCTGCCTCCCTTTACCACCTGAAGGAAACCAGGACCAGCATTAACAATGTTGTCCTTGGTCCTGGCATGTTTGTTTTTCCTAATGGAATTGGTTATATTTCTTTGGTTGTCCTTATCTCTGAAGCCTCCCTAAATTCTTCCGAGGTCCCCTCCTGCACTGTCCCTAAAACTGCCTAATAACCCTAGCTTGCCCTGTCTCACCACTTTTCTCCCTGAGTTGTATATTTCCTCATTTGCTCTTCCATTAAAAATAAACCTTTTATTAATCTTTCATGTGTGTGCCTGCAGTATTTTTTTTTTTAGATTGTTTTTATTTTTTTATTTATTTATACAAGCACTGGGTACAGTCAGAAGCGTGGGAGGGTGAGAGAATTCACCAGAGCCAGAGCGGGGAGCAGAGCAGGCAGAAAGACGGAAGTACACTGCTGAGGGGAGCAGCGGGCGGCAGGAGAGGTCTGCGCGCCATGTGGGACCCTCCTCAGGTGACCGGGGAGTAGCCGGGGATTGAACCAGCGCTGCAGAGGCTGCGGGCAGCTTTGCAATCCAGCGCTCAACCACTGCGCCACCGGGGAGGCCCGCCTGCAGTAGAGTATTGATAAGTCCTTTTAAGTGCCTGGGTGAGGACCCACAGTCAGGCAACCCATTTTGTATCCGGGCTGCCCTGAAACATTCACCTGCGCGCTTCTAATGCTCCAGATTTTTTTTTTTTCTTTTGGCTTGGATAATGGACTATTTTCCAGTAATGGAAAACTGTCATACTGGACATTCATGGACAATGCTGCTGACTAATTGTTGCTTCTCTTACACACATTGTAACCCTGAAAAAAGACTGTCTCCTAAGACTACACCCTGAGATCTGTGCCACCATAGATATGGTGGAATAAAAATTAAAAGGGGTGATTGTAACAGGGTGGTCCCCAAGAAAGGGGGAGGTTCCAGGCTCCCTGCCCCACCCAAGTGGAGGGTGGAGCTGAGCAGAGAGAGAGGAAGCTGCAGAGGAGACTGAGGAAGTAAGGAAGCCTGATGGAGCCAGAGGAGGCACATGGAGCCGAGAGACACGTGAAGAAACTGCACTTGCCTTTTGGTCGTGGACTGGGTGACACAGATGTGGGTGAGAGACCCGTGGGGAGGTGGCAATGGCTGTTTTTATCTTGATTTTGATTTTGCTCTTTTCCCTCCAGACTTGTCTGGTTATTTCTGATCCTTTTCTGTGGATCCCCACTGGAAGATGCTTAAGACTTGTGGCAGGCTTTGGGGCCTTGTTCTGGGCCAATCCTGCTTGGGTGGACTTTTACCCACGAGGCAACGGGTAACTTTGGGTGCTTGATTTAGAAACTATATTCTTTGCCTTTTCTGTATTTTTTCCTAATTGTATTAAAGTTCCTTTCCATTAAAGTCTCATATGATTTGTGTTCATGCAGTGGATGGCAGAACCCATTTAGAATAGGCAGGTTTGTGGTGTCTGGGCTGCCCCTTTCCCTGCCCTGTAACAATATGGTTATATGTTAGTCTCAACTTTATAGGTTAGTTAGAAAAAATCCCTGTGTCTCCCTTCCCCCAGGTAACTTCCTGTCCTTTGTTTCCCCAGCCCTTAGTTAATCCTTCACTGTAGTAAATACAGAAATGTTAGTCTCAGTCAGGTAAGTTTTTGCTAGTAATAAAATGATTAAGATAAATAACTATTCTAAGAACACTTTTGTTTAGCAACTGTGCCTTCTTCAAAATAAAGAATGTTACAACATCTGCTGAAGGGCAAATAACCCCCTGGCTGTTCTAGAGGAAGATGTGATGATTGTTATCTTCCTGCTCTAATACATATGCTTATGTGCTCTGGGTTTGCTTGTAAGGTATAAATAAAGGGGTGCTGAGACCCTCAGCAGGATGATGTCTGCACCCTGATCAAGTGTTTGCATCTCCTCACTCCCTCTCCCCCTAACCCCTCAGATTTGTCCATGCCCTCTCATCCTTACAGGAACCCCTCACAGGACAGTCTGCCGAGGCTGGTCCCTGGCATTATTACTTCTTTACTTTAGAATATTAATAACCAATGTATGCTAACAAAGCATTTTTAAGAAAATAACTTTCTGTAAATGTAAGGATAATTGTATAATTGTATGATTTTTTTTTTAAAAAGTTACCTATTGTTTCACTACTGAAAGGTCCATGCAGGAGGCCTGAATACAAAAACCCACCAGAAAGCCCACCTGGGAACAGGAATGCAGAAGCCTGCCTAGAGGATTCAGATAATGAATCTCCCCTGCCCTACAAATCTTTTCAGGGACCTACAAACCCAGTCTCCCACCTGACCTCTCCTCACCCTATAAAACCCTGCTTCCCCCTGACAATGTGCGCGGCTTCACAGACCCCCACCTTGGGTCCCTGAGGTCGTCAGGGGTGCAATAAATTTTCCCTTCCTTTGAGAAATTTAGCCTGGCTCTCCTTTACTTTATCTCTCTGAACCTTTCATCTGGTGCATTGGCCGGGAACCGGGTTCGATCCCGCGTGGGGATCCTGCCCTGTCCCAAACCCTCCACTCTCCCTCTCCTTCACTCTCTGTCTTTCTACCTCTCCCCGTGGAACTGGAAGCCTGCAACCCCTCCGAGCTCACTAAGGCTTAACGGCCACTGATACACGACCCGGGGCACCCTCCCTGCGGGAGAACAGGCCCTCGCTGCCTCTCATGCCACGTGAGCGGAGCAGGGACTTGCTCTAGTCCCTTACTGGGCTTCCTGGTAACTCCAATCCATGTGGCCACTTCCACCTTAACTTCCCATCTCTCTTGGAGGGGCCATCCTCCTCTTCCTCCTGTGGGCCCACCTTCTCTTCCTAGGCACTTCGCCAAATAATCGCGAAGAATGAAAAGACTCGGCCGGCCTGTGGACCACCAGCGCTTGGCTCGTGACTCTCCCAGGGTGAGCTGTTGCTTCTAAGGTCCCTCGGACTGTTAGGGGGAAAGGATGTCCTGAGCTAATTCCATGCAGGCTTTGTGGACTCCACCCCCACTCCAGACCAAAGCCATCAGGACATTGGGAAAGACAAATCCTGTCACCACCAAAGGGAAGGTGGCTGGGACCTGAGGGTGGAGTTAAGCAGCCAGGGTTGGTATAAAAACCAGACACGTGGGCCTTGGGGGGCTCGCTCTCTGGCTCGCCTCCTGGCTTCAGGGATCCTGGCTCGCGGCCAGCTCTCAGAGTGCCATTTGCGATTCCAGATCGACGGATCGGGTAGGACGCATTTAAAACTTTGTCTCCCACTTTTCTCCCTGAGCTGTACATTTCCTCATTTCCTCTTCCCTTGTAAATAAACCTTTCATTAACCTTTCATGTGTGCCTGCAGTAGAGCATTGATAAGTCCTTTTAAGCGCGCGGGTGAGGACCCACAGTCAGGCAACCCGTTTTGTATCAGTTATAGGTCCCAGCCACCTTCCCTTTGGTGGTGATGGGATTTGTCTTTCCCAATGTCCTGATGGCTTTGGTCTGGAGTGGGGGTGGAATCCACAAAGCCTGTATGGGATTAGCTCAGAACATCCTTTCCCCCTAACATAGGTGCTGCCCTATAACAGGATCACGGGGGTTTCTTCATTTTATTCAGCGATTGCTACCCCCTCCTGATCTGCGCTTTCCATTTGGGGTTCCCTCTGAAGTGAGACGTCTCCTCAGAGGAACGACCTCTCCTATTTCTTGGAGGTAAAGAGGACGGCAGTATGCCTCCTTCCCCTTTCACTCTCCCGCTCGATTCCCTGAGGATCGGGCCAGGGACACTGGGACGCCGGCCTCCCTCCCCGACCCTCCGTTTGAGATCCTAAGAGGGACACTCACTATGGAATCAACGGAATCCCACATTCTGGCAGACACCCCCTTGGGGTGCCTCCTATAGGCCCTTGGCCCTCTACATTTAAAGCCAGATGTGAGACCTAAGTGCCTCATTTTTTATTGCACCACGGCCTGGCCCAAATATGAACTGGACAGTGGCTCTTGGTGGCCGGAAATGGGCTCTTTTGACCCCAAAATTCTAACCGAATTAGACAACCTTTGTCGTAGGCAGAAAAAGTGGCCCGAAATTGCCTTAAGCCCAGGCTGTCTTTCTCTTGCACTCCACCCCTTCCCTCCCTCCTGAAAACCTGCCATATTTTTAGTCTCGAGACTCCTCTCAGACTCTTCGCCCTCTCCCAACCCCAAGGAGGAAGCAATACCCCTTAAAGGAGGAGGCCTTGAGGGGAATTGAACCAGTATTGAAAATGTTCCTTCAATCTGGACTCATTCAGCCCTACCGCTCACCGCACAACACTTCGATTCTGCCAGTGAAGAAACCCCATATGGGCGAGCCCCACTTTGTCCAAGATTTAAGGGCCATTAATGACATTGTTTGGGATTTACATCCCACCATGCCTAATCCCTACACCTTATTAACTGCCATACCTGGTGACTTCGGGTGGTTTTCAGTATTAGACCTTAAGGATGTCTTTTTCTGTATCCCAATAGATGTCCAGCATCAACTGCTTTTTGCCTTTGAGTGGCAAAACCCTAAGAGCACTCTCCAGTATTGCTGGACTATGCTTCCACAGGGGTTTAAGAACTCCCCAACTATTTTTGGGGAAACACTGGCCAGGGATCTCAGGAAGGTTCAATTAAACCAGGGTGTCTTGTTGCAATACGTAGATGATTTATTGATTGCAAGTCCAGACTACAAATCTTGTCTGGAAAATAACATAGTGGTACTGAACCACCTGGCAGAATGTGGCTATAAGGTGTCACCTCAAAAGGCACAGATCTGTAAACAAACTGTGACGTATTTGGGGTTTGAAATTAAGAAAGGCAGATGGAACCTGATGACAGAAAGGAAACAGGTAATTTCAGCCCTTAAGCTCCCCAGCAACCGGCGAGAGTTGCGTGGATTTTTGGGCATGGCTGGGTTTTGCAGAATTTGGATTCCTAACTTTGGATTAATAGCAAAACCCTTATATGATGCTCTCAAAGGCCTGGACTCTGAACATTTGTCTTGGACTCCAGAATGTCTAAAGGCCTTTGATGAAATAAAAGTAAAGTTGATCTCAGCACCAGCATTAGGGCTTCCAGATCTTAGGAAGCCATTCAGACTTTATGTACATGAGAGACAGGGAGTTGGCCTAGGAGTGCTAATCCAATTGTTGGGGCCAGAAATGCAGCCTGTTGCATATCTGTCCAAACAACTGGACCACACCACTAAGGAATGGCCTCCATGTTTGCGTGTTGTCGCTGCCAATTGTGACCTACACGAGGCGGAGAAGTTTACATTGGGTCAGCCCATCACTGTGTGTGTGCACATCCAGTCTTGACATTGCTGGAGCAGAAGGGTGGACTTTGATTGACCGCTGGGCGAATGGGAAAATATCAAGCAGCTCTGTTGGACAATCCTAATGTGAAGCTGCAGGTTTCTAACTCCCTGAATCCCACCACACTGTTTCCAAGTAATGCAGACAGACCTGAGGATGCCACTTTAATATATAACTGTTTAGAAATCATAGACACAGTGTATGCCAGCCGACCAGATCTCACTGACCAGCCTCTGCCAGATCCAGAGTGGGAGCTATTTACAGATGGCAGCAGCTTCATGGACCAAGGCCATCGATGCGTGGGATACGCAGTGGTGACGCTCCAGAACACTGTGGAGGTCAAGACTCTTTCGGCAGGTATATCAGCGCAAAAAGCCAAATTAATAGCCCTGACCCGTGTGTTGGAACTCTTGAAAGGTAAAAGAGTCAATATATTTACTGACTCCAAGTACTCTTTTTTGATTTTCCACATGAACATGGCCATTTGGAAGGAACAGGGACTCCTTACTGCCAGTAACAAGGACATCAAATATCCATTAGAAATCCTGGCCTTGTTAAAGGCAGTAGCTTTACCATCACCTGTGGCTGTGATGCATTGCCTTGGCCACCAAAAGGGTGGGTCTGACATGGCAAAGTGTAACAGGACAGCTGATCGGTGGCTAAGGCCGCTGCCTGTTCTGCCCTCCAGGGTGCACTCATTCCTCTTGTGGACCTGACTCAGTATGCTCCTGAATACACCGAGCGGGATGAGGAGAGAGCTCGTGCATGGGGATTCACTGAGTTTGGCCCCAGCTCCACTTGGAGAGTAAACTCCCATGGGATGATACTCCTCCCGAAGGCCCTTGCATATACGTTGCTAAAACATCTGCACGAAGGATCTCACTATGGGAGAGATGCCTTATTAGAAACGGTGCACCCATATTTGAAGGGCCCATATTTACATACAATAGCACAACGGATCACCCGAGGTTGTCAACTATGTGCCAGGAATAACCCCAAGACTGACTCCCACCCTAAAGACATTGGGGTTCAATATCAGGGCAAGTGCCCTTTTGAGGACCGGCAGGTGGACTTTACACAAATGCCTAGAACAACAGGCAATTTCATATACGTATTGGTTTTTGTGGACATGTTCTTGGGATGGGTGGAAGCATTTCCCACAATGACAGAAAAACCTTCTGAGGTTGCAAAACAGCTGCTGAAGGAGATAATCCCTCGCTTTGGGTTGCCCAACTCCATCCACAGTGATAATGGGCCGGCATTCGTCTCTGACGTTACTCCTGCAGAAAGCAGTGCGTTACAGATCAACTGGAAATTGCATGCTGCATGGAGACCACAGTCTTCTGGGCAAACAGAAAAGATGAACCACACCTTGAAGAAAGCCTTGGCAAAACTGTGCCAAGAAACACGACTTCGTTGGGACCAGGTACTATCCCTTGCCCTCCTCCACATAAGAGTGGCACCTAGAAGTGGGCTACAATTAAGTACAATTAAGCCCCTTTGAAATTGTGTTTGAAAGACCCTTCCAGGCCTCAGTTCTGGAAATAGCACAAGATTGCCGCATCACACAATATGTGAAACACATCCAGGAGGTTCTGGCAGTAATTCATAACTTTGCAACCTTGAGGATCTCTATGCCTCCTGATCAACCACTGCATCCCTTCAGACCTGGAGATCAGGTCTTACATAAGACTTGACAGTGTGGGGATGCCCAAAATCAACTGTCAGAAAAATGGACTGGTCCCTATGATGTTTTGCTGAGCACATATACTTCTCTGAAACTTGCAGGCATAAAACCCTGGCTACATCATTCCAGAGTTAAGAAAGCCCCAGGAGGAACTGACCCAGAGACGAAGTCCCACAGGTCTTGTGAACCCATTGAGGACTTCAGATATTTGTTTAAGAAACAGACAAAAACTTGAATGTTACTGACTTCTTTTCCAGTTATTGCAGGATACCCAAGGACTGAGAAAACTAACATGAGAAAACTAACTAAACCCTGAGAAAACTAACATGCTCTAACCAATCTTCCTTTCAAAGTTTAGGAGACATGAAATAACATCTAGGATCATGCATATGCTGGCAGTATTTTTTTTTTTTTTTACACAGATAGACTTTCAATCTTGATTTTGGTATTTCCTTTTAACTTTTTGTTTGTAACTTTGAGGTTTTTTTTTTTTCTCTGCTTGTTTTTGTTACTTTGGCCTATCAGTGAAACTGCAGTTGTATGAGATATCCCACGCGTGATAAATGGTAACTAAAGAGTTCTTTGTGTCTATATGTTGTATGTATGTATGTCCTTTCCTTGTGTCCTTGTCTTGGCTTCCAAGAGTTGAAAAATTGGTACACATGGTGCCCATAGACATTGGAAAAAAAAAAAAAAAGAATCTCCAGTTATGAGAAAAAAACTAAAGGTTATGGTTTGATTGTCAACATTGTACTACTGAACTAAGCCGATGCCTTCATAGAGATTGAATATTGTTGTTTCTGTTGTTTTTCTGATATTTATGGCAAAGCTTCCCAGAAATCTAAATTCAAGTACAAATTTGGTAGCCTGTCATTTGGCTGATGCAAGGAAATTTTGTGGAACCGCAGTAGAGCTCCTGAGACACTCCACAAAGTTTCTACCTTTCCTCCTGGGAAAGGCGTTCGATGAATTTGTTCTATTTGGCTTACCTAGTAGAGTAAAACTAGAAGGGAAACGCTGTTACTTGGGAAAATGGGTAACACTTTGACCTGATATGTATGTAAATTATCAATGGTGAATGTCGCCTTGTAATATTATATACTTCAATTGTTTAATATCTACAGATTTTTTTTTTTTTTTGGACCCTCACCGGCGGCCGGGGAACGAACCGGTGCTACAGAGGCTTCAGGCAGCCTCGCAGACCAGCGCTCAACC
This sequence comes from Talpa occidentalis, assembly GCF_014898055.3. Taxonomy (NCBI): domain Eukaryota; kingdom Metazoa; phylum Chordata; class Mammalia; order Eulipotyphla; family Talpidae; genus Talpa; species Talpa occidentalis. Next base: position 37,266,409 of record NW_023602073.1, read on the forward strand.
GCTGCACCACCAGGGGAGGCCCTCTATAGAAATGGTTTCTGGAAATATAGGGAGAAAAGGGTCTCAACAGATTCCTATTGATGGAACTGTTGAGAATAAAACTTTCCCACAAAGGACTGAATAGACCTGGAAATACACTTGATATTTACTAAGTTTTCTTTCACATAATACTGATTTTTTTTTTTTTTTTGCATTTTGTTCTGAATCCACAAAGTTTCTTGTTTTGGTGACCAGGATCTGCAGCAAGGTTGCAATTTTTTTTCCAGCAAAGCTAACTTGTGTTTGCATTTTCTCTCCCCTTGATACCAACACAGCATAAAAATAGTGGTAGCAATCTTTTACTACTTATCTCAGAGTCTGTTTTTGCATAAATTCCATAGGGATTTTGTCTGCTTGAACAAAAAATTGGACATGAGTGTTATTGTGTGGCTTTGAGTGGAGTTCTTCCAGAAAGTTGAAACAGAGCTGTACCAAGAGGAAGAGAACCTGTTTGCTTTGTTTGTAGGGTTCCAGAGACATCCAAAGAAGGTGAGGAAGCTGCCTCCATTGGCAGGACTGGACAACCCGGCCAACGAAAAGTCCCTGGTACCCTCGAGAAGAGGAAAGCCTAGAAGGAGTCTGATGAGACAAACTTTGTTCCTGAAGCCTACATGGACCGGATGTCAACAGTTCACTCTGATCCTATATGGAGTATTCCAACAAAGCCAGCTAAAATTGCTGCTTAGTTATTCTGCCCTGTGATTTTATGCAAAAATAGGTACTATGGTTTAAAAGTACATTTAGTTTGCAAACTTTTGCTATGCTGTTCAAAATTTGGGATTAAAGTTGAGAGAATTTGTTTTTACATAATGGTTTTAACCATTTTAAGATTTTTTTTTCCTGTGATTTTGAAGTATTTGCTATCTTGTTGTAGCTAATGCCTCCAGATTTTTTTTTTTTTTTTTTGGCTTGGACTGATGAACTGTTTTTCCAGGAATGGAGGACTTTTGCTTTCCACAATGGACAATACCTGGAGGGACTGTTTTTTTTTCACACTGGAACCCTGGAAAATTTTCATCTGAGATTACATCCCAGCATCCACATATTTGATCTTTATCACCATGGAAATGGTGGCAAAAAGTGAAAGGGGGGAATTGTTAGGGGGAAAGGATGTCCTGAGCTAATTCCATGCAGGCTTTGTGGACTCCACCCCCACTCCAGACCAAAGTCATCAAGACATTGGGAAAGACAAATCCCATCACCACCAAAGGGAAGGTGGCTGGGACCTGAGGGTGGGGTTAAGCAGCCAGATTTGGTATAAAAACCAAACACATGGGCCTTGGGGTCTCTCTCTCACTTGTCTCCTGGCTTCACGGCCCCTGGCTTGCGGCCAGCTCTCAGAGTGCCATTTGGGATTCCTGATCTGCGGATCGGGTAGGACGCATTTAAAACTTTGTCTCCCACTTTTCTCCCTGAGCTTTACATTTCCTCATTTCCCCTTCCCTTGTAAATAAACCTTTTATTAACCTTTCATGTGTGCCTGCAGTAGAGCATTGATAAGTCCTTTTAAGCGCGCGGGTGAGGACCCACAGTCAGGCACCCCGTTTTGTATCGGGGCTGTCCTGTAACACTTCCAGTCCCTGCTACACTTCCACCGGTGGTCTTGGGTTTGGCGGCTGAGGACTGAAGAGGTCCGGACTCATCAACTCCAATAATCTTCGAGGAGCCCAGAGTAATGTTCAAGGTAGCAGGTGAGTCCATCTCCTTTCTGGTTGGCACGGGGGCTACCTTCTCTGTCCTCCCCTCCTATTCCAGTCAAGTTTATCCTTCTCAGGTCTCGGCTACGGGTGCTGATGGCCTTCCTTCTCAGCCCAGGACCACTGGTCCGCTCTTTCCTAGTCATGCCTTCTTGCCCCACACCACTCCTGGGTCGAGACCGCCTGACCAAACTCAGGGCTACTCATGGTTCCAAGATCCTAGCACTGCTCTCATCCTCCCACTGCTCCAACCATCTTGTCCTCCTCAGGGCTCCCCGCTGTCTCCTCCCACTGTCAACCCCCTGGTCTACAATATCTCTATCCTGATTGTTGCCACCCATCGTACCCCAGTCCTCATTTGCTTTAAGGATCCTTCTTTTCCCTTTTGCCTCCAGTTTCCAATCTCCCTCACTCACCATCAGGGTCTCAAACCCATCATCCAATGACTCCTGGGAAAGGGAGTCCTTACTCCTATGAACTCGCCCTGTAATACTCCCATCCTCCCTGTTAAAAAGCCTGACGGTTCTTACTGCCTAGTGCGAGACCTTCACCTCATTAACATGGCGGTGATGCCTATCCATCCAGAGTGCCAACCCCAACACCCTCCTATCTCATATACTGTCTTCTACCACATGCTTCTCTGTACTTGACCTCGAAAATGCCGTTTTTTTTTTTTTTTTTTTTTTACCATCCCTCTGGATCCTCAGTGTTACTTCCTATTTGCTTTTACTTGGGAAGATCTGGACACACACACCTCCCAGCAACTGGCCTGGACAGTCCTGCCTCAGGGGTTCTGGGACAGCCCTCATCTGTTTGGTCAGGCATGAGCTAGTGATCTCTCGTCATGTCATACTCCACCCCGCACTCTCCTCCAGGATGTCGCTGGCCGCCTCCTCTGCAGTCCTTCTCCGCCACAATCTCAGCAACACACTGCACAACTCATCACCTTCCTGTGCTCAAAAGGATACCGTGTCTCCCCATCCAAAGCCCAACTTTCAGTTCCCACAGCCATCTATCTGGGTCTTCCACTAACTCCTTCCTCCAAGCAGCTGACGGTGGACCGCAAACAGGCCATCCGGGGCCTTCCCTCCCCTGAATTGGCAAAACAAATCCTTTCCTTCCTAGGTTTGGTTGGATTCTTCCATCGTGGATCCCTAATTTTGCTTTTCCCAGCCAAGCCACTGTACGACACAGCAAATGCCTCCACAAAGGACGTCTCCAATCCTGTGGGGAGTTCCGCAGGACCTTCCTTTTACTCACACATATCCTCCTTAGGGCACCTGCCCTTGGCCTTCCTCATCCAGAAAAGCCTTTCCTCCTGTTCACAGACGCACGTCGGGGCATTGCGGCAGGTGGCCTTTCCCAGCCTCTGGGCCCAGCCCTGCGTCCTGTCGCTTCTCTCTCCAAGCAGATGGATCCCACCGTCAGGGGCTGGCAACCTTGCCTTAGAGCCCTGGCGGCAGCAGCTCTACTCACCCGGGAACCCCTCAAACTCACTCTGGGAAGATCTGTCCAAGCACATTCCTCGCACCCCCTTCAGGACCTCCTGTCTCCCCGCTCGCTCTCCACTCTCACTTCTGCCCGCTCACAGGACTTCCATGTGCTCTTTATCGCAAACCCTCTGGTGAGTCTTATTCAGTCTAATTCTCTCAACCCAGCCCCTCTTCTGCCTGTCTCTGGCCCCCCTTCTGTCGCCCATTTGTGTCCTGAAATCCTGGGGGGAAAAAATGCAAACCTCTAGACTGGGTTTAAGTGACTTCCCTTTGTCAGATGCCTACTGTGTGTGTAGACCGGCAGCTCTTGCGTAAAGCACGAGGTCAGCGGAGGGCTGCCTAGGCCATTGTTACCGTCAATCAGGTAATTGAGGCAGGAAAGCTGCCCAGAGAAACCACCTTCCAAAAGGCAAAACTCATAGCATTTAACCAGGGCCCTGACCCTCAGCAACCAAAAGAAAGTCAACATCTATAGGGATTCAACATATGCCTTCCTTATGGCTCACAGTCATGCTGTGATTTGGCAGGAAAGAGGGTTCCTCTCCACCAAGGGGTCCCCCATAAAGAACGCTAAACTTATCCTTAAGCTTTTAGCAGCCTTGCAGCTCACCAGCTGTGTGGACACTTACCCGGACAGGATTGGCAGGTTGATTTTACTCACCTCCCTACTCACAAAAAGGTTAAATATCTGCTAACAATGGTAGATACAATAACAGGTTGGGTCGTGGTCTTCCTGCAGCTACAAAAATGGCTCAGGTAGTAACCGAGGCCCTTCTTTTTTTTTTTTTTTTTTTCAAAAGTTTATTTAGTATCAAGCAAGAGGAGACTTTGCTTAACACTACAGAACATTTCAAGACTCGATTACAAAAGAATACCACATTATTTGCACTTGAACTTGGCTTCCCTTTTTACGCATGTTGGCAAGAGAAAAAAAAAAAAACTAGCATATGGCTGAAAGATAAAATAACTAGATTGTATGGAAACCTTTAAAATGAAAGGTGAGGCTTATGTTAAAAGGATGGATTAACATATTTAGTAAACCTATTTTTTTGTTTAACACTAGTTAATCAAAGTTATTTTTTTTTTCCTTTTGATGACCTATTTTTTCATATACAGACGGGAAATAGCAAAATTTTACATGTCTTTTTTTGTCTGCCCAGCTCGATGTTTCAACAAAGTAGTTTTAAGTTCCATCCATTCAGATTTTAAGCATTTTGATTTATTTAAAAAGGGATTGTTCATAGAAAAAAATTACTTTGAACAGTATACAGGACGGGTGGAGGTGGGCATGTCACACCAGACAGACAATCAGTATCTGCCATAGGGCTGGTCTCTGTACACGCCCTTCAAGGTCCCGGAGGGCGCCTTGTGCCTGGAGTTCGTCCAGTCCTCCTGCCCGTAGGACCGAGGCCCTTCTTAACCACATTATCCCGCGCTTTGGCCTCCCCACCTCTCTCCAATCTGACAATGGTCCAGCTTTTATCTCAAAGATTACTCAGCAGGTCTCCGTGGCTCTGGGTATCACCTGGAAGCTTCACATTCCCCACCACCCACAATCCTCAAGGAAAGTGGGGCGCGCCAATGGGCTAATCAAGGATCACCTGACTAAACTTTTGTTAGAGCTCTGCAGCTGCTCTGGGAACACGCAGACCTGCACTTACCCAGTCCTGCCTTGAATCTCGACCTCCTCCACTGACCTTCCCCACCACTGCATCCGGGAGACCAAGTCCTGCACAAATCACTTCAGCCAAAGCCACTGCAGCCTCCGTGGACCGGTCCACACACGGTCCTTCTCACCATGCCTACAGTGGTAACACTTCTGGGAGACCCCTCCTGGTACCATCTCTCTCAGGTCAAACGTGCCCCCGAAGACAAACAATATGTATGTCGTAACCTGGGTCCTACTAGGATGCGCATTTCTTGTCAAAATCTCCCCTAGCCCAGTGTCCTGTGTATGGAAATTCAAAGTTAGGGAAACCTTTGTCTCAGGGTCCACTGAGACTACCCACGTGGTGGGTACTGTGGAGTGCCCACAGGCCGGATGCACAGCACCCATCACTCTCACCCTAACTCTTTTGTCAATTACTAACCCTATGAACACCGTCTTTTATTTCTTCTACCATCAAACCTTAAATCACTGCAAAAATACCTACAGATAATCTAGGGGGTGCCCTTACCCGTCATGTACAGTGCACCTTCCAGACAAAGGCTGCATGTTCTCTCCAGTCCATCATAATACGGGTTTCGGTATGAATCAAGTTAACTCTGCTATTTCAGATCCTTGAGACCAAAGTTGGGTACAGGGAGTCCAAGCCGCAGGGTACACTGGCTGGCATTTCTACCCAGTGGCAACATGTCCTTCTCAAGGGACTATGTCCTGACACAAAATGCCACAGTCTAAGTCTCCCAGGACATCCTCCATTCGGAACAAGTCCTATAAAATCAGCTAACATCATCAAAAAAGACCGAGATACCCTCAGCGTGGATTCATATAATCCAAAACGCTATATACCCTTCCTAAATAACTCTTTTGGGACTAATACCTCCTCTTGTTTCCTCTGAGCTTCCCTTCAGAGGCCTCTACTGGTGGCAGCTCCAATTAATCACAATACCACTATGACCAAGGTAACGGACGCTGCTTGCCAGACTCCCCCACTCTCAGTCCCCCTATGGGACTCCAGTCACAGCTACCCCTGCTAGCAAACTGACACCCTTGTTGGCTTTCATTCCTGCACTTCTAACATTTCGGTGAAAGGATAGACACCTCCTTAGAAAAAACCTCTCTGTCTTTAGCATCATTACAACGACAGCTCCCCTCCCTGGCACAGGCCACTCTCCAAAATCGGCGGGCTCTGGACCTGTTAACGGCTGATAAGGGGGGCGCCTGCCTGTTCCTCAGGGACAAATGTTGTTATTATATCAGTGAGTCAGGGATTGTAAAAAAAAAAAATGTGGAAGCCTTCATGAAACTATGCAAAGACGTGGAAAGGGAAAGCGGGGACTCCAAGTCTCCACTGACATGGTTTCAAAATCCTATAGCTTCATGGCTCCTCCCACTCTTGGAGCCAATATTAATAATAACCTTGTTTTTTCTTTTTGCTCCTTGCCTCCTAAAATTCACACAGGCTCGCATTCGGGAAATGTCTCCTACCACCTTTAACCAACTCCTTCTCCACCCACATTCTCCCATCCCTGCAGAAGACCCTCATAACCAGGCCTGAGCCACTCCCTTGGTCTTTATCCCCTTCCAGCAGGAAGTAGACAAAGAAAGAAACTTCTGCCCTTTTTCCTATCAACAAAAGGCTGGTATGAAGGGTCCATGCAGGAGGCCTGAATGCAAAAACCCACCAGGAAGCCCACCTGGGAACATGAATGTGGAAGCCTGCCTAGAGGATTCAGATAATGAACCTCCCCCTGCCCTACAAATCCTTTCCCTGCCTTATAAACCCATTCTCCCACCTGACCTCTCCTCACCCTGTAAAAGCCTGCATCCCCCTGACAACGTGCGCGGCCTCACAGACCCCCACCCCTTGGGTCCCTGAGGTCCACCCTGGGCACAATAAATTTTCCCTTCCTTTGAGAAATGTAGCCTGGTTCTCCTTTTCTTTACTGCTCCAAACCTTTCAACTACATATTAAATAGATAGTGTTGATTACTCTAGGATCAAGTTATCAAAAATCACGTTTTACTTTTTACCACAGATCCCAAAAGAAAAATTGGTCCATACTGTAAGTTGTCAAGTTTATAGTAATAGGACTCAATTTTCCATAATTCTGGAAGTTTACATTTTATCAAGGCAACAAGTGCCCTCAGTTGATTTTTAAAAGGGACAGACTCATGTTCATTTTCAGGAAAGTGTCTGCTAATTCAACTAGTCTAAGGAACCATGGTTTCAGCCATTCATTCTTTCAATTAAAAATGATATTGCCTAATAGAAGAGGCAAATTCACTTCTTACATTTTTTTCCCTCGGGACACAGCCCTTGGGACTGTAGCAGACATGCCTTAAGTGCACTTCCTGGTCATTGCTTCAGACCTTTAAAAAAATGTGGATTTCAGGATGATAAATAGAAAATATGCTTTCATGATTTAACTAGGACATTCTGAAGGGAAACTGGTCTGCATTTTTTTTTTTTTCTGCAAGAAAGTGGTGGTGAAAAAGAACTACAACTGCAGTTGGTACTATAATTTCCATTCTTACTAAGTTTTAACTTAGCAAATGTCAAAATAGTGAAAGGCAAATGGTATCTAAGTGATGTTATAAAAATAGTTTTGACCTCCTGGAACTCGTTAAAAGTTCTGGGTGACCTCAACGCTTCCACAGACCGACTTTAGAAATGCTTTTCTCAGTGAACCAGGGATAGTCTTTGCCTTTGTCACTTATCAAGTGTCCTCTGCCTTTGTCTCTTATTGAGCTCTCAGAATCCATCTCCTTGGTTTCGATTTTCAATTTCCAAAGTTTTTCTTAGAGCTTTGCCCCTGGAATCCCTGGAAGAGCACTCATTCCTCAGAGATGATGAGAGAGTGCTCGGTCTGAGAAGGGAGGTGGAGAGACAGGTGCTTCCCTTTGGAACTGGGACAGTTTGTGTCTGGAGGCACCAGACCCACTGATAATCTTTTTTGATTTTGTTTTTCACCTACTTAATATGTATTCCCATCCAGTGACTTCACCTCATCTTTAAGAGAGATAATATTGGCCCCTTGATTTTACATGTGTTTAATGCATCTGACTTGATGCTCCCAAACCATGAAGAGCTGTGCTGTCCAACAGAACGTTCAGGAAGAAAGAAATGTTCAATATATGCACTGACCAATATGGTGCCTCTAACTTTTGAATACTTGAAATGTGGCTCATGAGCTGAAATGTTGCATATTTTACTATATATCATTTAAAATTAAAAAGCCATACGTGGCTAATAGCTACCATATTGACGGTACATATCTAGAATGTTCTTAACTTTCAGTATCTCCCCCCCAATACTTTGTTGTATAATAAAATAGTACAATAAAATATAATGTACAATATAATTACCTTCATGTGGAAATCATGGATTTTTCTACATGGATTTTAGGTATATCCTTAAAATATGGCATGTCCAAATAGTTTAATTAACATGTATTTTAACAACAGATGGAGAGGTGAGAGCCCAAATCTGAATACAAACTCTGTCAAATCCATGGCTGATGACTGTACTGTGCTGAGGTGTGGGACACTCAAGAGAAACTGTCAGAAAACCAGAAAGAACTTAGACGGCGTTCTACCCTTGAGTGACAGACTCATCCTAGTACAATCTGTAAGTCTGCACCTATGACTGATGACTTGCCCAATCCACACAAGCTCAGAGAACCAACAAAAATCTTACTGACTTAAGGAATTAAACATCAGATTTGGTGGCGACAGGCACAAGGTAACCAACAAGTGAGTGAATGCCAACATCTGGGTAGACACTGTCCAAAACCTTGGTTGACCATTGAATCACATGGAGACAAGTCAAACCCTTCAAGACCCAGCATGAAAATGCAGCAAGTGGAGACTGAAGCAACAGAGCAGGGCCCCAGCTTTGCACACTGCAGGGGCAGATTTCACCTGATTCTGGCAAATGTACAGCGTCGGTGGGGGAAAAAAGAAATCCCCAGAAAAATGAAAGAGTCCAGATGTGTTAAATCTTGTCTTTCATGTATTTAGAATTAAACCTGCTTTCTCCATGGTGCTTTTTTGAATAAAGCCTGACTACTCTCTACAAGGTATCGGCATGATTTTCCTTCTTTGACAAAAGAATATAAATATTTAGTGGCCAGATGATGGAGAGTAGAAGTTTTTCAAATGTCCACAGGTATTTTTATACACTCAAGAGGTCAAGACCAATTCCCCTCCTGTGAGTCCCTGGACTTCCTGGCTCCCTGCTCATGGAGGAGGCTGTGGTGCCTGCGCTACTTCACAGTGAGGCTCAAATGTGTCGCGATCTCCTGCTTGATCTCTCCTGCTCCTCTCTGGGGGAAAGACATTTGCTCTGCTTGGTGGGCACTCAGATAAGGAGATGCTCACATGGTGAAGAACTGAAGCTTTTTTTCCAGCAGCCACGTGCATGAGCCTCTATGTAGACCCTTCCATGTCCACCAAGCCTTTTCTTCAGAGTGACATTGTGATTGCATAATGTGAGGCGCCCTGAGCTGGAACCACCACTGGGGTACAGGGCAGAGGTGTGGAGGGTGAGAGGATGCACTAGAGACAGAGTAGGGTACAGAACAGGAAGACTGATTGAAATACACTGCAGTCAAGTCAGGAGAGATCTGCTGCGCCATGTGGGTAGCTCCCTGGCCGGGGATCGAACTGGTGCTGCAGAGGCTGTGGACAGCTTCATAGGTAGTGTCTTAACCCCTTGCGCCACCAGGGAGGCCCATAAATAAATACATCTTAGACAACAACAAAAGAAGTCTTGGAGAAAGAAGTTATGAGTGTGGAAGCCCTGGGCTTGGGTCCTAGGTCTGTGTCATGCTAAATATGGGAATGTTGCCACTCTTGCCTGTAAAATGGGACTTGGTTGTCTGCCTCACACAGGTGATAAGAAGATTAAGCTTAAACTTACAGTACTGTAGAAGCGAACTATATATTGCTTACAAGAGATGAAGTTTCAATATAAAGACACACTGAAGGTAAATTGATGGAAAAAGATAAGCTATGAAGATAGACATCACAAGGAGATTGGAGTGGTTCTATCAAAGTCAGCCATAAAAGATTTCATAATATAATTCATTGGCAAATATAGAGAACTCCCTCATGATGATAAAATCTAATAGAGTGAGAAACTACAGAGTACAGCTAGAAAGGAGACAGGTTGCCTGACTGGGGTAGGGAGAGGGATCAAATATAAATGTGCAGCTATTGACAAGAGCTAAGATATGGAAACAACCTAAATGCCCAAAATCAGATGTCTGGATCAAGAAGATGTGCCATATATACACAAGGGAATACTACTCGGCAATCAAAAAAGATAAAGATGCCATATGCAGCAACATAGATGGAGCTGTAAGGGATTAGGCTCAGTGAAAAATAAGTCAGAAGGAAAAGGAAAAATAGTGGATGGTTTCACTTAGAGGAGGAACATAGGGAAACCATACAAGGGATTGGGGAAAAAAGACAAAACTAGCAGCAAACTATACATTGGAGACATTCATCTGGGGAGAGGGAGGGAAATGGATCAAAATGGGAGGGAAGAGCAGCAGAGTCTGTGGTGATGTTCCCAGGTGTCCTGGTGGAGGCACTTTCATGGGGACAACACCTGAGAGGGGAATTCAAACACTGTACAAAAATGAAGACCAATGTAAAAATATATAAAAAAATAAATTTCAAAAAACAATATAAAGGAACAGGAGACATTTTAGGATGAGGGGGCTGTGCTGTCTGTGCTCTATGTCTGTGCTTCCAGGATTCTATTTATTTAGAATATTTATTTATCTATTTATTCTATTATTTATATTTACCTAACTGTCCATCTATAACTGGTAAATTTTATTTCACGTAAAGATCTTTTTTTTTTATTTTTATATTCCCCCATACAATTGCAAACTCCCCATTCTGACCCCAATCCTTCCCCTCCCGCCCCCCACCCCCCAAAAAGTGTCTCTGGTTCATAGTTCTTTGTTGATTTTGATTTTCACTTTCTTATATTCATTTTCCTGGTCCCTTATTTAAGTTTTCTAGATTCCTGCTATGAGTGAGACCATCCGGTAGTTTTCTTTTTCTTTTTGGCTTATTTCGCTGAGCATGATGCCTTCCAGCGCCATCCATGTTGCTGCAAATTGCATGTGTTTATCTTTTTTGAATGCTGAGTAATATTCCATGGTATATATGTACCACATCTTCTTGATCCAGTCATCTATTTTTGGGCATTTGGGTTGTTTCCAAAGCTTAGCTATTGTAAACAGTGCTGCTATAAACATAGGGGTGCAGGTGCTCTTTGGAATTGATGTTTCTGTGTCCTTTGGGTAAATACCTAGGAGTGGAACTGCTGGATCATATGAAAGCTCTATGTTTAGTAGGTCCAGAAATCTCCACACAGCTTTCCATAGTGGTTGGACCAGTTTGCACTCCCACCAACAGTGCAGGAGTGTTCCTTTTTCTCCACACCCTCGCCAACATTTGTTGTTGCTAGTTTTTTTAATATGTGCCATTCTCACTGGTGTGAGATGGTATCTCATGGTAGTTTTGATTTGCATTTCCCTGATTATAAGTGATGTTGAACATTTTTTCATATGTCTGTTGGCCATTTGCATTTCCTCTTCAGAGAAGTTTCTTTTTAGCTCTTCTGCCCATTTTTTGACTGGATTATTTTCTTTGTTGTTGCTGAGTCTCATCAGCTCTTTGCAGATTTTTGTGATCAGTCCTTTATCATTAGTGTTGGGTGCAAAAATGTTCTCCCAGTTGGTGGGGTTTCTCTTTGTTTTTGTTATTGTCTCTTTTGCTGTGCAGAAGCTCTTTAATTTGATGTAGTCCCAGCAGTTTATCTTTGTCTTCACTATCACTGCTTTGGGTGATGTGTCTGTAAAGATGTCTTTGATGTGCAAATCCCGTAGTATTTCGCCTATATTTCCTTCTATGTATTTTATGGTTTCAGGTCTTATGTCTAGTTCTTGAATCCATTTTGAGTTGATTGTTGTGTATGGTGTGAGGTAGTGGTCAAGCTTCATTCTTTTGCATGTAGCGACCCAGTTTTCCCAGCACCATTTATTGAACAAACTTTCTTTGCTCCAATGCATAGTCTTTGCTCCTTTGTCAAAGATTAGTTGACCATAAATCTGTGGGTTTATTTCTGGATTTTCTATTCCATTCCATTGGTCTGTATGTCTGTTCTTGTTCCAATACCATGCAGTTTTGATGATTATGGCTTTGTAGTATAGTTTGAAGTCTGGGAGTGTGATGCCTCCATTTCCTTCTTTTTTTTTCAGTAGAGCTTTGGCTATTCGGGGTTTTTGGTGATTCCATATGAATTTCATCAATAATTGTTCTATTTCTTTGAAGAATGCCATTGAGATTTTGATTGGAATAGCATTGAATCTGTATATTGCTTTTGGTAGGATGGCCATTTTAATAATGTTTATTCTTCCAATCCATGAGCAGGGGATGTCTTTCCATTTCTTTGTGTCTTCTTCTATTTCTTTTAACAGTGTTTTATAGTTTTCTTTGTATAGGTCCTTTACCTCTTTTGTTAGATTTATTCCAAAATATTTGATTTTTTTGTTTTGATAATAAAAGGGATGTTTTTTTTTATTTCTTCTTCTTCAGATTTATTGTTTGTGTATAGGAAGGCTACTGACTTTTGCGTGTTGATTTTGTATCCTGCCACTTTACTGAATTGATTGATGAGTTGAATTAGTTTTTCTGTGGAGATTTCGGGGTTCTCTATGTATATTATCATATCATCTGCAAATAGTGATAGTTTGACTTCTTCTTTTCCTATTTGGATTCCTTGGATGTCTTTCTCTTGTCTTATTGCTCTGGCTAGGACTTCCAGTATTATATTGAAAAGCAGTGGTAAGAGTGGACATCCTTGTCTTGTTCCTGATCTTAATGGAATTGCTTTCAGCTTTTCACCATTGAGAATGATACTGGCTGTTGGCTTGTCATAGATGGCCTTTATGATGTTGAGGTATGTTCCTTGTATCCCAAGAATTTCAAGGGCTTTTATCATGAATGGGTGTTGCATTTGTCGAAAGCTTTCTCAGCATCTATTGATATTATCATATGGTTTTTATATTTCTTTTTGTTGATGTGTTGGATAACGTTGATTGATTTTCGGATGTTAAACCATCCTTGTGCCCCTGGAATGAATCCAACTTGGTCGTGGTGAATTATCTTATGGATACATTGTTGGATTCTGATAGCTAAAATTTTATTGAGGATTTTTGCATCAGTGTTCATTAGGGAGATTGGCCTATAGTTTTCCTTTTTTGTGTTGTCCTTATTCGGTTTTGGTATTAGTGTAATACTGGCTTCATAGAACGTGTTTGGTATTGTCCCTTCCTTCTCAATTTTTTGGAAGAGTTTGTGAAGGATAGGCACTAATTCGTCTCTGAATGTTTGGTAGAATTCATTTGTAAATCCATCAGGTCCTGGGCTTTTGTTTTTGGGGAGGTTTTTGATTACCATTTCAATTTCGCTGCTTGTAATTGGTCTGTTTAGGTGTTCTATTTCTTCTTTATCTAGCTTTGGGTGATTGTAGAGTTGTAGGAATTTATCCATCTCCTCTAGATTGTTGAATTTGTTTCCATATAACTGTTCATAGTAGTTACTGATTATTCTTTTGATTTCTGCTGTGTCCGTTGTGATTTCTCCTCTTTCATTTATGATCCTGTGTATTTGTGCTTTCTCCCTTTTTTCCTTTGTGAGCCTGGCTAGGGGTTTGTCTATTTTATTGATTTTTTCAAAGAACCAGCTCTTGGTTTCATTGATCTTTTGGATTGTTTTTTTTAGTTTCAATTTCATTTATTTCTGCTTTGGTTTTTATTATTTCTTTTCTTCTACTGGTTTTGGGGGTTTTTTGTTGTTCTTTTTCTAGATCTTTGAGCTTCGAGATTAGGTTGTTTCTTTGAGTTCTTTCTTGTTTTTTGATGTGAGCTTCTATTGCTATATATTTTCCTCTTATTACTGCTTTTGCTGCATCCCATACATTTAGGATATTGGTGTCCTCCTTGTCATTCAATTCAAAGAATTTTTTAATTTCTTCTTTGATCTCCTTGTTAGTCCAGTGGTCTTCCAGTAGTGTGACTTTTAATCTCCATGAGGTAGGAAAGTTCCTTGCCTTCTTTTTATGATTTATTTCTAGTTTGATGCCTTCGTGGTCAGAAATGATGGTTGGTATGATTTCAATCTTGGTGTATCTGTTGATGTTTGTCTTGTGCCCCAGTATGTGATCGATCCTGGAGAATGATCCGTGTGCACTTGAGAAAAATGTGTACTCTGTTTTTTTTGGGTTTAGTGTTCTATAGATGTCTGTTAAGCCCAAATGCTCTAGGTCCTTATTTAGAGCTTTAGTTTCTTTACTTATTTTTTGTCTTGTTGATCTATCCATTGTTGATAGTGGTGTGTTGAAGTCTCCCACTACGTATGTGTTTTCTCTGATGTCTGTTTTCAGAGAGGACAACAGTTGTCTGATATATTTTGGTGCTCTTTCGTTTGGTGAGTATATGTTACTGAGTGTTATTTCTTCTTGAAGTATTATCCCCTTAATCATAATGTAGTGACCATTGGGGTCTCTTTTTATTTTTTTGAGTTTGAAGTCTGTTTTATCTGATATAAGTATAGCTGTTCCTGCTTTCTTTTTTGGCCCATTTGCATGTAGGATTGTTTTCCATCCTTTGACTTTGAGCCTATTTTTATCTTTTGTAGCTAAATGTGTTTCCTGGAGACAGCAAAAGGTTGGGTTTTGTTTCTTAATCCAGGCTGCAACTCTGTGTCTTTTTATTGAATAGTTTAGTCCATTTACATTTAGAGTTAATATTGATATGTTAGCATCTGTATTTGCCATTATGTTTGTCTTTCCTTTGATTTTATTTATTTATTCTTTTAATAACTTTTTTTTTTTGGTCTTCTTTCGTTGTTATTCGTCCCTCTGAGGTTCTGGCTTTAGGACTCCTTGTAGTATTTTTTGGAGTGGGGGTTTAGTCGCAATGAAATTCCGGAGTTTCTCTTTGTCTGGGAAGGTCCATATTCTTTCTTCATGGAGGAAAGAGAGCTTTGCGGGATAGAGTATTCTTGGTTGGCATCTGTTTTCTTGGAGTCTGTTGACTATGTCCCTCCACTCTCTCCTTGCCCGTAGTGTTTCTTCGGAGAAGTCTGATGTCAGCCTGATTGGTTTTCCTTTGAATGTTATCTGTTTCTTCCCTCTTGTCAGCTTCATTATTTTTTCCTTGTCCTGGATTCTTGGGAGCTTTACTATTATGTGTCTTGCTGTGTTTTTCCTTTCGTCGTGGAAGTTTGGTGTTCTTCTTGCTTCTTGTATATCAATTTTCAGCTCCTTCTTCGCATTTGGGAAGTTCTCTTCAATTATCTCCTGGAATATTTTCTCTGTTCCTACATCTCTCTCCTCTCCTTCTGGTATTCCTATAACTCTTACATTTCCTTTCCTCATGGAGTCAGATAGTTCCCGAAGTCTTTCTTCATTCTTTTTCCTTCGTACTTCTCTTTCCTTTTCTGTTTTGGTTCTTTTTATTTCTGTGTCTTCAAGAGTACTTATTCGTTCTTCCATTTCATCTATTCTGCTTTCATTGCTTTTCCCAGAGTTCTTTAGTTCCTCCATTAATTCTTTGATCTCCTGCATTTCTTTTACTTCCCTCTTTAGGGACTCAATTTCCTTCTTCTGATCTATCACTTTTTTAATCATGGCAATTTTAAATTCTTTTTCTGGAAGGCTCAGAAGTTCTTCCAAGTTGCTGTCGTTGCAATCTGGGGAGTGGTTTTCTTTTTGTGGTGTGCTTCTTTCCTGAGGAGTTGTTAGGTTGCGTGTGGTTCTTCTACTCCCTACTGTCTGTTTTCTAATTTGTCGTATGCGTTGGGACGCTGTGTTGCTCGGACTGACTGGTATCTTGGATGAACTTCTCCGCTCCCCTCTGGCTCTTCCAGGAGCCATCTCTGTCTTCTGGGGGAGCTTTCTGCTGGTTTTAGGCAGGTTTTACTGAAGAAATGTCCCTGTTCTAAAATGGTGAAGCGGGATGCAGTCCCTGCGCCTCCGGTTTCAGGCACACTCTTCTGCGCACCTGGTCTGCCCCAGACGTGGGTGCCTGCTCCCTCTGTGGGCTCAGACTGCTGGTCGGAAGGGGCCTGGCGTGGGCTAACTTCCCGGCTGGCCACTGGGTCCTCCAGAAGCCTTCTGCCCTTTTCAAGCAGTCTTAAGAAATTTCCTGTTCTATGGGGTGTTAGTGACTTTTTTTTCCTGGTTGCTAGGTGGCGCCAGAGATCTCTCCTATTGTCCTTGGGGGGCTGTTTTTCGCCTCCCCCCACCCCGTGGGACAGGGAACAGAGCGGGAATGGTAGGGTACACCTCAACAGTTTTGGGGTGCTGTGTCTGCCTTGTGCCCCACCGTCGTGGAGAACCCACGCCCCGAATTTTCGTGCCCCGGGTCTCAGTTCAAAGCCCTCAGTTCCAGGACGCGGGCTGTAGCCCAGTTCAGTGGCGCGGGAATGGCGCCTTTTGCACCGCTCCCGTGCCTGGGCGCCTGGTTCCTGCTTACTCAGGGAGGGACCTTCACCTCAGTGAGGACCTCCGCGCGTCTCCCCACAAGCCTAGGTCGCAGGCGCGGGGACCTGGGCAGCTGCGATCCCGGTCTGCACTTGCTTTTCAAGCACGCTGCCAAGCGCGCCGCTTTCCCGTGCAAGCTTACCGGCAGCCCGGGCTGTGTGGGCGTCTCCCGGGGTCTTTGTTCTTCTCTAATGGCGCCCGGAGCCGTTCGCTCACCGCCGTGGCAGATCCTGCAGGGTTCGCCTCAGCTCCCGTTCACGGGGTGTGGTGGCTGCAATAGTTCCTTTCCACTCACAGCCCCGCTTGCTGCGTCGTTTGTTCTTGTTGGTCGTTTTGGTTTGTTGTTTTCCTCCTCTCTGCCGGTCGGAGAGTGCCGACTCTGTGGGCGGGGGAGGGGAGCAGGGTTCTGCGCTTCTCTCCCTTCTAGTCCTCTTTCATGGCCACTTTCTTCTTCGGGCAGTTTGCTGGCGTCACCCGTTTATCTTCCGTGTCCCAGTTCTCACTGGGACCTGCCGCTTTTCCTCCCTATTAACTTTTTTTTAATGGGAGATCTTACTCGCAGCGTCTCCTTGCCGCCATGTTGCTCCGCCCCCCTCACGTAAAGATCTTAAGAAATAAAAGCGGGGGCCTCCCCAGTGGTGCAGCGGTTGAGCGTTGGGTTGTGAAGCTGCCCGCCGCCTCTGCAGCGCCGGTTCGATCCCCAGCTGCTCCCCGACCACAGGAGAAGGGTTCCACATGGCGCGCAGACCTCTCCTGCCGCCCGCTGCTCCCCTCAGCACTGTACTTTGGTCCTTCTGCCTGCTCTGCTCCCCGCTCTGGCTCTGGTGAATTCTCTCACCCTCCCGCGCTTCTGACTGTACCCAGTGCATGTATAAACAAACAAACAAACAAATAAATAAATAAATAAAAACATAAAAAAAAAAGAAATAAAAGTGGGGAGAATGAAGACAAAGTAAATACACTAGAGTTAATTAAAAACAGAATTCATTGCTAGTGTTTCTGTCCCAAGGAATGTTAAAGGATTTCTTCCAGGCCTCGGGAAGTGACAGTAGATGATAACTCACACATTAGAGCAACAACTAGCAACAGAGACATGCAGAATACTCTTTTTTTATAGCTTGTCTTAACTTATTGAACAGATATGACTGCTTACATTTTGTGTTTTACAGTTTTATTTGGCTTCTGTTTATTTTGGTTTAATATACATATATTACATGAATAACATTAAGATGGTTAAAACAGAACTATATTGCTGTAAATGTCCTATATATTATGGAATGTAGTTCAATTAAGTAGATATTGAAAAATGAAAGATTTAAGTATTTACAACAATAAAAAGTACTGAAATAAATATATCTAAAGCCACAAGAAGAATTAATTTCACAGAAAACTATTTGCTTGAATCAAAGAAAGGCAGAAAATGATGAAATGGAATGAAAAAGATGTGAGACAATGAAAAAATAAACATCAAAGTGATAGACTCAAATCTTACCATATCAAATACTGGATGATCTCACTCATAGCAAGAATTTAGAAAACCTAAATAAGGGATCAGGAAAAAGACTAATTGCAATAAAGTAAAAATCAAAATCAGCAAGCAACTATAAACCAGAGACACACTGGGGGATGGAGGCGGGAGGAGGGATTAGGGTCAAAATAAGGGGGGCGGGAATTGTATGGGGAATATAACCAAGATGAAAATGCACACATTTTGCAAAAATTAAAATGAGAAATGATGTAAAAATAGATAAAATAAAATAATAATAAAAAATAAATTAGGCCCTAGAGGCGGCCCCCTGGACGCACAGCTTTGTGGACTGAGAGGCTTGGGTGGGGCGGAGTCTAGTCCCCGCCAGGAGGGCGCGCGATGCGGCTGGGCTCAGGGACTTTTGCTGCTGGCCTCGTAGTGATTGAGGTGATGGGGGTTGCGCTGTTCCTTCAGGGTTTCTCCACGGCCCCCCGTTTGTTCTGCTCCCTGGACCCAACACCAAACAGAGCTCCCACCACCCGTCTTCAGTAAAGTTGTTATTATACTGAAAAAAAAAAAAAAAAGCTAAATCCTAATCAAAAGCCTGCGATTCTCTGGCACATATTAAAAAACTAGCAACAATAAATGTTGGCGAGGATGTGGAGATAAAGGAACTCTCCTGCACTGCTGGTGGGAGTGCAAATTGGTCCAACTACTATGGAGAGCTGTGTGGAGATTTCTCAACCTACTAAAGATAGAGCTTCCATAGGATCCAGAAATTCCACTCCTAGGTATTTACCCAAATGACACAGAAACATTAATTCCAAAGGGCACCTGCACTCCTATGTTTATAGCAGCACTGTTTACAATAGCTAAGCTTTGGAAATAACCCAAATGCCCAAAAACAGATGACTGGATCAAGAAGATGTGTTACATATACACCATGGAATATTACTCAGCAATCAGAAAGGATAAACTCATGCCATTTGCAGCAACATGGATGGAGCTAGAAGGGATCATGCTCAGCGAAATAAGCCAGAAAGAAAAAGAAAAATACTGGATGGTCTCACTCATAGCAGGAATTTAGAAAACCAAAATAAGGGACCAGGAAAAAGACTAATTGCAATAAAGTAAAAATCAAAATCAATAAGCACCTCTAGACCAGAGACACACTACAGTGGGGGGCGGGGGGAGGAGAAGAGGGATTAGGGTCAGAATAAGGGGGGTGGGAATTGTGTGGGGAATATAACCAAAATAAAAATGCATATACTATGCAAAAATGAAAAATGATGTAAGAATTATATAAAATTCAAAAAAAGCCTGCAATTCTCAGATTGGATAATATCAAGGAGATTTGTATTCTGTGTGTGTTAGAAAGACTTTCTATACAAACAAATGTAGTTAAAAGTGAAAGGGTGAAAGGATATGCCAAGGAAATAGAAAGTAGAACCACAAACCTTTACTGTCATTGCAGGAGGTGGCAGGAGCGAGGCCTGAGGGACCCAGACAGTAGGTCCCTGCCTCTCTGTCCAGGAGGGAGGGTGAGAGCAGAGTGTGGGGGGCACAGTGGATCTGGAAAAGAACTCTGGGTGCTGGGGTGGAGGGGGTGGTTTGGTCACTACCTCTGAAGAGATGGGAGCCTATTCCCTAAATGAATTGTAAATCAATGTTACTGCAATTTGAAAAACAGCCCTCAGAAAAGGGACAGGGAGTGGAAGAGAAACGTATCTGCTTTGGTAATTTCACATCGAAGAGATGTGAAATTATTCCCCTAAATCACACACAGTACTGTAAATCAGTGTTGCTTCAATTAAAAAAAAAAAAATAGGCCTCATGAAAGAAACAGGGAGTTGAAGGGAAAAGCATCTGCTTTGCAGTCTCCAGGGTGTGGTCATCAAGGGGCTGCAGAGAGAGGCTGTGGGGAGAGAAGATGGCAGCTCCAGAGCCTCCTCTCCTCACTGCCCCCACCCCAGCCTGGTGCCAGGGTTGCTCACAGGGCATCTCACCCGCTCCCCCAGTGATGCTCAGCCCCAGCTCACCCTCTCAGCCTGAGTCACACACACCCAGCCTCTCCCCTGGCTGCCAGACTAGGACAGCGCCGCAGCGCCCCCGTGTGGCCACGGGGCAGAGGACAAGGGGCGAGAACCCTTAGGTCTCTCCAGGTTCTCATGGAGCTCCCAGAAGGACAGGGCTGTGCACAGGAGGGGGAGCCCCACACAGCTTCAGGTTCTCAGTCTGACCTGTTTCCTAATACACGCTGACATGATGAAGGTCTCCTGTCTCGCCCGCTGCTCCCCTCAGCAGTGTATTTCATCAGTCCACCTGTTCTGTCCCCTGCTCTGTCTCTGGTGAATCCTCTCACCCTCCCGCACATCTGGCCTGCACCCCGGTTCTTGTATGCATGAATAAATAAATCTTTTTAAAAAAAGGGTCTAGAAGTACAGATGATGACTTGAGCTGTAGTATAATCACTGGTCCATACAAGGTGTTTAACCTTAATAAGATCCTTAACGGATCACTGGAGGAGGGGGAGGTTAAGGCAATGCACCAAGAACGCTTTCTGAAGGGACACATTGGAGAGTGATAGGATTCTTAATAAAGGCCCAGCTAAACCTGGATTCCAGTGTCTAGGACAGCCATACTAGTTAAATGGAAGGTCCCAGCTCCAGGTTGTGTTGGTGTCCTGTGATGAATCCCTGTCTCATTCACCCCCAGGTGCTCTCCAGTATATCACCCTCTTTTCTCTCTGTTTTATGACTTACTACTCTCCAGCATTTTCTAGGTGTTCCACCATTCACTAGTGTATTGTCCATGTTTTCACTGTCATTTGAGATCCTTGAAGTCAGGAGAATTGTCCCATGAACACATTTCCTCAAATGTAGTGAATGGCTAGAAATATACATTAAAGTAATGAAGAAATGTACTGGCTCCTCTCTCATTACTTCTTGGTTCACATCCTAATCCACTGTCAGTTCTCCCCTGTATCTCTTTTGATGTTTCTATCTCTGTCCTTTCCCTAGACCTCATCTCCTCCCTTAGGCTCCTGCCCCAGACTAACAACTTTTCCTAGATGATCCTGGAGGGGAGGGTTTTAGACCCTTCCTTCCATCTGGAGGACATTAGGTTGAAATAATCCAACCTCAAAAGGAAACACTGAGAATAGTCAACCTTTCACAGGCTAATATTGCTAAATATACAGCTCATGCATTAGTATGCCCATAGTTGTTCCTTCTCATCAAAAATGGACTTCTGACCAGGAATGAGGATGAGGTAGGAGGAGAAAACTCCATCCTGCCACATTATCCAACAAGCATTACTGGTGATATGTTGGAACCCAAAGTGAAAGCCCTCCAAGAAACTGAAGGAGGAGGAAAGTAAGATTACCTTCAGACAGGTGCACAGGAAACGCACCAGTGCTGGAAGCCAGAGGAGGAAGGTAAATCTCAGGTGGAGGCATTACCATGTCTAAGCGAAGAATTTATCCCTGATGAAGGGCTGATCAAAACTGGAATTAGGGGCCTCCCCGGTGGCGCAGAGGTTGAGCGCTGAGTTGCAAAGCTGCCCGCAGCCTCTGCAGCGCTGGTTCGATCCCCGGCTGCTCCCTGGCCACCGGAGGAGGGTCCTGCATGGCACGTACACCTCTCCTGCCGCCCGCTGCTCCCCTCAGCAGTGTACTTCGGTCCTTCTGCCTGCTCTGCTCCCCGCTCTGGCTCTGGTGAATTCTCTCACCCTCCCGCACTCCTGACTGTACCCAGTGCTTGTATAAGTAACTAAGTAAGTAAATAAATAAATCTTAAAAAAAAAAACTGGAATTAGACTAAATATTTACTTAGCCTCATTACTTCCAAACACCTTACTAAGAGATTTCCTTGTATTATCTCTTGTAATCCTCCAAAGAGCCCATTGGTCACTGGTCTTATCATCAGAGCTAGATTACTAAGACCACGGGAACAGGAACCATGTCTTTTGTTCTCTTAATTCTTTCGCTTGATATTTTGTCCAAACATCACAGCACAAAACACAATAATTGGAAGGAACAACCAACAATGGTTGATTGATTAGTTCCTCTAGTCAGCAATTTTCCTCCCCTCTGAAAATACTCTCCTCCTTTAGCTTTTATCTCTGTAACGGTTATATGCATAGCCTCCTCCTTGCCCTTAACTTTGGGGTCTTCCTTCCCTCTGTGAGAAATGCCTCTTCCATCTTTCTTTGGCAGACATCACCTATCTGAAAACAATATAACTTGGTCACTGGGTGGGTGGACTTGTAAGAACAAGATCCACAAAATAGCCATGTGACATTGGGCACATTAATACTTGGTGTCTGTTTCCCTTCAGTGAAATGGTACTAAAAATACATAATTCTAGAATTATTGTAAGAGTTGTTGTAAAGAGTTGAAATATAAAGAGTTACCATAGAGTTAAAACCTAATTACAGACAAAGCATAATACCTCAAATGCAAAGTCAAACTGAAGAGAATATTTGGGGGAGAAGAAAATAAGTTCTCACTAAATGATAGCTGATAGGGTATTTTGATTGTAGGCAAAAGAAATTGCATTTGACTGGTTTAAACCCCCAAGCCCACACCAAATGGAATTTACTAGCATTCTAACTGGCTCAGAGGTAACCAGTCAACATTGGGAAGGATAGACATACAGGGGTCTCAAGTGTTGAAATTCATTTAAGATATCCTGGGGGATGCACTGGCATGATTTTGATCCAACTGTCTTCCATTCTGATCTTGGTCTAGAAAATCTGGGTTATGTCTTTTCTTTGAAGAAGAAGGAGTGGAAAAGTACATGATTAACAGTCACCAAAGATCATGTAGAATGGGGCAGGGGTTGAAATCCCTACTGCTATGGAAATAAATTACCACACAGCCAGTGGCTTAAAAAAACACAAATCTGTTATTTTGTTGTTATTTTATTGTTCTGGAGATCAGAAGTTCAAACTCAATCTCAGTGGACCAAAATCAAGACCCCTGTAGTGCAGTGTCCCTGCCACCTGCTCTGAAAATCTTATAGAACATATTATTCCCTCATCTTTGTCATATAAAGTAACCTGATCCATGGGACAATAACCCACCTTAAGCGCAAGTCCTGCCCATATGCAAAGGAAGAGGATTATACACACCCTTTGTGCGTCTAAAAATGAACCCTTTAGTAAGTAGAATGGGTATAGACTGTGACACAGATTGTAGTTCAACCTAGGAGGTGTAGGCACAAAGGTGTGTATGTGAACTTAAGAGCAATTATGTGTAAAAGTGTCTGAGGAAGGAGAGGAGAAAATGGGGTTCAGAAATGAGGTGATTTCTGAGCTGAGTTTTAATAGACAAGAATTCATCTCTAATGAGTGCTACACATGTAAACCTAAGAGAAGCCAAATTCAGACTTCTGAGTAAAAGACTAATGCTTTACTCTAGACCACAGATGAATTCCCAAAAGAGCCAAAAATTAAATCCAGGCAGAAATAATCATTTAATCAGTCAGTCAGGCCACCTTGCCTTGCTTTGTGATTTAAAAGGGCTTAAAGAATACATCTGGATCCCATTTTGAAAGCTTATTGAATCTTGAAATTCTTGTTATCTTAGGATTACTAGTGATTTTCAGGATCTTTTTGCTAAAAAAAATGCCATAAAAGAGCAGGCATATGTGGTGTTGCTGGGAGGAAAAGTAGTCATACTATTGTCTAGATGGCACAGTAGTTGAATTCAAGATCAGCCACTTGCCTTGGGCTTACTAATTTCTTTTTAATCTTACACTGCAATGAAGAATTGCAGGGTGGCGTGAAATGTGAGAAGGGAAAAGGGGGAGAAGACTATTAAGTCAAACACAAAATAGAAAGGGAGCAAGTAAAAGCAGTGCATGAAGTTCCAGCTGGCTAGCAGCGATTCATCACTGCTCCTTTGCTATTAGAATTCCGGAGGCTTGGAGGGTAAAGGAATGTCCCCAGATATTCCTTTTTCAATGGTTCTAGGGTTGGTTGAATCTAGTGTTCACCTAGTCTGAACACTTTTCCGTATTCAAAGGTTTTTTTTTTTTTTTTGTATTTGCAATTTTTATCCAGCTAGTATATTAACATTTTTTTTAAAATCAGGTTTTGTAAGGAATTCTCAAGTAGACATGAATTCTTATGTCTCAAGTAGTGTACTAGAGGTATACTAAAAACACTATTCATTTTTTTATCTGACATTCTTTTTTTGTTCTAGTATTCAACTAGCCTACAGTTAATCAAACAATGAAAAACAGCAGCCTGTCTTGTGTTCTCCCTTGACTGGTTTCAGTATTTTGGATATATTCTATGCTACCTACAGATAATGTATTTATGTCACTCTTGCTTTGTGAGCTTATTTGAAAAATATTTCCTGACACCAGTAGCTTTTTATCACTATTTGTACTTCCTCTCTTGATTAATTTTGCAATGGTAAATGATATCCCCCTTTTTTCAGTGTTGGATTATCTGTACAATAGTACCTCTTGACTTTCTCTCTTGCCTTAAAAGGACTTAATAGGAATGATGACAGGTGAAAATAGTTACACGGAATATTAATAGATGGGTCATAAAGAAAGGTGTTTCATGTATAAATGAGTTTAAGAAATTCTGGGTAAATAAGTAGAAGTTGTTTATAATGGAGCATATAGAAGCTTTGATGTGCAAATATGTGCTACAAAGCTTCAAAAGAGCATGTGATATGCAACATTTTCCAAACTTCTGATGATAGAAACTTTTTCACAGCACATCCAGTGATATCTTAAGGAAATGTTTATAAAAAGGTCCAGGAGGCAATCTCCTCTTTGATGTGATGGAAGGAACACAAAGTTACCTTTTAGTGAAACAGTAGTGATCTGCTAGGGCGTTGAGAACTGGATACCTGTGGGTGCTATACGGAGTGCTAGCTGTGCTAACAGTAACTCAATTTTACAAAGAGAGAGGCTGAGGTATAGAAATGGCAAATAGTTTGTACAGTGTCCCACCACATTAAGTGGCAGTCATGATTCAAATCGAGGACTCAGGTTTAGAAATCCCCCAGGACACTCTTCTGCCTCCCCCAATGACAGCTAAACTGCCTAAAAGGAAAGCAGTGCAAAAGGACTGTTTAAAGACCCAGGCACATTAATTAGATTCTGTCATTTTCTGTAATCATCATGCTTTTACCTCTGTAGAGCAACTTATTTTACACCAACATCATTTACATTTATTATCTCCTTGAGTCTCACCCAACCCTGTCAGTAGACTGAGAAATCCACTGGATACAAAAAGTATGAAGGATACAAAAGTTTGAATGTGCTGGCTAACTCAACATCACTAATCAAGGACTAAAATAGTCAGGGGTTTACCTTATTACTATCTCTATCCTAGTGAGAAGAGTGTCCAAATTTAATGAATAAAAATATAGGAATCTACGATTGAAAAAATAAAAAGAATAAAAATCTTTGAATAGTCAAAATTATCAGGGTTGATTAACTCTAGGCTAGTAGAAATGCTAGAACGAAAAAGAATGTCATATAAAGAATGAACAGTGGTTTTAGTATATGTCTAGTACACTACTTGAGACATGCTTATAGTAAGATTTCACATGCATTGTTGATCTAAAAATTTTTATATGCATTTTATCTGGCAATTTGATAACTGGAAACAGAGCTCAGAACACAGGATTGAGTAAAAGTAGAGATGGAAGCTAAGTGACCTGGAAGCAGTGGGACATTAAGCTCTGTCTCTGAGCTTCTCAACTGGTGTGTGCTGATGGTTTAACAAGATGGAGAAGTACTGGTTCCCTCAGCCCCCTGCACAGTTAAGGAAGTCAGAAGTGGTAGAAACACAAGTTCTTTCCAGGACTCCTTGAAGGGTGACCCAAGCATGATGAGGTCTAAAGGGGGCCCAACATTCTCTCGATGACTTTCAGAATAGTTCCAACTACATCGGCAGCCAGCTGCAAAGCATGCCACTGCCCATCATGGACAAGGAGACCCATGCACCCACAAGTTTGTATTCCAAATGCTCGAAGAGCAGGGCTCACAGCCCAAGGTGCAAGCTGTCGGGGTGAAGGTGGTCAGGACATCTTTCAGGTATGGGCCCACACAATGTAACTCCAAATCTCTTTCACATATATTGGATAAATGTTGCTTTGTGGCCCATGTGCTCTTACTGCCAATCTAGCAAGCTTCTCAGATGACTGTATTCATGTTCTGTAATTAGAGTTTCATTGTTACTTTCAAATACTTGATACGTAAAATATAGTTTTTGAACTCTGATTGCATTATTGTAAGCTAAAATTTAACATATCATTTGTCAACAAAGGAAAAGGAAAAACTATTGAAGTCTTTAAATATAAATTTACCCTTGCAAGTGTTTGAATAGGCTGTGAAAAAATGGTTTCAAGGTGTTATTGCAAAACTGTTTTTAATGGTGATGACGAGAATTTCAAGAGAATGCATTAAAAAGTCAATTAAGGTTCACTTGTAACCATTTCAACATAAAACATGATAGAAAAAGCTATCTTGACTTTCACATCCACAAGAGAACACTGCTCCTACCTTAAGAAGAGCAACCCAGATAATCTACAAAAATCATGTTTTTTTAAGCCCAAAGAGAATTCAGGTTGTAAAAAAGCCTAATGAACCGAATCCAAAAAGTGACAACAACCTCCTAGGAGAGCTGCTTTTATCCTGGGCAGCAAATCCAATGGAAAAGGAAGCTGAAAAGAAAAAAGCAGCTGAGCCTTTAACGCAATTTTAAAGGGTTTAGAATCCCCAAGAGCTCGACACAGGGGCCTGCACCTGTCCTTTGGCCCTTTTCCACGTACCTTCACAGGACAGCTTGAGGGGGCAGGGAGATAACTGAGAGAACCTGAATTCGGGCATGGAAATCCTGCTGAAGTCGGAGAGGAAGAACTAGGGGAAGTCCCGAACACCCACATCATGGTGCTGCTGATGAGCAGCATGTACCTCTGGGTGAGGACCTGCAGAACTGAGAAAAACAGCTACTCTCTGTCCCCAGGTACAGATGGGAGTCTGAGGAGAACTGAGAGTGATTCCAGGAGAACTCAGAGTTATCCCAGAGATACACATGGGCCTTACCCTGGGTTAGGTTCTTCTCCCCACTGAGGGAAGGTCCAGGAAATGGAGGTAGACAGCTCACCCCAAACACAACTACAAAAGACCCCCTGAAGACTAAGGGCAGAACAGGGATATGGAGAGAAACCCCAGATCTTGCACTGAGTACTAGGAAGGGACCATGTACAGTTGGTAGAGGGCAGGAGCGTGGATATGTTAGGAGACAGGGGGGAATTTTTCCCCACCCCCGTGGGTTCTTCTGACACTAGACAAATACATTTATATCAAACAGATTAAGTAGGAGAAAATATCAAATTTAATAACAGATATATGGAGAATTTACATTATAAATTCTGAAATAAATGATGCAAGTCTGGGGTTTATATTCTGTGTGAAGGGATCTAAAGTATAAAGTGGTTGGGGGTCATTTCACATTACGCGGAGGGAACAACTTCATATGACAAAATCTTCCCTCTGGATGTTTGCCCTGCCTTAAGGTAGGTTCCTCTGATTTTAAAAAGAAGAAGAAAAAAAAAGGTTGTTTCTGGAAATATCCTTAATTTAGTAAATCTAGGTAATCATTCTTGAAGAAGTAGTAACAGTTTCAATCGAGGATCTCAACTGCTCTTAGTTCTACATATCAAGATAACATATATTGGGGGGAAAAAAATCTAGATGTCTTGGGAAAAGTCTATCTGAACCCTTTTCAGGACACTACTACCACAAAGGAATAAAGCAAAAGCAATCGGATCCTGTTAAAAAGTGAAGGTAAGAAAGAAGTGATTGGCCTCCCTGGTGGCACAGGGGTTAAGATGTAACCTATGAAGCTACCCACAGCCACTGCAGCATGAGTTTGATCCCCGGCCAGGGAGCAACCTACATGGCACAGCAGACCTCTCCTGACTTGCCTGCTGTTCCCCTCAGCAATGTATTTCAGTCAGTCTGCCTGTTCTGTGCCCGGCTCTGTCTCTGGTGAATCCTCACACCCCCCACAACTCTGGCCTGTGCACCAGTTTTTGTATGCATAAATAAATCTTTAAAAAAAAAAAAAGAAAGGAGTGATTAAATACTCCCAGGTGTTCATATCCCAGTTTCTGCTAAAGGGAAGTGGAGGATAGGCCTCTGTAAGTGTTTTAGAAGAGGCTTGATGGAGATGTGGCATGTGCATTATTTCAAACTAAGGTTAATAAAGACCCTGCAGGTTCTCATAGGAGAAACTTTTACCACTCCCTTAACTATCTTGAAAAATGAAAATTGAGACTATTGTTCAGAATTAGGCTTTTTACCAGAAAGAACCTGTCGATGGTAGAAACCTATCTATGAGGCAGGGCAAACGTCTAAATCGAAAATCTGGTCTTTGTCATATGAGTCACCCAGTCCTCATAATGTGAGTTCCCTTCCTCTCTCCTTGAAGGCCCTGGCCTCTATCTTATTCCTTAGCTAAGGATGTATACCCTCATTTGCCCCCACTGACCCCGGAATTCACATCTACTTAAATTCTCTATATGTTTGTAACTCATCTTTGTTTTTTTCCTACTGATGTATCTGACATTAATTTGTTGTTCAGCCAGTCCAAAAGAACCCAAAGGGGTAGGGAGAAACTTCCTCTCTTCCCCTACAGAAAGTTGTGATTCCTCTATCACATTACATTCCTCTAAATCGAAAATCTGGTCTTTGTCATATGAGTCACCCAGTCCTCATAATGTGAGTTCCCTTCCTCTCTCCTTGAAGGCCCTGGCCTCTATCTTATTCCTTAGCTAAGGATGTATACCCTCATTTGCCCCCACTGACCCCGGAATTCACATCTACTTAAATTCTCTATATGTTTGTAACTCATCTTTGTTTTTTTCCTACTGATGTATCTGACATTAATTTGTTGTTCAGCCAGTCCAAAAGAACCCAAAGGGGTAGGGAGAAACTTCCTCTCTTCCCCTACAGAAAGTTGTGATTCCTCTATCACATTACATGAAGCCTACAGTGAACTGAATAACTAAAGCCACAAAACCTTACAGGCCTAGCTCCACTACTGACTAGATTGTGTCAAATCGTCTCACTAATGGTGAGCCAGATAACAAAAGTCTGCCCTTTCTCTAGAGATGATTGCTGTTTTCTTCAGACTCTACTATTCCTTTATAATTGATGATCTCTGCATTTAATTTTAATCAAAATCAAATTATAGGGCCTCCCTGGTGGCGCAGCGGTTGAGCGCTGGGTTGCGAAGCTGCCCGCAGTCTCTGCAGCGCCGGTTCGATCCCCGGCTGCTCCCCGGCCACCGGAGGAGGGTCCCACATGGCGCGCAGACCTCTCCTGCCGCCCACTGCTCCCCTCAGCAGTGTGCTTCAGTCCTTCTCCCTGCTCTGCTCCCCGTTCTGGCTCTGGTGAATTCTCTCACCCTCCCGCACTTCTGACTGTACCCAGTGCTTGTATGTATAAATAAATAAATAAATATTTAAAAAAAAAATCAAATTATAAAACACATAGAAAAAGTAAGAAAACTAATATTTCCTCAAAGAGAAAACAGTAAATGAAATCTTACCTACAGAATAAAATTGTTGTTGGAATTATAAGGCAGACACTTTAAAATAATGTTTATAAATATTTAAGATGAAAGAAATAGAATAAGTGAACATGTTTGGACAATTTCAGAGTCAAATGCAAATGCTAGAGATGAAAGCTATATTACAGATAAATAATACTGTCAATGAGTTTATTATGTTGTATACAGCAGAGGAAGGAATCAGTGTCACTGAAAACAATGTGATTTTAAAACATATTTGCATTCAAGATAAACATGCCAATAAATACATAACTTGATTTCCAGGAGAAATACTTTAATGGCCTAGAACATATGAAAGCCATTGACCCAAGATTCAATAGACTCAGAAACCTAAAGAAGAATAAATACAAAGAAATACCAAAATTATACATCACTGTCTAACTGCTTAAAATCAAACATGAAGAGAAAAACTTAAAAGCCACAAGAGAAAACAAAACACATTACAGAAAGGAGAAAAACAACAGAAATTGTATCTCCTCACTGGAATCAATAGAGACTAGAAGACACGGCCATGACAACTTTAAAGTGTTAAACAGAAAAAGTATTAGTCTAGAATTCTAGAACTAGTTAAATTATCTTTCAAAAATAAAGATATTTC
Organism: Talpa occidentalis; assembly: GCF_014898055.3. Lineage (NCBI taxonomy): Eukaryota > Metazoa > Chordata > Mammalia > Eulipotyphla > Talpidae > Talpa > Talpa occidentalis. The sequence goes on from NW_023602073.1 coordinate 37,296,548, forward strand.
CCAAAGGAAAAGGTGAAAGAAATTGTCTTAAATAGACTTCTATAAGGAATACTAAAATGTATTAATTTAAGAAATACTAAAGGAACACTAAAATGTTTGGTTCAAAAAGAAAAATACCAAGTAGAGACCCAGTTATTCAGGAAGGTATGAAGAACACTGGAAAAAGAAAAGACATATCAGTAGATATAAGTGACAAACTCACACACACACAAATACATACATTTTAAAAACTATTAAGCTTATAAAGTAAAAATAGTAACAATGTAATGTTAGGTTGTACCATATTTAGAAATAAAAAAATGTGTGGCAAGACAGAGCACAGGGGAAGAGAGAGTGATAATTAAAAATATGCTATTTTAATATCCTTACATTGTAAATTAACAGAATTTTGTTATTATATACATATGACAAGTTAGAGATGTATAATGTAATCTTTAAATCAACCACTAAGAAAATAACATAAAATGATATAACTAAAGATAATACCTAACATAGAAAATAAAAATAAAAGTGATTACCTAAAAATACTTAATTAACAATAAAAAGGGAGGAACAAAGAAAGAGCAAATGCAACAATTAAAACCAAATATCAGCATTGTCGTTTAAAACCCACATATACTAATAATAACTAATAATAACTAAAAAAAGAAATTAAAAGATGCAGACTCAGACTGGCTAAAGAATGCAACATCAAAGTAGATGTTTTTGACAAGTAACACTCTTTAAACATAGCGACAACAGAAAAGGGGGCCTCCCTGGTGGCGCAGGGGTTAAAGAAATGCACTATCAAGCTCTCCCCAACCACTGCAGCATGAGTTCTACCCTCAGCCAGCCAGGGCGCAACCCACATGGCACAGCAGACCTCTCCTGTCTAGCCCACTTCTCCCCTCAGCAGTATATTTCAGTAGATCTTCCTGTTCTGCTCCCCACTCTCTCTAGTGAATCCTCTCACTCCCCCCACTCCTCGCAACTCTTGTCTACACCCCAGTTCTTGTGTGCATAAATAAATAAATCTTAAAAAAAAAAACAGAAAGAATTGAAAATGAAAGAATGGAAAATATATAGCACTGAAATACTAATTATAAAACATCTTCCATCCCATATTTTATAATAGAAGTAGACTTCAAAGAGTATTACCAAGATAGACATTTCATAATGATAAAAGGGTAAGTCATCAAGAAATCTTAAAAATTTTAAAGCTGTCATATTACTAGTTCTCTTATGAACTAATAAAAAGTATAGACAGATCCAAATTATTGTTGCAGATTTTAGCACCTATCTCTCAGCAATTGATAACAAGACAAAAATTTAACAAAGACATCGGAGATATAAATCAACTTAGTTGAAAGTTATAGAACACTACACCCAAGAACAGAAAAGAATTGTATATCTTCTCATGTGCACTTGAAAAATTCACCAAGGTAGACTATACTCTGAGACATAACAAGTCTCAATAAATGTCAAAAGTCAAAATCATACAAACAAAGCATGTTCTTAGGCTGCAACAGTATTAGATTAGAAATCATTAACAAAATATTACAATAGAATTTTCTGTAATGATGAAAAGGTTCTATATCTGTACTGCCCAAATATGGTACCCATTATCCACATATAACTTTTAAGCAATTAAATTTTGGCTAGAATGGTTTAGCCACTGAATTTTAATTTAAATTCATTTAAATAAATTAAATATCCACAATTGACCAATGAATGTCATTGGTTCAAATCCATTAAATCTCCAAATATTCAGAAATTTAAAGACACATTTTTAATACACTTAATACACAAAACCATATTTTCTTGGGTCAAACAAATCTCAAGCAAAACTAGAAAAATTTTGAACAAACTCATAATAAAACACACGATGTCAAATTTCATGGAATATATATAAAGCAGTTCTCAGAGGGTACTTCATAATTTGAAGACTTGTAGATATTACCTAACTTCTCTGAACCTCCATTCTGATTTCTTAATGGGGAAAATAATGCTACCTACCTAGATATTTTTGTAGGAATTAGATGAGAAAATCTTGCATTGGTTTGTGATTATAAAGTGCTATTACTTTAAGACATACTTTATAAAGATAAGATATCCAAAAAAGCATATTTAGGAACAAAATATCACCCTTGTTTGAATTATTATCTCGCCATTACCTAGTTGGGTGACTGTGGATACTTTGCATAAGGTCACTTGACCTCAGTTTAAAAAAAAGATAAAAACAAAAGCAAGGTAATTTTAAAGTAATTTTCAAACTCTAATTTTTAAGAACTATGAAAGTGTGACATTTCCTTTGTAATGTCTACATGACTACAAAGTGCACTGCATTATCATCACCAGGATTACCTTCTTTCCCGTGGGATCAGGAAGGAGAATGGTGGAACCATCTCCTGACAAACACTGCACTCACTTCTTCACACGCATCATTCCATTTCTTCCTCACACTCCTCCTGGGGGGCTGGTATTTTAAGAAAAGTGTTACTGAAGAATCTGAGGTTCAGAGAAATAAAATGATTTGCCTAAGTCTGCACAGTTACACAAGAAGGGGCAGTTCTCAAATTTACCCCCCCCCTTTCTCGCTCTCTAACTTCATATTCACCCTCGAAAGTGACCCCGAGGACCCGCCAAGCTCACCAGGGAGCAGGACCCAGGGAGTCTCTGCACCAGAAGTGGACACGCCCGTCCAGTCACCCGCATCCCCGCGGGGAGTGTCCGGGCCTCGCGCTTCCCCGTCTGTCTCGGGCCCAGGCCCAGGGACTCGCGCTGGGCGGGGCGGGGACGTGAGAACCACGAGGAGCCGCGACCCGCCCCGGGTGACCGCGAAGATGGTCACGAGCACCAGCGCGGGCGCGTCACACAGAGACGGGAACAGGGGTTTTCTCTGAGAGAACGTGTGACGTCCCCCAAGGACACCTTCTGTTGGGGCAAATGTTTTCTTTCTAAAGATTTATTTATTTACACACGCAAGAACTGGGCAACCCGCCGCCCCGGGGAGGTTCATTACCGGCTCCAGCAGCCCCGTTGGTGTCGTCACGCTCTCCGTGCTCAGCCGTCGCGCTCCGTCAGCTGGGCCACGCCAGCCCCTCCTCCGGCCTCGGCACCGCACCACACTGCGCTGCGCTGCGCCACGCCACGCACGCCACGCACGCCACGCACGCCGCGCCACGCCATTTGGCCAAGTGCGCATGTACAGTCGGAGGGCGGCAAAGCCTGAACCTTCCCCCCTACTTACCCCCACACCCCTTCAGATGCATGTTGTCATTCCACACCCACCACCAAAGCACCCACAACCCTCCACCAGTCCATTGTGGTTCTCCCCTTTTTCTCCCCCAACACGCCCTCTGGTAACCTCAATTCTATGGTAGGATTTCTAGGGTTTGATTTAATTGTGTCCGTTCCTTTGTTTTGATGTTCCGTATAAGAGTATAATCGTCCAGTATTTGTCTTTCTCCAACTTACTTCACTTAGTGTAATCCCCTCCAGTTCCATCAGTTCCATCCATGTTGTTGCAAATGGCATGACTTCATTTTTTTGTGGTAGTTGAACAGTATTTCTTTGTGTAAATTTACCATAAATTCTTTATTCACCCATCAGTCCTCGGGAACTTAGACTACTTCCACAGCTCAGCTGTTATAAATAGTGCTGGATTTAGCATAGGAATTCATCTATCTCTTTAAGTTAGTGTTTCTGCATTTTGGGAAATGTATAGTTAGGAATAGAATTGCCAGACCATATGGAAAATATATTTTACTTTTTTGAGAAACCTCCATACTGTTTCCGTAAAGGCTGAACCAGTGTACAGTCCCACCAACAGTATATGAGGGTTTCTTTTTCTCCTCATCAATATTGTTGTTTCTGATATTTTTGTTATGGGCCATTCTCACAGGTGTGAGGTGGGTGATATGTTGCCGAATCAATCCAAACCAAAAAGAACAGAAGAATTACACTACTAGACTTCAGACTATACAACAAAACTATAGTAATAAAAATAGTAATTGAATAAAACAGACAAGTAGACCACTGGAATACAATTAAACACCTAGAAATAAACCCATGCTTATACAGACAAGTAATCTTCAACAAAAGAGCCAAGACTATACATTGGGAAAAGGAAAGCCCCTTTAATAAATGACACTGGGAAAAGTGGACAACCAAATGCAGAAAAATTAAACTACACCACTGTTTCACACCATACACAAAAGTAAACTCAAAATGTATTAAAGACATGAAGGTAAGACCTTAAGTCATAAAATACATAGAAGAAAAACATAGGCAAAACACTCCACAACATTGGCTTCAAGGATGTTTTGGGGGACTTGACTCCAAAGGCAAGGTAAACAAAAGCAAAGTAAACAAATGGCATTATATCAAACTAAAAGCTTCTGCACAGTGAAATAAATATCATTAAAATAAACTATCATTAAAATAAAAGATATCTACTGAGAGGCAGAAAGTATTTGTACATCACACATTCTACAAAGGACTGATTAACAAAATCTACACAAAATCTACAAAGAACTCATGCAATTTAGCAAAAAGAAAGCAAATAACCTAATCAAAAAATGGGCAGGAGAACAAAATAGACACTTCTCCAATTAAGACATACAGATGGCTAACAGACACAGGGGAAAAATGTGGAGGAGTGAGGGTGCCTAGTGGTGGGTGTGGTGTGGTAAAATATACCTAAAGAGGAGTAAACCTATACCTCTGAATCATAGACAGTGTTGTGAACCAATGTTATCTCAGTGGAAAACAAAACATTGGTTTTTGTTCTCATTCAGTGAACATACAAAAATATGAGATAGCAAAAGAAGACATCAAAGGAAAAGAATATTCATTGTCACTTATCATCAGGAAAATGCAAATCAAAACTATAATAAAAAGTTCTTGGAATTATCATTGGATTACAATACCATATAGATTTTTTGAACAATTTTCCACACCTTGATATGAAGATGCCTCACCATACCCACTAACAAAATCCTAGAGCAAGTCTAAATAATTTGAGACTATAAATATTTCTAAAACATTTTGAGACACTATTTTATCAGTACCTTCTATTGTATACTTATAAAAGGAATTTTTATGAAATAAATTTAAGACAAAACAGTGCTACCTTGCCTAGCAAAAGTAGTTATCTTGTCTTCATTTGATTACTTTTTAAATAGTGACCACTTTGGCAACAGCAATATTCATCTGCTTGAGAACAAATATTATCCACATGTATGAGCATGTATCTCAAACACATATTGCAGCATATCTCTGATAACTCACTTCATTTGTGTTTCACAAACATCTTAAAATGCTTCTGAGGTCCTTAGCTTCTGGGTGAAGTCAAACTACATGGACAGTTCATTTACTACATGCAGCTGTAAGGCACCAAATACTAGCATTTGTCCTAAGCATTAATTTTGAAAAGAAATTTTACAAATTGCAAAAACATTTCCCTTTTGTATAGGAGTGAATAAATGATTTAACTTAATTTCACTTTTACTTTGATTTCAAATCCTTCTTACATGTTTTCATTAAATAACTTAATTTTATCCAATGAGAACAGTTCTTCTTATTCCATCTTTGTAACCCTCATAAGCATGTGTTCTTTTGTTAGGCCTACTCAGCCGCCTGGTCCTGAATATTTAACTGGAAAAGAATCTCCAGCATTTGTCATTAACTGTTAGTCTCTCTGCATCTGGTTTAGCTATGATCTTTGTATATTTATGTATAGTCTTTTAAGCAGACATTTTAAAAAGAAAAAAAAATGTAGGACAAACTAGGAAAAGAGAATGAGGAAATTAAGCAAAAATCTTGTACTGTAGCAGAATTTTTATAGTGTCTGGTAAAAAAATTGGGTTTAAAATTAAATTGATAATTACAGTTTCTCTAAGCTAAAATATATTTTTAATGTTTCTATAACTTTTTGAGGGAACATTGATTTATAACACTGTATATAATTTAGGGATATAGGTTCACACCTCATAAGCTATATGTTTCCACACCTTGCCTACCACAAATGTATACCCAGAATCCTCTGCCATAGACCACTGAGCCTCCTTCCCACTCATCCCCTCTCTAGCCTCTATTCTGCAGCCATATTTCTGGAGTTTGTTTTTATTAGTTTTGTCTGTTCCTTTTGTTTATTTCTCTGTATTTCATATATGAATCAAATCATCCAGTATTTGTCTTTCTTCTTCTTAGTTCCTTAGCATAATCCCCTCCAGTTCTATGCATGTTGTTCTGGCAAATTTTCATCTATTTTAAACTGAGTAATATTCATTGTACATGTATGCCACAACTTCTTTACCCACTCATCTATCCTTGGGCACTGAGATTATTTCTGTAACCAATGCAAATAGTGCTGTGGCGAACATAGGAGTGCAAATATCCCTTTGAATTAGTCTTTTTGTAATTCTTCTAGTGCATACCTAAGTAACTTCAGATAGATACCTAGGAATGTTGGATCAACCATCAGATCTGTTTTTTAATATTTTGAGCAAACTCCATACTGTTTTCTATAAGGGCTAGCCCTGTCTGCATCCCACCAACATCCTCCCCAACACTTGTTCTGGTCTTACCAATATGGGTCATTCTCACAATGTAAGGTGGTAACCCACTGTGGTTTTGATTTACATATGATGAAAAGTGATAATGAACATTTTTTCATGTTCCTGCTGGTCATCTATATGTTTTTCTTTGGAGAAGTGTCTATTTTATTGGATAATTTTTGTTGCTGAATTTTGTAGATCTTTGATATTAGTCCCTTTGATATTAGAAAATACAAATATTTTCTTCCACACAGTGGGGCATCTTTTTATTTTAATGATAGTTTATTTCACTGTGCAAAACTTTTCAGTTGGGTGTCATCCCATTTGTTTATTTTTGCTTATGTTTACCTTTGCGTTGGAGTCAATTCCCAAATACATCACTGAAGTCAATGTAGTAGAGTGTTCTGCTTATGTTTTCTTCTATGTATTTTTTACGATTTCAGATCTTACATCCACATCTCTATTCCATTTTGAGTTAACTTTTGTATGTGGTATGAGACAGTGGTCTATTTCATTTTTCTGCATGTGACTGTCCAGTTTTCCTAGTACCATTTGTTGAAGAAAGTTTCCTTCTCTAATCTATACTTTTGGCTCCTTTGTCATAGATTAATTGTCCATATAAGTATGGGTTTATTTCTGTAGTCTCTAAAAAATGTATGTTAGAATTTAGTGTGATAGATAATATTTGTATTTTATAAAGAATATGGTAAGTTGGGCTAGTTATCTACTTTGGGTTATCTTCCCTCCACATTCAATCTGATGTTAAGCAGACCACTTAGTAGTTTGTTTTGGAATCTTTATGGGCAGATAAATCTTAAAGATTGGGGATTTGGGATCCACCAGAAAGTCAGTTTTCCTACTATGTAAAAAAATGAAAGGACATTATTCACCACATTATTCACCACTTCCTGAAAGCACAACAGGGAGTTAATTGAGTAATTATAACTAACTTAATCATAATGGAAATGAAAGTGCTATAGCTTATACTTATTAAAATCTGAAAGGTTACAATTTGCTATAGAATTGAGTCAAAATTGAGAACTATCTATTAACCTAAAATATTCATGTATGGTAAAATTACAAGTACTTATGACAATTGAA
>NW_023602073.1:37304287-37352342 GCF_014898055.3 Talpa occidentalis
AATTGGATTAGCACTCCTAGGCCAACTCCCGTCTCCTCTGTACATAAAGTCTGATGGCTTCCTAAGATCTGGAAGCCCTAATGCTGGTGCTGAGATCAACTTTACTTTTATTTCATCAAAGGCCTTTAGACATTCTGGAGTCCAAGACAAATGTTCAGAGTCCAGGCCTTTGAGAGCATCATATAAGGGTTTTGCTATTAATCCAAAGTTAGGAATCCAAATTCTGCAAAACCCAGCCATGCCCAAAAATCCACGCAACTCTCGCCGGTTGCTGGGGAGCTTAAGGGCTGAAATTACCTGTTTCCTTTCTGTCATCAGGTTCCATCTGCCTTTCTTAATTTCAAACCCCAAATACGTCACAGTTTGTTTACAGATCTGTGCCTTTTGAGGTGACACCTTATAGCCACATTCTGCCAGGTGGTTCAGTACCACTATGTTATTTTCCAGACAAGATTTGTAGTCTGGACTTGCAATCAATAAATCATCTACGTATTGCAACAAGACACCCTGGTTTAATTGAACCTTCCTGAGATCCCTGGCCAGTGTTTCCCCAAAAATAGTTGGGGAGTTCTTAAACCCCTGTGGAAGCATAGTCCAGCAATACTGGAGAGTGCTCTTAGGGTTTTGCCACTCAAAGGCAAAAAGCAGTTGATGCTGGACATCTATTGGGATACAGAAAAAGACATCCTTAAGGTCTAATACTGAAAACCACCCGAAGTCACCAGGTATGGCAGTTAATAAGGTGTAGGGATTAGGCACGGTGGGATGTAAATCCCAAACAATGTCATTAATGGCCCTTAAATCTTGGACAAAGTGGGGCTCGCCCATATGGGGTTTCTTCACTGGCAGAATCGAAGTGTTGTGCGGTGAGCGGTAGGGCTGAATGAGTCCAGATTGAAGGAACATTTTCAATACTGGTTCAATTCCCCTCAAGGCCTCCTCCTTTAAGGGGTATTGCTTCCTCCTTGGGGTTGGGAGAGGGCGAAGAGTCTGAGAGGAGTCTCGAGACTAAAAATATGGCAGGTTTTCAGGAGGGAGGGAAGGGGTGGAGTGCAAGAGAAAGACAGCCTGGGCTTAAGGCAATTTCGGGCCACTTTTTCTGCCTACGACAAAGGTTGTCTAATTCGGTTAGAATTTTGGGGTCAAAAGAGCCCATTTCCGGCCACCAAGAGCCACTGTCCAGTTCATATTTGGGCCAGGCCGTGGTGCAATAAAAAATGAGGCACTTAGGTCTCACATCTGGCTTTAAATGTAGAGGGCCAAGGGCCTATAGGAGGCACCCCAAGGGGGTGTCTGCCAGAATGTGGGATTCCGTTGATTCCATAGTGAGTGTCCCTCTTAGGATCTCAAACGGAGGGTCGGGGAGGGAGGCCGGCGTCCCAGTGTCCCTGGCCCGATCCTCAGGGAATCGAGCGGGAGAGTGAAAGGGGAAGGAGGCATACTGCCGTCCTCTTTACCTCCAAGAAATAGGAGAGGTCGTTCCTCTGAGGAGACGTCTCACTTCAGAGGGAACCCCAAATGGAAAGCGCAGATCAGGAGGGGGTAGCAATCGCTGAATAAAATGAAGAAACCCCCGTGATCCTGTTATAGGGCAGCACCGATGTTAGGGGGAAAGGATGTTCTGAGCTAATCCCATACAGGCTTTGTGGACTCCACCCCCACTCCAGACCAAAGCCATCAGGACATTGGGAAAGACAAATCCCATCACCACCAAAGGGAAGGTGGCTGGGACCTATAACTGATACAAAACGGGTTGCCTGACTGTGGGTCCTCACCCGCGCGCTTAAAAGGACTTATCAATGCTCTACTGCAGGCACACATGAAAGGTTAATGAAAGGTTTATTTACAAGGGAAGAGGAAATGAGGAAATGTACAGCTCAGGGAGAAAAGTGGGAGACAAAGTTTTAAATGCGTCCTACCCGATCCGTCGATCTGGAATCGCAAATGGCACTCTGAGAGCTGGCCGCGAGCCAGGATCCCTGAAGCCAGGAGGCGAGCCAGAGAGCGAGCCCCCCAAGGCCCACGTGTCTGGTTTTTATACCAACCCTGGCTGCTTAACTCCACCCTCAGGTCCCAGCCACCTTCCCTTTGGTGGTGACAGGATTTGTCTTTCCCAATGTCCTGATGGCTTTGGTCTGGAGTGGGGGTGGAGTCCACAAAGCCTGCATGGAATTAGCTCAGGACATCCTTTCCCCCTAACAGTCCGAGGGACCTTAGAAGCAACAGCTCACCCTGGGAGAGTCACGAGCCAAGCGCTGGTGGTCCACAGGCCGGCCGAGTCTTTTCATTCTTCGCGATTATTTGGCGAAGTGCCTAGGAAGAGAAGGTGGGCCCACAGGAGGAAGAGGAGGATGGCCCCTCCAAGAGAGATGGGAAGTTAAGGTGGAAGTGGCCACATGGATTGGAGTTACCAGGAAGCCCAGTAAGGGACTAGAGCAAGTCCCTGCTCCGCTCACGTGGCATGAGAGGCAGCGAGGGCCTGTTCTCCCGCAGGGAGGGTGCCCCGGGTCGTGTATCAGTGGCCGTTAAGCCTTAGTGAGCTCGGAGGGGTTGCAGGCTTCCAGTTCCACGGGGAGAGGTAGAAAGACAGAGAGTGAAGGAGAGGGAGAGTGGAGGGTTTGGGACAGGGCAGGATCCCCACGCGGGATCGAACCCGGTTCCCGGCCAATGCACCAGATGAAAGGTTCAGAGAGATAAAGTAAAGGAGAGCCAGGCTAAATTTCTCAAAGGAAGGGAAAATTTATTGCACCCCTGACGACCTCAGGGACCCAAGGTGGGGGTCTGTGAAGCCGCGCACATTGTCAGGGGGAAGCAGGGTTTTATAGGGTGAGGAGAGGTCAGGTGTGAGACTGGGTTTGTAGGTCCCTGAAAAGATTTGTAGGGCAGGGGAGATTCATTATCTGAATCCTCTAGGCAGGCTTCTGCATTCCTGTTCCCAGGTGGGCTTTCTGGTGGGTTTTTGTATTCAGGCCTCCTGCATGGACCTTTCAGTAGTGAAACAATAGGTAACTTTTTAAAAAAAAATCATACAATTATACAATTATCCTTACATTTACAGAAAGTTATTTTCTTAAAAATGCTTTGTTAGCATACATTGGTTATTAATATTCTAAAGTAAAGAAGTAATAATGCCAGGGACCAGCCTCGGCAGACTGTCCTGTGAGGGGTTCCTGTAAGGATGAGAGGGCATGGACAAATCTGAGGGGTTAGGGGGAGAGGGAGTGAGGAGATGCAAACACTTGATCAGGGTGCAGACATCATCCTGCTGAGGGTCTCAGCAGCCCTTTATTTATACCTTACAAGCAAACCCAGAGCACATAAGCATATGCATTAGAGCAGGAAGATAACAATCATCACATCTTCCTCTAGAACAGCCAGGGGGTTATTTGCCCTTCAGCAGATGTTGTAACATTCTTTATTTTGAAGAAGGCACAGTTGCTAAACAAAAGTGTTCTTAGAATAGTTATTTATCTTAATCATTTTATTACTAGCAAAAACTTACCTGACTGAGACTAACATTTCTGTATTTACTACAGTGAAGGATTAACTAAGGGCTGGGGAAACAAAGGACAGGAAGTTACCTGGGGGAAGGGAGACACAGGGATTTTTTCTAACTAACCTATAAAGTTGAGACTAACATATAACCATATTGTTACAGGGCAGGGAAAGGGGCAGCCCAGACACCACAAACCTGCCTATTCTAAATGGGTTCTGCCATCCACTGCATGAACACAAATCATATGAGACTTTAATGGAAAGGAACTTTAATACAATTAGGAAAAAATACAGAAAAGGCAAAGAATATAGTTTCTAAATCAAGCACCCAAAGTTACCCGTTGCCTCGTGGGTAAAAGTCCACCCAAGCAGGATTGGCCCAGAACAAGGCCCCAAAGCCTGCCACAAGTCTTAAGCATCTTCCAGTGGGGATCCACAGAAAAGGATCAGAAATAACCAGACAAGTCTGGAGGGAAAAGAGCAAAATCAAAATCAAGATAAAAACAGCCATTGCCACCTCCCCACGGGTCTCTCACCCACATCTGTGTCACCCAGTCCACGACCAAAAGGCAAGTGCAGTTTCTTCACGTGTCTCTCGGCTCCATGTGCCTCCTCTGGCTCCATCAGGCTTCCTTCCTTCCTCAGTCTCCTCTGCAGCTTCCTCTCTCTCTGCTCAGCTCCACCCTCCACTTGGGTGGGGCAGGGAGCCTGGAACCTCCCCCTTTCTTGGGGACCACCCTGTTACAATCACCCCTTTTAATTTTTATTCCACCATATCTATGGTGGCACAGATCTCAGGGTGTAGTCTTAGGAGACAGTCTTTTTTCAGGGTTACAATGTGTGTAAGAGAAGCAACAATTAGTCAGCAGCATTGTCCATGAATGTCCAGTATGACAGTTTTCCATTACTGGAAAATAGTCCATTATCCAAGCCAAAAGAAAAAAAAAAAATCTGGAGCATTAGAAGCGCGCAGGTGAATGTTTCAGGGCAGCCCGGATACAAAATGGGTTGCCTGACTGTGGGTCCTCACCCAGGCACTTAAAAGGACTTATCAATACTCTACTGCAGGCGGGCCTCCCCGGTGGCGCAGTGGTTGAGCGCTGGATTGCAAAGCTGCCCGCAGCCTCTGCAGCGCTGGTTCAATCCCCGGCTACTCCCCGGTCACCTGAGGAGGGTCCCACATGGCGCGCAGACCTCTCCTGCCGCCCGCTGCTCCCCTCAGCAGTGTACTTCCGTCTTTCTGCCTGCTCTGCTCCCCGCTCTGGCTCTGGTGAATTCTCTCACCCTCCCACGCTTCTGACTGTACCCAGTGCTTGTATAAATAAATAAAAAAATAAAAACAATCTAAAAAAAAAATACTGCAGGCACACACATGAAAGATTAATAAAAGGTTTATTTTTAATGGAAGAGCAAATGAGGAAATATACAACTCAGGGAGAAAAGTGGTGAGACAGGGCAAGCTAGGGTTATTAGGCAGTTTTAGGGATAGTGCAGGAGGGGACCTCTGAAGAATTTAGGGAGGCTTCAGAGATAAGGACAACCAAAGAAATATAACCAATTCCATTAGGAAAAACAAACATGCCAGGACCAAGGACAACATTGTTAATGCTGGTCCTGGTTTCCTTCAGGTGGTAAAGGGAGGCAGAGATTGGAGAAATGGAGAGTGGTTTAATTTATGGTCACATTAGAAGGGCAGCTGTTTAACTTCAATGCAGGGATGCCCATCCAGAGGACTGGGCCATAAATTAAAGATGCAACAAATGGGGAAAGAGAAAGCTGTTAGATAAGGAATGTGAAGATCCCCACTCAGTAGCAAATTAAGTGAGACAGCCGAAAACTAACCAATCACAGAGAGACTGGTGAAGTTTTAGAATAATGAGGGAAAAAAGGTATATATTCCCTGAAACACAATTCCACTTTGGCTTCCTTGCCCCTCCCAGGCCTGGTTCCCTGGCCTGGGAGTCCCACTTTATTTCTGCTCTTTTCCTCCTCAATAAACTTTTTCTTTCTATAAACGAACCTGCCTCTTCTCGCTTGCTTGCCTGAGCGTCTGCGAAGTTCCTGCTGCGGCTTCGTGAGACAGCAACCCTGGGGGGTCTAGTGGCTGGGGCTCAGCGCTGCTCTGCAGCCTGGGATCCGTTCCTGGCTGGGAGACTAGACCTGACAATTCCGGTATCAGTGGGAGACAAAATTTTAAATGTGTCCTACCCGATTCGCTGATCTGGAATTCCAAATGGCACTCTGAGAGCTGGCATGAGCCAGGAGCTCTGAAGCCAGGAGGGAGCAAGAGAGCAAGAGCCCCCAAGGCCCCAAGGCCCCAAGGTTCTTATACCAAACCTGGCTGCTTAACCCCACCCTCAGGTTCCAGCAACCTTCCCTTAGGTGGTGACTGGATTTGTCTTTCCCAGTGTCCTGATGGCTTTGGTCTGGAGTGGGGGTGGAGTCCACAAAGCCTGTATGGGATTAGCTCAGGATATCCATTCCCCCTAACATGAGGACCCACAGCTAGGCAACCCGTTTTATATCGGGGCTGCTTTGTAACAATATGATTAAAGCAAAAAACACAAGGCTTTTATATAGAAATCATCATCTAATAGTATATTGTTTTAATAAAATACTGATTCAATATTAAGGCACCAAGGGCATGGAGGGCATCAGTGCCAGACAAGCCGCACTGACTCTTCACTAGCCCCAAGCTCTCAATTAAGGGAGGAATTCTCCTAATCTAACAGAATCTAACCTATTACTCCTCTACTTATTTATTCAGCCTAGTTTACATATCTAACTTTAAGATCAAGGGAAAATTCCTTTTTCTGTAAGATTGCTGATTGTTGTTTTAAGGAACTACAAATATTTCATCAGAGGCAGGGCCAGAGATGGTTATAGCTTTTGGTTCTCAGAATGGTTAATACGTGACATATCAGTAGTTGTAACATTGACTATTTCCAAGTGCATTATTTGTGCTGTCAAGGTTATTAGCTTAACCAGTCACAAAATTGTTGTTGGCTTACTCTTGAATGCATACTCCAACAGCTACCATACCCATTGTCACTGAAAGGGAACAGTTAAGGAAAAGGGAATCTTTCCCTGTAAAGAGCCATAGACATGGAAATGTCAGTAAAAGACAAGCTTGCTTCCTTAACAAGCATGTCTAAAGAAGGCCTGGCAGCCTGCTAGGCTGGTTGTTCTCCTGGGCCAGTCTCAAAGATCTGCATCCTTCCCCTTTTCCTGTGTCTAGAATTTGTATGCTAACTAACCAGTGTTATCAATGAATCATGCGCCATTTGCTGTCAAATTGGTTATTCTGTAATTGATCAAACAGCATTTGCAGTTTTGCTTTTAAATGCGTATTTTAACAATGGTAGAAACTAGCCATAAACAAATGAGACTTTAGCATGAGTCAGCTAAAGAGATTCCTGACTTTTCAGGAATCTGCCCCATGCCCCGACCCTTGTCAGACGACAGTTGTAGCATGGCTCCCAGCATAATAACATCTTTTTGAAAGGTTTTATTCTAGTAAAGTAAATATTTAAAGCTATAACCCACATAAAAAATTATACATGGGATCCATAATAATTTGTGAGACTGCAGAGACATCTTGAAAGGAAAATGTTTGAGAATTGCTGACCCAGTTCCTGGACCTGGATTCAGGGAGGCAACAGTGTGACAAAGGTCTTGGTACAGGAGAGGAGGGGGCAGCAAAGTCCCAGGTCTGGGCGGGGGTGGGATTGGGGGTGTGGCTCTCAAGGTCTTGTTGAGGGGAAAAGGATGTCCTTAGCTAATCCCATGCAGGCTTTGTGGACTCCACCCCCACTCCAGACCAAAGCCATCAGGACATTGGGAAAGACAAATCCTGTCACCACCTAAGGGAAGGTTGCTGGAACCTGAGGGTGGGGTTAAGCAGCCAGGTTTGGTATAAAACAAGACATGTGGGCTTTGGAGGGCCCCCATATTGGCTCTCCACCAGCTCGCTTTGCCCGGCCAGCTCTCAGAGTGCCATTGGGTTTCCAGGTCTGCGGATCGGGTGGGACGCATTAAAGACTTTATTTCCCTATTTTCTCCCTGAGTTGGACATTTCCTCATTTCCCTTTCCCTTGTAAATAAGCCTTTTGTTAACCTTTTGTGTGTGCCTGCAGTGGAGTATTAATAAGTCCCTTTTAAGCGCGCGGGTAGGGACCCACAGTCAGGCAACTCATTTTATATCGGGGCTGCTCAGTAACAGTCTCAGTCCCCAGGGCGCTGTCTGGGGCTGGAAGTTACTGTTGGGGTTTCCTATCACCCCAGTTTCGCTCTCTGTTTGTGTCGGCTCCTCCCTCCTGGATACTGGTGACTCACCCCAGGGCTCACTCCCCATTGCCTGGAGGTCTCCGGAGCAGCCAATCAGCAGCCCCGCGGCTCCCGTTCCAAAGCCCTCACCCACCCCCGGGACTCCGTCTCCCCAGCCCGGGTGGGGGCGCGTCCTGGGGGATGGGGGGCGCAGCCCTCCTGCTCCTGCTCGCGGTGGCCGCGGCCCCGAGGGAGACCCGGGCGGGTGAGTGCGGGTCGGGAGGGGACAGGGCGCTCCCAGAGGCGGGAGCGAGGGCGCGGGCGGGGGTGGGAAAGGCGCGACCTCGCCGCCGCCCTAGTTGTCCCCCACCTCGGCCCGCCCCGTCCTGGCCCCTTTCCGTCCCCCGAGACCCCAGCCTCCTCTGGCCCCCCGAGTCCCGGCCATTTTCGTCCCGCAGCCGCTTTTCACTCTCACTCGTCTTTCACCCACTTTCTGTCTCGTGGGCGCCCCCTGGGACTCGAGCCCCAGAAGGGGAGAAGAATAGGCCGGGTCTCCCCTCCCGCCCCCAGGCCCCCACTCCCTGAGGTTTTTCTCCACCGCGATGTCCCGGCCCGGCCTCGGGGAGCCCCGCTTCATCTCGGTGGGCTACGTGGACGACACGCAGGTCGGGCGGTTAGACAGCGACTCTCCGGGCCAGAGCGCGGAGCCGCTGGCGCCCTGGGCGGGGCAGGTGGAGCAGGAGAAGCAGGAGGAGTGGGAGGAGGAGACGCGGATCCTAAGGGACAGCGCACAGTGGTTCCGAGCGCAGCTGGACTCCCTGCGCGGCCTCTACAACCAGAGCGAGACCGGTGAGCTGGCGCGGGTCCGGGCCGGGTCAGCACCCCCATCCCCACCCACGGGGGTCGCTCAGGGTCTCCCCCTCCAGGCTTCTCTGCAACCTGCCCGGGAACAGCCCGCGGGACTTTCACCCCCTTTTCATTTTGTTTTAGTTTATTCCGGGCGGGAGGGGGTGCGGGTGGGGTGACGGGGCAGGGACAGGCTCTCACACCTTCCAGAACATGTACGGCTGCGACATGGGGCCCGACGGGCGCCTCCTCGGCTGGTATGAGCAGTTCGCCTACGATGGCACCGATTTCCTGGCCCTAAACCCGGACCTGCGCTCCTGGACTGCAGCGGACACGGCCGCTCAGATCACCCTGCGCGAGTGGGAGGCCCGGGGTGAGGCAGAGAGATTCAGGAACTTTGTGGAGGGCAGGTGCTTGAGGTGGCTGCGCACATGCCTGGAGTACGGGAAGGAGACTCTGCAGCGCACGGGTAAGAGGGGCCTGGAGGCCTCCCGGTCCCCCCCTGCCTGGAGTCACTGCGGGAAATGAGTCCTCTCTCTAGTCCTGAGAGGGGGACTCCCCTGGGTTTCATGTTCTGCACTAGAGAGACTCCCAGAGACTCCGGCTTCTCCTGAAGGACAGTGAAGGGATCCCGTCTCTCCTGAGAAAGACAGACAATCCC
Source organism: Talpa occidentalis (assembly GCF_014898055.3). Taxonomy (NCBI): domain Eukaryota; kingdom Metazoa; phylum Chordata; class Mammalia; order Eulipotyphla; family Talpidae; genus Talpa; species Talpa occidentalis. The sequence goes on from NW_023602073.1 coordinate 37,313,556, forward strand.
TGACATCACACGTCACCGGGTCCTTTTGACCAGGGGCCTGTTTGAGAACCACGAGTTTCTCTCTCAGTCTTGTTTCTGGTCTGAGAACATTGTCAGTTATGTGATTCCTGCTTTTCTGTGTCATTCACCTTCCACCCAGGTCAGGAATAAAAAGTCTGTGTTCCACTCCCTCTGCTTCATCCTACCCTGGGTTTTCATCCTCATTCTAGAACTTTCTAAGGAATAAGAGAATCTCACAGATTCCCCCAGATTAGCCTGTTTTTTACATTTTATGTTTCTTCCTGCCACACCGGTTGTCTTGTCCATTGTGAGGATGGCCTCATGAGGTTTCTTCAGTGTCCATGGAGGAAACACAAAGTGAATTTTCTGATTTACCACCTCAGATCCCCCAAAGACACGCATGACCCACCACCCCTACAATGACCATGAGGTCACCCTGAGGTGCTGGGCACTGGGCTTCTACCCTGCGGATATCACCCTAACCTGGCAGCGAGATGGGGAGGACCTGACCCAGGAGATGGAGCTGGTGGAGACCAGGCCTGGGGGAGATGGAACCTTCCAGAAGTGGGTGGCTGTGGTGGTGCCTTCTGGAGAGGAGCAGAGATACACATGCCACGTGCAGCATGAGGGACTGCTGGAGCCCCAAGTCCTGAGATGGGGTGAGGAGGAGGATGTGGGCACAGAGGCTGTTCTCAGGGCCATCAGGAGCCCTTCTGGAGAACTTCAGAGGGTCACAATAAGGTCTGGGGCTCAGGGTATGATCTTCTCTTCCCTTCCAGTGCCCCCTCAGTCCTTCATGCCCACCGCAGGCATCATTGCTGGCCTGGTTCTCCTTGGAGCTGTTCTCACTGGAGCTGCAGTGGCTGCAGCTGTGATGTGGAGGAAGAAACCCTCAGGTAGGGAAGGGAGTGGGGGGATCTTGTCCACTGGGGCTTTCAAGTCCCAGGGAGAACTTGCCCTACCTGGTTAATGGGAAGTACCATCCTCACATATGTGTGGTACCCAGAGGGCATTTGGTCCCCCTCACCTCCTTTCTTCATTTTTTTCCCAGTCCTAACCTGGGTCTTTACTCACAGCTCTGGAAACTTCCCTGATCTGCAGGATTAAAAGATTCCTTTAGGTCTTCTGACCTGACCACTCCCTGGTCTCACATGATGTTTCTTCCCACAGGAGGACAAGGAGGAATCTACACTCAAGCTGCAGGTAAGTGTGGATCAGCGGTTTGATCTCTGAGCTCCTGGGGACAGTGTAAATGGACTCCATGGGAGAGTCACCCTCATCACTCCCTCCTGTGGTCTCATTTCTGACCAGGTGTGTTTTGTTCTCAACCCGGCAGCAGCAGTGCCCAGGGCTCTGATGTGTCTCTCAGCCCCTAAGAATCTTTTACAATGAACCTGATGAGATTCCTGTTCTGCACACCCTGGACAGCACCTGGTATTGTTCAGCATTTGCATTTTCAGTCTCTCCTAGGTGTGATGGTATCACTGTTGTTCTTAACTATGATATTGAGCATCTGTTCATATTTTTACTTTTCTATGACTAAAGTTGCTGTTTGTAAGGAAATTTTGTACATTTTTACAGATGAGGTGCCATTCATTTATTACATTATTTTTGTCCTTATTAAAATTGGGTTATTTCTTTCTGATCAGTGAGTTTTAGGCATTATTTGTAGATACAGTCCTTTATCAGATTTGTGATTTGCAAATGTTTCCCCCCACTCTCTGACCTGAAATCCTTTACTGATGGGAAAACAAACACTATTGCCCAGACAGGCGCATGGAGATATATTAGAAGAGAAAAGATAAATTGCTAACTGGTTTTGAGCAGACATTGGCTGACTGGGGTCTTGGGGATGGAGGGGAATGACTTATGTTTATCCTTGAGTGTTGTTTAAATGTCCTTGTATGAGCATGAAATATGCTTTCTAAAGTAAATTACACTTTATTCCTCAATTTATAAAACTCTTCATACATCATGTCTAAATCACATGTTAAGACCAGACTGACACGTTAATTACAAGTGATGGACCTGCATGTCACAGTCACAAAGTCATGATTTCTCTCAGGGTTCACTCTGGTGTTGTCCATTCTCAGGGTGTTGGACAAATGTATAATGACCTGTGTCCACCATGAGAATATCATGCAGAGTATTTTCACTGCCCATAATGCCTTCTGTGCTCCAAGGAAGCAAAAGCAAAAAGAAACCAATAGAATCACATCAGACTAAAAAGCTTCCACATAGTGAAGGAAACTAGCATTAAAATGACAGGACAATATCAAATCGGAGAAACTATTTGCACATCATCAATCCAACAAGGAGTTAATATCCAAAATCTACAAAGAACTCCAAAACAAGAAACAACTCAAAACGGGCAGAGGAGCTAAATAGGTACTTTTTCTAAAGAAGACACACATGTGGCCAATAGGTACATGGATAAATGCTGGTCATGTGCGGTCAGGAAAATGCCAATTGAAACCATAATGAGTTACCACCTCACACTGTGAGAATGGCCCATTGAAGGGTGTGGAAGAAAAGGAACTCTGGCACATGGTGGGTGGGAATGATGTCTGATCCTGTTAGTGGGCAGAATGAGGGGTTCCCTGGACCCTGAAAACCGCACACTCTATATGGGATCTGCCAACAGCTGTATAAAGACAAAACATACTCTAAAGCATAAGACCTTCAATGGAAAAGAACTTTAATATAATTACTATAAAATAGAGAATCAGTGCAGTAGAGAGAGAGAAGAGAAAGAATATAGTTAGAATAGTTCCCAAGTGAAGCACCCAAAGTTACCCGTCCCCTCATGGGTAAATGCCCAGCCAAACAGGCTTGGCACAAAGCAGGCCCACTGGGGCCCAAAGGCCTGCCACAAGGCTAAGGCACCTACTGGTAGAGACCCATGGGAAAGGGTCAGCCTCCCGATGGGTCTCTCATTCACGTTTTTGTCTTTCACGTGTCTCTTTCCAAGTCCCCAGCTCCCTGGCACAAGTCCAAGTGAGAAGCAAGTGTGGTTTCTTCTTCACCTGTCTCTCTGCTCCATGCGCCTCCTCCAGTCCTTTCCTCATCTCACTCCACGTCTTCCTCCTCTTCCTTAGCTTCTCGTCCCTGCTCAGCCCCACCTTTCCTTGGGCAGGGCGGTAACCTGGAACCTCTCTTTTCTATGGATAGCACATTGGTCCTGACCCTATAGAAAAAAAAAAAAATGAAGGTTCCTCAAAATAGACCTGTCACATGGTCAAGCATCCCATTCCTTGGTATTTATCCAAAGAAGGTAAAAACACTAATTCCAAGGAATATGTGCCTCCTATGGTCACTGCAGTGCTGTCTACCATAACCAAGCGATGAAGACAACCTTAGTGCCCAACGGCAAATGAGGGGATAAAGAACACAAGCTATATACACAATGGAATACTACTCGGCTGTGAAAAAGATGAAATAATGGATTTGCAACAACATGGATAGATATGAATGGGATTGTGCTAAATGAAATAAGTTTGAAGGGGAAAGTTAAGTACTGGATGATTTCATATTTGTAATATAAAGAAACAAAGCAGGGACAGATGAAACTAAACCAAAACATACTCTATATATATGACTACAGAATGGAAGTTATGGGCTGGGGGTAAGAGTAGGAAACAAAGTAGGAAGAGGGCCCAATGGGCTATGGTTAAGACTGTGGGTGCCGTTAGTGTGGGTGTGATGTGGTAACAAACATCTGAAGAGGTGTGACCCTCGCCTCAACACATGCAGTGTGTAAACCAATGCTGACCTCAATTGAATAATACCGTGAAGGTAAAAAGAAATTGTCTCCTCCATCAGTCACTGACCTCAGGACTTTGCCTTTACCTCCTCACTGTCAAGCAGGCTGAGGGGCTGGTTTCCCTCAAGGTCAGAGGCAGGAGGTGCAGGGACTCCTGGGGCTGCTCAAACACTGCTGAGTAGAGACACTACAGAGAGGGCGGCTGTGAGGGGAACCAGAGACAGAGGGTCAGAGTAACCCCAGTGCTGAGTGAGGGTCTAGTTCCCAAGGAGAGGGGAGTATGTATGTGGGTGTGTGTGTGTGTGTAAGAGGAATGGCAGGATAAGATGATGGGAAATCAAATAACATCCAGCCCCAGAATAAATTAATTCAAATCGCACACAGAGTAAAGTGTGTCAGAACAACACCTCTGTAAATACAGGTCCATGCAGAAGTAGCTTCTGAGCAGGACTAAAAAAGCATTGGACCTGAAGAAGAGGAGGAGGTTTAGAAATATCTCATGGTTGCCTTGAGATGTAAAGAGCTGGGCAGGACCCCTCCCCCCAGCCTGGCCCCTGCTAGGATGTGGTGGCATCTTCACCCCTGACAGCTCCCTCCCCCAACCCCAATGTTCATCTCCTTTGGAGTCATCTGTATATGTACATATATGTACACGTGTAATGCCAGCTTCTTCTTAATTTCCCACCTGTCTGGGGCATTCAGGTGGTTCCCATAGCTTGGCTACTGTAAATAGTGCTGCAGTGGTGACAGGAGTGCAGGTCCCTTCACAGGAGAGTATTTATCCTCTGTGAGTAGATCCTCAGTGTAGAATTGCTGGGTCCAATGGCAGAACCACATTCACTCTTTAAGAAACCTCCGTACTGTTTCCATAAGGGCTGGCTCCGTCTTTATCCAAAAACAGTGCACGACTGTCCCCTTTTTTCATCCTTGCCAGCACTTGTTGTTTCTGGTCTTTTGGATATGGGCCGTTCTTGCAGGTGTGAAGGTTTAAACCAGGGGATCATAAAGCCACACAATATGGGCGAAAAGAAATCCTGTAACACTCAGGCCTACGGAAGGCTGTCTAATACCCTGAAAGAAAATAATGATGAAGAAATTCAGGTGAATTACCTCAGTGTTAACAATATCAATGGTCCATTGCATTCTCAGGATGTCCTCCTGAAAGCATCCCCATAATCTTGTCCCAGCCACTGTGCCACAAACCCCAGCCCCCCAGCAGTCTTCGAGGGTCTCACCTTTAAGGTCTGAGATACACTTCAGAGCACTGGGACTATGGCTGGTGGGGGAGAACACATCAAAACTTGGTCAGAGATGAGACCACAGAAGGAACTGATGAGAGTGACTCCCCCATGGGCTCCATCTACACTGTCCCCAGGGGCTCAAGGATCCAACCCTTGAACACACTTACTTGCAGCCTGAGTGTAGCTTCCTCCTTGTCCTCCTGTGGGAAGAAGTATCATGCGAGACCAGGGAGGAGTCAGGTCAGAAGGCTAAAGGAATCATCTAATCCTGCACCACAGGGAAGTTTCCAGAACTGTGAGTAAAGACCCAGGTCAGGACTGGGAAAAATGAAGAAAGGAGATGAGAGGGGACTGAACCAAATACCCTCTGGGCAACACACGTGTGTGGATGGTACTTCCCATTAACCAGGCAGGGCAAGTTCTCCCTGGGACATGAAAGCCCCCAGTGGACAAGATCTCCCCACTCCCTTCCCTACCTGAGAACTTCTTTTACCCCCTCATACATGAAGCCACCTTGTGTCCAATGAGCACACCAACAAAGAAAACCAAGCCAGAAATGAGGACGACAGCAAGGATGGAGAACTGAGGAGGGGAAACTGAAAGGGAAGAGAAGGTCAGACCCTGAACCTGAGGCCTCAGTCTGACCCTCTGAAGGTCTCCAGAAGGGAGAAGGGCATCCTTCTGATGCCCCTGAGTCAGCCGTGTGCTCACATCTCCCTCCTTACTCCTTCTCAGGACTCGGGGTGCAATCAGCCCCTCATGCTGCACATGGCATGTGTATCTCTGCTTCTCTCCAGAAGACACCTCCACAGCTGCCCACTTCTGGTAGTTTCCATCCCCCCTCCCTGGCCTGATGTTCACAAGCTCCATTTCCTGGGGCCATGTCCTCTTCATCTCCCTGCCAGGCCAGGGTGATGTCCGCAGGGTAGAAACCCAGGGCGCAGCACCTCAGGTTGACCTCATGCCCAGAGATGGGGTGATGGGTCACATATGGCGACTGGGGGCCTGAGTGGGAAGAATCAGAAATTTCATGCTTTGTGTTTCCTCCATGGACACTGAAGCAGCCTCATGTGATCATCCTGCAGTGGACAGAACGGTGAATATGGAGGGAGGGGCACAAACCCCAGAAACCAGCCTCATCTGGGAGTCTGGTATAGCAGGTGAGAGCCCTGGGTGGGATGCAGGTCTCTGAGCATTTTGTTGCTGACCTGGGTGGAGGGTGATGACACAGACAGGCAGGAGGGAGATCTCCAAAAATGCTCTCTGACCAAAAAACAAGATCTCGAGAGAGAAACTCATTGTTCCTAAGATGGCTGCCGGTCAAAAGGATCCTGTGAAGGGTGATTTCAGGGGTGGTCTCCCCTCTTTCTCAGGAGAAACTGGATTCCTTAACTGTCCTACAGAAAAAGTAGCAGCCTCTGGGCCAGTCGCCATCCCAGAGCTGGAAAACGTGGCCGACAGCTCCCTCTCTGGCCAGAAGGGGGCGCTTCCTCACCATGATTCCATTTCCCTGCGGGGTGCGCGCCTCAGGGAGATCAAAGGCCCCGCAGCCCTCTCACCTCTGAGCTGCGGCGCCTCCTTCCCCATCCCCAGGAGTCTGGGGGCCCCTCCACGCACCCGCCCCCCAGGCTGCTCCCGTCCTGCTCTGCCCGACCTTCCCCCTCCCCCTCGCGCCGGGGAGCTGAGCCGCGGGCCCGCCGGGTCCAGGCGCGCAGGTCCCCGCCCAGGGCGCGTCCCCGGCGCCTCGTGGGGAGCTGGTCGTGCCCGCGGGGGAGGCGCCGTCGGGCCCCGCGGCGCAGCCCAGCGTCCTCTGGACCGTGGGAGACCCTGAGCCCGGCCTTCAGTCACCCCGTGGTCTCCTGCCCGCACCCGATCTCCCGCCCTGAATAATCCTGAACTTAAATAAAACCTAAAGGGTGAAAGTCCCGCGGGCTCTTCCCTGGTCAAGAGGCCTGGCAGGGGCCACGGCCTCGGGGGTCACGGGGCCCCGAGACTCGGGGCGGGGGGCGGGGGCGGCTCTGGCTGCGGCGGCCGCGCGGGGCCTCCAGGAGCGCTTGGAGCCTCCGCGCCAAGTGTCTGCGGAGCCGCGTCTCCTCGCCCGACCTCCCGCCCCGCCCGCCCGCCCGCCCAGGGGCCCGCGGCTCCGCGCTCTGGCCCGGGGAGTCGCTGTCGAACTGTAACAGGGTGGTCCCCAGGAAAGGGGGAGGTTCCCTGCCCCACCCAAGGGAGGGTGGAGCTGAGCAGGAAGAGGAGAAGCTGCAGAAAAGACTGAGGAAGGAAGGAAGCAGGATGGAGCCAGGAGACCTGGAGGAGGCACATGGAGCCTAGAGACACGTGAAGAAACTGCGCTTGCCTATTGGTCATGGACTGGGTGACACAGATGTGGGTGAGACCGTGGGGAGGTGACAATGGCAGCTTTTATCTTGATGTTGATTTTGCTCTTTTCCTTCTGGGCTTGTCTGGTTGTTTCTGACCCTTTTCTGTGGGTCCCCACTGGAAGATGCTTTAGACTTGTAGCAGGCTTTGGGGCCTTGCTCTGGGCCGATCCCAAATGGATGGACTTTTACCCACGAGGGGACGGGTAACTTTGGGTGCTTCATTTAGAAACTAGACTCTTTGCCTTACCTGTATTGTTTCCTAGTTTTATTAAAGATCCTTCCCATTAGTCTCATGTGTTTTGTGTTGATGCGGCGGATGGCAGAACCCATTTAGAATAGGCAGGTTTGCGGGGTTTGGGCTGCCCCTCTCCCTGTCCCATAACACCATGACCAGCACTGCTGGGGTCTGGGGAGCTTCTGACTCCAGCCTGGTGGGTGGAGACTTACCTGGGCAGGCAGTGATGCTGACTGGTTCTCTGGGAACCTCCAGGCACTGGGACTGAGAACTGGGGAGGAGTCACAAGTGTCCAGGGCCCAGCACAGGTGGTGGAGACAGAAGGGAGGCTAAGGGGGCAGTGGGGTATCCCCAACAGTAACCTTCCTGCCCTAGACACAGCCCTGGGGCCTGGAACTATGAGAACCAGACTAGGGTATCTGCGGCTTTGCTCTGCCCCTTCCTCTCCTCACCCCAAGCTTCCTCACCCTGTCTCCGTGACCCAAGCGCTGGGTCTGGGATTCTCAGTCATTTTCCATTCCGGATCCGTGTCCAGTCATACAGATTAGGGAGGACGCCAAGTATAATCTTGTTTAGGAGGTATCGCTCCCCATACTTACCACACTGGGAATAAAGCTGAGTTTGATCATGTAGCTGTTTCATTTAGAATAATAATAATAATCCAATGCCTGTTAATAGATAATCAATAACCAATGCCTGTTAAATAACTTCTTTTAATCAGGGCAATGGGAAGAGTGGATCTTTCACGTGTTTTATGTTTGCAGTTGTCTTTCTTGTCTGTCTCATTGTTTTTTCTTGTCTGTCTCATTAGAAGACAGTAGGATTTTCATGTTTCCTTCTGCATTTAGCTGTGGTTCTGGTTGAAGTCTATGAAAAAATGTCTACAGCCTCACACAAATATGTTGAAGTAGTGTTTTCACATTATTGTGAATATTCCACTTGGATACTAAATTAAATCTATACAGCTGGCATTTTCTCCCAGGTTATTTGCAAAGTGAAACCTGAAACAATATCATTAAATATTTCTTATTCAGTTACATTTCCATAGTTCTCTCTTGCATAAAACTAACTGCAGTTAGTTTTAATGTGTGATTTTTTTAAAGTAATATATTGTTCCACAAATTATAAAGCTCTTCAATGTTCATTACACTGGAATCAAATTATTTTAAAGAATTTATTTTATTTTTCACCACAAATCCAAAAAGTAAAAGTAGTACTGGAAGTTGTCAAGTTAGTGATGGGACACAATTTTCCATGATTCTGTTTTTTTCTGAGCACTTGCATTTGGTCAAGGTGAAGTGACTGTCAGTTAGCAATTGTCAGTTGATTTTCTTAAAGGAGCACACACTCATGTTCAGGACAATGTCTGTCTAATTAACCGAATCAAATAGCCACAGATTTTGTCATTCATTCCTTCATGTGCAGATGTAATTGCCTACAAAAAAAAACCTGTCTAATTCATCGCATGCAAATATTTTCCTTGGCACATGGTAGTTGGGGACGCAACAGGAGTGTTGTGTGTGCACTTGCGTGTCATCGCATCAGGTGCTGTAAAATGTGGATTTGAGGATGACAGAATAATGAAGATAATTTTTAATGCTTCAACCAAGACACTTTGAAATGAAACTGGCTTGGAGTTGTGTTTCTGAGGTAAGTAGTTGTGAAGAATAACTGCAGTTAGTAATATAAGCTCCATTTTTAGTAAGTTTTACCTCAGCAGATGTCAAAATAGTGAAAAAGCCAATGGTGTGTAAGTGACATTTAGAAAATAGTTTTGACTTTGTGGCTCCTGTGACAGGCTTTGGGTGACTTCAAGGGTTCCACAACCACACTTTGAGAAATGCTTTTCTCAGTGAACCAGGGAGCAGCTCCCAAGTGTTCTCTGCCTTTGTCTCCTCTTCACTTGCCAGCATCCCTCTCCCTGGTTGGCTCCCGCCTCCCCAAGCTGCCTCCCCTGCAGATACAATGGCAGCAGAGAGAGGACCCTGGAGACATGGAGCTTGCCCTGTCGTGAGAGATGGACACTGAGTAAAGGTGACAAAGACACGTGTAAACCTGACCTGAGCCAAGGGCTGGAGCGTGTTTATTATGAAAGTAGAACAGTAGGAGTGCTTCTATTATTTTAAATAATATCAAAAGATGTAAAAAAAAAATAAAAACAGGGCCTCCGTGGGGGCATAAGGTTTAAGTCTGAGTGCTATCACTTCTTAGACCAGAGTTTGATTCCTGGCCAGGGAGCAACCCACATGGGGCAGCAGACCTCTCCTGTCTCACCCACTACTCCCCTCAGCAGTGGATTTCAGTGGATTGGCCTATTCTGCTCCCTACTCTGTGTCTGGTGAATCCTCTCACCCTCTGTACCTCTGGCCTATATCCCAGTTCTCGTATGCATAAATAAATTAAAAATGAATCTAAAAACAAAGAAACAAAAAATTACATGCAGCATCAAGTACAAGATCCATCTCAGAACCAGCAAACAGCAGAGGCTGGGGACCCAGTGGTGGTGTAGGTGAAACAAGACAATGGGGCACTCAGTCAGCAGGAGTCAGGCTTTGTCGTCAAATGAGTTTGATGTCAAACTAGAGAGGGTCAGTCCACCATCCAGTGCTGCCAGGCCAGGAAGCCTTGGCTGGTCTTCAGCCCCAGCCAGTAGTCAGGCACCACCTGGGAGACTCAAGGGATAGCTTAACCTAGCCCTTTGTTTAATTTCTCTATATCCATATCTAAGTGACCTTTTTGTCTTTCTCCTTTGGGCTTATGTCTATTAGCTCCATCCATGTTGCCCCAGATGGCATGAGTTTATATTTCTTGATCAGTAGTATTCTATTATCTGTGTACAACCCCTTCCACAGCTTGGCTACTGTAAATAGTGCTGCAGTGATCAGGGGGTGCCAGTTTCCTTTGAAGTAGTGTAAGGTCCTCTGCTGGTGTGCTGGCACCTGCCACCCTAAAGGGAGCTGGAGTCTCTGAGAGCACCTGCTTACTCTGCACAGGGGGTTCCAGGAGGTTAGAAGTTCTGCAAATAGAACTTTTTTCTTTTTTTTATTTATATAAGCACTGGGTAAAGTCAGAAGCGCGGGAGGGTGAGAGAATTCACCAGAGCCAGAGCAAGGAGCAGAATAGGCAGAAGGACCGAAGTACATTGCTGAGGGGAGCAGCGGGTGGCAGGAGAGGTCTGTCGCGCCATGTGGGACCCTCACCGGTGGTCAGGGATCGAGCCAGCAAACCCGCGCTGCAGAGGCTGCGGGCAGCAGAGGCAGCAGCTTCACAGCCCAGCACTCAACCGCTGCACCACCAGGGGAGGCCCCCAAGGTGGTTGTTTCCAGACTGAAGTCTCTTGCAATTGTGCACACGGTTGAGAACCACATTAATGAGTCCCCTACCGGGCACTATCCTTCCATCGGCTCTAGCCTGTAGGCCCCTATCGTATGGGTACTGTATTGCTCCAGCCCTTGGTTTTGGCTTTGGGGCTTTTTGGCAGCTCTCTTGTCTTAGAGCCTGGGCAGGTGGGTGCCACTGCAGCCTATCCTGGCATCCCATCCTCATGCCCTGTGACTACCCTTTTCAGTTGGGATCCCAGCCTGTGTCAGAGACACCAAGTGTTAAAAGCTCTTTGTGAGCTGCTGGACAACACCAACAACAAACAGCTCTTTCAGACATGAGGCCCAGAGACTTTGCTCCTTTCCGGTGATGTCAGACTGAGGACTGGAGTCCCAGTCTCTGACAGAGGTCTTCATCTTCTCTTCCTCCTGCAGAGGTTGGCTAATGGGTGCTGCTTGTCTTCTTTCAGCTTCTGGTCCTCCTTTCTTGAGAGGCCAGGAACAGAGTCTTCCCCTTCTTTCTTTGGAGGTTGGAACAGAGCCCCTCAGCTCCCTCCAACCCTGGCTTATATCACTCTTTAGGGTGTCCCAACATCAAGTCTGGTTGGACTATTTTTCTTTTTTTGTGCAGAAGAACTGAGGTATTGGCCAGAGGTATAGAGTGAGCAGAACAGGCAGACTGACTGAAACACACTGCTGAGGGCAGCAGCTGGCAAGGCAGGAGAGGTCTGCTGCGCCTTGTGGGTCAGCTCCCGGCCAGGGATCAAACTCAGGCAGTAGTGGTGATGGTGCCGAGACTTAACATCTAGGCCACCAGGGAGGACCTGGACCATCTTCATCCTTGGCTGACTGGACCACTTAGCACCAATCAGCTCAGAGCTTGCATCTAATTGGTCCTGCCCATAACCCAGGAAGCATGCAGAAAAGGGCAGTTCTGAGCAGCAACTGCTACAACGGACTTGTGGTGGAGCAGCAGAGTGGAGACCACCGCTGCTGCTGGCTCCCGCCACCAAGTCATCTCCCAGATCTGCACCCACAATTGCGGGGGACAGGCACGGGCCCTTCTTCCTGAGGCAGCCACTGTGGGACTTTGCCACCTGCCCAGGCCCCTTCCTTCACTGCAGCAGAACTGCTTTCTAGTGCTCTCTGAAGTGAAGGATGCTGAGGCTCAGCCCTGTTCAGTGAAGCGCGACCCAGAGCCAAGTCTGGAACCAGGATGTCTCCACGTCTCCTCGTCTCTCCCCTACTGGCTCATGTCTCCAGCAGGGAGGTGACCTGCAGTCCCGAGGAACCCACCACTCCATGTCAGAGCCTAGGGCACAGGTGGTCACAGACATGGCAGGACTGCAGGGTCCTCAGTGCCCCCCAGCCCTGAGTTGGAGCTACCTCTGTCCTGGCCTAAGGACCTCCCTCCCAGAGGCCTCCAAGCCCTTCCCAGCTAGTGCAGGCCTTACCAGCTCCTTCAGCTCTGCCAGCTTCTCCCACAGCTGGCCAAGTTTCATGGCCAGCTCGCTCTTGGTGTGTTGCTCTGTTTGGAGCGAGCCGGTCACCTCCATATTCTGATGGGCCAGGACAGACAGAAGAAACAATGAGACGCCACCCAATACAGCTGGAGAACCAGAGCTCAGTGTCCCCTCCCACATCAGGAAGAGGTCATCCCCCAGCCCAGGGCACCCTAGGCTCCTTACCTTCTTGCCAAGCGCTCTCTGGGCTCCGAATCCGATCATCTCCTGCACCCACCCTCTGCCCGGGACTCCCACGTCACCTACTCTCCACGTGGATGAACCCTGCCCACCTCTACACATCAGTCTCAAAGGCCACCCCCTCCAGCCTCCAGACCCTTCAGAGCCAACTGCTCCCTCAGTTGCCACATCCCACCTTGCCGCCTAGCAAAGTGTCTGCTGCCAAGGGCCCATGGGAGATGGGTAAGTGTCCAGTTGATTTTTAAAAGACAGTGGGGGAGGATGTCCCAGCCACTCATCTCTGGTGAACCTCACGCACTTGCAGTTCTGCTACAAAACTCACCTTAGTCCTTGCACCTGTAACAAAAGCCCCCTTTCTCCTAAGCCTGCATTTCCCACTCCTAAGCTAAAATGAATTCATCACTTTGAAAAATCAACTTCAGTGTGGACTGTTGGTCTTTGCGGGACATGCCCAGATGGCAAGCCCTGTGTTTGGGGCGGGGGTTTGAGGCTCTCCCAGTAGGACGGGCCCCTGAGCATTCACCCTGGAGGCTTGGAAGGCCCAAATCTCACACCCTGCTCTGGAAGCTCTTCCCAAATGACCTCTCACCCTTCACGGTGTATTGTATCTTCACCAAGATGATAAAGATGTGCGGGAAGGAAAACAACGATCAACCAAGCAGGTGAAATAGCAGACGTGGACACACTGAGGGTTACTGATGGCAACATAAAATCAGCAGAGGCCAAGTACCCCAAGCAGACAAGCCTCGTGCATGCACGCTTGGAGAGGCCAAGCCAGAGAGGGGGTCTCGGCACGGCCTCACCTTCCTCCTGTCCAATGGGGGGAGCGCTACCCCATTGGAGCGGTTAAGGTCGGACACCAGCACCTGCAGAATATCCTGAATCTACAGGAGGTGAAAAGAGAAAAACAAGGGCAAGGGGAGGCAGAGAAAAGCAGCTTAGAGAAGACAGGAAGGTCAGAGAAGAAAAGAGAGCAGCTCTGGACAATGGATGCTGGAGACATGGGTGAGGGATCATACCATGACCTGAGCCATCTTTCCAAACGGCCACTCACCACCTCGCCTGAGACAGAAAGCAACGTGAACCAAGAGATGGATCAAAGATACCAGATCAGTCTGGAAGACACTGATCTGGCCCAAAAACTTCATCTTCCAGGTGAGGAAACTGAGGCCTGGGAAGGACGTGACTTTCCCTGGGATCACCCAGCAAGCAGGCGGCAAAGAGGACTCCCACCTCAGAGGTCACCTAATCCCAAGCACCCGGGGCTCATCTGTGCTGCCCTAAAGGGAGAGGGTGTCCTCACTGACTGGCTTCCCCTTGAGGCTGGGGATGAGGGAAATTGCCAGAGCAAGAAGTCCATAGCGACGCCCTGTACTGAAGGCTCACTGCGCACCAGGCCCCGCACAAAGGGATGAATGCACAGTCCTCTCACGGATGCTGCCTAGATTTAAGTAGAACTGTGGCACCCTGACTCACAGGTAGACAGAGAGCTTAAGCAGTGTTGCCCCAAATCAGATCCCCAGCAGTGCTATGGAGAGGCCACTGTCAGACCCGGTTCTTACCCACTTCTTTCATGTTCCTCACGTCTCACTCAGTTGACCCTGGAGCACCCCTCTCCCAGGAAGCCTGGCTGAGCAAGATTTACATCTTCAGATGACTTACAACCACTGGAAGTGGTTGTCTCTGGCCTACTGCCATGTTTCTTCTTTTTTTCTTAACTCCTGCAGGAGACCCCAAGGTGTTTTTCCTTTGGTAGTCTCTCAACTGCGGAGAGGAAAAAGAGAGTTGAGGCTCACGAGAACGGCAAGCCCCTGTACTCACACCCCACTTTACAAGTTAGATTTGCCATCTGACGTCATGCCACCAACATCTCCACCAGGTGCTGTGAGTAGTCCCCCCGTCCCATCCTCCCAATGACAGAAGAAATGGACTGATGACATGGTTTAAAGAAAAAATGTTTAGGAATTTTCACTCAGTCTTCAGACTCGAACTTCTGGGATGCCATGACTCAGTAGCTGCCAGCAGGCAGCGCTGCTCAAGCTCCTGCACCAGTGGATGCTGATGGCAGGAGGCAGTGAGGGGACAGCCAGGGGCACAGCCAGGCACATTTCAGAGCAATCTGTTACAATCTCACATATGTCTGCATACATACATTAACACAGAAGGCTTTTTTTTCTCAGGAGACTCAAGCAGAATTGATGCTTCAGTCGCCTGTTTATCCTGTGGTGAGCTGAGCAACCCATGTTGAGACGACTGGGGGAAGATTCCCAACTGGGAAGGTCAGTTTGCTGGGATCTGATCCACAGAGGGTAAACAGATCACTCCAAAGAGCACTGATTGGGGGCACTCTGGCCCCAGGGTCATAAGGAATTAGAATGTGAGATGGAGGAGTCAGACAAAAATTGGAAAGTCTCCGTGGAGAAGTAGAAACCCCGCAGAAAACCAAACTAAACAATTCTTCCCAGTGTCTCCCAGAGCAGTTGCCAGCGTTTCAAGTTTACTAGGGAAGCGTAGGCTTTGTAGGCGCTCAGTGTTTAAAGGTGGGGTACAGTACAGAGCAAGCGAGCCTGAACCCTCTCCCAGGGTCGGGTCCCATGGTCTTGGGTCCCCTTCAAGTTGGTAATCTGCAGCCACAAGAGAAACCTGAAAGGGGGTTAGTCCTGGGGGGCTGGGGCAACAAATCAAGCACCCAGCTCTTGATGTGACATAAGGATGGTTCCCAGGGATTGTGAGGGAACTACATTCCACCCCTTGCCCCTCCACACACATTCGCCGCTCCTCTTTGTCCTGGGCCAGCCCGTTTATGAGAACCCCTTCTCTAGGTGCTGCTCCCTCATTACTGCTCTCTGGTCTGGCAGAGAGCCAAGGGGGTGGCTCAGGCCTGGTAATGAGGGTCTTCTGCAGGGATGCGATAACGTGGGTGGAGAAGGAGTTGGTCAAAGGTGGTAGGAGACATTTCCTGAATGTGAGCCTGTGTGAATTTCAGGAGACAAGGAGCAAAAAGAAAAAAAAAAGTAAAGTCATCATTAGTAGTGGCCCCAAGAGTGGGAGGAGCCATGACACTATAGGATTTTGAAACCATGTCAGCGGGGAATTGGAGCCCCCACTTTCCCTTTCCATGTCTTTGCGTAGTTTCATGAAGGCTTCCACATTTTGTTCTACAATCTTTGATTCATTGATACAATAACAACATTCTTCCCTGAGGAACAGGCAGGTGCCCCCCTTGTTAGCCGTTAACAGGTCCAGAGCCCGCCGGTTTTGGAGCATGGCCTGTGCCAGGGCGGGGGAGCTGTCTTTGTGATGATGCTAAAGACACAGAGGTTTTTTCTAAGGAGGGGTAGATACCTTTAACCGAAATGTTAGAAGTGCAGGAATGAAAGCCGACAAGGGCATCAGTCGGATAGCAGGGGTAGCTGTGATTGGAGTCCCATAGAGGGACTGAGAGTTTGGGAGTCTGGCAAGCAGCGTCTGTAATCTTGGTCATAGTGGTATTGAGATTAATTGGAGCTGCCGCCAGTAGAGGCCTCTGAAGGGAAGCACAGAGGAAACCAGAAAGGTATTAGATCCAAAAGAGTTATGTAGGAATAGTATAGCGTTTTGTATTTTACGAATCCAGGTTGAGGGTGTCTCCGTCTTTTCTGATGATGTTAGCTGATTTTGTAGGACTTGCTCTGAATGGAGGATGTCCTGGGAGACTTGGACTGTGGCATTTTGTGTCGGGACATAGTCCCTTGAGATGGGAAAGTGTTGCCACTGGGTAGGAATGCCAGCCAGTGTACCCTGAGGCTTGGACTCCCTGTACCCAGCGTAGGTCCCAAGGACCTGAAATAGTATAGTTAACTTGATTCGTATTGAAACCCGTATTATGACAGATGGAGAGAACATTCGGCCTTTGTCTGGAAGGTGCACTGTACATGACGGGCAAGGGCACCCCCCATATTCTTTGTAGGTATTCTTGCAATGATCTAAGGTTTGATGGTAAAAGAAAGAAAACATGGTGTTCATAGTGTTGTTAATTGATGAAAGAGTTAGGGTGAGTGTGATGGGTGCTGTGCATCCGGCCTGTGGGCACTGTGCAGTACCCACCAAGTGGGTGGTCTCCGTGGATCCTGAGACAAAGGTCTCCCTAACTTTGAATTTCCACACATAGGACACCGAGCTAGGGGAGATTTTGACAAGAAATGCGCATCCTAGTAGGACCCAGGTTACAACATACATACTGTTTGTCTTCGGGCGCACGTTTGACCCGAGAGAGATGGTACCAGGAGGGGTCTCCCAGAGGTGTTACCACTATAGGCGTGGTGAGAATGACTGTGTGCGGACCAGTCCATGGAGGCTGCAGTGGCTTTGGCTGAAGGGATTTGAGCAGAACTTGGTCTCCTGGATGCAGTGGTGGGGAAGGTCAGTTGAGGAGGTCGAGATTCGGGCAGGACTGGGTAAGTACCGGTCTGCATGTTCCTGGAGCAGTTGCAGAGCTCTCAGGAGAGTTTAGTCAGGTGACCCTTGATTAGCCCATTGGCGCGCTCCACTTTCCCTGAGAATTGCGTGTGGTGGGGAATGTGAAGCTTCCAGGTGATACCCAGAGCTGCGGAGACCTGCTGAGTAATCTTTGAGATAAAAGCTGGACCATTGTCAGATAGGACAGATGTGGGGAGGCCAACGCATGGGATAATGTGGTTAAGAAGGGCCTCGGTTACCCCCTGAGCCGTTTCTCTAGCTGCGGGGAAGGGCTTGACCCAACCTGTTATTGTATCAACCGTTGTGAGCAGATATTTAACTTTTTTGTGAGTAGGGAGGTGAGTAAAATCAACCTGCCAATCCTGTCCGGGTAAGTGTCCACGCAGCTGGTGAGCTGCAGAAGAAGGAGGTTGGCGAATTCCCCCTTGAGGTGATCCACGAGCACCGGTTTGACGATGGGAACACAGCTGCCAGACTTTTGCATTCAAGGAGGGGTGGAAGAGCGGACTCAGGATTTGGCGTTCATTAGGTTCCTAAGTCGGAGTGATGGAGGGGACAGATAGAGAGAGAATAGGACCAGGATCTGCAGCAGAGTGAGTTGTGGGAGCCCTTGTTGCTGCATCAGCCTTGTTATTCCCTGTGGTCACGTAAGAATTGTCCGTGTGGTGTCCTTCACAGTGGATCATGGCGACTTCAGTTGGAAGCTGCAAGACCGCTAGAAGCTTAAGGGCAAGTTTAACGTTCATGATGGGGGACCCCTGGGTGGAGAGGAACCCCCTTTCCTGCCAAATCGCAGCAGGACTGTGAGCCATAAGGAAGGCATATGTTGAATCCGTATAGATGGTGACTTTCTTATGGTTGCTGAGGGTGAGGGCCCCTGTAAGTGCTCTGAGTTCTGCCTTTCGGGAGGTGGTTCCTCTGGGCGGCTTTCCTGCCTCGATGACCTGATCGAGAGTAACCATGGCCTAGGCAGCCCTCCGCTGACCTCTCGCACCTTCGCAAGAGCTGCCGTCTACAGACAGAGCCCAGTAGGCATCTGACCAAGGGGAGTCGGCCAAACCCAGTCTGGAGGTTTGCATTTCGCCCAGGATTTCAGGGCATGAATGAGCGGCAGAAGGGGGGCCAGAGACAGAAGAGGGGCTGGGTTGAGAGAAGTTGACTGAGTGAGACTCGCCAGAGGGTTTTCGATAAAGAGCACGTGGAAGTCCTGTGAGCGGGCAGGAGTGAGAGTGGAGAGCGGGCGGGGAGACAGGGGGGCCTGAAGGTGGTGCGAGGAATGTGCTTGGACAGGTCTTCCCAGAGTAAGTTTGAGGGGTTCCCGGGTGAGGAGAGCCGCCGCCGCCAGGGCTCTAAGGCAAGGTTGCCAGCCCCTGACGGTGGGATCCATCTGCTTGGAGAGATAAGCGACAGGGCACAGGGCTGGGCCCAGAGGCTGGGAAAGGCCGCCTGCCGCCATACCCCGACGTGCGTCTGTGCACAGGAGGAAAGGCTTTTCTGGGTCAGGAAGGCCAAGGACAGGTGCCCTAAGGAGGATATGTGTGAGTAAAAGGAAGGCCCTGCGGACCTCCCCGGGAGATTGGAGAAGTCCTTCGAGGGAGGCTTTTGCTGTGTCATACAGTGGCTTGGCTAGGAAAGCAAAATTAGGGATCCAGTGACGGAAGAATCTGACCAAACCTAGGAAGGAAAGGATTTGTTCTGCCGATTCAGGGGAGGGAAGGTCCCGGATGGCCTGTTTGTGGTCCACCGTCAGCTGTTTGGAGGAAGGAGTTAGTCGAAGACCCAGATAGACGGCTGTGGGAACTGAAAGTTGGGCTTTGGACGGGGAGACACGGTATCCTTTTGAGCCCAGGAAGGTGAGGAGTTGTGCAGTGTGTTGCTGAGATTGTGGCAGAGAAGGTCTGCAGAGGAGGAGGCCAGCAACATATTAAAGGAGAGCCCAGAAAGGAGTTGGACTTACCTGCTACCTTGACTGTTACCCTGGGCTCCTTGAAGTTTATCGGGGTCGATGAGTCCGGGCCTCTTCAGTCCTCAGCTGCCAAACCGAAGACCGCCGGTGGCAAGAGTTGCAGGGGCTGGAAGGACTGGTCCACCGCAGCCAGGCATGGAGGGACAGTCACTTTTCCAGTGACCCTGGACGTTGCAGGTGGGGCATGGTGCTGGCAGGGGTTGGGGCATTGTCTGGACCAGTGGCCTTCTCGACCACATTTGAAGCAGGCTCCCAGCGGTGGTCGGTTGGGGGCCATGGGGCCCGTTGTCGTCCTCTGTCGGGCGGCAGGCACTGCGGTGGTTGGAGGAACATGGCCTGGCGGTCTCAAGGCCCTACTGTAACAGGGTGGTCTCCAGGAAAGGGGGAGGTTCCAGGTTCCTTGCCCCACCCAAGGGAGGTTGGAGCTGAGCAGGAAGAGGAAGAAGCTGAAGAAGAGACTAAGGAAGGAAGCAGGATGGAGCCAGGAGACCTGGAGGAGGCGCATGGAGCCTAGAGACACGGGAAGAAACTGCGCTTGTCTTTTGTTCGTGGACTGGGTGACACAGATGTGGGTGAGACCTGTGGGGAGGTGACAATGGCAGCTTTTATCTTGATGTTGATTTTGCTCTTTTCCTTCCGGGCTTGTCCGGTTGTTTGTGACCCTTTTCTGTGGGTCCCCACTGGAAGATGCTTTAGACTTGTAGCAGGCTTTGGGGCCTTGTTCTGGGGCGATCCCATATGGATGGACTTTTACCCACGAGGGGACGGGTAACTTTGGGTGCTTCATTTAGAAACTAGACTCTTTGCCTTACCTGTATTGTTTCCTAGTTTTTATTAAAGTTCCTTCCCATTAAAGTGTCATATGTTTTGTGTTGATGCGGCGGATGGCAGAACCCATGTAGAATAGGCAGGTTTGCGGGGTTTGGGCTGCCCCTCTCCCTGTCCTATAACACTACCAGGGCCTGAGCTTGAAGCCCAGCCTTCTGGAGACTACGGAGTTCCCTCTCTGCCCTGTCCTGTTCCTTCCGGTTTTTAAAAACTGTCAAGGCCATATTCAGCAGATCCTGGATAGGGGTTTGAGGACAGTCCTCAGCCTTCTTTAAAAAAAAAAAAAAAAAAGATTTATTTATTCATTTACACTAGAACCGAGGTCCAGGCCAGATACGTGGGAGGGTGAGAGGATTCACTAGAGACAGAGTGGAGAACAGAACAGGCAGACTGACGAAATACACTGCTGAAGGGAGTAGCGGGCGAGGCAGGAGAGGTCTGCTGTGCCATGTGGGACCCTCGCTGGCCGGGCGGCATGGAACCGGCACTGCAGAGGCCTCGGAGAGACTCAGAGCGCGGCGCTTTGCCATCTGCGCCATCAGGGGAGTCCTCTCAAACTTCTTAAGCTTCTATTAATGTCAGGAGCTGACTGAGATATAAATGGGTAGCCAGAACTGTTGAGCCTCCATTTGAGTCAGGGTCAAGCCTGGTATGGCGCTGGAGCGCCTCCGTCAGGCGACTAAGGAAGGCAGCAGGGTTTTCTGAGGCAGACTGGGTGATCTTCCTGAGCTTAGCAAAATTTACACTTTTGTGCACAGCCGCTTGGAGACCAGCTAGGAGACAGGTAATAAAATGGTCTTGGTGAGCCCTGCCCCAGGGGCCCTGCCTGTGTCAGTCTGGTAGCCCCACCCCAGCTCTGGGCTGGGAACTGCTGCAGAGCCTGGGGCCATGGTTGTGTCAGTCACAGGGACCTGATCTGCTTGGTCTTGGGCAGACCTAAAAACCTGCTCCCTTTTGTCAGAGGTCAGGGTGGAAGAGAGGATCACATGTAATCATGACAAGTAAGGTCACAGGCTTGGGTAAGACAAGGAAACTCTTTGGTGTAGGTGGTGGGATTGTTAGTGAAAGAGCCAAGAAGCTTTTCAGTCTGGGAGAGACCAGACAGAGAGGAAGGACCATGGACTCTAACTCCTCCTTCAGTCCCCGCCACTTCCCTAAGGGGACCCAGAAGAGGACCACCCAGAACGGGTGTGGTGGCTACTTAGGTGAAAAAAAGAGGGGAGGCCTGATTGGGGAGCTGGAGGAGGTGAAGACTGAGAATCTAGAGGATCAGAAAACGTTGAAGTGGGTCCAGAGAGGGGGAGAGTGAGAGGAGTCTCAAGACTTGGAGAGAGTGGCAGGTTTTCAGGAGGGAGGGGCTGGAGGGGGGCACGGGAGCACAAGAGAAAGCCAGCCTGGCCCTAAGGGATCTCTGACCATTTTCCATTGCGGTGACAGAACTCTTTAGGTCTGTAAGGATCGAGAAGTCAAAAGCGCCATGCTCGGCCCGTGGGAGCCATTGTCCAATTGGTATTGAGGCCACGCAGCGCTGCAGTAAAAGATGAGACGCTTAGGGCGTATATGTGGCCTAAGCCCCAGGGGACCGAGGTTTGAGAGAAGGCATCTGCCGCGAGGGTGATAGATAAGCTTCAGTCAGAAGTTGGCTCTCAGAGAGAATTTGATTCCTGTATTGGTCACACACACACTTAAGTTCATACAGGCAAGCCAACCCCAGGTTCCCAAAGTACCTCCGACTGAAGACAGCCACTGAGACTTGTCTTACCCGGGCCTTCCACCTAGGTGGATGTTCTCTGGCTGTGGAAGTCTCTAGGCTCGAGGACCTGCAGGGCAGATGGTCACGCAGGGTGTTGAGCTGATAGGCCGCTTGTACCGCTGTCAGGGAGCAGGCCGTCAGGGAGCCTTCTGTTAGGGGGAAATGATGTCCTGAGATAATCCCATACAGGCTTTGTGGACCCCACCCCCACTCCAGACTAAAGCCATTAAGACTCTGGGAAAGACAAATCCCATCACCACCAAGGGAGAGTGGCTGGGACCTGAGGATGGAGTTGGGCAGCCAGGTTGGATATAAAAACCAAACACGTGGGCCTTGCTCGCTCTCTGGCTCGCGATCGCTCGCCTCCTGGCTTCACAGCTCCTGGCTGGCGAACAACTCTGAGAGCGCCATTTTGGGATCCTGATCGGCGGATCGGGTAGGACTCATTTAAAACTTTGTCTCCCACTTCTCTCCCAGAGCTGTACATTTCCTCATTTCCCCTTCCCTTGTAAATAAACCTTTTATTAACCTTTCACGTGTACCTGCAGTAGAGCATTGATAAGTCCTTTTAAGCGCGCGGGTGAGGACCCACAGTCAGGCACCCCGTTTTGTATCGGGGTTGCTCTACAACAGTTCGAAATTCATGCTGGGGGTGCAGCCCCCATCCCCCTATGTGAGTGTGCTGCTGGGGCAGGGCAGCCACCTTGGGAGCTTTGGAACCGGATCCACCACAGGGCAGAGGAAGTCTGACCCCTCCTCCTTATTGTGGAAACTGAGTCGCCTTCAGGAAGGCTCTGGTTGTCTGATGGCTTTGGAAAGCCTGAGGGTCCAAGCCACACCCTCGTCCCACAGCCAGCTTGCAACCAGGCAGGTCACAGAGCGCCTTGCCCTCCGTGCCTGCTGTTGCTGTTCCCGCCAGCACAGGGCCACGGCAGTCCCTGTGCCCCAGGTGAAGCACCGAAGCCTGCCTGCAGGCCCATGGACCTGGGCCTGTTGTTCCATAGTGTCACTTCTCCCTTTTCAGCCAGGGGACCTCAGTGTCGGCTGACCTGGGCAAGTCGGCTTCTCTGAGTTCTACCCAAGCTGGTCAGTAAAACTTGCCCCACAGACCTGCCTGCCCCCGCACACCTACACTGATGCTTGCTCTTCTGCTTTTCCACACCAGGAAGGGCCCAGCCTCACCTACACGACCTGTGGTCCCCCAGCCTGCTGAGGCTCCCCTCTTAGACTTATAAGCCTGTGGCCACTAGCATCTGGCCTCCTGCCCTCTCTGCCTCCCCAGGGTCCATATGGGGAACTACTGTGCTTTCTGCCTACCCCAGGGAGCCCCCGGTGCTCCCTCCAGCCATCCTCTCAGCTCTGCCCTCCCGGGGCAAACAGTGGTATTCCCTGTCTTTCTCCATCAGAAATGGTGGAGTCACGTGGGGCCCGAGGCCGCCTACTCCTGACACTAAGGGTGACCCTGGGCTGGTGGGTTGAAAGACAGGGGAACAGAGAGGAGGGAGCCGGAGGGGGCCGATCACATGTCTGGCCCACGGGTGCACTGTCTCGTGTGTGTGTGTGTGAGAGGCCGGCGAGTGAGCAGGGAGAGGCTCCAGCTCCTGCTCCTGCATCCCCCCTCCCTGTCCCCCTCCCCTCTCATCCAGAACCCCTGCCCACACCCTCCCCTGCTCCGTCTTCCCTCCCCACCTCCCCCCTAGCGCTGCAGCCCAGGCTGCACCTGCCTTCCCAGCTCTCCCCCTTCTCTGCCCTCCCCCGTTTTCTCTCTGCTTCTCTCCAGCTGCCAGCTGATCGGGTCAGGCAAGTCCACCCCATCCTGAGAGCCCCAGGGCCCCCTTTGGCCTCTAACCAGACCCCTCCTCTTCCTGGGACACCTCTCTTCCCGGGCCTGCCTGGGTGACTGTTCTGTGACTTGGCCCCCATCCCCCATGTCTCCCCCTTCATCTGTGACTTTAGTCTGTTGTGGTGGTGAGCTGACACCCCAGGCGTGACCTCGGTGACTCTTGTGCCCCCTCGGTGGTATTGCTCCTGCCCTGCTCTATGCATGTCTATAAATACACGGGCACACACACACGTGCAAGCGCGCATCTCTGGTGCTGGGAACCGCCGGCTGTGCTGTCCTTCTGAGTCTTGTGGCCCAACTACAAGCAAACACTGTCACCCCAGCCACCCCCGCCAACACGTGCCACCTCCGACGAGCCTCACTGCCATTCCCGGCCTGTGCACAGTCAGCCCCCCCAGCCACCTTCCTGCCCCTTCCCCGAGCATGGGGGTGCTGTCCCGGCAGCTGTGTGCTTCTGGCCGCGACCAGTCCTGCTGTCTCTTGGCTGAGAATGAAACCCATTTCTGAACAATGGGGAGCAACATGTTGTGTGCTGGTTGTGTTCTGTGGCGTTCAAGGGGAAGGGAAGGTTTAAGCATGGGGGCGCAGGGGTGCCTGGGAGGCCCCAGTTTTTCCCAGGCTGCTCGGGAAAGCACCTGGACTTAGCTGGTCTTCATCTGAACCCTGCTGTGGCCACCAGGGGTAGAGTGCCAGCCGGGAGGACTCATGGGGCCTGGGTTGGGGGCCCCAGAAGAACAGGGTGAGAGGAGAAATGCCTAGGCTGGAAGCCAGTACTCTGGCCCTCCCGGGGCGGCACGCAGCCCACAGGCCGGACAGGTCAGAGAGCTGAGGGGGATTGGATGCCCTGAGAGGCAGCGCCAATGTGCACCTTGCACCCCGAAGCCTGCCCTCTGCTGGCAGGACCCACACCCAGCGCAGCGCCTGAGCCCAGATCCCAGGGCCCGACCACGTGGTGAGTTCGGTTTATTCAGAAACAAAAGTGAAACACCAGGAACCACTCCCTGGCCTTGCCTCCTTCCTCTGTCCTGGGCGATCTATAAATAAGTTTCCTCGATGTCAACTGATTCATAGAAACCTCCTCTCCCAGGGGCCACCGCAGCCTCCACTGTGATACAGGGGTCCTCTCAGCCCCATGTACACACGTCCCAGCACAGTATGTACACCGTGGGGCGCCTGCGCGCCTTCAGCCTGGCCTCCACCAGCCACCCCTGCCTGGCCTCCACCAGCCACCCTGGCCCGGCTTCTGGCCAAGCCTAGTTTTCCACAGGGTTGGGGGAGTGTGTACCCCCAAATTGCCTGAGTAAGCCATGCATCCCCTCTATGGGGACTTTCTGTAAAAGAAGCAGTGAAGGCCACCTCTCTGCAAATCCGGGGTGGCCCCAAGATAATCAGGCACAGAGGCCCACGGGACTTTTGCAAAGACAGCAAGTGGAGCCCACCCCCTTGTGGACTGCGGTGGCCTCATACCTGTGGGACATTCGAGAGGAGCGACGGGGGAGGAAACCCCTTTGCGGATTGGGGTGGCCTCATGCCTGCAGGACTTTTGTGAGGAGGGGGATGGGGGAGTTCTCCCCTTTGTGGATTGGGGTGGTCTCATACTTTTGTGAGGGGGCAAGGGGGAGACCACCCCTTTGTGCACTGGGGTGGCTTCATGCCTGTGGATCTTTTGTGAGGGGCGGGACGGGAGAGGCCACTCCTCTGCAGATTGGGTGGCCTCATGCCCATGGGCCTTTTGTGAGGGGGGAAGGAGGAGGCCACCCCTTTGCAGATTGGGGAGGCCTCATGCCCGCGGACCTTTTGTGAGCAGGGACAGGGGAGGACACCCCTTTGAGGACTGTGGTGGCCTCATGCCCGCGGGACTTTTGTGAGTGGGACAGGGTAACCTCAAGCTGCAAGACATGTGTAGTGAGCAGAGCCCCCATTAACAGGTGGGTTCCCACAAAATAATCGGGCACACATGCCCATGGGGACTTTTGCTAGGTAGTAGGAGAGGCCTCCCCTTTGCAGATAGGGATCACCTCCAGAATAATTGGGTGCAACAAAAAGTAAAAATAAAAAAAGTAAAGAAAAATCAAAACAATTATTGGGTCCAACAAAAAATTAAAAACAAAACAAAACAAAAAAAAAAAACAAAAACAAAATTGGGTGCAAAGGCCCATGGGGAAATTTCAAAAGGGAGCAGGGGAGGCCACCCCTTTGTGGATCTGGGTGGTCTCAAATAAACCACTGCTATCTCTGTGGCTACACTCTAGACAGGTGTTGGTGCCCACCTGCCCCAGCTGGTATCTCTGTCTGCACTTAGCCCCCGTGCTGGGCTTTCAAAGTGCTGCCCCGCTCGACATGGTTGGGGTGAGGTGGGGGGCACGTGGCCCAAAATTGCCTAATATAACCTACGCCCTCTGCAAGAAGGCCTGGTAAGGATTCAATTGGTCATTCAAGGAGCCCCTATATTGTAGAACGGAGCGCCCTAAATAACTAGCTGGATATTTCTAGCTCCTTGCCTCTGGAAGTATGATTAGTCCAGAGTTAAATGAAGACACAGCCCTAACCTCAGAGGCTAGGGTCTGCACCTATTTCACCCTATTAGATAGGGGAGTTGTTGGACCCCTTTTTGAAGCCGAGGGATGAAAGGACGACTGGGAAGGAGAGCCAAAGGATGGGGGGGAAAGCCTGGGGAACAGGGATGGGTTGGTGAGGGCCAGGTGGGGGCAGAGCCTCCGGCCCCATGCCAGTGGCCTAGACCACCATTATCTTCACCTCGTTGTCGTCAGCCTGGTAGAAGAAGGGAAGGCATGGGTTGTTTCCAATGGTGACGCCTTCCTGGGATTTCTGCATTTCTTGAAGCAGCTGAACGACCTGCTGCGCAGAGGCAAACTCGAGGGGAGTCAGGCCCAGCTGGGCCTCACCCTGGGTCGGCTGCACATCGTGGACAAGGCTCACCTTACTTGGTTCTTTAGAGAGTGTAAGGGCTGGAGCAGGGCACAGCGCAGGTTTTCTGATCCCATGCAGACCGGGTAAAGGAGGAGTCAGAGTCCTCAGTGGTTTTGCAGGTTTTTTATTGGGGTTCACCAGGCATAGGCAGGGGTGCTTGCTGGGAGGCTGGCAGGCCTCCCAGCCCCCAGCAAATCTTCACTTTATCTGGGCTCTCTGGTGATCTCGGCTTCTCTTCCGGCTTCAGCTTCGGCTTCTACTGCTGCTGCTGGCGTCCCCGTGATGCCGCCCTTAAAAGCACAGTCTTAGCTCAGCTGAATCCCATCTACCTATGCCCACACCCTACTCCAGGTGCCCGCCATCAGGCATGCATTCAGGATAAGGATCCATCATCTATCCTGATGGCGGAAGGGCAGAAAAGCCTGATATTTTCTTTACCCTACAGAGAGACAGAGACAGGATGCTGTGTGCCTGGCGGAGTGTGCTCTTCCTGACCAGCTGCCCGTTAGGGGCTTTCCTCACCTTGGACGTTGGCGGTGCCAAGCTTCTTGGGGACTAGGCATGCGCTAGTGGGCTCAGCAGCAGGGTTCTGGGCGGGTGCTCAGGGCTTCGCCCGCCATTCGTTGCGTGCCTCCACCAGCCGCAAAACCAACTCTTGCAGCTCTAACAGCTTCACCTGGAAGCAGAGATGCTCAGAAGCCCGCCCTGCCCCCAGCCGCACCACCATGGAGCCAGAGCTCTGACTACCTTCATCTCCTCTTTGTCCTGGGCCAGCTGGCTTATGGACTCCTCCTTCTCTTGGTGCTCCTCCCTCATCACTGCTCTCTGGTTCTGGTAGAGAGCGATGTATTCTCCTAGTGGGAGGGCGCGCAGACAGCTCAGCTGCTGGGGTCTCCCCAGCCTCTGCATAGCACCCCAGCTGCAGGGCACAAGCCTCCCCGCTCACCGATGGTGTCAGTCTCTCCAGACATCTGGATACATCGATGCTCCAGCTCCTCCATCCAGTCCTGTAAGCCCACTTTCTCCTGCATGAGCTCGGTAAAGCGGCCCTCGGCCAGACAGCGGGCTCAGGGGCTCAGCAGTGCCGGCCTGCCCAGCACCCAGCCCGCCCAGCCCTCCGGAAAACCACACTGTAGGGTAAGGTAAAAGTATCAGGCTTTTCTGCTCTCCCGTCCATAGGATGGATGATGGAACCGTGCGGTCCCGAATGCATGCCTGATGTGGGCACCTGGAGTAGGGTGTGGGCATAGGTAGATGGGATTCACCTGGGCTAAGATGGGCTTTTAAGGGTGGCTTCACGGGGACGCCAGCAGAAGCAGAGAAGCAGAAGCAGAACCGAGAGAGCAGAGCAGCAGAGACCACCAGAGAACGCCAGAGAGCCCAGAAAGAGTGAAGACTTGCTGGGGGCTGGGAGGCCTGTCAGCCTCCTGGCCCCCTAGCACCCCTACCTGCCATGTATCTGGTAAATCCCAATAAAGTCTGCAAAATTCACTGAGGCTTCCAGGACTCACTTCTCCTTTACCCGTTCTGCTGGATCAGAAAACCTGCCCTGTGGCCATTCCTTCCTGCCTTACACACATTCACCTGCAGTTTCTCCATGGCTCCCTGAAGGGCCTGGTGGGTCTCCCCAGGCACACTTTCCCCCCGGGGGCTGGGGCCTCCATCTTCTCAGGCTCCTGGTCCCATGGGGCTGCCTGCTGAGCCAGGAGCCAGCAGAGCAGCTTTTGCTCCTTTAGCTGCCTGTGTAGCCGCGCCTGTTCTTCCTCAGCACTGGCCAAGGCCGAGTCACAAAATGCCACCTGTGGGCCAGAAGTGCAGGGTGCCCCTGTGGGCCCGGCAGGAGGTTGGGAGGCACACCTCTCAGGGCCTCCGTGGGCACACCTGAGATTCGAGGATGGTGTTGGTGTCTACCCACTGGCTCCCAGCAGAGGTGGGTGAAAGCTTAATCAAAGGGAGGGAAACCAAGAAGAAGGGTGTGCTGGTGGGAGGGGGAAGGTGGGGCAGGGAAGGGGCCCCAGGGCCGAGCTCACCATGGCCTCGCAGCTGTCTAGATCGTCCGGGATGCTTAGTTTTGTCAGGGGACCCTTGTCCTCCTCTTCCTCCTCCTCTTCACTGTTCAGTCCATTTACTGTTGGGGGGGGCAGCCAGAGGGGCTCAGAGAACCCCTGGGTTCTGAAGCAGCCCTGAAAGCCAGCAAGCTCTGCCCCCTCCTCTCTGTGCAACCCCGCGCCAGCAAGTCCCCAAAGGAGAAGGATCCAAGTTGTCCTAAGGGTGGCTTCCATCTCTTTGGAGTGCTCCTTTAGGGGTGTCGGAAACTGTTCACCAGACTGAGACTGGCACTGGAGACAACACTCCACCAGAGTGTTGATGCTGTGTTGCTGGGCACTGTCCCTTACAGTTCCCTCCCTCTGTATTTACTTAGTTCCAACAGGGAATCAGCTAGTTGGTGATTTTGTTCTGGTCATGAGGTGGCACCAGAGACCTGTCCTTGCTGACCTTTGCATTTTCCCAGTGGTTCTCAGCTGGCCTTAGGCTATTTATAGGTCTCCGTGGAATCCTTGTCTTCCTCTGATGGCGCCCGGAGCCGCTCGATCACCTCTGTGGTGATTTCTTCACCGTTCTCCACAGTTCCCATTTGTGGGGTGCGGTGCCTGAAATAGTTCCTCTCTACTCAGTGTCCCCCTTGATCTGTAGTTCGTTCTTGCAGTTTTTTTTTTTTTCCCTCCTTTCCGTTGGTCGGAGAGAGCCTACTCAGTGGGTGGGGGAGGGTAGCAGGGTTCTGACTCTTTCCCTTTTTTTAAAAAAAGAAATAATAAAACTTCTCTTTGGCACAGACAAAAAGTCTCTGTCTTGTGGGGAAACTCACTGTGTATGTGAAAGGGGGAATCTGGTGAAATTTTTCTCAGACGTGACCCAAGAACCCCAACTGTGAACCCAACACCTCTCCAAAATATCACTCCTCACCAATGTCAACGTTATAAAAACAAGCAAAGTCAGAGAAACAGTCAGCAAGAGGCACATCGAGGAGAACTGGCTGTAACTGAGTGAGGCAATTTGGATTATGGAACATAAAATGTACATTAGGAAGAACTGATGAAATTAAGCACAGAGTTTGGTAATTGTGTCAACATTGCTTCATTAGCTGTAAAAAAAAAATACAACTGTATTCATGTAAGATGTTAACAAAGTGGAAATGGTGTGGGATGAATAAGAACTGTACTATCTTTGCAACTTTTCTGTAAATTTAACAGTATTCATTAAATGTTATGTTTTTTTTTTAAGTCCTCAATACTAAATAGGTTGTAAAAGGAAAAAATGATCTACTTTCCTGTTTCCCCAGGTTTTGTTATCCAGAGGCTGGAGAGAGGGGTCCTGGGGGGAAAAGCTGGAAACCTCACACCCAGGGCATTCCCCCGAGTCTCCTGTCCTCTGAGCCCTGCTTCTCTGACTCCTCACAGAGCATCTCACCACCAGGATGCCGCCCTCCAGGACCCCCAACTCTGCCCATCTCAGAACCGGCCCTGTCCGGGCAGCTCTACCAGAATCCGAAACACTCCACCAGAATCGGGAAACAGTCAGACAATCCTTTTTATACCGGGGCTGCCCTGTAACAGCTTGGCGCAGTAAAGAAAAGGGGAGCCAAGCTAGACTTTCTCAAAGGAAGGGACAATTCATTGCGCCCCCAGGCAAGCGTCGTACCCAAGATGGGTGTCCCTGAAATCGTGCCCGTTGTGGGGGGAGATGTCATTTCATAGGGTGAGGAGAGGTTAGGCAGGAAAACTGGGTTGGTAGCGGGGGGAAACAGGCTTAGGGGGAACTAAGTTGTTTTTTCGTGGAGCTGAGTTGTTTTCTCCTGCTTATGGCTTCAGTTTTGGTTTGATGGAATCAGGGGTACTGGTGTCAGGGCCATCTTGTTGTTTGTATGTGGGCTTCCCCATTCCTGGCCCCTGCATCGACCTTTCATACCAGCCTTTTGTTGAAAAGGGGCAATGGTTCTCTCTTTGGCTACTTCCTGCTGGACAGGGGCGAAGACCAGGGTGGGCGTTCAGCCTGGTTATGAGACAGTCTTTGCAGCGCGAGGATATGGGTGGAGAAGGAGTTGGTTAAAGGTGGTATGGGACAGTTCTTGGATCCGGTGTTGGATGAAATGGAGTAAGCATGGGGCAAAAAGAAAAAATGAGGAGATTAGGATAAGAAGCCCTATGAGTGGTAATACCTGGTCCGAGGCTGTGCTGATCTGGAATTGCTGGGCATAGACAGAAGAACTGGAAGTGGCTTGAAGAGATGGGATTAGAAACAGAGGAAGGAGAGGGGCCTCCCCGGTGGCGCAGCGGTTGACGGATGAGCGCTGGGTTGTGAAGCTGCCCACAGCCTCTACAGCACCGGTTCAATCCCTGGCCTCAAGGCGAGGGTCCCACATGGCGAGCAGACCTCTCCTGCCGCCCACTGCTCCCCTCAGCAGTGTGCTTCGTCAAGTCTGCCTGTTCTGCCCTTCGCTTTGTCTCTGGTGAGTTCTCTCACCCTCCTGTGTTTCTGACTGTACCCAGTGCTTGCATAAATAAATCTTTAAAAAAAAAAAAAAAGAAACAGAGGAAGGAGAATCAGAGGGCCTCTACTCTATAGGCTGAGTGGGATGTGGACCAGGGATGCATTGATGCAAACCTGAGTTGGGCCCATGTGCTTGTATACATACTGCTTGTCCACAGGGACCGCTTTGACCCTGGACAGCTGATGCCTTGACAGCCATTGGTGTAGTCAGGATGATCGTGTGTGGACCCATCCACTTTGGCGGAAGTGCTTTTGGAGAGATGGCTTTCAGAAGAACCTGGTCTCCAGGGCACAGCAGGTTGACAGGTGCATCAGGGGACGGAGGCACAGGTTGTGGCAGACAAAGGTCTGCGTGTTCTTGGAGCAGCTGTCTGAGCAAAGAGAAGTATGGAAAATATCCAGCCAACAGTGTAGGTTGGACGCGGAGCTCATGGTTAGTAAGAAGAGGTTTGCCACACATCCGTTCAAGGGGGATCAGGAACAAGGGGCCATGGGGAGTGGCTCGGAGATGCACTAAAGCCAGTGGGAGCAGCTCCACCCAGGATTTGTGGGCTCTGTGGAGAGTTTGGCTAGGTGGTCTCTGGTCAGACCATTTATCCGTTCTCCCTTACCAGAGGATTGCAGTCGGGAGGGAATGTGTAGTTCCCAGGTGATGCCCAGGGAGGAGACCTGTGGAGTAATCTTTGAGATAAAGGCAGGTCCACTGTCCAACTGGTGATGGTGTCCACCCTAGTAAGAAGAGGGTTTTACCTGCGTTAGGGAGTGGAACACCCGTGAAGCCTGGCAGGATGGAGAGTCGAGGATTGGGAGAGGGAGATGAGACGGTCTTTGACAAAGAGAGTAGAAATCTAACAGACAAGAGGGTGATGGAGGGGAGAGAGCCTGATGAGTGAGCAGGTCCTGGAGCCCATGTGGAGAACTAACATTTACAGATTGGCCCAGTGTGGGTTTTAAGGCCTTAGGTCTAGCGAGACGAGAAGCTGCCACAAGTGCACGCAGGCAGGGCTGCCATCCTCTTACAGTGGGATCCATTTGTTTAGAGAAATAAGCAACTGCTCGCTGGACTGGCGTAGGTTGGCCCAGAACCCCTAGAGCAACGCCCTGTTGCTCATCTGTCAATAACAGGAATGGCTTTCCCAGGTCTGGGAGTGCGAAGGCTCATCTCAGAGAGCTTTTCCTGGATAAAGCAGAGAAAATGGGGTGTAGAAACAAATAAAAGCATGATCATGATCACCAGGCCTACTATGGGAAGGATCCATGGCAGTAAGGGAGAGTTGGTCCAAGTTTGGATGCCCTGGCCCCAGGTTCAGCTGACAAAAGGTCAGTCAGAGGGGGCTTTGCTGGTCAGATGAGCAAGCCCATGAATGTGTTGGAGGAGGGGGAGACACCTGAGTACACACGATTTCTCACCAAAACCTCCCTGTCAGACCTTCAACACTTTCTTTTGCTTGCTTTCATTCTAATGCCATTCCATTTTACCCATCCGGCTTTACATTATCTTAAGGCCCTTCAGAATATCCCTCTTCCATACATTTCTTTTTTCAAACACACATACCTCAGCTCACTTGCATTTACCAGACTTAGCAAAACCTTAGTTTTAGAAGGGAATTGAACACCATCTAAACAATGATGAAAAAACACAAATTTAAGGTAGACAGCCCCTGTAGTTTTTCATTCCTGTACCCAGTGATTTAATTGGCAGAGAATGGTGTCCAAAGCCTGCATCTGTTGGGCATATTAATGTTTCCAATTTGGCTAAGGTCACCCTGCAGGGTTTGAATCCAGGGAGGAGGAAGGGTGGGTAGCCGTCTGGAGAGGATTTTTAAAAGGAGAAATTCCAGCTGGACTGACACCGTGTAAGAATCCCAAGTTGCAAAATCCCTTCTGCACGTACTCCATGACGAGCTGCAGCTTCGGCCCAGGGGACACTGGACACCTAGGTGTGCTCACTGCGGGACTGAGACTGATCATAGCCTAGGCTTCGTGGAGCAGGAAGATGTGCGGATTTTCCAGCTGAGCAGGTCATGGTGGATTAGGGCTGCTCTGTGAATAACCTCTGCCCACCTTGGAGAGTCCCGTTTGGATTCTAATATACTGGTCCCAGAGTCTTTCTTAAGGGGAGCTAGAGAGCCTATCTATGTGCTCCTTGCAATCTGCACGATTTACCACCCAGGCCCAAGCCTTTGCAAGAGCTCCTGCATCCTCTGCACCATCTGTGTGCCCAGGGGTGAGCAGCAGGTTTCTCCCACCAAGGGGGCAGTGCCTAAGATGGGGGAGAGAGGCCCAGGGTTCCTCGCCTGTGGCCCTGGGACCACTGGAGGCTCTGCCCACACAGCCCCACACCCCTCTCCTGGTCCTGTACCTGCTCAACTCTCCCCAACCCCTCCGCACGCCAACCCTCACCTGCTCTGCTCCTCTCCAGATGCTTCACCAGTTTCGTTGCCCGACTGGTCCTTCACCTGCTCTGCTCCAGGGACATCAGTGCTGCCCAGACTTCTGTGCTGCAGTCCTGTGAGTCTCATGCTGCTCCTGGCCCCTCTGACTGGGCCCAGCCCCAGAGCCTCTCCAGAGCCTCAACCTTCCCTGGTGTACTCCTGTTCACCATGGCCACTGAGTGCTTGTTCTTTGGGGGTGGGGGGTTTCTGCCGGGTATGGCACTATTTTTAATCTTTGTTGCTCTCCAGTTCCAATGCTGCACAGCAGCAACAAAATTCTAGGATAATTTCTAATACTCTATCTCTGGCCCTGATGATTGCTGAAGGGGCCACTGCACTGGAAGGCCAGTCACATATTGGGGTACGTCTTAGGGTGGTGCTGGAGGGCTGGGGAGCTGGACTGATTGTGTTGGCCCTGCTTTCCTGGTCCCTCTGCAGCTGGGGGCCTGTCTCAGTGGTGCTGCCGTGCTCCCCAGTGTTCTCCAGCTGGGGTCTAGCCACAGAGGTGCTGGTGTCCCCCCAGCCATCCTCCAGCTCTGGGCCTAGCGCAGAGGGACTGCCCTTTGGGGTGTCCTCTAGCAGGGGGCTTGGACCTGTAGCAGTGGTGTGCTGCTGCGCATCCTCCAGCTCAGGGACCTGGTGGAGATGACCCTGTTGCCCGCGGTGACATCCTTTCCCCTCTTTTGGACTTCCTGCTTTCACAGGATACCTGGCCTTGGGGCATTCTCCAAAACCTCAGCCTGGGGGAGTGGGGTGGGTATCTTTTCCAATCTTCTGCACTGGGTGCTTTCCCAGGATACCCGGCCTTGGGATATTCCCCAAAACCTCAGGTGCCGGCGGGGTGGGGGTGGGTGGGGAGTCCTTGTAATCAGGGTAACCGGGATCCCGGAAGGTGACGCGCTTCGGCACCTGGAAGGTAACGCGCCTGAGCCGCTCCTCCCCCTCCTCCTCATAGTCCTCCTCCCCCGCCTGCTTCCTGGAGCAGAGGATCAGGTAGGTGGCCATGACCTCGCGGTACTTGTTAGTGTCAATGGCCTCCCGAATTTCCTGCCTCTGGTAGCCCAGGAGCTCCATACCTTTGGTTATGGCCAGGTCCTGGGTGCAGAGCGACGGCTCACTGAAGGGCAGGAGTCCCCTGCTCGTTTCTGCTACCCAGGCGTGCTGCTGGATGCTCTCCAGGGTGCTGCGCTTCCAGGGGTCCCGTGCCAGCATTTTGGCCAGCAGGTCCCCACCCTGGACCATGATGTAGGTGGTCTGGTGGACGTTCCCACCCAGAACGCACTCCCTGATTGCCCTGAGGCTGGGCCCCCTGAAGGGTAATGTGCCGGTCACCATTTCGTAGGGCATGATGCCCAGGCTCCACACGTCCACCTTGGGGCCGTTGTACTGCTGGCCAAGGTAGACCTTGGGGGCCCTGTATTCTGGGCGACAGCAGCACGTGCTCAGCGCCTGGGGGAAGCCTTGGACACTGAGCCCGAAGAGGTAAAGGACCTATACAAAGAAAACTATAAAACACTGTTAAAAGAAATAGAAGACACAAAGAAATGGAAAGACATCCCCTGCTCATGGATTGGTAGAATAAACATTATTAAATGGCCATCCTACCAAAAGCAATATACAGATTCAATGCTATTCCAATCAAAATCTCAATGTCATTCTTCAAAGAACTAGAACAATTATTGATGAAATTCATATGGAATTACAAAAAACTCCGAATAGCCAAGCTCTCCTGAAAAAAAAAAAAAGAAGGGAATGGAGGCATCACACTCCCAGACTTCAAAATCTACTACAAAGCCATAATCATCAAAACTGCATGGTATTGGAACAAGAACAGACACACAGACCAATGGAATCGAATAGAAAATCCAGAAATAAACCCACAGATTTATGGTCAACTAATCTTTGACAAAGGAGCAAAGAATATGCATTGGAGCAAAGAAAGTTTGTTCAATAAATGGTGCTGGGAAAACTGGGTTGCCACATGCAAAAGAATGAAGCTTGACCACTACCTCACACCATACACAAAAATCAACTCAAAATGGATTAAAGAACTAGACATAAGACCTGAAACCATAAAATACATAGAAGGAAATATAGGCGAAACACTACATGATTTGCACGTCAAAGACATCTTTACAAACACATCACCCAAAGCAGTGATAGTGAAGGCAAAGATAAACAGCTGGGACTACATCAAATTAAAGAGCTTCTGCACAGCAAAAGCGACAATAACAAAAACAAAGAGAAACCCCACCAACTGGGATAAAATTTTTTTACACAACACTAATGATAAAGAACTGATCACAAAAATCTGCAAAGAGCTGATGAGACTCAACAACAACAAAGAAAATAATCCAGTCAAAATTGGGCAGAAGAGCTAAAAAGAAACTTCTCTGAAGAGGAAATGCAAATGGCCAACAGACATATGAAAAAATGTTCAACATCACTTGTAATCAGGGAAATGCAAATCAAAACTACCATGAGATACCATCTTACACCAGTGAGAATGGCACATATTAAAAAAACTAGCAACAACAAATGTTGGCGAGGGTGTGGAGAAAAAGGAACTCTCTGCACTGTTGGTGGGAGTGCAAACTGGTCCAACCACTATGGAGAGCTGTGTGGAGATTTCTGGACCTACTAAACATAGAGCTTCCATATGATCCAGCAATTCCACTCCTAGGTATTTACCCAAAGGACACAGAAACATCAATTCCAAAGAACACCTGCACCCCTAGGTTTATAGCAGCACTATTTACAAAAGCTAAGCTTTGGAAACAGCCCAAATGCCCAAAAATAGATGAGTGGATCAAGAAGATGTGGTACATATATACCATGGAATATTACTCAGCATTCAAAAAAGATAAACACATGCAGTTTGCAGCAACATGGATGGCGCTGGAAGGGATCATGCTCAGCGAAATAAGCCAGAAAGAAAAACAAACTACCGGATGGCTCACTCATAGCAGGAATCTAGAAAACTTAAATAAGGGACCAGGAAAATGAGTAACTATAAGAAAGTAAAAATCAAAATCAACAAAAAACTTTGAACCAGAGACACTTTTTGGGGGTGGGTGGCGGGAGGGGAGGGATTGGGGTCAGAATGGGGTGGGGTTGCAATTGTTGGGAATATAAAAATAAAATTTTATTAAAAAAAAGAATAACTACTTTTTAAAACTAATGCACATGACCAAAGTTTAAAAAAAAAAAATCAAAAAATCTGTTTGTATCACTAATGCCTTAGGAGTATTAGTTATAAATGACAACTATATAAAGTCTAATAAAAAATTCCCAATTTGAGATCAGGATTTAAGATTTTGGTAATCAAAACTAGATCAAAACTTAATGGTTGAATTTGTAGCATGCAAGCCTTACAGTTTTCATGTTGAGTATCAATATTTTATGTTGAAATGTCTCTATTTTCAAAAGGAAGCACACAGTATTCAGGGAAAAAAAAAGAGTAATTGACCTAGTCTACATCAAAAAAGATAAGTTTGCATTTTGATGATTAGTCCTAAATCTCTTGATAAAATTCTTTTCCAGAAAAATCCCAGATTGACTTCTTTCTTTCCCCTTGTCCTAGCAAAATCTAGCCTCATGGGCAAGTTCCTTAGCAACACTGTGTTCCTCACAGGTATGTAGGAAATGTATATGATATTAAGTCTCTCTTATTTTTCTTGGTTTTCATCAATCTATCTAGTACTTGCCTAAGAAAGAAATTTGGTTTTTGGGATGTTAGAATTTGCAACTCTGAAATTAATTTAAAATTCCTGTCCTAAGAAAAACTAACAGCTACAATTGGTATCTCTCCCTTAAATTTTTTCTTTTATCATTATTTAAATGGTGGCCAAATTTCATATAAAACTAAGGTCTTATTAAGTTTAAGAATGAGAATGTTAAACAATATCACTTTCTCTAAATATTGTTGAGCTTGCAGGTTTATTTTTTTGCTTCTTATTATTAAGAAAACTAAAATTTAATGACATCTCACCTAAACAAATTAAGACAGTTAAAATATGTGTTTCTGTATGAGATATCCAAGATAATAGGGTGGTCCCCAGGTAAAGGGGAAGTTCCAGGTTCCCTGCCCAACCCAAAGGAAGAGAGAGAAGGGAGCTGAGAAGGAGAGAAGAAGCTGCAGTGGAGACTGAGAAGGAAGGAAGCAGGACTGGAGCCAGAAGGAGACCTGGAGGAGGCACATGGAGCCGAGAGACACGTGCAGAAACTGCACTTGCCTTTTGGTCGTGGACTGGGTGACAACAGCATGGGCGAGAGACCGGTGGGGAGGTGACAATGGTTGTTTTTGTCTTGATTTTGATTTGCTCTTTTCCTCCCAACTTGTCTGGCTGTTTTCTGATCCTTTTCTGTGGGTCCCCACTGGAAAGGCGCTTTAGACTTGGGAGAGGCTTTCAGGCCTTGCTCTAGGCCAATCCTGTTTGGGGACTTTTCCCCACAAGGGGACAGGTAACTTTGGATGCTTGTTTTAGACTATATTCTTCTTTACCTTTCCTGCATTGTTTACTAATTGTATTAACGTTCCTTTTCATTTAAGTCTCATATGTTTTCTGTTGATGCGGCGGATGGCAGAACCTATTTAGAGCAGGCAGGTTTGTGGTGTCTGGGCTGCCCTTCTCCCTGACCTCTAACAGATTCTTTGTCTTTTCTGTATTGTTTACTAATTTGTGTTAAAGTTCCTTTCCATTAAAGTCTTAAATGTTTTGTGTCGATGCGGCAGATGGCAAGAAACTATTTAGAGCAAGCAGCTTTGGGGTTTCTGGGGTGCCCCTCTCCCTGCCCTGTAGTAGACTGACTACTGACACCTCCTGGATGACAAGTGATAGGGCCCAAGGACGTCACCAGGTCCCCAATGACATGGTCTCTGTGGTTAAGCCTAGAGTAACCCTGGATGTCACAGGTAAGATATTAATTCTCTGATTGCTATAGGAGCCACTTACTCCATACTCACCAGCATTCGGGACCCAGCTTCCCCTCCTCACAAAATAGGAATGCCTTATAGCAGACAGAATAGAAAGATTGGAAAGGAGGTACCCTGACACCAGAACCTGACTCACAAGGAGGTAGGGATTAGAGGAAATAGCAGGACCATTAACTCAGCTGTAGAGGTCGTGACCTTAGGCACCAGGGCCTTATCACAAGGCATGAGACCCAAGCAGGGATCAGATGCTCTAGGGAGTGGAGCACAGGCCTGAGGGAAAGATTTGGAGATTGGGCCATCCTGGAATCTCCACTCCCCATCCTGGTATCTCCAGTCCCTCTTGGATTCTGCGTGGTTATCCAAAATCAGCAACCAACTGATGGCTGCTCACAAGGAGTGACCCCCCCAAACAGAAGAGGACTGTGTCTGTAAAGTCTCTGCACTGGCTC
>NW_023602073.1:37352442-37514566 GCF_014898055.3 Talpa occidentalis
AATGCTACCTACCTACTTTTGTAGGAATTACATGATATAAGTTTATTACTTAAGACATACCTAATAAAGATAAGATAGCCAAAAAAGCATATTTAGGAACAAAATATCACCATGTTTGATTATTATCTCGCCATTACCTAGTTGGTGATGTGGATACTTTGGATAAAGTCACTTGACCTCAGTTTAAAAAAAGATAAAAACAAAAGCAATGTAATTTTAAAGTTATTTTCAAACTCTAATTTTTAAGAACTGCGAAAGTGTGACATTTCCTTTGTAATGTCTACATGACTACAAAGTGCACTGCATTATCATCCCCAGGATTCCCTTCTTTCCTGTGGGATTAGGAAGGAGAATGGTGGAACCATCTCCTGACAAACACTGCACTCACTTCTTCACACGCATCATTCCATTTCTTCCTCACACTCCTCCTGGGGGCTGGTATTTTAAGAAAAGTGTTACTGAAGAATCTGAGTTCAGAGAAATAAAATGATTTGCCTAAGTCTGCACAGTTACACAAGAAGGGACAGTTCTCAAATTTACCCCCCTTCTCTCTCTCTAACTTCATATTCACCCTCGAAAGTGACCTCGAGGACCGCCAAGCTCACCAGGGAGCAGGACCAGGGAGTCTCTGCACCAGAAGTGGACACGCCCGTCCAGTCACCCGCATCCCCGCGGGGAGTGTCCGGGCCTCGCGCGTCCCCGTCTGTCTCGGGCCCAGGCCCGGGACTCGCGCTGGGCGGCGGGGACGCGAGAACCACGAGGAGCCGCGACCCGCCGCCGGGTGACCGCGAAGACGGTCACGAGCACCAGCGCGGGCGCGTCACGCAGAGACGGGAACAGGGGTTTTCTCTGAGAGAACGTGTGATGTCCCCCAAGGACACCTTCTGTTGGGGCAAATGTTTTTCTTTCTAAAGATTTATTTATTTACACACGCAAAGAACTGGGCAACCCGCCGCCCCGGGGAGGTTCATTACCGGCTCCAGCAGCCCCGGTGGTGTCGTCACGCTCTCCGCGCTCAGCCGTCGCCGCCCTCCGCCCCGCTCGGCCACTCCACCCCTCCTCCGGCCTCGGCACCGCACCACACTCGCTGCGCTGCGCCTGCCACGCACGCCACGCCACGCACGCCACGCACGCACGCCACGCCACGCACGCACGCCACGCACGCCACGCCACGGCCACGCCACGCACGCCAGGCCACATGGCGCGCCACGCCGTTTGGCCGAGTGCGCATGCACAGTGGGAGGGCAGAAAAGCCTGAAGCTTCCCCCTACTTACCCCCACACCCCTTCAGATGCGTGTTGTCATTCCACACCCACCACCAAAGCACCCACAACCCTCCACCAGTCCATTGTGGTTCACCCTTTTTTCTCCCCCAACACCCCATCTGGTAACCTCAATTCTATAGTAGGATTTCTAGGGTTTGATTTAACTGTGTCCGTTCCTTTTTTGATGTTCCATATATGAGTATAATCATCCAGTATTTGTCTTTCTCCAACTTACTTCACTTAGTGTAATCCCCTCCAGTTCCATCAGTTCCTCCATGTTGTTGCAAATGGCATGACTGCATTTTTTTGTGGTAGGTGAACAGTGTTTCATTGTGTAAATTTACCATAAATTCTTTATTCACCCATCAGTCCTCGGAAACTTAGACTACTTCCACAACTCAGCTGTTATAAACAGTGCCACAATTAGCATAGGAATTCATCTATCTCTTTAAGTGAGTGTTTTGCGTTTTGGTAAATAGTACTTAGGAATGGAATTGCCCAGACCATACGGAAGATATATTTTACTTTTTTGAGAAACCTCCATACTGTTCATAAAGGCTGAACCAGTTTAATGTCCCACGAACAGTATATGAGGGTTTCTTTTTCTCCTCATCCATTTGTTGTTTTTTTTTTTTAATTTTTTATTATTGATTGATTTATACAAGCACTGGTACAGTCAGAAGCGCGGGAGGGTGAGAGAATTCACCAGAGCCAGAGCGGGGAGCCAGAGCAGGCAGAGGACCAAAGTACACTGCTGAGGGGACGGCAGGCGGCAGGAGAGGTCTTTGCGCCATGCGGGACCTTCTCCTGTGGCTGGGGAGCAGATGGGATTGAACCGGCGCTGCAGAAGCTGTGGGTAGCTTCGCAGCCCCAGCGCTCAACCACTGCGCCACTGGGGAGGCCCTATTGTTGTTTCTGATATTTTTGTTATGGGCCATTCTCACAGGTGTGAGTTGAGTGATATCATGCTAAAGCAAATCCAAACCAAAAGAACAGAAGAATTACACTACTAGACTTCAGACTATACCACAAAGCTATAATATAAAAATAGTATATGGTAACTGAATAAAACAGACAAGTAGATCATTGGGAATACAATTAAACACCAGAAATAAACCCATGCTTATACAGACAAGTAATCTTCAACAAAAGAGCCAAGACGATATATACATTGGGAAAAGGAAAGTCCCTTCAATAAATGACACTGGGAAAGTGGACAACCAAATGCACAAAAATTAAACGTGACCACTGTTTCACACCATACACAAAATAAACTCAAAATGTATTAAAGACATGAATGTAAGACCTTAAGTCATAAAGTACATAGAAGAAAAACATAGACAAACACTCCACAATATTGGCTTCAAGGATGTTTTGGGGGACTTGACTCCAAAGACAAGGTAAACAAAAGCAAATAAACAAATGATGGGCCTCCCCGGTGGCGCAGCGGTTGAGCGCAGGTTGCGAAGCTGCCCGCGGCCTCTGCGGCGCCGGTTCGATCCCTGGCTGCTCCCCGGCCACCAGAGGAGGGTCCCACATGGCGCGCAGACCTCTCCTGCCGCCCGCTGCTCCCCTCAGCAGTGTACTTTGGTCCTTCTGCCTGCTCTGCTCCCCGCTCTGGCTCTGGTGAATTCTCTCACCCTCCCGTGCTTCTGACTGTACCCAGTGCTTGTATAAATAAATAACAAATCTTTAAAAAAAATAAATAAAATACATCATTCATAGATTTAAAAATAAATAAATAAATAAACAAATGGCAATATAACAAACTAAAAGCTTCTGCACAGTGAGTTAAATATCGTTAAAATAAACTATCATTAAAAAAAAGATATTTACTGAGGGAAGAAAGTATTTGTACATCACACATTCTACAAGGGATTGATACCAAAATCTGCAC
The DNA here is from genome assembly GCF_014898055.3 of Talpa occidentalis. NCBI lineage: Eukaryota > Metazoa > Chordata > Mammalia > Eulipotyphla > Talpidae > Talpa > Talpa occidentalis. The sequence goes on from NW_023602073.1 coordinate 37,355,605, forward strand.
AAAATCTACAAAGACTCATACAACTTAGCAAAAGGAAAGCAAATAACCTAATCAAAAAAATGGGCAGGAGAACAAAATAGACACTTCTCAATTAAGACATGCAGATGGCGAACAGACACAGGGGGAAAATGTGGAGGAGTGAGGGTGCCTGGTGGTGGGTGTGGTGTGGTAAAATATACCTAAAGAGGCGTAAACCTATACCTCTGAATCATAGACAGTGTTGTGAGCCAATGTTGTCTCAGTGGAAAACAAAAACATGGTTTTTGTTCTCATTCAGTGAAAATACAAAAATATGAGATAGCAAAAGAAGACATCAAAGGAAAGAATATTCATTGTCACTATCATCAGGAAAATGCAAATCAAAACTGTAATAAAAAGTTCTTGGAATATCATTGGATTACAATACCATGTAGATTTTTTGAACAATTTTCCACACCTTAATATAAAGATGCCTCACCATACCCACTAACAAAGTTCTAGAGCAAGTCTAAATAATTCGAGTCTATAAATATTTCTAAAACATTTTTTTAAAAAAAAGTAGTAGTAGAACACTATATACTTTTTTTTTTTATAGAGGCATGTTTTTATTTATTTATTTGTTTGTTTTGTTTATACATGCACTGGGTACAGTCAGAAGTGCGGGAGGGTGAGAGAATTCACCAGAGCCAGAGCAGGAGCAGAGCAGCAGAGAGGAGAGCGAAGTACACTGCTGAGGGGAGCAGCGGGCGGCAGGAGAGGTCTGCGTGCCATGTGGGACCCTCTTCTGGTGGCCGGGGAGCAGCCGGGGATCGAACCGGCGCCGCAGAGGCCGTGGGTAGCTTCGCAAGCCAGCGCTCAACCTCTGCGCCACTGGGGAGCCCTCTAAAACATTTTTGAGACACTATTTTCTCAGTACCTTCTATTGTATACTTAAAAAAGGAATTTTTATGAAATAAATTTAAGACAAAACAGTGCTACCTTGCCTAACAAAAGTAGTTATCTTGTCTTCATTTGATTACTTTCTAAATAGTGACCACCTTGGCAACAGCAATATTCATCTGCTTGAGAACAAATATTATCCACATGTATGAGCATGTATCTCAAACACATATTGCAGCATATCTCTGATGACTCATTTCATTTGTGTTTCACAAACATCTTAAAATGCTTCTGAGGTCCTTAGCTTCTGGGTGAAGTCAAACTACATGGACAGTTCATTTACTACATGCAGCTGTAAGGCACCAAATACTAGCATTTGTCCTAAGCATTAATTTTGAAAAGAAATTTTACAAATGGCAAAAACTTCCCTTTTGTATAGGAGTGAATAAATGATTTAACTTAATTTCACTTTTACTTTGATTTCAAATCCTTCTTACATGCTTTCATTAAATAACTTAATTTTATCCAAATGAGAACTAGTTCTTCTTACTCCATCTTTGTAACCCTCATAAGCATTTGTTCTTTTGTTAGGCCTACTCAGCCGCCTGGTCCTCAATATTTAACTGGAAAAGAATCTCCAGCATTTGTCATTAACTGTTAGTCTCTCTGCATCTGGTTTAGCTATGATCTTTGTATATTTATGTATAGTCTTTTAAGCAGACATTTTAAAAAGAAAAAAAAATGTAGGACAAACGAGGAAAAGAGAATGAGGAAATTAAGCAAAAATCTTGTACTGTAGCAGAATTTTTATAGTGTCTGGTAAAAAAATTGGGTTTAAAATTAAATTGATAATTACAGAGTTTCTCTAAGCTAAAATATATTTTTAATGTTTCTATAACTTTTTGAGGGAACATTGATTTACAACACTGTATATAATTTAGGGATATAGGTTCACGCCTCATAAGCTGTATGTTTCCACACCATGCCTACCACACATGTATACCCAGAATCCTCTCCACAGACCACTGAGCCTCCTTCCCACTCATCCCCTCTGTAGCCTCTATTCTGCAGCCATATTTCTAGTTTGTTTATATTAGTTTTGTCTGTTCCTTTTGTTTATTCTCTGTATTTCATATATGAATCAAATCATTCAGTATTTGTCTTTCTTCTTCTTAGTTCCTTAGCATAATCCCCTCCAGTTCTATGCATGTTGTTCTGGCAAATTTTCATCTATTTTTAAACTGAGTAATATTCATTGTACATGTATGCCACAACTTCTTTACCCACTCATCTATCCTTGGGCACTGAGGTTATTTCTATAACCAATGCAAATAGTGCTGTAGCGAACATAGGAGTGCAAATATCCCTTTGAATTAGTCTTTTTGTAATTCTTCTAGGGCATATCTAAGTAACTTCAGATAGATACCTAGGAATGTTGGATCAACCATCAGATCTGTTTTTAATATTTTGAGCAAACTCCATACTGTTTTCTATAAGGGCTAGCCCTGTCTGCATCCCACCAACATCCTCCCCAACACTTGTTCTGGTCTTATCAATATGGGTCATTCTCACAATGTAAGGTGGTAACCCATTGTGGTTTTGATTTACATATGATGAAAAGTGATGATGAACATTTTTTCATGTTCCTGCTGGTCATCTATATGTTTTGTTTGGAGAAGCGTCTATTTTATTGGATAATTTTTGTTGCTGAATTTTGTAGATCTTTGATATTAGAAAATACAAATATTTTCTTCCACTCAGTGGGGCATCTTTTTATTTTAATGATAGTTTATTTCACTGTGCAAACTTTTCAGTTGGGTGTCATCCCATTTGTTTATTTTTGCTTCTGTTTACCTTGCCGTTGGAGTCAATTCCCCAAATACATCCCTGAAGTCAATGTAGTAGAGTGTTCTGCTTATGTTTTCTTCTATGTATTTTTTATGATTTCAGATCTTACATCCACATCTCTATTCCATTTTGAGTTAACTTTTGTATGTGGTATGAGACAGTGATCTAGTTTCATTTTTCTGCATGTGACTGTCCAGTTTCCTAGTACCATTTGTTGAAGAAAGTTTCCTTTCTCTAATCTATAATTTTGGCTCCTTTGTCATAGATTAATTGTCCATATAAGTATGGGTTTATTTCTGTAGTCTCTAAAAAATGTGTGTTAGTATTTAGTGTGATAGATAATATTTTGTTATTTTATAAAGAATATGGTAAGTGGGCTACTTATCTACTTTGGGTTATCTTCCCTCCACATTCAATCTGATGTTAAGCAGACCACTTAGTAGTTTGTTTTGGAATCTTTATGGAGCAGATAAATTTAAAGATTTGGGGATTTGATTCATAGTAAAATAAATAAGTAAAACTCCATGTCTTACCTACCTATGAAAGATGAAATAATTGAATTTCACAACTCTGAAATATTAAGACAAGAGTCAGTTTTCCTACTATGTAAAAAAATGAAAGGACATTATTCACCACATTATTCACCACTTCCTGAAAGCACAACAGGGAGTTAATTGAGTAATTATAACTAACTTAATCATAATGGAAAGGGAAGTGCTATAGCTTATACTTATTAAAAACCTGAAAGGTTACAATTTGTTATAGAATTGAGTCAAAATTGAGAACTATCTATTAACCTAAAATATTCCATGTAATGGTAAAATTACAAGTACTTATGACAATTGAAACGAACAGTAGCATCATTCCAGAAATTAGCTTTTGCATTTTAAAAATTGCCACAATATTACCCTTTGCCACAATAGTTGATAATAATTTTAATGGATATGGCATTCCTTATTTCATATGATCATTATGAAGTTTACATGAGTAAATTCATATAAAGCATATGTCAAAACACAACAGTTCACGTATGGAAAATCTTCAATAAATTATAAACTAACAATAATTGCTACCTATTTCAAATTACCAAATAAGTAAATATACGAATTGTGAGGCAATCTTCCCATTGATGACGGCCTTGATCTTCTAGATAATCCATCCATTATTGGATAGCTCTAATACTGAGAAAGGAAACTTGCATATTACATTCAGCCTTCAACTTTTGCTGTCAGTTTTGTTCATTGGACAACACAGACCAGCTTCCCTGTTTTCCACATGACAACTCTTCAAACATTTCTGTACAGCTACATCCTCTTCCTTCAGACCTACCCCTTGACAGTCATCTTTAGAAAACTGAACCTGGAAATGACCACTGTAGTCCACCGTAGTATAATCAGGGTAGAGCTTAGATTAATACTTTATTAGTACTACCTAGAGATTTAAGATTTAATACTTTATATTATTCCACCCTTATTCCAGACACGATGTTGGAGGTCAAGTTTAAATATTATTACTGACATTTTGTGTTGCAAATGACAGAAAACTTAATTAGCTTGAGTTAAAAGGGAATTTACTAGATTCTGTCATGTTATTACAGTAGAATGACACTAAGAGATAAAGATGCACCTCAGCCACAGAAGCAACTGACCCAAGGAAACTAAAATTTGAAAGAAGCCTCTCCTGTTATTGTCTATACAGATCAGATCCCTGTGTTGCCCCCATAGTGGAGACATGGCTACCTGCCAACCCAAGGTTTACTTCTTAGACCCCAGACTTCCTAAAAGGGACTGTCTTACCATTCTCAGATCTGATTTGGAATCCTCAGAAATAGAGTCTCTTTCTTGGGTAAAGTGTCCACTTCTGGTTTATCACCTACGTCATGTTGTACCTTAAGTGCTTATGTGGCTACCATTCTGTATAGGTAGAGAGTTAATTTCTAGAAAAGATGTGCTGGAAGGACAGCCCTGCCAGTGTTCACTGGAGAACACATTGTTTTAGTTTTCTTTTTTTTTTTTGAATAGCAATTAGTTTAATCCACATTAACATTTATATTTAAACCTCAGTTTAGTCTCAAGTCCTGTTCTATTCTTATGATTATGACATCATTTTTACTAACTGAACTTCAGAACACCTTTGCAGCCTATATCCATTGCTTTTGTATTCTAATTATCCAGAGTCTGACTTTCACATCTTCGTGAGTGAATGATAAAGTGTACAGAGTTACAGATAGAACCTTGTTGCAGCCCATTAGAAATTTCTTTGGGGGTGAACATGGATCCATTAATCAATTCCTTTTGGGAACAATCATTCAAACAACCACGATGTCTTAGAAGTGAATCTTTGTAGGAGCTCATGGATGTAAATGTCAGAGACACTGAGGTTAGAACACTCAACATCTCCTCATCCCACGGGCGAAAACAATTTGAGGAGCAATGTTCCTGCTGCACCCAAAGAATAAAAGCATTTTTTTCTTTTTTTAAATTAATATTTTATTTTATATATATTCTTATATCATTTTTCATTTTTGCACAATGTCTGCATTTTCATCTTGGTTATATTGCCCATACAATTGCACCCCCTCCTTTATTTTGACCCGAGTCCTTCCTCTCCCTGCCCCCCATAGGGTGTCTCTGGTTTATAGTTGCTTGTTGATTTTGATTTTTACTTTGTATTAATTAGTCTTTTTTCCTGGTCCCTTATTTAGGTTTTTAAATTCCTGCTCTGAGTGAGACCAGCTGGTATTTTTCTTTTTCTTTCTGACTTATTTCGCTGAGCATGATCCTTCTAGCTCTATCCATGTTGCTGCACTTCTGTCTCCACCACCTGTGCTGGGCCCTGGACACTTGTGAATGCTCATCCCCGTTCTCAGTCCCCAGTGCCTAGATGGTTCCCAGTGAAACCAATCAGCATGGCCCCCAGGTAAGTTTCCACCCACCAGCCTAGAGTCAGGAGCTCCCCTGACCTCAGTAGTGCTGGTTATGGGGCCCCCAACCCTCCTCCTGCTGCTTCTCTCCAGGGCTGTGGCCCAAACCTGGGCTGGTGAGAGCAGGGAGGAGGGAAAAGTCTTCTCTGTTAGAGGCTGTTGCCTTAGGCTCCTCTGTCCTCCCACGGTTCCTCTCAATCCTAGTCCCTTTCTGTCCCCGCCACCCTAGCTTCCGCTTCTGTCCCCCTGAGCCCCACTCCTTCTCCACCTGATGCCCCTTTTGAAGCTCTCAAGCCTCCTCCCTTCCTGAACACTTTCTCCCCTCATGCCCCATCTCCCTGGGACTCAGGAACAGTGCAGGAAGGAGGTTCAGCCTGACTTTCACCGTCCTGCCCCCAGGCTCCCACTCTTTAAGGCTTTTAGAAATCAAGACCTCCCAGCCCAGCCTCAAGGAGCCCCGGTACATCGCAGTGGGCTACATGGACCACGCACAGTTCAGGCGTCTTGACAGAGACTCTCCAGGTCACAGTGTGGAGATGCTGGAGCCCAGGGTGGAGCAGGTGGGGCAGGAGGACCTGGACAAGGAGAGAGAACCAAAGACAATAGGCACAGAGGTTCAAGCTGCCCTAATGGCTCCTGGAGGACCTGCATGGCTGCTTCAACCAGAGCTAAGACAGTGAACAATGCTTGCCCAGGGCCAGGTCACGCTCCCATTCCCCAGAGACCTTTGCCCCTAGTGAGGGTCACAGTGATTCCCAGAGGCTATGGCACCTGCCATAGTGGAGGAGGGAGTTTGGGTAAAGCACGAAATGAACAACCCGGAGGGCAGGTACTTGGAGTGGATCCCAAGTCTCCTGGAGATGGGGAAGGAGGCGCTGCAGCTCAGAGGTAAAAGGGGCTACAGGGCCTTTGATCTCCCTGAGGCTCACACCCCACAGGGAAAACTGAATGGTCAGAAAAGCGCCCCCTTCTGGTCAGAGAGAGAACTGTCTCTCAAGTTTTCAAGCTCTGAATAGAGATTGGCCCAGAGGGTCCTATTGTTTCTGAAGGACAGTTAAGGAATCCAGTTTCTCCCGAGAAAGAGGGGAGACCATCCCTGAAATCACCCTGCACAGGACCCTTTTCGCCGGCAGCCATCGTAGGAACAATGAGTTTCTCTCTCAAGATCTTGTTTTTTGGTCAGAGAGCATTTTTGGAGATCTCACTCCTGCCTGTCTGTGTCATCACCCTCCACCTAAGTCAGCAACAAAATGTTTAGAGACCTGCATCCCTCCCTGGGCTCCCACCTGCTATCCTGGACTCTCAGACCAGGCTGGTTTCTGGGGTTTGTGCTTCCTCCCTCCAAGCATGTTTTCCTGTCCATTCTGAGGATGGTCATGAGGCTGCTTCAGTGACCATAGAGGAAATAGCAACCATAAAATGTCCTATTCTTCCCGCTCAGGCCCCCAAAGGGCACGTGTGACCCAGCACCCCATCTCTGAGCATGACATCAACCTGAGGTTTTGGGTCCTGGGCTTCTACCCTGACCTGGCCCCGTACACGGAGCTGGTGGAGACCAGGCTTGGGGGATGGAAACTTCCAGAAGCGGGCGGCTGTGGTGGTGCCTTCTGGAGAGGAGCAGAGATACATGTGTATCTTCAGCATGAGGGGCTGCTGGAGCCCCTTATCTTGAGATAGGGTAACTAGGGGGACTTAGGCACAGAGCCTCTTCTCAGGAGAATCAGGAGTCCTCTGAGAACTTCTAAGGGTCAGACTAAGGACTGGGGTCTCCCCTTCCCTTCCCTTCCAGTGTCCCCTCCTCAGCCCTCCATCCCCACTGCGGGCATCACTGCTGGCCTGGTTCTCCTTGGAGCTGTGCTCACTGGAGCTGCGGTGGCTGCAGCTGTGATGTGGAGGAAGAAACGCTCAGGTAGGGAAGGGAGTGGGGGATCTTGTCCACTGGGGGCTTTCATGTCCCAGGGAGAACTTGCCCTGCCTGGTTAATGGGAAGTACCATCCACACACATGGGTGTTGCCCAGAGGGCATTTGGTTCAGTCCCCCCTCACCTCCTTTCTTCATTTTTCCCAGTCCTGACCTGGGTCTTTAGTCACAGTATTCCAGGATTAGAAGATTCCTTAAAGACTGCGTGGGCTGACTCCTCCCTTGCCTCACATGATGATTCTTCCCACAGGAAGACAAGGAGGAAGCTACACTCAGGTTGCAGGTAAGTGTGGTTGCAGGTAAGTGTGCAGGTAACTGGGAATAGTTTTGATGAAGCCATTCAGTTTCCATTCATGATGGTGATTTTCATGTCTTCAAATCTTAAGGCCACTTATTAATGGCTCAGCTCACCATGAAGACGTTCACCTCTTTGACTTCAACTGTGGACAATAATTTACATTGTGGGGTAGAACTGGAGGGGCATTCTTCCTTTGAGGAAAGAGACCACAGTTATGTGAAGAAGGTGACAGAAGAAAAGCACAGCAGCAAGCAGGAAATGGTTGTAAAAATGAGAAATTAGGGCATCGCTGGTGGTGCAGGTAGTTGAGTGCAGTACTGTGAAGCTGTCCGCAGCCTCTGCAGTGGCACGGCAGACCTCTGCTGTCTTGCCCGCTGCTCCCCTCAGCAGTGGATTTCAGTCAGTCTGCCTGTTCTGTTCCCAGCTGTCCCTGGTGAATCCTCTCACCCTCCCGCACATCTGGTCTGCACCCCAGTTCTTGTATAAATAAATCTTTAAGAGAGAGAGAGAGAGAGAGAGAGAGAGAGAGAGAGAGAAATTACTCAGCGCTGACTTCACAAAGACTGAGCACATTATTTTTTTTTGGTATGTCATGGTGCGTTCTGTCCTTGTTGTCTTCCATGGATTTTATGGTTTCTGGTCTTAAGTCCCAGCCTGTTATCCATTTTGAATTGATTTTTATGTGAGGTGGGAGACAGTGGTCTAGTTTCATTCTTTTGCACGTGGCTGTCCAGTGTCCCCAGCACCGTTTATCGAAGAGCCTTTCCTTGTGACCCCCTCATCTTAACCTTGTCTACATAAACTTCACTGGATGGCACGTTGGAGAAAGGGGTTTACTTCTTCCCATCCGTAGTTGTATTTTAAAATTACAATTCATTTTACGTTCTCCATTGTCTTTCAGCAACCTTAGGTATTTACCTGGAACTATTTCAAAAGCACTTGAAACAATCGAAAGATTAGCGGCATATGACCACTAAAGAGGAAAGTAAATGATGAACCCATCTGGATCAGGACCATTAATATCTGACAAGACAGAACAAGGAAGAGTGTGGGCTGACAGAACAGCAGGAACAGGCCCTGAAGGGCTGGGAGAGGCAGTGAGGGGGTGAGTGTCCTTCCTGCAGGGTGTGCAGGATCCCCTAGTCTTGTCCAGGGACACCTGCCCTGTGCTCTGTACCCCCCTCTTTTCCCTCTCCACTTGGAACAAAAGGAAGCATTAATGGGGAGAAGTGTGTCCTCCTGGGGCAGTTTTGAGTCCCAGTCACTTCCTGCTCCCCTCCCCAGGAGGTGGGTGGATTTAGGGGCTGCACTGTGTTGAGAGCTGGGGTGGGGGTGGGGTACATCCTGTAGCTGCAGCCCCTCCCCCCAGGAAGTCTGGCTGGTCATCTACCCTGGGGAGAGGGGGCCTGGTAGTGCCAGAAAGGCACAGAGCTGATTCTCTATGATCTGAGCAAACGTGTAAAGAAAAGCCCTGGAGCCCTCAGGGGCTTTCTCAGGCTTTTATTGATGTTTTACATGTAGTGCAGCAACCAGGTACATGGCAGACAGGGGTGCTGGGGTGCCAGGAGGCTGGCACTCTTTACTGGGTTCTCTGGCAGTTGTCCCTCTCCTGTGTTCTCTGCTTCTCTTGCCAATATAAATACTGCAGCCCTGGCCCACAGAAGTAAACAATACAACTGAATATAACAGTGTAACAAAATGCAGGTGTTCCATCAGGCATGCGATGCTAATGGCGGGAGGGCAGAAAAGCCTGACAATCATTTACCCCACAGGGTGGGTAACTTTCAGTGTTTTGTTGGGAAACTGTTATCCCATTGTAACAGGGTGGTCTCCAGGAAAGGGGGAGCTTCCAGGTTTCCTGCCCCACCCAAAAGGAGGGTGGAGCTGAGCAGGGAGAGAAAAAGCTGCACAGGAGACTGAGGAAGGAGGATGGAGCCAGAGGAGACCTGGAGGAGGCACATGGAGCAGAGAGACATGAGAAGAAACTGCGCTTGCCATTTGGTCGTGGACTGGGTGACATAGATGTGGATGAGAGACCTGTGGGGAGGTGACAATGGCAGCTTATCCCTTGATTTTTTATTTTGCTTTTCCTCCCATACTTGTCTGGTTGTTTCTGATCCTTTTCTGTGGGTCCCCACTGGAGGATGCTTTAGACTTGTGGCAGGCTTTGGGGCCTTGCTCGGGGCCAATCCCATTTGGGTAGACTTTTACCCACGAGGGGATGGGTAACTTTGGGTGCTTGATTTAGAAACTATATTCTTCGTCTTTTCTGTATTGTTCCCTAATTGTATTAAATTTACTTTTCATTAAAGTCTCGTATGTTTTGTGTTGATGGGGCAGATGGCAGAACCTATTTAGAGCAGGCAGGTTTGCGGGGTCAGGGTGCCCGTCTCCCTGCCCTGTAACACCATCTTCCCTTCCCCTCTGGCGCTCCTCTGGTGTGTTCTTTCACACTCAGAGTGTGCTCTGTCTTTATGAGGCAGATGGCAGAAGCCATTTGGAGCATACAGATTTGGGTGTCCGGGTGCCCCTCATTCTGCCTGCTGATTGAGGGTGTTTTCTCTGATCAGGACTCATTTCCCTTCTCTACTGCTCTGCCTCCACTGGATCCTCACCCAGAGGCAGAGGTCCCCCAGGAGGAGGACTAAGCCCTCAGTGGGGATCTGACCAGGTTCCTGCTGTTTGAGGCAGGACCTTGTCTTCGGCCCTGGCAGTTCAGGGCTGGGGAGGGACTGACCTTCAGGTGAACTAAAGAAGCAGACAGAGCAGAATAGAACAGAGGCCTGTGGGGGGGACCCCAACTCCTTGGGGACAATATTGTGTGTCCTGATTCTTCTCCATGACACCTGCTCACACTGAGGGGGATAGGACCACAAGCAGGCACTGGCCTGTCCTTCATGGGGGGCCTGGGTCTGGGCCTCTGACCTGGGAAGTCACTGGGTGATGAGGAGGAGGGAAGAGCAGTTTGCACCCGGGACCAGGTGCTGGGAATGGAGGGGTCCAGTGTTTTGAGCAGAGTGGGTCTGGGGTGTGGGTTCCACGGGGTGGGAAGGGAAGGGAGGATGTTTTTTTCCAATAAACCTCTTGGTCTCTAGCAGCACAGAGGCTCAGCAGCCCTGAGAGGAGCCAGGTCTGTCCTTGGTCTCAGGGCCTAAGGAGTCACCAGGAAGGGCCCTGCTCCTGCTGGTGGGGGTCCCTGGTCCCTTCTCCCCCCTGAGCCCAGAGCTCCTGGCTGCCCTGCTCCTCTGTGTGGGCCTGGCTGCCTCTTGCCCTGTTTCTCCCCAGCCCTGAGGAGATGGCGCCTGCTCTTGTCCCAGCTCTGTGCTCCTTGGGGACAATAGCATCAGCCTTGTCCCAGCTCTGCCTCCTCCCCTCCCTGCTGCTCCTCCTCCAGCTGCTCCCCGGGGTCCAAACGTGAGTGTGATGACCGAAGGGCATGATGGCTCAGAGTAGGATCTCTATGAACCCATGCAGAAGTGTGAAGGAGTCCTTGAGCCCTCAGTGGCTTTTTCAGGCTTTTATTGGGATTTTCAGGCTCTTATTGGGCACACCCCTGCCTGCCATGTGCCTGGGGGGCCAGGAGGCTGGCAGGCCTCATAGCTCCCGGTGAATCTTCACTTTTTTTTTTTTTTTTTTGCTCCCCACAGCAGTGTATTTCAGTCAATCTGCCACTCTGGTGGATCTCTGGTGGATCCTCTCACCCCCCACCCCTTTCCTCATCGCAGGCCTTACCCCAGCTCTTGTATGCATAAATAAATAAATCTTTAAAAAACAAAAAGAAAAAGAATCTTCACTCTTTCTGGGCGCTCCAGCATTCTCTCATGGTCTTGTTCTCTCACTTCTGGTCGTTTTCCATTCTGCGACACCGCCCTTACAAGCCCCGTCTCAGCCCAGGTGCACCCACCTGCGCATGCCCACACCCTTCTCAGGTGCCCGCCATCAGACATGCATTCAGGACCGCAGGGATCCATCATCAATCCTAATGGCGGAAGAGCAGAAAAGCCTGACAATCATTTACCCTACAGTGTCCTCCCTGTTCTGTGGAAGTGGAAACTGTCCAAAGTAATGTTGAAACTGATGGTGAAGGGGAAAGCAATGAAACAACCGATGCAGTAAAAGGGCCCATCACACCCGCCTGGCACAATTAGCACGTTTACCATCTTAGCATTTGCAAGTTCCCCTCTGAGCAATTTATGACTTGACTCTTTTTTTTTTTTTTAAGATTTTTATTTTATTTATACAAGAACTGGGGTACAGGCCAGATGCGCGGGAGGGTGAGAGGATTCACCAGAGACAGAGCGCGGAACAGAACAGGCAGACTGACGAAATACACTGCTGAGGGGAGCAGGGGGCGAGCCATGAGAGGTCTGCTCGCCAGGTGGGTTGCTCCAAGGCTGGCGGGGATCAAACCGGCACTGCAGAGGCTGCGGACAGCTTCACAGTGCTGCGCTCAACCGCCTGAGCCACCAGGGAGGCCCTGGTCTCTATCTTAACTGGGCCTATTCCAAAAGAAAGGAGTCAAGTGTCTGGCTCCTTTCCCCTCCCATAGCACAGATCCTTGTCTAACCACCCCTCCCCCGCCTTTGTCTAAACAGCCCTGTGCTCTACCAAATGGCCTGCGCACTACAAAAAAAATGAAATCTGTCAAATTTATCAGCGTAACGAATGCTGAAATTCCTGAGTATAAATGGAAATCTTTGTGTATGTTGGTGGCCCAGATCTTAGGGGGAGACTCTCCTGTCTGGTGCCCACTAGTGTGATAATAACGAAACCTGTACCCACTTGTCCTTGGAGTGCCCTTTGGTCCTTTCTAGCCTGGCAAAATAGTTTTCGAGTAGGTAGGGCCCTGGGGTCTGGAGCTCTTCCTTCAGGAATGATGGCTGTGTGGGGGGACCCTGGCTCTAGAAAAATTGGGGTACTTCCCAGGGGAGGGAGAGGGATCGAAACAGAAGAGGGAAGAACACAAAGGACAATGCTGATGGTGCGTGGGTGAACTGGTGGTGGGAATTTTAAGGGGACTACACCTGAGAGTGTTACAGGGCAGGGAGAGGGGCACCCCAGAACCCCCAAACCTGCCTGCTCTAAATAGGTTCCACCATCTGCCTCATCAACACAAAACATATAAGACTTTAATGGAAAGGAGCTTTAATACAATTAGTAAACAATGCAGAAAAGACAAAGACTATAATTTCTAAATCAAGCACCTAAAGTTACCCGTCCCCTCGTGGGTAAAAGTTCACCCAAACAGGATTGGCCTCGAGCAAGGCCTGAAAGCCTGCCCCAAGTCTAAGGCACCTTCTGGTGGGGACCCACAGAAAAGGATCAGAAACAACCAAACAAGTCTGGAAGGAAAAGAGCAAAATCAAAATCAAGACAAAAAAAACACCGTTGTCACCTCCCCATGAGTCACCCACATCTGTTTCAACCAGTCCACGACCAAAAGGCAAGCACAGTTTTTTCACAGTTCTCTCTGCTCCATATGCCTCTTCCAGGTCTCCTTCTGGCTCTCTGTCCTGCTTCCTTCCTTCTCCAGTTTCCTCCTCCAGCTTCTGCTCCTCCCTGCTCAGCTCCACCCTACCTTGGGTGGGGCAGGGAACCTGGAACTTCTCCTTTTCGTGGGCACTACCCTGTTACAAGAGGAGAAAGAATACATTCCACAAAAATGTAGAATGATGTGGTAGATAGATAGATAGATAGATAGATAGATAGATAGATAGATAGATATAAAAGATGGGGGTGCTCTCCAAAAACTATTGTGATGACACAGTTAAGAGCAGTCTCTGAGCTGCAACAAGAGGGGGAGGGATGACCATTGCTCAGTCAGGGGTTATGATGTTTCAAAAAGTGAACTATCAAAAATGTGAAAATACCTATCCCCTCATTTTTTACTTTTGATTTATTTGTATCAAACACTTGTCAGTTAACTTAGGGGGAAGAAACAGATACCTTATAAGGGAAAACCAATCAGGTTAACTTCAGACTTCTCTGAAGAAACAATAACAATAATAACAGTACAAAACAATAAAGCAAAAACAGACAATTATAAATGAGAGACATCCTGCAGGGGAGGAGGAGGGAGAGGGATCAGAGGGAGGAAGGGAGGAACACAGGGGTCTGTGGTGATGGTGGACGGATACATTGGTGAAGGAAATTCTATGGGGTCTACTCCTGAGGGTGGGGGAGCAAATATTTTTTTTTTAAATGAACAATGTTGTAAAAAATTAAAAAAATTAAAAAATTAAAAAGAAAAGAAACACTTGTCAGTTACTAATTCATTTAACTCCACCAATATTTGTATGTTATGTGCTTGGTGCTGTGTACAAAACAGAGACATTCCTAACTTCAGAGAGCTGCTTTCATGCAGGAGACAGTGAATAATAAAGACAAGAAACCCACCCCATCCTGTAGTGGGGCTGAGAGGAGGGACAGGCAGGGAGCAGGTGGGGCAGCAAGAAAGGGGGGTGTGGGGGCAGCTGTGTCCATCAAGGGGGTCAGTGCAGAAGGTGGGATGGAAGCAAAGCCCTGGGAAGGGGATGTTCGGGAGTGAGGATCCCATGGAAGGAACATCCTGTGGGGGGCTGGCTGGTGCCCGGGGTGCAAGGGCAGAGGGGATGAGGATCAGCTAGAGCAGAGGGAAAGGGAGGGACACAGGAGTGAGTGTCATAGGCCTGGGAAGGGGCCACCCTGTGAGGATGGGGGTGACTGTGGGGATGGGGAGCCCCTGCCAGGCTGTGAACAGACCAGGGCCTGGTTCAGCTCCCAGGTGGCAGGAGAGACTAGTCTGTGTGTCTCCAGGTGAGAGAGGAGGGGCTCAGGTCAAGCTGGGTGAGAAGTGGCTCTTTGGAGGTGCAGGGGGCTCCCAAGGACAGCACAGTCCTGTCCTGTCTTCCTAGGCCTCATCAGGTGAAGGGCCCTGACTGGGGAGCAGGCTGGGTGAAGCTTTTTCTTCTTCATCTTCTCTCTCTCTTTTTTTTTTTAAAGATTTATTTATTTATTTATACAAGCACTGGGTACAGTCAAAAGCACGGGAGGGTAAGAGCCAGAGCGGGGAGCAGAGCAGGCAGACTGACGAAGTACACAGCTGAGGGGAGCAGCGGGCAGCAGGAGAGGTCTGCGCGCCATGTGGGACCCTCCTCTGGTGGCCAGGGAGCAGCCAGGGATCAAATCGGTGCTGCAGAGGCTGTGGGCAACTTGGCAACCCAGCGCTCAACCGCTGCGCCACCGGGAAGGCCCTCCTCTTCTTTTTTTAATTGAGGTAACTAATTTACACACTGCATAGATGTGAGGTGTAGAGCTTCTCATCAGGCAACTGTATATTTCACACATATCCATTAGCAAAAGTCCAATCACAATCCTTCACCAAGATATTCCCTCTACCCTCCATCTCCTCTGGTCACTGCCATTTTGTTGTGGTTGTTGATTGCTTTTTTCCCTTCATATTCCACAAATGAGTACAATCCTATGTTTTCTGTCTTTCTCAATTTGACATAGCATAATTCCCTGAAATTCTATCCAAATTGTTGAAAATGGCGAGATTTCTTCTTTTTGCAGTATCTGAGTACTATTCCATTATGTGTGTGTATGATGTATGTAAATCACATTTTGTTAATCCATTCATCTGTTCTTTAGAACTTGGGTTGTTCCCTATTTTGGCTATTGTAAATAGCACTGCAATGAAAATAGGGGCCCTGTCTCGTTTTGAATAAGTGTTTTCTTATTCATCAGGTCAATATCCAGAGGTGGAAATACTGGATCATATTGCAATTCTTTTTTATTTTCTTGAGAACCACCGTATTGTTTTTCCAAATGGCTGTACCAATTACATCCAGCCATTAGTGCAAAGGGTCCTTTAACCCTTGTTCCTCACAGAATTTATTTCTTGACTTTTGATAATAGACATTTTTACTGGTGTGAGCAGAAATCTAATTGATTTTTTCAAATGTTGACCCATCCTTGTGTTGCTGAGATAAACCTCACTCTGTCATGGTGTGTGATCCTTTTTCATGTGTGATTGAATTTGGTTTGCTAAGGTCTTGTTGAGGATGTTTGCATCTATGTTCATCGGGGATTGGTCTGTAGCTTTCTTTTTGTGTGATGTCCTTCTCTGCTTTTGGTATCAAGGGAATGTTGGGCTCATGAGATATGATGGCAGCATTCCCTCTTCCTCTGTGTTTTTGAAGAGTTGAGAAGTCAGGTGTGAGTTCATCTTTAAAGAGTTTGTAGAAGTCACTGAAAATGTCTGGTCCTGGACTTTGTTTTTCAGGAAACTTTGATTCATGTTTTAGTGTCTTTGCTTGTAGTTGCTTTGTTCTGAATCTTCCTGACTCAGTCTCAGAAGGTTTGTATACTTCTAAGAATTTGTCACTTTCTTCCAGGTTATTTGAGGTCATTCAATTTATTGACATATAGGTATTTGGTATTATGACATATAGATATTTGGTATTATGATCTTTTGTATCCTAATGTGTCTGTTGTAACTTCTCCCCTTTTGTTTCTTATTCTATTAGTTTTTTTTTCCCTTTTTCCTCCTTGAAAGTGTAGTAAAATATTTGTCTGTTTTGTTTATTTTTTTCAAAGAACCATATTTTGGTTTCATTGATTTTTTTGTCTCTCTTTGATTTCTTTGTCATTTATTTCTGCTTTAATATTTTTTTTCCTTCTACTGTCTCTTGGTTTCATTTGTTCTTTCTAGCTGTTTAGATTCTTTACCTGAGCTCTGTCTTGACTCTAGGTGTGGCCTGTATTGCTCTGTATTGCCCTCTTAGTGCTGCTTGTGCTGTGTCATTTGTCTCAAGGTATTTTTAAATTTCTTGGTTGTTTTCCTTCTTAACCCAAGAGTGATTTGGTAGAGTGTCGTTCAATCTTCACATGTTATTTTTCCCCCTGGTTTCTTTTTATGGTTGATTTGAGTTTGATACCATTGTGATCAGAGAGATACTTGTATGATTTCAGTCATCATGAATTTATGACACTTGTTAGATGACCCAACAAGTGATGTATTCTGGAGGCTAGTCCAGGTGCACCTGACAAGAATATTATTTAGCTTTTTGGAGTATAGCACCCTATAAATATCTATTCAGCCCAGATGGTCTAATTTCTCACTTAAAGTTACAGTTTCCCGGAGTTCTGTAGGGTGATGTGTCCTTGATGAAAGTGGAGTGTTGAATTTCTTTACCACTGTTGTGTTGCTGCCAATATCTGTTTTCAGATGTGTTAATAGTTGCCTTATGCATTTTGCTGCTCCTTTGTTTGGTGCATGTGTATTGATGAGTGTTATGTCTTCCTGATGTAGGATTCCTTAATCGTATGATGTTCATCTCTGTCTCTTGTTACCTTTTTTTCTGGAAGCTTATTTTATCTTATATGGCAGCCCCTGCAATTTTGGGGGTGCCCCATTTTCTTGTGTTTTTCCCAAGAACTGTTTTGATCCAGTCTCCTGGAGACAGCATAAAGTTGGGTTTTATTTTTTGGTACAACCAGTCACTCTGTGTCTTTCTCTTTGGTGAGTTCAATTCATTTACATAAAGGGTGATGACATGATGACTTACTACTGCCCTTTTGTCTTTAGTCAAATCCAGCCCAGAAATGTGTGGTATCTGGAGAGGGTGGTGAGGGCTCCAGGGTCCCTGCCTCATAGGTCCCCTGGTCAGTTTGCAGGATGGTGTCAGGCGAGAGGCCCAGACATTAGGCAGGCAGCTGGGGTTCAGACCTGGACACTGCCATAACCCCTTAGGCTCCAAGTCCGGTTTCTGAAGGGGAATGTGGGGGAGGGGTGTCAGGGTAGTATCAATTCCCAATTCACAGAGTGCTGGAGAAGAATCCCCGAGGTGACACAGAGAAAGTAACTGCTGAGGTATGTAGCCGGCCTTCGGTCAGCACCCTGAGCCGCTTCTTTTTTTTTTTTTTTTTTTTAATAGAGGCATGCTTTATTTATTTGTTTGCTGGTTTGTTTGTTTTGTTTTTGTTTATACATGCACTGGGTACAGTCAGAAGCGCGGGAGGGTGAGAGAATTCACCAGAGCCAGAGCGGGGAGCAGAGCAGGCAGAAGGACCGAAGTACACTGCTGAGGGGAGCAGCGGGCAGCAGGAGAGATCTGCGTGCCATGTGGGACACTCCTCGGGTGGCCGGGGAACAGCTGGGGATCGAACCGGCATCGCAGAGGCCGCGGGCAGCTTCGCAACCCAGCGCTCAACCTCTGCGCCACCGGGGAGGCCCCCTGAGCCACTTCTGTTCCTGTGCCCACCTCTGGCTTTTGAGACCCAACTCCCATGTCCCCTTCCTGCTGAGGAAGGAACCTCCCTGGCTCTGTGTTGGCCCCCTCTGAGGCAACTACTGCAGCCCTTCTCTCCTCACACACCCCAGGCTGCAGGACCTCCAGGGCGGGGTCACCAGTTCTCTGTGACCCCAGCACCCTGTGGAGTATGTTCCTGGGCAACAGCATGCATTGGGCTTGGGGACCCCAAATGCCTGACTGCAAGTCTGTGCCATAAGAGTCACCAGGGGTGTATTTAGAGAGAAGTTCCCAGGCCTGTCCCCAGAGGCAGAGAGTGGGCTCTGGCTGCCCAGGGCTGGGGAGGGGAAGATCCTTCCACACTGATCACGGCCCTTCAGATCCACCAACATCTCATCCCCATCGCAGCCTCCTGAGACCCAGAGCAGGAGCCCCTGAGCAAGGCCCCTCCTGCTGCCTCCCCCTCAGAGACTTTGCGAATTGCCAGATCTTTGTTTAATGTGCAAAGGATGAAGTGATTGGTACAAACTATTAAAAAAATTAAGGCAATAAAGTGATCAGTGTCTGTTTTCTTACAAGAAATAGTGGAGACTGAATAAGTCACGTGACAGTCAAGGTCCTGATAGCAATGAGCTGTCAGACAAGGATTCCACGTCCCCTGAGGTGTCCTTCAAAATAAACCTGATTAAAAAAAATTATTCCTAGTGTTTTAAGATTCCATTTAATGTTGCTGTTCATTTTTTTTCACATTATCCTCAGAGCGGTGTCTGCAGGATCACGGCACAGAGGGACTGTCAGCAGCCTGGGGCTGTGAGCAGGGTTGACTCTGACCCACCTGCAGGGATTGGAGCCCTGGAGCCCCAGAATCCGTCCCAAGGGCTGGTCCTCCAGGGAGGCACAGGCCTTGCTCTGCCCTCCTCTTGGCTCCCTGAATCTCCCAGACGCCCCAGCATTGGGGAACTGAACGGGGATGTTCCAGATGAGGAAGGGGACTCCCCTTAACTATTTATCTCCCCCATCTCCCTGCCATCCGCAGCATCAAGACAAAACATGGAAGACCTTTAATGGAAATGATTTTTAATACAGTTAGTGTGCAACAAAGACAAATGAAAGAATAAAGTTTCCAAATCAAGCACCAAAGTCACCATCCCCTTGTGGGTAAATGTTCAGCCAAACAGGGTTGGCCCAAGTAGGGCCTGAAAGCCTGTCACAGTCTAAAGCACCTCCTGGCGGGACCCATAGAAAAGGGGGGACAGGGCTGACAAGTCTGGAAGGAAAAGAGCAAAATCAAGATAGAAGCTGCCATTGTCACCTCCCCATGGATTTCTCACCCATGTCTATGTCACCCAGTCCAAGGCCAAGAAGCAAGTGCAGCTTTTTCACGTGTCTCTGTCCCATGTGCCTCCCCCAGGTCTCCTTCTGGTTCCATCCTGCTTCCTCCCTCCTCAGCCTCCTCTCAAGCTTCCTCTCCCTGCTCAGCTCCACCCTTCTTGGGTGGGGCACGAACCCAGATCCTCCCTTGGGGCCCCCCTGTTACAGTCCTCTCCGTCACCAGCATGTGCATATGTGTGGGTGACACCAGCCCTGCAAGGACGGGCAAGGCCCCAGATGTGTGCAGTTCCCTGGGCAGTTACAGGCCAGCACTGCTGCATCCCCCAGGGGAGACAGACGCTCCAGCTCCCCAGTGAGATCCTATGTCACCCACGCAGACCTTCCCCCTCAGTGACCCCCGTGTTGCCCCTTCCCTGCCCGGTCCTCTCTGGCTCCCCCTTCACCCTTTTCCACCTCTGTCCCCTAAAGTCCCCATTTCCATCCTCTGCTCTCTTTTCCAGGAGCTTCCCCATCTTCCTAGCCAGTGCCCTGGGGGCTCTCCTAGGCCTTCCCCTCCTCCAAGGATGGAGAATGTCAGGTGATTCCCAGGAGGAGGGGCTTTCGTCCTTGGAAGCAGAGGCAGAAACAAATGACAGGGACCCTGGAATCTAAGTTTTCATACCAAGAGACTGAGGCAACCTATATATTTGGGGATTTGCCCAGAACGTAGGAACCAATTATGTCCTGGAGACCACTGCAGACTAAAAATAAGGACACTGAAACTGATGCAGACTTGGGGGCCCAGGGAGCCTGGGGAGGGCCTGGCTGAGCAGGAGAAGGGGCGGCTCTGGTCTCCTGTGCTCAGCCCTGTGGCCACACTGGGGCGCTGCCGCGCTGCTCCGGATTCTGCTGGAGCCGCCAGGATGGGGCGGGGGCTGAGGTGGGCAGAGTTGGGGGTCCTGGAGGGTGGCGTCCTGGGGTGAGATGCTCTGTGAGGAGTCAGAGCAGCAGGGCTCAGAGGAGAGGAGACTCCGGAGCATGCCCTGGGTGTGAGGTTTCCGTCTTTTCTCCCCAGAACCCCTCTCTCCAGTCCCTGGATGGTGATACCTGGGAGAACTGGAAAAGAGAAAATTTTTTTGTTCTACAATCTATTCAATATTGAGGGCATTTAAAAAAAATTAATATTTAGGGCCTCCCTGGCGGCTGAAGGAGCTAAGACACAGCAGTATGAAGCTCTCCGCAGCCACTACGGCATGAGTTTGATCCCCAGCCAGGGAGCTGCCCATATGGCACGTCAGACCCCCCTGTCTTGCCCGCTCCTCCCCTCAGCAGTGCATTTCAGTACATCTGCCTGTTCAGCTCCCCACCCTATCTCTGGTGAATCCTCTCACCTCCACATTTCTGGCCTGCACCCCAGTTCTTGTATGCATAAATAAATCGTTATAAAAAAATAAATTGATCTTAAAAAATAACATTTAAAGAATACTGTTAGA
This sequence comes from Talpa occidentalis, assembly GCF_014898055.3. Taxonomy (NCBI): domain Eukaryota; kingdom Metazoa; phylum Chordata; class Mammalia; order Eulipotyphla; family Talpidae; genus Talpa; species Talpa occidentalis. The sequence continues at coordinate 37,376,489 of NW_023602073.1, forward strand.
TTTATAGAAAAGTTGCAAAGGCAGTACAGGTCTTGTTTATCCCACACCATTTCCATTTTGTTAACATCCTACACGAATACCTTGATTTTTTTACAACTAATGCAGCTATGTTGACATAATTACTAAATGCCATCTTTGCTACTGTCCATTTTATGCTCCATAATCCCATCCAGTTTGCCTGGATGACAGTTTCTCAGATTTTCCTTGTTTTTATAACACTGACACTGGTGAGGAGTGATGCTTGGGAGAGGTGTTGGGGTCACAGATGAGGTTTCTTGGGTCACCTCTAAGAAAAGCGTCACCAGAGTCCTCCTCTCAGTGGCGTGTGGGCAAACACACACACATGCACACACACAAACACACGGAAAGAAGACGATGCTTGTGCAGACACCAGCAGGCATGAGGAGCTGCCCCTGGAGAGGGCGGGTGTGTGAGGAGAAGCCTGCAGTCACCAGGCGGAGCCTTGGGAGCAGAGCTGTGTCTTCCTGGAGCAGAAAGGGCCCTGAGGTAGTGTTCTAGTTGGGAGGGCTCATTCCTTTGTGGAAATGTTGTATGTCATTAAATTAATTACTTCTGTGGTGTGACTAGGCTGATTTGTCAGGAGCAGCGAGTCTCTGCAATGGCTCCATCCCCACATCCCAGCTCTGGTCTGTGCCTCCTTATACTTCCTGTAGCATCTGATACTTGCTATGGCAGTTGGCCCGAAGCGATTTTCATTTCTATAGTTGGTTTAATAACTGTGCTAATAATCACTTCTACCCCCACCTCTAGTTTCTGGTCATGTGACCCCTCCACCCTAAATTTTCTACTCTTAGCCTCCATCAAGGAGCACTGCTCAGGACTATTGTCCCTCAACTTAGGTTTTTTTTTTTTTTTCATTGGGACTCTGGGTTTAGGGAAGCAGACCCCAGGGGTGCAGGGCCATTGTCCACTCAACACATCAGTGCTCATCATGTCCACCTGACTCATCACTGATGGTGTTAACCTTCAATGCCAGAATAAGGCAGTGTTACCCAGGTACCACCTTACACTTGTGAGAATGACCCACTGAAGGGTGTGGAGGAAAAGGAACTCTGGTACATGGTGGGTCAGAATGGAGACTGGTCCTGTTAGCCAGCAGAATGAGGGGTTCCCTGGCCCCTCAAACCTGCGCACTTGACATGAGTTGTGTCATCAGCTGCACAAAGACAAAACATACTCTAATGCATAACACCTTCATTAGAAAAGAAAATACAAATTAGCGGGCAATAGAGAATGAGTGTGCAATAGCAAAAGAGAGGAGAAAGAATATAGTTAGAAGAGTTCCCAAGTGAAGCACCCAAAGTTACCTGTCCCCTCATGGGTAAGGCCCAGCCAAACAGGCTTGCCCAAAGCAGGCCCGCTGAGGCCCGAAGTCCTGCCACAAGGCTAAGGCACCCACCGGTAGAGACCCATGGGAAAGGCGCAGCAGGGGCCAGGCAAGTCTGGAAGGAAAAGAGCAAAGTCAAAATCCACAACAAGATAACAGTGGCCATTGTCAGCCTCCCCTTGAGTCTCTCCTGCATGTCTTTGTCTCTTTCACGTGTCTCTTTCCATGTCCCCAACTCCCTGGCACAAGTCCAAGCCTGAGGAACAAGAGTGGCTTCTTCTTTGAATGTCTCTCTGCTCCATGCGCCTCCTCCAGTCTCCTCTCCCCATGTTGCTCCACGTCTTCCTCCTCTGCCTTAGCTTCTCCTCCCTGCTCAGCCCCACCTTTCCTCGGGCGGGGCAGGACACCTGGAACCTCCCTTTTCTATGGAGAGCACATGGGTACAGCCCTGCCCCTGTGGAAAACAAACGAAGGTTCCTCAAAATATTCAAAATAGACCTGTCACCTGGTCAGGGACTCCATTCCTTGGGATTTATCCAAAGAAGGTGAAACACTAATTCCGAGGAATATGCGCCTCCTATGGTCACTGCAGCGCTGTCTACCATAACCAAGCTATGGGCACAACCTAAGTGCCCAACGGCAGAGGAGGGGATAAAGAACACGAGATTTATACCCAGTGGAATACTACCCAGCTGTGAAAAAGAAGAAATATTGAATTTGCAACATGGACAGATGTGGATGGGATGATGCTACGTGAAAAAGTTTGAAAGAGAAAGTTAAATACTGGATGATTTCATTCATATGTGGAATATGAGGAGACAAAGCAGGCACAGAAGAGACTAAACCAAAACAAACTCTAGAAATATGAGTGCAAAACTGAAGCTATGGGGTGGGGGTAAGAGCAGGAAACAAGGTAGGAAGAGGGTCCCATGGACTGTGGTGGAGGACTATGGATGCCCTTAGGTGGGTGGGAAGTGATAATGAACATCTGAAGAGGGTGACCCTGGGCCTCTGCACACATGCAGTGTGTAAACCAATGTTACCTCAACTCAATAATACAATGAGGGGGAAAAAAGAAAAGTTCTTAAGCAAAAGAAAAAAAGTAACTTGTCTTCTCTGTCAATCACCGGCATCAGGACTTTGCCTTCACCTCCTCACTGTCATGCAGGCTGAGGGGCTGCTTTCCCACAAGGTCAGAGGCAGGAGGTGCAGGGACTCCTGGGGCTGCTCAGACACCTCTGAGTAGAGACACTGCAGAGAGGGCAGCTCTGAGGGGAACCAGAGACAGAGGGTCAGAGTAACCCCAGTGCTGAAAGAGGATCTGGTTCCCAAGCAGAGGGGAGTGAGAGTGTGTGTGAGTGTGTGTGTGTGTGTGTGTGTGTGTAACAGGAATGAGAGGATACACAACATAAGATGATGGGAAGTCAATTAACATCAAGCCCCAGAATAAATTAATTCAAATTACACACAGAGTAGAGAGTGTCAGAACAACAGTAAATACAGTTCCGCGGAGAAGCAGCTTTGAGCAGGACTGAAAAAGCATCCTCCTCTGAAGAGGAGGAGGTTTAGAAATACCTCAGGTTGGCTTGAGGTGTAAGGAGCTAGGCAGGACCCTCCTCCAGGCCCCGCCTACAATATGGTGGCACCTTCACCCTGACAGCTCCCTCCCCCAAACCCCAATTTTTTCTCCTTTGGAGTCACCATAGAAAACCCACTGGCCTCAGAGTCAGGGAGCACCATGGGCTGCAGCTACTTTCTCTCTAGACCAGAGCAGGAGGGAGCCACACAGGGGGAGGGAGGAGTGTGTGTCCTGCTGGCCTGGTCCAGGGGCAGGATTAGCCCAGGTCACCCCAGTTCCTGAGCTGAGCCTTTGTCCACAGTCCAGGAAGGGAGGGAGAGATGGAGCTGGGTCTCCCTCAGCTCCTGGAGGAAGGTGTAACGTTAGGTGGGTGAACTTAGGTTTCTTTCTCATTCTGGGCTCCCCCATCTCCCCAGGTACCCCTCCATGGGCAGCAGGGAGAGGATCTCAGATAAACCCAGGCTGGATCCCGCACCTCCCTCCCCACTATAGTGTTCAGGATGAATCCCCTTGTATTCATGGCCACACTGGAGGAGAGCACAGAAAGGTAAGTATTATTATTGTATTTGCAAGTGATTAGAAGTAAGATTTTTTACTATAAATGCTCTTTTATTTTTGTTGTTGCTGTAACAGTGCTGTGCAATCAGAAAAAAACCTGGGAGAGGGAGAAAGTGTGGAATTGAGTTTTCATGATGCAAAAAAAAAAAAAAAAAAAAGGAAAAAAAGCCAAAAATGAAAATAAGACAAACATGGATTATTCAGTTTAACCCATGACACCCTGGAAGTTGCCAGATATCATGATCCCAGAGCAATTCATGACTGTGGGGAGTGAGACTCAAAAGCCCAGCCCAGGAAACACAGCAGGGGATGCAGGGCTCTGACCAGCCCAGGGCCCCCCTGCTGTGGCAGCTGCAGTGGGGAAGGGTCTCCGAGCTGAGGAGTCTGGGAACTCAGTGTGGTCACATCCACTGGAAACATCCAGAGTGAGGTTGGGTCATCCTAGTGACAGCTGCCTCACTACCAGCCCAGGTCTTCCTGCTATTGATAAGTCAAATTTAAAAAATTCCTCCCTGGAGGGAAAGTGTCAGGGAAAGGCGGTGGTGTCCATGCAGGCCCTTCCCTCACAGCCTGGCCCAAGGAGAGTCCTGGAGTGTCTCCTCAGGGGCCTCTGCTGCCTCCTCTAGTGAGCAGAGGACTCACGTCACAGGGGAGGGAGACCTGCCCTGCCATGTCTTCCCTCCTGGGGATCATGTGGGGAGTGAGCCCCTGAGCACTTGTGCAGACAGCTCGGGACCCAGCACAGGGAGTGCTTGATCCTGAGGGCTCCTAGGGCCTTTGTGGGAAGGAACTTGAAACATAATTAGGTCTCCCCAGCTTCTCCTGGAGCTCCCAGAGGGACAGGGCTGTGCACACATGGGGGAGCCCCATCCAGAGTCAGGTTCTGTGTCTTAATTGTCTCCCCAAGAGGACATTGCCTGCTCCCTAGAAGCTTCCTGGAGTGCTTGGATATCTAAATAACATTAAAATATTACGAAAATCGAAGCCTCCACCATCCGGGTGGTAGCTCATCCCAAACCTGGCATTTATCCTAAAGACAGGCATCCTAAGACATTCAGGCACCCGAGCTCAGAACGCCCCACCCACTGCCTTCTCAAAACAGGACCATGCCTTGAGAACATCTTACTGACAAGGTAAAGGAAGGCTAAGGCCTAGGGTAAGGCAAAACTTTATTCTTTGCTCCCTCTAAGGAGCCATGTGGAATGGGGGATGGTGAGAACCTGAGGTTTAAGGAAAACCCGGCATTTGGGGATGACCTGACAGTTTGACTTATAAGTTATGGTTTCCAATAGAGAATATTGAACTTAAAAGGGTGTTCATAAGTTTGTTTAATCGCCACTGGGTGGGAAAAACATCCATCGTGATGTTGAAAAACGACGCCTCTGGTGTGTTTCAGTCCCTAAACTGATGTTTGCAGGAAGTTTGCCTTTTCTTTCTTCTGGATTGTAGAATCAAGTGCCAGGTATCAACTTTCATTCCATTTTTTTCCCAGTGGGAAATTTTCTTCAATTCTCAAGTCAGGATCTACTAATATTTGAAGCTGCTGTCACCTGATGATTTTGGAACGGATTTCTCCAACCTTCTTCATTCCAGGACACATTTCAAAATCCTTCATACTTAGAATCTTCACCCTGAAGATTTCCTCTGTGAGGGCTGTGATAACCGACTCTTTGAAATAGAAAGTTGCGGGCCTCCCTGGTGGTGCAGCGGGCGGAGCACTGCGCTGTGAAGCTGTCCGCAGCCTCTGCAGTGTGGGTTCCATTCCCGGCCGCCCAGGGAGAAACCCACATGGCACGGCAGACCTCTCCTGCCTCTCCCGCTGCTCCCCTCAGCAGTGTCTTCTGTCTGTCTGCCTGTTCTTCTCCCTGCTCTGTCTCTGGTGATTTCTTTCACCCTCCCAAGCCTCTGACTATATGCCAGTTCTTATATAAATAAATAAATCTTTAAAAAGAAATAGAAAGTTGCCTATATTTTCCAAAATTCAAATCATAATTCATAAAAGGGGTTCAATCACTTTCCCCACCTCTCAAAAACACTGTCTCAATTCCTTCTCACTGCACGTTCTGGTTAGGAACTGAACCAAACGATATTAAGGACAATTACAAATGAAAGACTTGAAACAGTGGATCAGAGGGAGGGCTAGTGACGGAAAGAAAATTCTGAATAAATGGCATCATTCCTCATAGGGCCCAAATCAGCCTTTGGAACACATCAGTCAATTTAATTCCTCTTGTTATCTCTCATAAGTGATAATTTTGAGGCAATACCAAATGCCTGAGAGTTTAGGACATTTTTTTTCTCTTTTTCTCCAAGTGGGAGTTGGAGTTATGTGATTTCAGCAAGGTTGGAGGATGGTGTGTGAGGATAGCAAGAGGTTCCAGTGGAGCTCAGATTGAAGTCCAGCCCTTGCTACGCAACTAGTGGGCTCTGCTCATGCCTTGACACTGCTTTTGACAAGGTAAAACTTCTATTTACTTCTATAGGGAAGGGTTTGCTTTCTGGCTTCAGGAAAAAAGATTTTTATGTGTAGATGTCTAAAGTGAGAAATCCCACCTTGTCTCATTATTTGTGCTCCCATTTTTACTGTGTTTCTCTAATTATATTATGTAAATATCACACATTCATTGTGAACAACTCAAACCATTTATAAAATATGAAACTTCTGAAATATAAAAATGTAATAAAAAATATCTTGTCATCTTACCATAATAATAAGCATTAATATTTTGGTGACATTTTTGCATGCATCTCTTTACATATCTATGTGTTTTTACATAAACAGCATTTAGCATAAATGATAATTTTCCTGTGGATACCTTTCCACACCCATGTCAGCAGATTTATCCCCATCTCCATTTTCCCCAAGTAACACACATATCTTAGCCAGAAAAAAAAAAATTGAGATTTTGCATGCGAATATTTTATTTGGGTTCATCACCGTGGGAACAGGAAGCATAAAGCAGAGAGTGGAAGAAAAGTTGATACCAGGGAGCTTTACTGACCTGGGTACTGCCATGGGCAACTGGGGTTCAATCTCCCTGACAAATAAGGTGCAACTGGACTAAGCTGGTGGAAGGTTATCCCTGCATGAAACTGCTTACTATGAAACAATCAACTATAGCAGTAAAAAGGTGAACTGAAGGGATAGAAGACATGAGGACTGAGAAATGTCCAATACAGTCTACTCCTTACACCACTCAGATCTTTTCACACGCTCTGTGGAGTCCAGTCAGTCACAGGGTCTTTGATGTGGTGGCCAGTGACAAGCTCTACAAAAGACTCAGTTAATGGACCAAGCCTCCACAGATGCATGTGGTCACAACACCATTATTAATGTGCTTTGTCTCTTTCCCACACAGCCATTCCAGATTCCCCTCTCCCTGGAGCAAACCTACATACTTCATCCCTGTGGAGTTGGAGGCTGAGTCCCTCACCCCCATCAGGACATGGTTTCTGCATGGCCTGTTTGTATTTCAACTTGGCAAGAAGCCCCAAATCTCCAGAGTTTCTACACGTGCTCCTTTCTTACTCCATTGTGCAGCAGCAACCCTAGCTCCTCATAGTAATCAGGGTCAATTATCCAGAAAACGATCACAATAGAGTTCATTGTGGCTCACTGGCTCAAGGAATATAAATGCTTAGGCAGTAGATATAACATCAAATCCAGCAGAACCTTGCTGGTACAAATATGCCTCCCAACCTCCCACCTCACGTCCCTGGGAAGCCTCTAATCTAATAGGGTGAAAGGCATGGGGTGAGATGTATAAATTCCTCCAGTGGATCATTAGGAGTAATGGTGAGAGCGGCTGATACTTCTTTCACCCCTTAGTTCCAGGATCCATACTTTCTCGATATTGGAACATAGATTATATATTGGCCATTACTTCAATGTGTATAACACATGTTGAAATCTGCCTTCCACCATCACAGAGTGTTTTGCCCAAGATAAAATGTTAAAAGTTTTTAATGTCTCTCAATTATGCTGTCAACTTCCAGGTGACATGCTGTATGGTAGAATCAGTGATTCCTGCAGACACGCTGCTAATGTCATACTTATTTCACCATAAAATGTGCCCAGAGGCACATGTTATATATCAGAGGCAATGTTATATAGGCTCTATGCTGGTGAATCAGGCAATCTGTTGGCTCTTGAATGGAGATGCTGGCAGTCAGGGAAGGGAATCTTACATCCAGAATGGATGTCAATTCTTGAGAACAAATCACTCTCCATAACAGGGTAAACTGGGTGAAGAAATCCACCTGTTACCATGTAGCTGTCTGGTCTACTAAGTGATGTTATCACAGCAAGAGCTTGACTGTGATTTCTTTGACTGGAAATCTGGTCATTCATGAGTGACAGTGACTGATGAATCACCCATGATGAGAAGAAACTCATGCCTCTGGACTCAGGTATGATCAAATCACTCTTGATCTCAATTTTTATGACTTTCAGGGACTGTTGAATAAGCCCTGGGGTGACCAACGAGAGAGGCTGAGTGTTATCCACACAAAGGGGACATTATCTGTGGTAGGTGCTCTCTGAGGTGAGAACTAACATGAGACACAAAGGTCTTAAACCCTGTGTCCACTCCCATGGACAAAAACGCCTCATTTCCTAACTTCCTTTGATGTTCATCTTCTCATCTTGCTCCTTCTCAGCACTGAATCATTCAGAAAGTCACAAACCACTGCCAGGAGTCTATTTTATAGCCGTAACGGAGGGAGGTCAACATTGCCACCATTCAAATTAAGTCATCAGGGCACTGCCTGCAGCTCTTGCCACTCCTCACTGTCTCATTGGGCGCTCCTGGGTGAGGCTATTTAATGAAATTGTAGCCCTGGACATCCCATTACATCTCTAATCTTAATATCTTCCTCCTAAAACATATGTTCTTATAAATGGATGTCCTAACATGGACTGATATAGACATTAATAATGATTTCTTGATTATACTTATGTAATGACCTATGGCTGATTTGATAGATATTGCTCATTTGCAAAACCCTACCGATTAACTTAAATTGAGCATCCCCATTTTTTTTCTTTCTTTCTGCAGAGAAGAACTAGAGTGTAGGCTTGAAGCATGGGAATAAGAGGATTCACCGGAGACAGAGTGGGAAGCAGAACAGGTAGATTTACTGAAAGACACTGCTAAGGGGAGCATCTGGTGAGATAGGAGAAGTCTGCTGAGCCCTAGGAGGGTCAGCTCCCTGGCCTGGGCTAGACTCAGGCCTCAGTGGTAACAGCGCTGAGACTTCACCCCTGGGACACCAGGGAGGCCCAACAAACCAAATTTGCATTACACCTACCATGTGTACTACCTCTATTGTGTACTTGGGAAGATCCCAGGTCACCACTTATTTGGTTCCTTCTCTGTAAAACGCCCAGGTAGAATTCAGAACAGAGGCAGCAGACATGTGAAGGAATCAGTGCCTGAGGGGCCTGGGCAGTGAGTGGTTTGACTAAAGGGTTTACACTGGGTTGTAGATCTTCCACAAGGCCACAGTGAGAAGGAGGCCAGCACTATGACAGAACTGGACTCAGAAGGAGTAAAAAAACTTGGGTGATACAAAACAAACTTTATTAGTATTTCCATAATGAACAAGAAACCTTGGAGGAAATAAAACAAAAACCACTTGAAATCAATTAGGCAACAAAGATTTGAACTACAAGAGGAGGGCCAGGTGTCTGTGGGTGCAGGGTTAGTAGAAGTTAAACGAGGACATGTGGCTAGGGAGGTGGGTGAAGAGAGGTTTGGAGTCAGCGGTGCTTAGTCTGCACCAGAGGTCAACAGGCAGGACAGGGGTCAGGGATGGGACCCTGGAGGAATGGCATCAGGTGAGCACCCTCTGCTTGTGCTGCAGGATCCCTGCAGGGGCTGGTTCCCCAGGCAGGGCTGCTGTGGCTTAGCACCCTCACTTGAACCTGCAGGATGCTGGCCAGAAGTGGCTTCCTCCCACAGGCGTGGTTTGAGCTCAGGACGCTCTTGCATAGGCATCATTCTCCTGACCAGGGCCTGGCTGTCCCGCAGGGGCAGAGTGAGCTCAGCACTGTCCCCATAGGGCTCAGTATCCTGGTCATTGTCTGGTTCCTCCCAGAGCACTCCTCTTATCTCAGAATCCTCAAAGAAGTCTTCGGGATCCTGCACCAGTCTTGGCTTCCCCAGAAGGGGTGGGTGTGAACTGCCCACATTGGGCAGCTCCTGAAGCATCCTGGCCTATACCTGTCTCCCACAGTGGGGCTGGTGTAAACACACCACTGCCAGCTGCCCTGCTGGGGCCTGCCTAGGGCCTGGCTCCCTGCAAACAGGTGGTGTTTGCTTGTGCCCAGCAGGTTGTCCCACAGGTTGCAGGTCCTGGCCTGGTTTCCCCAGCAGGGCTGGTATTAGCTCAGCAGCCTGGGGACATCCTGCTGGAATCTGGGGAGTTTCAGGCTGACTATGCAGGGGTTTAGTGAGCTCAGAGTGCCCAGGACGCCTACAGCATCCTGGGCATTGTCTGTCTGACCCAGCAGGCCTGCTGGGCTCTCCTGTTGCTCTGGAACAGCATATGCAGGAGCAGCTTCTCCTGTCCCTTCAGGACCCCTAGTGTCTGCTTGTCTCCAATCAGCAACTTGGCTGGTCTCCTGGCCTGTCCCATGGGCAGCAGGGGAGCCTGGCTGTGCTCCTTGAGAAGGGGCTCAGGATGCAAGAGGACAGGCCATCAGCCACATGCCAGATTGCCACTTGCCTTTGCAAACAGACCACATGCTAGAGCCCTGAGCAGAGACCAGCCCATGATAGGGGGCCCCTGGGATTCTGTTCCCCAAATTCGGCAGCTACAGATGCCAGGTCAGACTGCTCGTGGTCCGAATCTAGCCCCTGTGGTCTCCTCCAAGGGGCACCTGACCCTACCCCGCCCAGTCGGGCCCATGCACCAGACTGTGCCACTTACCCACGGACAGCTCCTCCAGGGGCTTTGTGTACTCCAGCCAGTTCCTTTGGACATGCGCCCCAATCTCAAATTGTGGGTACACTTCAAGCAGGGCTCTGTGCTGGGACAGATCCCACACTGGGCTGTGGGAGGACAGTCGGGGAAATGCACTCTCTGGATCTCTTCACCTTCCTGGACACAGAACACCTTCTGGGAGCAAACAGACACACCTGCTGGGTAGCAACCAGCTGGGGCAAGAGGGAGCAGCCATGACTCTCTGGGTCCCACCACCAGCCAGCATGTAGACATGACCCACCTCCTGGGTGGGCCAGACCCTCCTTCCTTGAGCACGCACATGCTTACTCTCACCGCTCGCACACCCACACTCACAGGGGGAAGGGAGGGGTGGGGGCATCAGAGCCCTGGCGTGGCCTGACCTGTCCCCAGGGCCGCCCTAGTTTCCTCAGGGGCAGTGCTGTTGTTGGCCAGAGACGACGACTCAGGCTCCTCATGCCTTTCAGCAGAGTGCGACACGAGTTTCAGGGAAATTTTTTGGGTCCACTGCAGGGAGACCTGGGCAAACAGCAACAAAACATGGTGCCGGGTCCAGGCCCACCAGGAAAGTGAGCTGGGTCAGGTTTGGTTCAGAACCAACTGCCTGGGGACCAGGGTTCCGAGGTCATGTGTGCCCTGTCATCTCGCGGAGGTGATGTCACTTCCTGGGTCCCCTTCCCTGGACTTCCTGCTCAGACAGATGCCCCCCCATCCCATGGCTGCCTGGGCCACTTCCTGTTCACCCTCCATGCCAGGCCCAGCCCACAACACTGACAGCAGCACAGCCTCCCTGAGCCCTTGGATGGCGAGACATGGTGTGACGTAGCCAGGGCCCCTGCTGGGCACTCTGGTCTCTGGCTGCTGACCTGGCTCATCCTTCCTGCCAGGGAGCAGGCCCTGCAGCATCGGCAACTCCAGGCTCCCATCTCCCATGGGCCCAGAGGAGCTCCAAAGTGTGGAGCCTCTCCCTGGGCGGTCCTGGGGAGTGGGTCACTCCTGTCTACTGCCCTTGGAGGGGAGGCTGGTGTCAGGCTCACAGCACTTGGAGGGTCCCACCTGGGAAAGGGCACCTGCATATGCCTCACCTAGGCCTGGCCAGCCCTGCTGGGGGCAGAGTCATCTCCCACCCGGGGTGCCTGTCCTCCCACCCAGTGTGCCTGTCAGCCCTGCTCCTCTCTGGCCGTGCCCTACAGGGCCTTGGGGGCCCAGTCAAGGTGCCAGGGCCACAGACAGTGCACACCTGCCGGCCACAGATTTCTCAGGGCCCCCTGCCTGCTCACACACCTGCCCACCTGCCTGGAGGTTGTATCAACTTGGGACTGGGTTCTGACTGGGACAAGGCCACCCAAGGCATGGGGTGTCCACTCCAACAGTGACTGATGCCAGGGAGGCCTCTTCTGTCTCCTTCCCTGTCCTCACTGGCTGACTCTCCCTTTCTCTTTCTGTATGTCCCTCTGATGTTCTCTCTCCCCCTCCTGGTCTGTCCTCATCTCACTCTCTATGTGTGTCCCTGTCCCTCTCGGCCTCTCTGTCCCTGCCCCATTCCTCTGTGTCCCTGTCTCAGTCTCTCTCTGATCCCCAGTGTGCAGAGGACCAGAGGGAGGGAGGGAGGAGCACAGGGGACTGAGGTGATGGTGCACGGGTGCCTTGCAGAAGGAAACTCTATGGGGACTACACCTGAGGGGGTGGGGGAAAGCAAATAGTGTTTACAAGTGAAAAGTGAAGTTAAACAATAAAAAAAGAAGAGTATCAAAAAAAAAAATACAGTCATGCCTGCAGGATCCTCCCCCTGTCTTGGCTTCTCCAGCAGTGGGGGTGTGAACTGTCCACACTGGGCAGCTCCTGAAGCATCCTGGCCTATACCTGTCTCCTGCAGTGGGGCTGTTTTGATCCTGTCTCCTGGAGGCAGCATCAAGTTGGGTTTTGATTTTTGGTACAACCAGTCACTCTGTCTTGTTCTTTGGTGAGTTCAGTTCATTTCCATGAAGGGTGATGACATGATGACTTACTACTGCGCTTTTGTCTTTAGTCAAATCCAGCCAAGAAATGTGTGGTATCTGGAGTGGGTGGTGCGGGCTCCAGGGTCACTGCCTCCTTGGTCCCCTGGTCAGTTTGGAGGATGGTGTCGGTCCAGAGGCCCAGACATTAGCCAGGTGGTTGGGGTTCTGAGCTGGGCACTGCCATAACCCCTCAGTCTCCATGTCCTTGTTTCTGAGAGGGTGTGGGGGAGGGGTGTCAGGACAGTATCACTTCCCAGTTCACAGAGTGCTGGGGAGGGATCTCCAGGTCACATGGAGAAAGTCACTGCTGAGGTCATGTAGCCGGCCTTTCATCAGCTCCCTGAGCCACTTCTGTTCCTATGCCCACATCTGGCTTTCAAGAACCAGCTCCCATGTCCCCTTCCTGCTGAGGAAGGAAACTCCCTGGCTCGGCCCTTGGCCCCCTCTGAGGCAGCTACTGCAGCCTTTCTGTCTTCACACACCCCAGGCTGCAGGGCCTCCTGGGTGGGGTCATGTGGTTCTCTGTGACCTTAACGCCTTGTGGAGTATGTTCCTGGGCACCAGCATGCATTGGGTTAGGGTACCCCAAATGTCCACTGCAGGTCTGTGTCAGCAGAGTCGCCTGGGATGTGTTTAGAGAGAAGTTCCCCGGCCCATCCCCAGAGGCAGAGAGTGGGCTCTGGCTGCCCAGGGCTGGGGAGGGGAAGGTAGGGGTGGTGCCCATGGGCCCAGACCCAGTAAACAAGGTTGTTGTGGTGATGGAGATGTTCTCAAGGTAGAGTATGGGATGATTGCTCTGCTCTGCACTTACCAAAAGGACATGACAGGTGAGCCTTCAACAAATGACTCAATGGCCAAAAGTTATATCTCAATAAATTTGCTTTAAAAACATTAAAAAATGGGTCTACAAGTTGGCCTGTGTCTGTTCACCACTGTATCTTCATCGAGGGCTTATGAGAAAACTGCCTTAGCCCTCAAGGAGCTGAGCACGGACAATTTCACTGCACAGATGCTCTCAAGGCGCCTCCTCTGCGTGGTCCTGAGTCATACGATGAGATGCTGACGTCACGCTGCTTCTGTGATGGGAGATACTTTTAGGGGCCTTGAGTGGGAGGCAGCTTATTTTTTCATGTGGGCAGAATGGAAATAATGAGTGTCCAGAAGGTCTACTGTGTTGGTTTTCAATTTTCCACCAGTTCTGTGATACACAGGAGGGGAGACAGTGCCCCCCATGAGTGTGTCTGACTTGTGGGCTCTTCCTCGTGAGGAGAATGAAGCAGAAGGGATGTGCCACGTCACCGAGTCAGGCTCACAGGGGCTGAGACTTCCCGCCCGGGCTCCCCTCCTGGTCCCTCTCTGGGGTGACTCCCTGCACACGGTGGACCCTCAGCTAAGGGGACGCCCACAGGACAAGGACCTGAGGGTTTTCTCCAGGAGCCACATGCAGGAGCTCTGAGGCAGGTCCTTCCACGCTGATCACGGCTGTTCAGAGTCGCCAACATCTCGTCCCCATCGCAGCCTCATGGGACCCAGAGCTGGAGCCTCTGAGTGAGGCCCCTCCTGCCGCCTCCCCCTCAGAGAATGGAGACGCCAGATCTTTGTTTTGGTGCAAAGTAGGAAGTGATTTGGTACAAACCAGTAAAATATTCAGGCGATAAAGTGATCAGTGGCTGTTTTCTCACAAGAAACAGTGGAGGCCAGAGTAGCTCACGAGACCGTCAAGGTCCTGATTGCAATGAGCTGTCAGACAAGGATTCCATGTCCTCTGAAGTGTCCTGCAAAATATGTGATTTTAAAAAATCATTTCTACCGTTTTCAGATTCCCATTTAATTTTGCTGTTTTGTTTCTTTATACTATCCCCAGAGCCGTGTCTGCAGGGTCACGGCACAGAGGGGCTGTCAGCAGCCTGGAGCTGTGAGCAGGGCTGACTCTGACAGGCCTGCAGGGAGTGGGGCCCTGGAGTCCCAGAATCAGCCCCAGGGCTGGCCTTCCAGGGCAGCGCAGGCCTTTCTCCTCTGGATTCCCTGAATCACCTCCTCTTCATTGCAGGAATCTCCCTGCCACTCTAGCATTGGGGAGTTGGGGAGGATGTTGTGGCTCAGGAAATGGGGGCCTCCTCCTAACCATCTGTCCTCTCCTCCTCTCTCTCCTTCATCAGCCTGAGTGTGCGTGTTTGAGTCACACCAGCCCTGCACGGACAGGAAAGGCCCAGAACTTAAGTGATTCCCTGGTCAGTTACAGCACCAGCCCCTCTGCAGTCCCACCAGGGGAGACAGAGACTCTCCCAGCCCCAGCCAGAGCCCCGTCACCCACACAGACCTTCCCCTCACAGTGTCCCCGATGCTGCCCCTTCCTGGTGCCCCCACCACTCCTTTTGGGCCCCATCCCCTAGTCCCCATTTTCATCCTCTGCTCCATTTCCAGGAGCCTCCCCATCTTCCTAGTCATGCCCTGGGGGCTCTCCTCAACCTCCCCTCATTCAGGGATGGAGAATTTTTAAAAGATGTATATTTGTTTATTTATTTCCTTACAGCGTGGGTCATCTTTCTATAGTTATTGTTCCTCTTAGGTGCGGCCCTTCCACCAATGATCCACCACACACCACCACCAGCTCCCCGGGTCTCTCCCCGGCTCTGATCACTCCTGCTCCCCCCTGCTGCAAGACGTGGATGGGTGGTCGGCCCCGGGTCTTGGCGTTTTCCTGGAACCTTGTCCATTTCTTGGGCGAGGACCTGGGCTCCTGGGTAGAATTGAATGTTAATTCCCTCGAAGCAGAAGCAGAAACAAAGTACAGAGACTCTGGAGTCCAAGGATCCATCCGAGACTGAAGGAACCTCTATATTTGGTGATCAGCCCATAATCTGGGAATCAGCTATTATGTCCTGGAAACCTGCTTTTGTCCTTTGTCCATAAGACTAAGAAAATTGGAGGCCTTCTGACCTGACACTGGACTTGGGCGCCCCCTTGTGTGCAGATCCCTGTCCTGCCGCTGGGGGCCCAGGGAGCCTGGGGAGGGCCTGGCTGAGCAGGAGAAAGGGCGGCTCTGGGCTCCTGTGCTCAGCCCTGTGGCCACACGGGGGCGCTGCCGCGCTGCTCCGGATTTGGTGGCGCCGCCAGGACGGGGCGGGGGCTGAGGTGGGCAGAGTTGGGGGTCCTGGAGGGCGGCGTCCTGGGGCTGAGATGCTCTGTGAGGAGTCAGAGCAGCAGGGCTCAGAGGAGAGGAGACTCCGGAGCCTGCCCTGGGTGTGAGGTTTCCAGCTTTTCTCCCAGAACCCCTCTCTCCAGTCCCTGGACGGTGATACCTGGGAAAACTGGAAAAGAAAAAAAATTTCCTTCTATAACCTATTAAATATTGCGAGTATTTTAAAAAATAACATTTAAAGAATACTGTTCGATTTACAGAAAAGTTGCAAAGGCAGTACACGTCTTGTTTATCCCACACCATTTCCATTTTGTTAACATCCTACATGAGTACAGATTTTTTTTTTACCACTAATGCAGCAATGTTGACATAATAACTAAACGCCATACTTTAATTCGTTTTTGCTAATGTCCATTTTATGCCCAATAATCCCATCCAGTTTGCCTGGATGACAGTTTCTCAGACTTTCCTTGTTTCCTTGGGAGAGGTGTTGGGGTCACAGATGGGGGTTCTTGGGTCACCTCTAAGAAAAACTTCACCAGAGTCCTCCTTTCAGTGGGGTGAGGGCACACACACACACACACACACACACACACGCACACATATGAAAAGAAAGTAGTCGATGCTTGCACAGACACAAATTGGCAGGAGGACCTGATCCTGGAGTGGGGGGTGTGTTAGGGGAAGCCTGTTAGTGGAGGCTCATTAGAACTCTGTTGGTGTGTGTGGT
Source organism: Talpa occidentalis (assembly GCF_014898055.3). NCBI lineage: Eukaryota > Metazoa > Chordata > Mammalia > Eulipotyphla > Talpidae > Talpa > Talpa occidentalis. The sequence continues at coordinate 37,392,812 of NW_023602073.1, forward strand.
GTGGAATTACACATTTTAATAGGTGTGAAGATGCACTCCAAAAATTTATACAGTGTTATAAACTAGTGTAACACACGCATATATATATTAATTATTGCTTTTGGGTGTTTTGCTTACATTACTGCTAAAAGCCATGATCCATTACGGAGGTCTTACAATGTGGGCCTCTTAGTTGAATCATAGTCTCTGGTATACTATCAGCTTTCCAGTCCTCAGATATGGAGGAAATTCCTAATTCCGTTTATACCACATCTAGGTCATGGGTAAGAAAATGTTTGCTCCTCAGTTGATCTATGTAGCCAACATCTGCATCAATAAAATAGAAAATCGGGCCTCCCCGGTGGCGCAGCGGTTGAGCACTGGGTTGCGAAGCTGCCCGCAGCCTCTGTGGCGCCGGTTCGATCCCCGGCTGCTCCCCGGCCACTGGAGGAGGGTCCCAAATGGCGCGCAGACCTCTCCTGCCGCCCGCTGCTCCCCTCAGCAGTGTACTTCGGTCCTTCTGCCTGCTCTGCTCCCCGCTCTGGCTCTGGTGAATTCTCTCACCCTCCCGCGCTTCTGACTGTACCCAGTGCATGTATAAACAAAACAAACAAACAAATAAATAAATAAATAAAGCATGCCTCTATAAAAAAAAAAAAAAATAGAAAATCCTTGAATTTCCTCAAATTATGTCCTGGAAAATGTTCCTCAAATTATGTCCCCCTGCAGTTATTTCATTGTTTTCCTTCCTTTCCAGTCTGATTTGGCTAATTTTAATGCCATTCCAATAGGGAACAGTGGTAGAGAAAGAAATAGACGAGATAGTAATACATCACTCCTTAATTCTTGTAGTCCTAGGAAAATCAAGTGTTCTCTATGGTGGTGGAAAGAGGAGATTATTTCCTGATGCAGGAGCACTCACAATGTAATGGAAATGCAGGGTTGTATTGCCATGGTTTTGATCCCTAGCATATTTTGGAATAGGGCCCAAGTCCTGTTTCACAAGCCTAAATAACTAACCTGGACCTGGGTTCCAAGGAGGACCATGGATTTGTGGCTCACGGGTGCACACTTCTCTGCCCCACTGGGGGCATATTGTGGCACCAACCTTGTAGAGACTTTGGGCCCAAGACCTGTTTCCTGTGGCTTCCTGAGGGGAGGTTCCCCAAACTGTGTTTGCATAGAATAGCTGTGAGCCATCTACAAACTTCCATAATGGAGTTTCCCTTCATATATTTAAGTTGTATTCTGTTGTATAGTGATTTGTGGACTAGACAATGTAGCAGAAGTACACTGAAGCAAGTTGATTAAGAGTTGATAAATGAATGTAATGTAACAGAATTAGCTGACTGCTTTATTCTCAAAATGTTTATACTTCAGTTAGTTTATGCTTTAGTTTGAATTACCATGTTAATCCCTTCATCATATTGCTCTGTACTATTCTCAAATAGTTTCTCATTAAAGCCTTTTCTCCTTGATCTGCTTTGCAGACTTTCCAAACAAAGACTGCCACCTTTTTCCAATGTATTTTTTTTAAGCATAGAAGAACTGGGGAGTAGACCAGAGGTGCAGTGGTTGAGAGGATTCACCAGAGAGAAAGGGGAGCAGAACAGGCAGATGTACTGAAATACACTGCTCAAGGGAGCAGCAGGCATGGCAGGAGAAGGCTGCTGCACCCTATGTGTCTTCGCTCCCTCGTGGGGAATTGAACTCAGGCCACAGCAGTGACAGAGCTGAGACTTACTCCCTAAGCCACCAGCGAGGCCCCTTTCCCAATAATTTCTCACTGCAGTATTGGCCACATAGAATTTACTATAAAATGAATGTATCTTTACTGATCAAGGAATCATGTCACAGGAAAGTTTTAGATTTAAATTAATTGGTATGCATGTGTAAGGACTATATACTACATGGTTGATATGAACAGTTTTTCTGGTTTTTAAGTGACTCTGAAATTGAAGAGTCTTTTTGGAAAATGTCAAAGTAAAAACTGATATGAAAATATTTAACCTTTCGTTCTTATTATAACAAAATGGAAAATAACAAATGACAGGGTTTCATATGGTAGCCCTGAAGGATAATGCTTTTCAGATCCCTTTTATCCATCTCTTTTAATAAATAGCCCTTCATTACCTTTTTATGTTACAAGTTTGCATACTGAACCAGATTGCAATGAAAGAACAGTCTAATGAAAAACACTATGTTTGAAATAGATGTAGGTCATTCTGTGCCCATAAATTTTTAAGTAGTTGATGGAAAATTGGTCTCTCTAAGTAAGAGATTTTTGTTTTATTTTCAAGTTAGGCTATAGTTTTGGATCTGTGGACAAACCATTTACTCTCCCTGGTATTATCTTTCTTCTAGCTAATTCTGTGAGTCATAGTCTCTTCTGGTACCATCGATATTATTGCAAAGAGGAAGATTTAATCCGGTGGGTTTTTTTAGTAGCTGAGTAGTATTTGTGGGTTGTGCGCCATATTTTTGTAACCAACTCATCTATTGTTGGACCCTTAGGTTGCTTCTATCACTTTGGTATTGAAAATACTATTACAATGAACATAGGAGTGCACATAACCCTTCATATTAGTGGTTTTGTATACTTCAGAGAGATATCTAAGAATGGGATTGCTGGATCATCAGGTAGAACTATTTTTAGTATTTTCAGAAATATCTATCCTACTTTTCTAGGAAAGGAAACAGTCTTCATTTCCACCAACAGTGGAGTAAAGACATGGATATAAGTTCTGAAATCACAAAATACACAGAAAAACAAAAATGACACAGTTCCTTAATCAGCCTTAGAGATGACTTTTGTCAATCGGATTACATTGGCAAAGGAAACAAAAGCAAATATAAACAAATGGGACAATATTAAACTAAAAGGTTTCTATAGGGTGACAGAAACCACCATTAAAAAGCTAATGATTTGGAGAAAATATTTACATATGTCAGACAAGGGCTTAATATAGAAATTTTATAAAGAACTCATTAAACTCATCACAAATATCCCCATTGAAAAGTGGACAGAGATGTTGAAGGGCGCCTTGTCCACAGGAGACAGAGATGGCAGCAGGCCCATGAACGTGTGTTCTTCCTCTCCTATTCAGAAAGCAAATCAGAAGCAAAATGAGCCATCATCTCCTATCTGTTAAGAGGGTTATTATCAAAATAGACAAGAAACAAGTGATGGTAAAGTTGTGGAGAGAAAAAATTCTTTGTAGATTGTTGTTACAAATTTAAACTGTTCCAATCATGGAAATAGTGTGGCAATCCCTCAACAAAATTAAGAAAAGAAATATCACATGACCCAGCTAGCTGACTTCTCTTTAGTTGTCAAGCTTTACCACAAAAATACACAAACTTAAATTCAAAGAGATATATGGAACACCATGTTCATCATAACATTATTCACAACACTCAAGGCAGAGAAACAAACTCAGAGCCCACTGATAGATGATAAAATAAAAAAAAAAAGTGATATATATGATATAAATAAAGAAGATGAAATCCTGCTGTTTGCAACAACATGGATTGACCTAGAGTATCTATATTTTGCTATCTAAAATAAGTCAGAGGGATAATAAAAGCACCATATGATTTTGTTACAGGGCAAGGAGAGGAGCAGCCCAGACACCACAAACCTACCTGCTCTAAATGGGTTCTTCCGTCCACCGCATCACCACAAACATATAAGACTTTACTGGGAAGGAACTTCAATACAATTAGGAAACAATATAGGAAAGGCAGAGACTACAGTTTCTTTTTTTTTAAATATTTTATTTTATATAATTCTTACATCATTTTTCATCTTGGCACAATGTATGCATTTTCATTTTGGTTATATTCCCAATACAATTGCACCCCCCCTTATTTTGACTCTAGTCCTTCCTCTCCCTGCCCTCCCTCCCTCCCCCCACCCCACACCCCCTCCCCCTGCAGTGTGTCTCTATAGTTTCTAAATAAAGTATCCAAAGTTACCAGTCCCCTTGTTGGTAAAAGTCCATCCAAAAGGGATTGGCCCAGAATAAGGCCCCAAAGCCTGCCACAGGTCTAAGGCATCTTCCAGTGGGGACCCAGAGAAAAGGATCAGAAACCACCAGACAAGTCTGGAAGGAAAAGATTAAATTATCAAAAGCAAGACAAAAACCGCCATTGCCACCTCCCCACGGGTCTCTCGCCCACATCTGTGTCACCCAGTCCACGACCAAAAGGCAAGCATGGTTTCTTCACGTGTCTCTCTGCTCTACGTGCCTCCTCTGGGTCTCCTTCTGGCTCCATCCTGCTTCCTTCCTTCCTCAGTTTCCTCTGCAGCTTCTTCTCTCCCTGCTCAACTCCACCCTACCTTGGGTGGGGTGGGAACCTGGAACCTCCCCCTTTCCTGGGGACCACCCTGTTACAATTTCACTCCTATATGGATGATAGAGAAACAAAACAAACGAACAAACAAAACAAACCAAAAACAACATCTTAGTCTGTAAGAACAAAATATTTGCTGCCAGAGGAAACAGGAAAAGGGGCTGAGGAATTTGGGTGAAGGAGTTCTTGTATGGTGAAGAATGGAAACTGTTTATTCAAATGTTAATTTTTAATGTACACCAAAACCTATCGCTATATAATGGTACAAACCAGTGGAACTTCAGTAAAAATTAAAAGAAAATGAAGTGAAACACAAAGATGTTTATTAGAGCTCATGAAATTTGTGATAATTCCGAAGCTCCATTTGTATATATATGTAAAAAAGTAAAAGCTATTCTGAGATATTTTGACTTGCTCTCTTAGACGCAATCCTCATACTTTTCCTTTTTTAAATTTTTTCTCCCTCAGCAGTTAATTTTTAAAAACAATGGAATCAACTGATGGCCTATGAAGGGACATTTAAAGGTCTTAATTTCAGAGGACATTTATTCTGATTGCTGTGTGTTCTTTACAGTTTTTGCTCTAATACATGGGAGTCAGAATCTCCAAGATGGATGAGGGTTGCTCCAAGACCCACATTTTGATGCAAATTTCCTAAGTCATCCTAAATTCCAGCCACTTCAAAATTCATGGAGCAAACCCAAAGATGTAAAATTGTGGAGAAAAGGGAAATGATTTCCTTAGAACAAGGAAATGACACCTCAGGCTAAATTCAACCTTGTAAATACAATGAAAAACCAGCCACATTCATTTGTTAATTGTCCTTGGCTATCTCCTTGCTGTAGTGCAGATTTTAGTAGTTGCAAAAGGAACTACAATATATGGTAAATAAAGTTTGAAATATTTATTCTTTGAGGAGAGAGAAATTTGTCAATCCTTGTTCTACAGTCATGATTTGTAAACATTCAAGCGCAGCTTCTCTGGCATAGGGAGGGTGAAGAAAGAGATCTGAGCCTGTGTTCTTCTTCCCTTATCAGGTCTCTGAATCTACAGAAAATAAGGGATCTTTTTAGAGTTTGAAAATCAGTGAATTTATCTTGAATTGCCCAATCAATATTAGCTTGCTAATGCTGTTAATAACATTTATATCAGAAATAATAATAATTCAGGGTCAGTGATATAAGCGATGATTGGATAGTTCGTTAAGTTGAACAAACATTATTAAGCAGTCTTTGTGGTGGAACCATAGCTGGGGGAGGCGTGAGGTATGGGGGTGTAAGAGTGCAGCAGAGATGGAGTAGAGAACAGAAAAGGAGGATTTATTGAAATACCCTGCAAGGGAACAGGGGGCAAGAGGGAGCTATACAGCTGTGTGTGAAGGATTTGAGACTTTTACACTAGGGTTCCATAGGGTTTCTTACTTGGGGAGCCAGTTTGCACAGGTTATCGGCTGGGATGTCTGCTCTTGGGTGCAGACCCTTGACACAGACACATGTGCAGGCCCTGCCTCTGCATTCCTGGAGTTGGGCTGGTTTATCTGCCATGGCGGTCAGTCTAGTGGCCCAGTTCCCGTGGCAGCCTTATTGATGCCCTTCTCTGCTCAAGTCTCTCAAACATGACTGTGGGGTAAGAGTGAGAGCTTAGTTTGTAAAATTATGAAATGACACCCTGACACCCGTGTTGGGCCAGATGTATACTGCAGGAGTGACAACATAATCCTTTCTCTGGAAATCACAGTATTTTCTTTCCTTTTTCCAGAATTTATACTATTTTTGCTGATTTGATGGGCTCATGTTTTAATATTTGGTAATTAAACATGGTTTTGACAGGGAATGAGTAATAAAAAAATAAAGCAACCCAATTCAACCCCCTTTTGCTCTTTTGATTGTACCATAACTTACAACTTAATTGTCAGAAATTCTCTCTTAAGAAAATGTAGAATTGCTTCCGTGTTTAGCCTTTGGGGATTTGGGGTTCCCTTTTTGGTAATTTACTTGACACTTATTTATATAGGAGGGAATATGGGTAGTTGTTGAGAAGTCAAAAGGATGCCAAGGAGGGAAAGGAATCTTCTTGGCACCACAGAACTTATTAAAGTCACCCATAACCAAATGTGGACAGATTTAGTGAGAGCAGGTGTAGATAGCACTAAAATACACGCACAGCCCAATCTATATTTGTTGGAATTATGGCAGCAGCTGCAAGAAGACCAGAGGTTCACGCCCATGAGAAGGACTGCTGCTCAGAGGGAGCCTGGAAGCTCCAGGCCTCAGGCACATGTCCTGCGCCTGGAAGACACTTGCTGCCAACCCCATCCTCGAGTGATGGCCTGATCGCTTTCAAATAGGGTGAGGGCCAAGGAACCCGTCCACAGGGGATGGGCGGGGACCGGAGGCCACATGTGGAGCTTGCCATCCACTGGTCCCCAACTAACATGCAAAGGGTTTTAGCTCTGGCAGACACAGGAGCAGAATGTACTCTGCTCTATGGAAATCCAGAAAGATTTCACAGGTCTACTTGTATTGATGGCTCTGGAGGCCAGAGTGTCAAGGTGATATCAGTGAGACTATCTCTGGGGATTGGGCCATTACCCCCCAAAAGAGTATAAAGTATATGTATCGCCTGTCCTGGAGTACATCCTGGGGGTGGATGCACTATGCGGCTTATGGCGAGAGACCACAGCTGGAGAGTTTCACCTTAGAGTGCGTGTGGTAAAGGCAGTGGTGAGAGGACACGCTAAGCATCTGCCCACACAACTGCCAGTCCCTAGGCGAGTGACTAATACCAACCAATATCAGTTGCCCGGAGGCTACAAGGAAATTGGGCACAATATTAGAACTGGAGAAAGCGGCATTGTGCGTACTGCCCACAGCCCCGACAATTCACCAGTGTGGCTAGTGAAGAAGCCGATGGCTCTTGGCGCATGACAGTAGATTATCATGAGTTAAATAAGCTAGTTCCCACTTTGCATGCTGCAGTGCCTTAGGCAGCAGATTTGGTGGATCATCTGCTGGTGCCAATGAATGTCTTTTGCCACTAGGTTGGTACCTCGCCTGGACTAACGTGTGTTCTGTTGTCTTTTGTTATTATAGTGTGATGTACACTATTCACTTTTGTGGGCCATGGCTGTGTTGTTTATGTTTGCTAAGAAACAAAATTGTCTATATGTAGATGGTCTGGCAGAAAACCCTGAGGGGGTGGATTGTAGGGTAAGGTAAAAAGCATCAGGCTTTTCTGCTCTCCCGCCATTAGGAGAGATGAGGGATCCCTGCGGGCCTGAACGCAGGCCTGATGGCGGCACCTGGAGTAGGGTGGGGGTGCGGTGTGGAGGGTGGAGGAGGACAGTGGAGTGTGTGGAGGAGAGCGGCGACTACAAACAAGGGCGAGGAGCATGTGGCTGCTAGAACCGTTCATAAACCCACCTGGAATGGGTTGGTTGCGTTACAGCGGGGTCCTGGGGTTCACTCTGGGATAGGTATCTGCAGAGCTCCCCTGTCAGTGGCACGAGGCGAGTTTCCCAGGCGAGTTTCTCCACGAGACAGAGACGGTAGTTATATTTAAAAAACAGGTTTATTGGGGAAAGGGAAAAGGGCAGGTTTTGCTGAGAGAGGCCTGCATGCTTGATGTCGGGCGGCCTTGACAGGTCACAGGCGGGCAGGAAGCTGCTGCCCTGCAGAGGGAGAGAGTTGGTAAGAAAAGGAACCTACACAGTCCCAGGTGGGCAGAGGGAGTGCTGCCCCGAGCCAGTGCAGAGACTTTACAGACACAGTCCTCTTCTGTTTTGGGGGGGGGGGTCACTCCTTGTGAGCCGTCAGTTGGCTGCTGATTTTGGATAACCACGCAGAATCCAAGAGGGACCAGAGATACCAGGATGGGGAGTGGAGATTCCAGGATGGGCCCAATCTCTGTATCTTTTCCCTCTGGTCTGTGCTCCACTCCCTAGAGCATCTGATCCTGCTTGGGTCTCATGCCTTGTGATAAGGCCCTCGTGCCTAAGGGTCACGATCTCTACAGCTGGGTTAATGGTCATGCTATTACCCTCTATCCCTACCTCCTTGTGAGTCAGCTATGGTCTTAGGGCACCTCCTTTCCAGTCTTTCTATTCTGTCCACCATCAAGGCCATTCCTATTATATTTTGTGAGGAGGGGAAGGTGGGTCCAGAATGCTGGGTGAGTACAGAGTATGCGGCTCTCGTAGCAATCAGAAAATTCATATCTTGCCAGTGACATCCAGGATTACCCCAGGCTCAACCACAAAGACCTCGTCACTGGGGAGCTGACGACCTCCTTGGTCCCTGTCACTTGTCTTCCAGGAGGTGGCAGTAGTCAGTCTGTTACAGGGCCGGAGAAGGACACCCCAGAACCCCCAAAGCTGCTTACTCTAAATAGGTTCTGCCATCTGCCGCATCAACACAAAACATGTAAGATTTTAATGGAAAGGAACTTTAACACAATTAGTAAACAATACAGAAAAGACAAAGAATCTGTTAGAGGTCAGGGAGAAGGGCAGCCCAGACACCACAAACCTGCCTGCTCTAAATAGGTTCTGCCATCCGCCGCATCAACAGAAAACATATGAGACTTAAATGAAAAGGAACGTTAATACAATTAGTAAACAATGCAGGAAAGGTAAAGAATATAGTTTCTAAAACAAGCATCCAAAGTTACCTGTGCCCTTGTGGGGAAAAGTCCACCCAAACAGGATTGGCCTAGAGCAAGGCCTGAAAGCCTCTCCCAAGTCTAAAGCACCTTCCAGTGGAGACCCACAGAAAAGGATCAGAAACAACCAGACAAGTGTGGGAGGAAAAGAGCAAAATCAAAATCAAGACAAAAACCACCATTGTCACCTCCCCACCGGTCTCTCGCCCATGCTGTTGTCACCCAGTCCACAACCAAAAGGCAAGTGCAGTTTCTGCACGTGTCTCTCGGCTCCACGTGCCTCCTCCAGGTCTCCTTCTGGCTCCATCCTGCTTCCTTCCTTCTCAGTCTCCACTGCAGCTTCTTCTCTCCCTTCTCAGCTCTCTTCTCTCTTTTCCTTCGGGTTGGGCAGGGAACCTGGAACTTCCCCTTTACCTGGGGACCACCCTATTATCTTGGATATCTCATAGAGAAACACATATTTTAACTGTCTTAATTTGTTTAAGTGAGATGTCATTAAATTTTAGTTTTCTTATAAGAAGCAAAAAATAAACCTGCAAGCTCAACAATATTTAGAGAAAGTGATATTGTTTAACATTCTCATTCTTAAACTTAATAAGACCTTAGTTTTATATGAAATTTGGCCACCATTTAAATAATGATAAAAGAAAAATTTAAGGGAGAGATACCAATTGTAGCTGTTAGTTTTTCTTAGGACAGGAATTTTAAATTAATTTCAGAGTTGCAAATTCTAACATCCCAAAAACCAAATTTCTTTCTTAGGCAAGTACTACATAGATTGATGAAAACCAAGAAAAATAAGAGAGACTTAATATATACATTTCCTACATACCTGTGAGGAACACAGTGTTGCTAAGGAACTTGCCCATGAGGCTAGTTTTTGCTAGGACAAGGGGAAAGAAAGAAGTCAATCTGGGATTTTTCTGGAAAAGAATTTTATCAAGAGATTTAGGACTAATCATCAAAATGCAAACTTATCTTTTTTGATGTAGACTAGGTCAATTACTCTTCTTTCTTTTCCTGAATACTGTGTGCTTCCTTTTGAAAATAGAGACATTTCAACAAAAAATATTGATACTCAACATGAAAACTGTAAGGCTTGCATGCTACAAATTCAACCATTAAGTTTTGATCTAGTTTTTGATTACCAAAATCTTAAATCCTGATCTCAAAATTGGGAATTTTTTATTAGACTTTTTATAGTTGTCATTTATAACTAATACTCCTAAGGCATTAGATAGTGATAGAAACAGATTTTTTGATTTTTTTTTTAAACTTTGGTCATGTGCATTAGTTTTAAAAAGTAGTTATTCTTTTTTTTAAATAATAAATTTTATTTTTATATTCCCCAACAATTGCAACCCCCCCCATTCTGACCCCAATCCCTCCCCTCCCGCCACCCACCCCAAAAAAGTGTCTCTGGTTCAAAGTTTTTTGTTGATTTTGATTTTTACTTTCTTATAGTTACTCATTTTCCTGGTCCCTTATTTAAGTTTTCTAGATTCCTGCTATGAGTGAGACCATCCGGTAGTTTTGTTTTTCTTTCTGGCTTATTTCGCTGAGCATGATCCCTTCCAGCGCCATCCATGTTGCTGCAAACTGCATGTGTTTATCTTTTTTGAATGCTGAGTAATATTCCATGGTATATATGTACCAAATCTTCTTGATCCACTCATCTATTTTTGGGCATTTGGGCTGTTTCCAAAGCTTAGCTTTTGTAAATAGTGCTGCTATAAACCTAGGGGTGCAGGTGTTCTTTGGAATTGATGTTTCTGTGTCCTTTGGGTAAATACCTAGGAGTGGAATTGCTGGATCATATGGAAGCTCTATGTTTAGTAGGTCCAGAAATCTCCACACAGCTCTCCATAGTGGTTGGACCAGTTTGCACTCCCACCAACAGTGCAGAGAGTTCCTTTTTCTCCACACCCTCGCCAACATTTGTTGTTGCTAGTTTTTTTAATATGTGCCATTCTCACTGGTGTAAGATGGTATCTCATGGTAGTTTTGATTTGCATTTCCCTGATTACAAGTGATGTTGAACATTTTTTCATATGTCTGTTGGCCATTTGCATTTCCTCTTCAGAGAAGTTTCTTTTTAGCACTTCTGCCCAATTTTTGACTGGATTATTTTCTTTGTTGTTGAGTCTCATCAGCTCTTTGCAGATTTTTGTGATCAGTTCTTTATCATTAGTGTTGTGTAAAAAAAATGTTCTCCCAGTTGGTGGGGTTTCTCTTTGTTTTTGTTATTGTCTCTTTTGCTGTGCAGAAGCTCTTTAATTTGATGTAGTCCCAGCTGTTTATCTTTGCCTTCACTATCACTGCTTTGGGTGATGTGTTTGTAAAGATGTCTTTGACGTGCAAATCATGTAGTGTTTCGCCTATATTTCCTTCTATGTATTTTATGGTTTCAGGTCTTATGTCTAGTTCTTTAATCCATTTTGAGTTGATTTTTGTGTATGGTGTGAGGTAGTGGTCAAGCTTCATTCTTTTGCATGTGGCAACCCAGTTTTCCCAGCACCATTTATTGAACAAACTTTCTTTGCTCCAATGCATAGTCTTTGCTCCTTTGTCAAAGATTAGTTGACCATAAATCTGTGGGTTTATTTCTGGATTTTCTATTCGATTCCATTGGTCTGTGTGTCTGTTCTTGTTCCAATACCATGCAGTTTTGATGATTATGGCTTTGTAGTAGATTTTGAAGACTGGGAGTATGATGCCTCCATTCCCTTCTTTTTTTTTTTCAGGAGAGCTTGGCTATTCGGAGTTTTTTGTAATTCCATATGAATTTCATCAATAATTGTTCTAGTTCTTTGAAGAATGACATTGAGATTTTGATTGGAATAGCATTGAATCTGTATATTGCTTTTGGTAGGATGGCCATTTAATAATGTTTATTCTACCAATCCATGAGCAGGGGATGTCTTTCCATTTCTTTGTGTCTTCTATTTCTTTTAACAGTGTTTTATAGTTTTCTTTGTATAGGTCCTTTACCTCTTCGGGCTCAGTGTCCAAGGCTTCCCCCAGGCGCTGAGCACGTGCTGCTGTCGCCCAGAATACAGGGCCCCCAAGGTCTACCTTGGCCAGCAGTACAACGGCCCCAAGGTGGACGTGTGGAGCCTGGGCATCATGCCCTACGAAATGGTGACCGGCACATTACCCTTCAGGGGGCCCAGCCTCAGGGCAACCAGGGAGTGCGTTCTGGGTGGGAACGTCCACCAGACCGCCTACATCATGGTCCAGGGCGGGGACCTGCTGGCCAAAATGCTGGCACGGGACCCCTGGAAGCGCAGCACCCTGGAGAGCATCCAGCAGCACGCCTGGGTAGCAGAAACGAGCAGGGGACTCCTGCCCTTCAGTGAGCCGTCGCTCTGCACCCAGGACCTGGCCATAACCAAAGGTATGGAGCGCCTGGGCTACCAGAGGCTGGAAATTCGGGAGGCCATTGACACTAACAAGTACCGCGAGGTCATGGCCACCTACCTGATCCTCTGCTCCAGGAAGCAGGCGGGGGAGGAGGACTATGAGGAGGAGGGGGAGGAGTGGCCCAGGCGCGTTACCTTCCAGGTGCCGAAGCGCATCACCTTCCGGGATCCCGGTTACCCTGATTACAAGGACTCCCCACCCACCCCCACCCCGCCGGCACTTGAGGTTTCGGGGAATACACCAAGGCCGGGTATCCTGGGAAAGCACCCAGTGCAGAAGATTGGAAAAGATACCCACCCCACTCCCCCAGGCTGAGGTTTTGGAGAATGCCCCAAGGCCAGGTATCCTGCGAAAGCAGGAAGTCCAAAAGAGGGGAAAGGATGTCACCGCGGGCAACAGGGTCATCTCCACCAGGTCCCTGAGCTGGAGGATGCGCAGCAGCACACCACTGCTGCAGGTCCAAGCCCCCTGCTAGAGGACACCCCAAAGGGCAGTCCCTCTGCGCTAGGCCCAGAGCTGGAGGATGGCTGGGGGGACACCAGCACCTCTGTGGCTAGACCCCAGCTGGAGAACACTGGGGAGCACGGCAGCACCACTGAGACAGGCCCCCAGCTGCAGAGGGACCAGGAAAGCAGGGCCAACACAATCAGTCCAGCTCCCCAGCCCTCCAGCACCACCCTAAGACGTCCCCCAATATGTGACTGGCCTTCCAGTGCAGTGGCCCCTTCAGCAATCATCAGGGCCAGAGATAGAGTATTAGAAATTATCCTAGAATTTTGTTGCTGCTGTGCAGCATTGGAACTGGAGAGCAACAAAGATTAAAAATAGTGCCATACCCGGCAGAAAACCCCCCACCCCCAAAGAACAAGCACTCAGTGGCCATGGTGAACAGGAGTACACCAGGGAAGGTTGAGGCTCTGGAGAGGCTCCGGGGCTGGGCCCAGTCAGAGGGGCCAGGAGCAGCATGAGACTCACAGGACTGCAGCACAGAAGTCTGGGCAGCACTGATGTCCCTGGAGCAGAGCAGGTGAAGGACCAGTCGGACAACGAAACTGGTGAAGCATCTGGAGAGGAGCAGAGCGGGTGAGGGTTGGCGTGCGGAGGGGTTGGGGAGAGTTGAGCAGGTACAGGACCAGGAGAGGGGTGTGGGGCTGTGTGGGCAGAGCCTCCAGTGGTCCCAGGGCCACAGGCGAGGAACCCTGGGCCTCTCTCCCCCATCTTAGGTACTGCCCCCTTGGTGGGAGAAACCTGCTGCTCACCCCTGGGCACACGGATGGTGCAGAGGATGCAGGAGCTCTTGCAAAGGCTTGGGCCTGGGTGGTAAATCGTGCAGATTGCAAGGAGCACATAGATAGGCTCTCTAGCTCCCCTTAAGAAAGACTCTGGGACCAGTATATTAGAATCCAAACGGGACTCTCCAAGGTGGGCAGAGGTTAATCACAGAGCAGCCCTAATCCACCATGACCTGCTCAGCTGGAAAATCCGCACATCTTCCTGCTCCACGAAGCCTAGGCTATGATCAGTCTCAGTCCCGCAGTGAGCACACCTAGGTGTCCAGTGTCCCCTGGGCCGAAGCTGCAGCTCGTCATGGAGTACGTGCAGAAGGGATTTTGCAACTTGGGATTCTTACACAGTGTCAGTCCAGCTGGAATTTCTCCTTTTAAAAATCCTCTCCAGACGGCTACCCACCCTTCCTCCTCCCTGGATTCAAACCCTGCAGGGTGACCTTAGCCAAATTGGAAACATTAATATGCCCAACAGATGCAGGCTTTGGACACCAGTCTCTGCCAATTAAATCACTGGGTACAGGAATGAAAAACTACAGGGGCTGTCTACCTTAAATTTGTGTTTTTTCATCATTGTTTAGATGGTGTTCAATTCCCTTCTAAAACTAAGGTTTTGCTAAGTCTGGTAAATGCAAGTGAGCTGAGGTATGTGTGTTTGAAAAAAGAAATGTATGGAAGAGGGATATTCTGAAGGGCCTTAAGATAATGTAAAGCCGGATGGGTAAAATGAAATGGCATTAGAATGAAAGCAAGCAAAAGAAAGTGTTGAAGGTCTGACAGGGAGGTTTTGGTGAGAAATCGTGTGTACTCAGGTGTCTCCCCCTCCTCCAACACATTCATGGCTTGCTCATCTGACCAGCAAAGCCCCCTCTGACTGACCTTTTGTCAGCTGAACCTGGGGCCAGGGCATCCAAACTTGGACCAACTCTCCCTTACTGCCATGGATCCTTCCCATAGTAGGCCTGGTGATCATGATCATGCTTTTATTTGTTTCTACACCCCATTTTCTCTGCTTTATCCAGGAAAAGCTCTCTGAGATGAGCCTTCGCACTCCCAGACCCGGGAAAGCCATTCCTGTTATTGACAGATGAGCAACAGGGCGTTGCTCTAGGGGTTCTGGGCCAACCTACGCCAGTCCAGCGAGCAGTTGCTTATTTCTCTAAACAAATGGATCCCACTGTAAGAGGATGGCAGCCCTGCCTGCGTGCACTTGCGGCAGCTTCTCGTCTCGCTAGACCTAAGGCCTTAAAACCCACACTGGCCAACCTGTAAATGTTAGTTCTCCACATCGGCTCCAGGACCTGCTCACTCATCAGGCTCTCTCCCCTCCATCACCCTCTTGTCTGTTAGATTTCTACTCTCTTTGTCAAAGACCCTCTCATCTCCCTCTCCCAATCCTCCACTCTCCATCCTGCCAGGCTTCACGGGTGTTCCACTCCCTAACGCAGGTAAAACCCTCTTCTTACTACAGTGGACACCATCACCAGTTGGACAGTGGACCTGCCTTTATCTCAAAGATTACTCCACAGGTCTCCTCCCTGGGCATCACCTGGGAACTACACATTCCCTCCCGACTGCAATCCTCTGGTAAGGTAGAACGGGTAAATGGTCTGACCAGAGACCACCTAGCCAAACTCTCCACAGAGCCCACAAATCCTGGGTGGAGCTGCTCCCACTGGCTTTAGTGCACCTCCGAGCCACTCCCCATGGCCCCTTGTTCCTGAGCCCCTTGAACGGATGTATGGCAGACCTCTTCTTACTAACCATGAGCTCCGCGTCCAACCTACACTGTTGGCTGGATATTTTCCATACTTCTCTTTGCTCAGACAGCTGCTCCAAGAACACGCAGACCTTTGTCTGCCACAACCTGTGCCTCCGTCCCCTGATGCACCTGTCAACCTGCTGTGCCCTGGAGACCAGGTTCTTCTGAAAGCCATCTCTCCAAAACCACTTCCGCCAAAGTGGATGGGTCCACACGATCATCCTGACTACACCAATGGCTGTCAAGGCATCAGCTGTCCAGGGTCAAAGTGGTCCCTGTGGACAAGCAGTATGTATACAAGCACATGGGCCCAACTCGGGTTTGCATCAATGCATCCCTGGTCCACATCCCACTCAGCCTATAGAGTAGAGGCCCTCTGATTCTCCTTCCTCTGTTTCTTTTTTTAAAGATTTATTTATGCAAGCACTGGGTACAGTCAGAAACACAAGAGGGTGAGAGAACTCACCAGAGACAAAGCGAAGAGCAGAACAGGCAGACTTGACGAAGCACACTGCTGAGGGGAGCAGTGGGCGGCAGGAGAGGTCTGCCCGCCATGTGGGACCCTCGCCTTGAGGCCAGGGATTGAACCGGTGCTGTAGAGGCTGTGGGCAGCTTCACAACCCAGCGCTCAACTGTCAACCGCTGCGCCACCGGGGAGGCCCCTCTCCTTCCTCTGTTTCTAATCCCATCTCTTCAAGCCACTTCCAGTTCTTCTGTCTATGCCCAGCAATTCCAGTTCAGCACAGCCTCGGGCAAAGTATTTCCACTCATAGGTCTTCTTATCCTAATCTCCTCATTTTTTCTGTTTGCCCCATGCTTACTCCATTTCATCCAACACCGGATCCAAGAACTGTCCCATACCACCTTTAACCAACTCCTTCTCCACCCATATCCTCGCGCTGCAAAGACTGTCTCATAACCAGGCCTGAGCGCCCACCCTGGTCTTCGCCCCTGTCCAGCAGGAAGTAGCCAAAGAGAGAACCATTCCCCTTTTCAACAAAAGGCTGGTATGAAAGGTCGATGCAGGGGCCAGGAATGGGGAAGCCCACATACAAACAACAAGATGGCCCTGACACCAGTACCCCTGATTCCATCAAACCAAAACTGAAGCCATAAGCAGGAGAAAACAACTCGGCTCCACGAAAAAACAACTTAGTTCCCCCTAAGCCTGTTTCCCCCCAGCAACCAACCCAGTTTCCTGCCTAACCTCTCCTCACCCTATGAAATGACATCTCCCCCCACAACGTGCACGATTTCAGGGACACCCATCTTGGGTATGACGCTTGCCTGGGGGCGCAATGAATTTTCCCTTCCTTTGAGGAAGTTTAGCTTGGCTCCCCTTTTCTTTACTGCGCCAAACTGTTACAGGGCAGCCCCGGTATAAAAAGGGTTGTCTGACTGTTTCCCGATTCTGGTGGAGTGTTTCGGATTCTGGTGGAGCTGCCCGGACAGGGCCGGTTCTGAGATGGGCAGAGTTGGGGGTCCTGGAGGGCGGCGTCCTGGTGGTGAGATGCTCTGTGAGGAGTCAGAGAAGCAGGGCTCAGAGGAGAGGAGACTCGGGGGAATGCCCTGGGTGTGAGGTTTCCAGCTTTACTCCCCAGGACCCCTCTCTCCAGCCTCTGGATAACAAAACCTGGGGAAACAGGAAAGTAGATCATTTTTTCCTTTTACAACCTATTTAGTATTGAGGACTTTAAAAAAAAAAAAACATAACATTTAATGAATACTGTTAAATTTACAGAAAAGTTGCAAAGATAGTACAGTTCTTATTCATCCCACACCATTTCCACTTTGTTAACATCTTACATGAATACAGTTGTCTTTTTTTTTCACAGCTAATGAAGCAATGTTGACACAGTGACCAAACTCTGTGCTTAATTTCATCAGTTTTCCTAATGTACATTTTATGTTCCATAATCCAAATTGCCTCACTCAGTTACAGCCAGTTCTCCTCGATGTGCCTCTTGCTGACTGTTTCTCTGACTATGCTTGTTTTTATAACGTTGACATTGGTGAGGAGTGATATTTTGGAGAGGTGTTGGGTTCACAGTTGGGGTTCTTGGGTCACGTCTGAGAAATTTTCACCAGATTCCCCCTTTCACATACACAGTGAGTTTCCCCACAAGACAGAGACTTTTTGTCTCTGCCAAAGAGAAGTTTTATTATTTTTTTTTTAAAAAAAAGGGAGAGTCAGAACCCTGCTACCCTCCCCCACCCACTGAGTAGGCTCTCTCCGACCAACGGAAAGGAGGGAAAAAAAAAAAAAACTGCAAGAACGAACTACAGATCAAGTGGGACACTGAGTAGAGAGGAACTATTTCAGGCACCGCACCCCACAAATGGGAACTGTGGAGAACGGTGAAGAAATCACCACAGAGGTGATCGAGCGGCTCCGGGCGCCATCAGAGGAAGACAAGGATTCCACGGTGACCTACAAATAGTCTAAGGCCAGCCGAGAACCACTGGGAAAAAGCAAAGGTCAGCAAGGACAGGTCTCTGGTGCCACCTCATGACCAGAACAAAATCACCAACTAACTGATTCCCTGTTGGAACTAAGTAAATACAGAGGGAGGGAACTGTAAGGGACAGTGCCCAGCAACACAGCATCAACACTCTGGTGGAGTGTTGTCTCCAGTGCTAGTCTCAGTCTGGTGAACAGTTTCCGACACCCCTAAAGGAGCACTCCAAAGAGATGGAAGCCACCCTTAGGACAACTTGGATCCTTCTCCTTTGGGACTTGCTGGCGCGGGGTTGCACAGAGAGGAGGGGGCAGAGCTTGCTGGCTTTCAGGGCTGCTTCAGAACCCAGGGGTTCTCTGAGCCCCTCTGGCTGCCCCCCCAACAGTAAATGGACTGAACAGTGAAGAGGAGGAGGAAGAGGAGGACAAGGGTCCCCTGACAAAACTAAGCATCCCGGACGATCTAGACAGCTGCGAGGCCATGGTGAGCTCGGCCCTGGGGCCCCTTCCCTGCCCCACCTTCCCCCTCCCACCAGCACACCCTTCTTCTTGGTTCCCCTCCCTTTGATTAAGCTTTCACCCACCTCTGCTGGGAGCCAGTGGGTAGACACCAACACCATCCTCGAATCTCAGGTGTGCCCACGGAGGCCCTGAGAGGTGTGCCTCCCAACCTCCTGCCGGGCCCACAGGGGCACCCTGCACCTCTGGCCACAGGTGGCATTTTGTAACTCGGCCTTGGCCAGTGCTGAGGAAGAACAGGCGCGGCTGCACAGGCAGCTAAAGGAGCAAAAGCTGCTCTGCTGGCTCCTGGCTCAGCAGGTAGCCCCATGGGACCAGGAGCCTGAGAAGATGGAGGCCCCAGCCCCCGGGGGAAAGTGTGCCTGGGGAGACCCACCAGGCCCTTCAGGGAGCCATGGAGAAACTGCAGGTGAGTGTGTGTAAGGCAGGAAGGAATGGCCACAGGGCAGGTTTTCTGATCCAGCAGACCGGGTAAAGGAGAAGTGAGTCCTGGAAGCCTCAGTGAATTTTGCAGACTTTTATTGGGATTTACCAGATACATGGCAGGTAGGGGTGCTAGGGGGCCAGGAGGCTGACAGGCCTCCCAGCCCGCAGCAAGTCTTCACTCTTTCTGGGCTCTCTGGCGTTCTCTGGTGGTCTCTGCTGCTCTGCTCTCTCGGTTCTGCTTCTGCTTCTCTGCTTCTGCTGGCGTCCCCGTGACGCCACCCTTAAAAGCCCATCTTAGCCCAGGTGAATCCCATCTACCTATGCCCACACCCTACTCCAGGTGCCCGCATCAGGCATGCATTCGGGACCGCAGGGTTCCATCATCCATCCTATGGGCGGGAGAGCAGAAAAGCCTGATACTTTTACCTTACCCTACAATCCACCCCCTCAGGGTTTTCTGCCAGACAGTCTATACAAGTGATACACACGTTTCTCTTGACGAATAGGAACACTGCAGCCATGGCCCACAAAAGCAAATGAAATATATCACAATGAAATATAACAGAACACAAATAAGTCCAGGCAGGGCATCAACCTAGTGGCAAAAGACAATTATTGGCACCAGTAGATGATCCACCACTTCCGCTGCCGAAGGCACTGCTCATGCGAGGGAGGGAACCACTCAGGCATCAGCTGTCACACGCCAGGAGCCATCAGGCCTCCCGCCCCCTCCGGCTGCAGTCTCGGCCACAAGCCACACACCGCATCCACCCCCAGGATGCACTCACTCTTGGGTTGGCGATTCTGTACTCTTTGGGGGTAATCGCCCATCCCTCAGGGTTTTCTATCTGTGGTCGCTCCAACGCTCCAGCATGCAGGCCCCTGCACTCAGGCCAACCCACTGCACAAGCACATGGGTCGGGGATCCGTGGATGCAAGTCCACATGCAGCCTCTCTTGGGTCCCCTCTTTGGCTGTGGGCTCCACCACAAGCCACGTTCCCTACCCATCCCCAAAGATGGGCTCCTCAGCTCCTCCCCCTCAACTATGAGCAGGGCATCACCCACAGGTGATTTTAAAAGACTCACTGGCCTTTAGCTTACGTAGTGCGTAACAGCCGCTCAGGGCTTCCCGAACTTAGCACCAGCTTTTGCCTTCTCAGTTGGCTTTTCTCCTCTGCTTAGCTGCTGGGCAGTACACCGGCTGCCTTTGGCCACCAAGGCCCACTGACACCCCCAGACTCCCATCTCTGGGGGTGGACAATCCCATCCTTCCTCAGGGTCCCCAAAACATATCAAACTTGCCAAGGTCCTCCCCCTTCTGGCGGGATTGTTAGTCCATTAGTCCAAGTTCATCGGCTTTTCCCTTTGTCCACACTGGGGAGCTCTGAGTCGTGGTCCTTTCTCCCCCGACGATTCTTGCTGCCTAGGCGGGGATTGTTGGCTGGTCCTCTCGGGCATCTCCTCCTCCAGGCGAGGTCTCATCCCGCAGCTCCCGGACCTTGCCCTTCCCCTGTCCCGCCATGACACGTCCAGCGCTGTCACAGGCAAACACTGTCTGCTGCTCCTCAGTCCCTCCCGGTCTTCGGAGGGCTCCATACCGGTCTACATGGATCATCTTGCTGACTTACACCAATTGTAAGAGAGGAAGGAATGGACACGGGGCAGGTTTTCTGATCCAGCAGACTGGGTCCAGGAGAAGAGAGTCCTGGAAGCCTCAGTGGCTTTTGTAGGCTTTTATTGGGATTTACTGGATACATGGCAGGTAGGGGTGCTAGGGGGTCAGGAGGCTGACAGGCCTCCCAGCCCCCAGCAAGTCTTCACTCTTTCTGGGCTCTCTGGCGTTCTCTGGTGGTCTCTGCTGCTCTGCTCTCTCGGTTCTGCTTACGTTTCTCTGCTTTTGCTGTGAATGCCACCCTTAAAAGCCCAGTCTTAGCCCAGGTGAATCCCATCTACATATGCCCACACCCTACTCCAGGTGCCTGCATCAGGCTTGCATTCAGACCACAGGGTTCCCTCATCTATCCTAAAGGCGGGAGGGCAGAAAAGCCTGATAGTTTTATCTTACCCTACAGTGTGGTTTCCGGAGGGCTGGGCGGGCTGGGTGCTGGGCAGGCCGGCACTGCTGAGCCCCTGAGCCCGCTGTCTGGCCAAGGGCCGCTTTACCGAGCTCATGCAGGAGAAAGTGGGCTTACAGGACTGGATGGAGGAGCTGGAGCATCGATGTATCCAGATGTCTGGAGAGACTGACACCATCGGTGAGAGGGGAGGCTTGTGCCCTGCAGCTGGGGTGCTATGCAGAGGCTGGGGAGACCCCAGCAGCTGAGCTGTCTGCGCGCCCTCCCCCTAGGAGAATACATCACTCTCTACCAGACCAGAGAGCAGTGATGAGGGAGGAGCACCAAGAGAAGGAGGAGTCCATAAGCCAGCTGGCCCTGGACAAAGAGGAGATGAAGGTAGTCAGAGCTCTGGCTCCATGGTGGTGCGGCTGGGGGCAGGGCGGGCTTCTGAGCATCTCTGCTTCCAGGTGAAGCTGTTAGAGCTGCAAGAGCTGGTTTTGCGGCTGGTGGAGGCACGCAACGAATGGGGGCGAAGGCCTGAGCACCCGCCCAGAACCCTGCTGCTGAGCCCACTAGCGCATGCCTAGTCCCCAAGAAGCTTGGCACCGCCAACGTCCAAGGTGAGGAAAGCCCCTAACGGGGGCTGGTTCAGGAAGAGCACACTCCGCCAGGCACACAGCATCCTGTCTCTGTCTCTCTGTAGGGTAAAGAAATATCAGGCTTTTCTGCCCTTCCGCCATCAGGATAGATGATGGATCCTTGTCCTGAATGCATGCCTGATGGCGGGCACCTGGAGTAGGGTGTGGGCATAGGTAGATGGGATTCAGCTGAGCTAAGACTGTGCTTTTAAGGGCGGCGTCACGGGGACGCCAGCAGCAGCAGTAGAAGCCGAAGCTGAAGCCGGAAGAGAAGCCGAGATCACCAGGGAGCCCAGATAAAGTGAAGATTTGCTGGGGGCTGGGAGGCCTGCCAGCCTCCCAGACCCCAGCCAGCACCCCTGCCTGCCATATGCCTGGTGAACCCAATAAAAAACCTGCAAAGCCACTGAGGACTCTGACTCCTCCTTTACCCGGTCTGCATGGGATCAGAAAACCTGCACTGTGGCCAGTTCCTGCCCTTACAATTGGCGTTAGTCGGCAGGATGATACATGCAGACGGGTGTATGGAGCCCTCCGAAGACCTGGAGGGACTAAGGAGAACAGACTGCCTGTGACAACGCTGGAGGCGCCATGCTGGCACAGAAGGTGGAAAATGTCCACGAGCTACAGGATGACACCTGTTGTGAAGGAAACGCCCGAGAGAACCAGCCAACGACACCCAAAAGGACCAGCCAATGACCCCTGAGTCAGCAGAATCAACCGGGAGGAGAGGACCACGATTCAGCACTCACCGGTGCTGATGCAGGGAGAGGCCAATGGACTTCAACTGATGGACATGAACTGAAAAACTTGGACTGACAATCCGGCCAGAAGGTGGAGGACCTTGGCAGGTTATGGTTTTTTTTTTTTTTTTTTGAGAATCTGGGGTGGCCAGTGGGCCTTGATGGCCAAAAGCAGCCTGTGTATGCCCAGCAGCCAGGCAGAGGAGAAAAGCCAACTGAGAAGGCAAAAGCTCGTACTGATGCTAAGTTGAGAAGCCCTAAGCGGCTGTTAAGCAGCCTGGGTATGCTGAAGCCCTGTGAGTCTCGTAAAATCACCTGTGGGTGATGCCCTGCTCATTCTTGAGTGAGGGTGAGGAGCTGAGGAACCTGTCCTTGGGGGACGGGTGGGGAACGTGGCTTGGGTGGAGCCCAAGTCAAATGTAGCGTTTGGATCCCCGACCCATGTGCTTGTGCCGTGGGTTGGCTTGAGTGCAGGGGTCTGCGAGTCGCATTGGTGGCTATAAAGGTCGAGTGTTGGAGCGACTGCAGACAGAAACCTTGAGGGTTGGCGATTACCCCAAGAGAATAAAATTGCCAATCCCAGAGCTAGTGCATCCTGGGGGAGGATGCGGTGTGTGGCTTGTAGCCAAGACTACAGCCAGAGAAGGCCAGGAAGCCTGACGGCTCTTGGCGTGTTGCAATAGTAGATGCCTGAGTGTTCCCCTCCCTCGTATGAGCAGTGCCTTCGGCAGCAGATTTGGTGGCTCATCTGCTGGTACCAATAATTGTCTTTTGCACTAGGTTGGTGCCCTGCCTGGACTTATTTGTGTTTCTGTTGTATTTTGTTAAATTGTATTTTGTTATATTCGATGTATTTGCTTTTGTGGGCCATGGCTGCATTGTTTGTTTGCTTAGAAAATTGTATATATATGTATAGACTGTATGGCAGAAAACCCTGAGGGGGTGGACTGTAGGGTAAAGAAAATATCAGGCTTTTCTGCCCTTCCGCCATCAGGATAGATGATGGATCCTTGTCCTGAACGCATGCCTGATGGCGGGCACCTGGAGTAGGGTGTGGGCATAGGTAGATGGGATTCAGCTGAGCTAAGACCGTGCTTTTAAGGCAGCATCACGGGGACGCCGCAGCAGCAGCAGTAGAAGCCGAAGCTGAAGCCGGAAGAGAAGCCGAGATCACCAGAGAGCCCAGATAAAGTGAAGATTTGCTGGGGGCTGGGAGGCCTGCCAGCCTCCCAGCCCTCCAGCCAGCACCCCTGCCTGCCATATGCCTGGTGAACCCAATAAAAAACTGCAAAGCCACTGAGGACTCTGACTCCTCCTTTACCCGGTCTGCATGGGATCAGAAAACCTGCACTGTGCCCTGCTCCTGCCCTTACACTCTCTAAAGAACCAAGTAAGGTGAGCCTTGTCCACGATGTGCAGCCGACCCAGGGCGAGGCCCAGCTGGGCCTGACTCCCCTCGAGAACGCCTCTGCGCAGCAGGTCGTTCAGCTGCTTCAAGAAATGCAGAACTCCCAGGAAGGCGTCACCATTGGAAACAGCCCATGCCTTCCCTTCTTCTACCAGGCTGACAACAACGAGGTGAAGATAATGGTGGTCTAGGCCACCGGCATGGGGCCGGAGGCTCTAGTGCCACCTGGCCCTCACCAACCCATCCCTGTTCCCCAGGCTTTCCCACCCTGTCCTTTGGCTCTTCCTTCCCAGTCCTTTCATCCCTCGGCTTAAAAAAGGGGTCCAACAACTCCCCTATCTAATAGGGTGAAATAGGTGCAGACCCTAGCCTCTGAGGTTAGGGCTGTGTCTTAATTGAACTCTGGACTAATCATACTTCCAGAGGCAAGGAGCTAGAAATATCCAGCTAGTTATTTAGGGGGCTCCGTTCTACAATATAGGGGCTCCTTGAATGACCAATTGAATCCTTACCAGGCCTCCTTGCACAGGCCTAGGTTATATTAGGCAATTTTGGGCCACGCGCCCCCCACCTCACCCAACCATGTCGAGCGGGGCAGCACTTTGAAAGTCTGCACAGTTACACAAGAAGGGACAGTTCCCAAATTTACCCCCCCCCCTTTCTCTCTCTAACTTCATATTCACCCTGGAAAGTGACCTCGAGGACCCGCCAAGCTCACCAGGGAGCAGGACCCAGGGAGTCTCTGCACCAGAAGTGGACACGCCCGTCCAGTCACCCGCATCCCCGCGGGGAGTGTCCGGGCCTCGCGCTTCCCCGTCTGTCTCGGGCCCAGGCCCGGGGACTCGCGCTGGGCGGGGCGGGGACGCGAGAACCACGAGGAGCGAAGACGGTCACGAGCACCAGCGCGGGCGCGTCACGCAGAGACGGGAACAGGGGTTTTCTCTGAGAGAACGTGTGATGTCCCCCAAGGACACCTTCTGTTGGGACAAATGTTTTCTTTCTAAAGATTTATTTATTTACACACGCGAGAACTGGGCACCCGCCGCCCCGGGGAGGTTCATTACCGGCTCCAGCAGCCCCGTTGGTGTCGTCACGCTCTCCGCGCTCAGTCGTCGCCGCGCTCCGCCCGCTCGGCCACTCCAGCCCCTCCTCCGGCCTCGGCACCGCACCACACTGCGCTGCGCTGCGCCACGCCACGCACGCCACGCCACGCCGTTTGGCCGAGTGCACATGTGCAATGGGAGGGTGGCAAAGCCTGAAGCTTCCCCCCTACTTACCCCCACACCCCTTCAGATGCATGTCGTCATTCCACACCAACCACCAAAGCACCCACAACCCTCCACCAGTCCATTGTGGTTCCCCCTTTTTCTCCCGCAACACCCCTCTGGTAACCTCAATTCTATGGTAGGATTTCTAGGGTTTGATTTAATTGTGTCCGTTCCTTGGTTTTGATGTTCCGTATATGAGTATAATCGTCCAGTATTTGTCTTTCTCCAACTTACTTCACTTAGTGTAATCCCCTCCAGTTCCATCAGTTCCCTCCATGTTGTTGCAAATGGCATGACTTCATTTTTTTGTGTAGTTGAACAGTATTTCATTGTGTAAATTTACCATAAATTCTTTATTCACCCATCAGTCCTCGGGAATTTAGACTACTTCCACAACTCAGCTGTTATAAACAGTGCCACAATTAGCATAGGAATTCATCTATCTCTTTAAGTCAGTGTTTTTGCATTTTGGGAAATAGATACTTAGGAATGGAATTGCCAGACCATATGGAAGATATATTTTACTTTTTTGAGAAACCTCCATACTGTTCCCATAAAGGCTGAACCAGTGTACTGTCCCACGAACAGTATATGAAGGTTTCTTTTTCTCCTCATCAATATTGTTGTTTCTGATATTTTTGTTATGGGCCATTCTCACAGGTGTGAGGTGGGTGATATCTTGCCAAAGCAATCCAAACCAAAAAGAACAGAAGAATTACACTACTAGACTTCAGACTATACCACAAAGCTATAGTAATAAAAATAGTATGGTAACTGAATAAAACAGACAAGTAGACCACTGGAATACAATTAAGCACCAGAAATAAACCCATGCTTATACAAACAAGTAATCTTCAACAAAGAGCCAAGACTATATATACATTGGGATAAGGAAAGTCCCTTCAATAAATGACACTGGGAAAAGTGGACAACCAAATGCACAAAAATTAAACTGGACCACTGTTTCACACCATACACAAAAATAAACTCAAAATGTATTAAAGACATGAATGTAAGACCTTAAGTCATAAAGTACATAGAAGAAAAACATAGACAAAACACTCCACAATATTGGCTTCAAGGATGTTTTGGGGGACTTGACTCCAAAGGCAAGGTAAACAAAAGCAAAATAAACAAATGGTGGTTCTCCCTGGTGGCGCAGCGGTTGAGCGCTGGGTTGCGAAGCTGCCCGCAGTCTCTGCAGCGCCGGTTTGATCCCCGGCTGCTCCCCGGCCACCGGAGGAGGGTCCCACATGGCGCGCAGACCTCTCCTGCGCCCGCTGCTCCCTCAGCAGTGTACCTCGGTCCTTCTGCCTGCTCTGCTCCCCGCTCTGGCTCTGGTGAATTCTCTCACCCTCCCACGCTTCTGACTGTACCCAGTGCTTGTATAAATAAATAAACAAATCTTTAAAAATAAATAAATAAAATTTATAGATTTAAAAATAAATAAATTCATAGATTTAAAAATAAATAAATAAACAAATGGCAATATAACAAACTAAAGCTTCTGCACAGTGAATTAAATATCGTTAAAATAAACTATCATTAAAATAAAAGATATCTACTGAGGGGAAGAAAGTATTTGTACATCACACATTCTACAAGGGATTGATTACCAAAATCTGCACAAAATCTACAAAGAACTCATACAACTTAGCAAAAGAAAACAAATAACCTAATCAAAAAATGGGCAGGAGAACAAAATAGACACTTCTCCAATTAAGACATACAGATGGGAACAGACAGGGGGAAAAATGTGGAGGAGTGAGGGTGCCTAGTGGTGGGTGTGGTAAAATATACCTAAAGAGGTGTAACCTATACCTCTGAATCATAGACAGTGTTGTGAGCCAATGTTATCTCAGTGGAAAACAAAACATTGGTTTTTGTTCTCATTCAGTGAACATACAAAAATATGAGATAGCAAAAGTAGACATCAAAGGAAAAGAATATTCATTGTCACTTATCATCAGGAAAATGCAAATCAAAACTATAATAAAAAGTTCTTGGAATTATCATTGGATTACAATACCATGTAGATTTTTTGAACAATTTTCCACACCTTGATATGAAGATGCCTCACCATACCCACTAACAAAGTCCTAGAGCAAGTCTGAATAATTTGAGTCTATAAATATTTCTAAAACATTTTTGAGACACTATTTTCTCAGTACCTTCTATTGTATACTTAAAAAAGGAATTTTTATGAAATAAATTTAAGACAAAACAGTGCTACCTTGCCTAACAAAAGTAGTTATCTTGTTTTCATTTGATTACTTTTTAAATAGTGACCACTTTGGCAACAGCAATATTCATCTGCTTGAGAACAAATATTATCCACATGTATGAGCATGTATCTCAACACATATTGCAGCATATCTCTGATGACTCACTTCATTTGTGTTTCACAAACATCTTAAAATGCTTCTGAGGTCCTTAGCTTCTGGGTGAAGTCAAACTACATGGACAGTTCATTTACTACATGCAGCTGTAAGGCACCAAATACTAGCATTTGTCCTAAGCATTAATTTTGAAAAGAAATTTTACAAATTGCAAAAACATTTCCCTTTTGTATAGGAGTGAATAAATGATTTAACTTAATTTCACTTTTACTTTGATTTCAAATCCTTCTTACATGCTTTCATTAAATAACTTAATTTTATCCAAATGAGAACTAGTTCTTCTTACTCCATCTTTGTAACCCTCATAAGCATGTGTTCTTTTGTTAGGCCTACTCAGCCGCCTGGTCCTCAATATTTAACTGGAAAAGAATCTCCAGCATTTGTCATTAACTGTAGTCTCTCTGCATCTGGTTTAGCTATGATCTTTGTATATTTATGTATAGTCTTTTAAGCAGACATTTTAAAAAGAAAAAAAAATGTAGGACAAACGAGGAAAAGAGAATGAGGAAATTAAGCAAAAATCTTGTACTGTAGCAGAATTTTTATAGTGTCTGGTAAAAAAATTGGGTTTAAAATTAAATTGATAATTACAGAGTTTCTCTAAGCTAAAATATATTTTAATGTTTCTATAACTTTTTGAGGGAACATTGATTTACAACACTGTATATAATTTAGGGATATAGGTTCACGCCTCATAAGCTATATGTTTCCACACCATGCCTACCACACATGTATACCCAGAATCCTCTCCATAGACCACTGAGCCTCCTTCCCACTCATCCCCTCTGTAGCCTCTATTCTGCAGCCATATTTCTAGTTTGTTTTTATTAGTTTTGTCTGTTCCTTTTGTTTATTTCTCTGTATTTCATATATGAATCAAATCATCCAGTATTTGTCTTTCTTCTTCTTAGTTCCTTAGCATAATCCCCTCCAGTTCTATGCATGTTGTTCTGGCAAATTTTCATCTTTTTAAACTGAGTAATATTCATTGTACATGTATGCCACAACTTCTTTACCCACTCATCTATCCTTGGGCACTGAGGTTATTTCTATAACCAATGCAAATAGTGCTGTAGCGAACATAGGAGTGCAAATATCCCTTTGAATTAGTCTTTTTGTAATTCTTCTAGTGCATACCTAAGTAACTTCAGATAGATACCTAGGAATGTTGGATCAACCATCAGATCTGTTTTTAATATTTTGAGCAAACTCCATACTGTTTTCTATAAGGGCTAGCCCTGTCTGCATCCCACCAACATCCTCCCCAACACTTGTTCTGGTCTTATCAATATGGGTCATTCTCACAATGTAAGGTGGTAACCCATTGTGGTTTTGATTTACATATGATGAAAAGTGATGATGAACATTTTTTCATGTTCCTGCTGGTCATCTATATGTTTTGTTTGGAGAAGCGTCTATTTTATTGGATAATTTTTGTTGCTGATTTTGTAGATCTTTGTAGATCTTTGATATTAGAAAATACAAATATTTTCTTCCACTCAGTGGGGCATCTTTTTATTTTAATGATAGTTTATTTCACTGTGCAAACTTTTCAGTTGGGTGTCATCCCATTTGTTTATTTTTGCTTCTGTTTACCTTGCCGTTGGAGTCAATTCCCAAATACATCCCTGAAGTCAATGTAGTAGAGTGTTCTGCTTATGTTTTCTTCTATGTATTTTTTATGATTTCAGATCTTACATCCACATCTCTATTCCATTTTGAGTTAACTTTTGTATGTGGTATGAGACAGTGATCTAGTTTCATTTTTCTGCATGTGACTGTCCAGTTTTCCTAGTACCATTTGTTGAAGAAAGTTTCCTTTGGCTCCTTTGTCATAGATTAATTGTCCATATAAGTATGGGTTTATTTCTGTAGTCTCTAAAAAATGTATGTTAGAATTTAGTGTGATAGATAATATTTTGTTATTTTATAAAGAATATGGTAAGTTGGGCTACTTATCTACTTTGGGTTATCTTCCCTCCACATTCAATCTGATGTTAAGCAGACCACTTAGTAGTTTGTTTTGGAATCTTTATGGAGCAGATAAATTTAAAGATTTGGGGATTTGATTCATAGTAAATAAATAAGTAAAACTCCATGTCTTACCTACCTATGAAAGATGAAATAATTGAATTTCACAACTCTGAAATATTAAGACAAGAGTCAGTTTTCCTACTATGTAAAAAAATGAAAGGACATTATTCACCACATTATTCACCACTTCCTGAAAGCACAACAGGGAGTTAATTGAGTAATTATAACTAACTTAATCATAATGGAAAGGGAAGTGCTATAGCTTATACTTATTAAAAATCTGAAAGGTTACAATTTGTTATAGAATTGAGTCAAAATTGAGAACTATCTATTAACCTAAAATATTCCATGTAATGGTAAAATTACAAGTACTTATGACAATTGAAACGAACAGTAGCATCATTCCAGAAATTAGCTTTTGCATTTTAAAAATTGCCACAATATTACCCTTTGTCACAATAGTTGATAAATAATTTTAATGGATATGGCATTCCTTATTTCATATGATCATTATGAAGTTTACATGAGTAAATTCATATAAAGCATATGTCAAACACAACAGTTCACGTATGGAAAATCTTCAATAAATTATAAACTAACAATTAATTGCTACCTATTTCAAATTACCAAATAAGTAAATATACAAATTGTGAGGCAATCTTCCCATTGATGATGGCCTTGATCTTCCACTAGATAATCCATCCATTATTGGATAGCTCTAATACTGAGAAAGGAAACTTGTATATTACATTCCAGCCTTCAACTTTTGCTGTCAGTTTTGTTCATTGGACAACACAGACCAGCTTCCCTGTTTTCCACATGACAACTCTTCAAACATTTCTGTACAGCTACATCCTCTTCCTTCAGACCTACCCCTTGACAGTCATCTTTAGAAAACTGAACCTGGAAATGACCACTGTAGTCCACCGTAGTATAATCAGGGTAGAGCTTAGATTTAATACTTTATTAGTACTACCTAGAGATTTAATACTTTATTATTATTCCACCCTTATTCCAGACACGATGTTGGAGGTCAAGTTTAAATATTATTACTGACATTTTGTGTTGCAAATGACAGAAACTTAATTAGCTTGAGTTAAAAGGGAATTTACTAGATTCTGTCATGTTATTACAGTAGAATGACACTAAGAGATAAAGATGCACCTCAGCCACAGAAGCAACTGACCCAAGGAAACTAAAATTAGAAAGAAGCCTCTCCTGTTCCTGTCTATACAGATCAGATCCCTGTGTTGCCCCCATAGTGGAGACATGGCTACCTGCCAACCCAAGGTTTTACTTCTTAGACCCCAGACTTCCTAAAAGGGACTGTCTTACCATTCTCAGATCTGATTTTGGAATCCTCAGAAATAGATTCTCTTTCTTGGGTCAAGTGTCCACTTCTGGTCTTATCACCTACGTCATGTTGTACCTTAAGTGCTTATGTGGCTACCATTCTGTATAGGTAGAGAGTTAATTTCTAGAAAAGATGTGCTGGAAGGACAGCCCTGCCAGTGTTCACTGGAGAACACATTGTTTTAGTTTTCTTTTTTTTTTTTTTTTTGAATAGCAATTAGTTTAACCCACATTAACATTTATATTTAAACCTCAGTTTAGTCTCAAGTCCTGTTCTATTCTTATGATTATGACATCATTTTTACTAACTGAACTTCAGAACACCTTTGCAGCCTATATCCATTGCTTTTGTATTCTAATTATCCAGAGTCTGACTTTCACATCTTCGTGAGTGAATGATAAAGTGTACAGAGTTACAGATAGAACCTTGTTGCAGCCCATTAGAAATTTCTTTGGGGGTGAACATGGATCCATTAATCAATACCTTTTGGGAACAATCATTCAAACAACCACGATGTCTTAGAAGTGAATCTTTGTAGGAGCTCATGGATGTAAATGTCAGAGACACTGAGGTTAGAACACTCAACATCTCCTCATCCCACGGGCGAAAACAATTTGAGGAGCAATGTTCCTGCTGCACCAAAGAATAAAAGCATTTCTTTTTTTTTTCTTTTTTAAATTAATATTTTATTTTATATAATTCTTATATCATTTTTCATTTTTGCACAATGTCTGCATTTTCATTTTGGTTATATTGCCCATACAATTGCACCCCCTCCTTTATTTTGACCCGAGTCCTTCCTCTCCCTGCCCCCCCATAGGGTGTCTCTGGTTTATAGTTGCTTGTTGATTTTGATTTTTACTTTGTATTAATTAGTCTTTTTTCCTGGTCCCTTATTTAGGTTTTTAAATTCCTGCTCTGAGTGAGACCATCTGGTATTTTTCTTTTTCTTTCTGACTTATTTCGCTGAGCATGATCCCTTCTAGCTCTATCCATGTTGCTGCAAACTGCATGTGTTTATCTTTTTTGATTGCTGAGTAATATTCCATTGTGTATATGTACCACATCTCCTTGATCCAGTCATCTATTTTTGGGCATTTGGGTTGTTTCCATAGCTTAGCTATTGTAAATAGTACTGCTATAAACAAAGGTGTGCAGGTGACCTTTGGAATTACTGTTTCTGTGTCATTTGGGTAAATACCTAGGAGTGGAATTGCTGGATCCTATGGAAGCTCTATCTTTAGTAGGTCAAGTAATCTCCACACAGCTCTCCATAGTGGTTGGACCAGTTTGCACTCCCACCAGCAATGCAGGAGAGTTCCTTTTTCTCCACAACCTCACCAACATTTGTTGTTGCTAGTTTTTTAATATATGCCATTCTCACTGGTGTAAGATGGTATCTCATTGTAGTTTTGGCTTGCATTTCCCTGATTACAAGTGATGTTGAACATTTTTTCATATGCCTGTTGGCCATTTGCATTTCCTCTTTGAAGAAGTTTCTTTTTAGCTCTTCTGCACATTTTTTCACTGGATTATTTTCTTTGCTTTGTTGAGTCTCATCAGCTCTTTGTAGATTTTTGTGATCAGTCCTTTATCATTAGTGTTGTGTGCAAAAATTTTCTCCCAGTTGGTGGGATTTCTCTTTGTTTTGGTTATTGTCTCTTTTGCTGTGCAGAAACTCTTTAATTTGATGTCGTCCCAGCTGTTAATCTTTGCTTTCACTCTCACTGCTTTGGGTGATGTGTCTGTAAAGATGTCTTTGAGATACATGTCATGTAGTGTTTCACCTGTATTTCCTTCTATGTATTTTCAGGTCTTATGTCTAGTTCTTTAATCCATTTTGAGTTGGTTTTTGTGCATGGTGTGAGGTAGTAGTCAAGCTTCATTCTTTTGCATGTAGTGACCCAGTTTTCCCAGCACCATTTATTGAACAAACTTTCTTTGCTCCAGTGCATATTCTTTGCTCCTTTGTCAAAGATTAGCTGACCATAAATCTGTGGGTTTATTTCTGGATTTTCTATTTGGTTCCATTGGTCCGTGTGTCTGTTCTTGGTCCAATACTATGCAGTTCTGATGATTATGGCTTTGTAGTATAGTTTGAAGTCTGGGAGTGAGATGCCTCCATTCCCTTCTTTTTTATTTCAGGAGAGCTTTGGCTATTTGGGGTTTTTGGTGATTCCATATGAATTTCATCAATAATTGTTCTATTTCTTTGAAGAATGTCATTGAAATTTTGATTGGAATTGCATTGAATCTGTAAATTGCTTTTGGTAGGATGGCCATTTTAATAATGTTTATTCTTCCAATCCATGAGCAGGGGATGTCTTTTTTTATTTCAAGATGGGCTTTTCTCTTGGGCATGAAGTGGTGCCTCATCGTGGGTTTACCTTTAAATTTTTTTTTTCTCCACTAAAGAGAAAGGTATTTTTTTAAAAAGATTTATTTATTTATTTATTTATGCAAGCACTAGGTACAATCAGAAGTGCAGGAGGGTGAGAGAATTCACCACAGCCAGAGTGGAGAACAGAACAGGCAGACTGACGAAATACACGGCTGAGGGGAGCAGCGGGCGGCAGGAGAGGTCTGTGCGCCATGTGGGACCTTCACCGGTGGCTGGGATCAAACTGGTGCTCCAGAGCCTTCAGGCAGCTTCGCAGCCTAGCGCTCAACTGTTGCGCCACGAGGGGAGGCCCAAGAGAAAGGCATTTTTTAAAAATGAAATCCAAAGCAGAGGAAAAATAATTTTCCACCCATTTTCCCTTGGAAGCAAATTCACTTCCTGCTTATATTTCATTCCTTCACTGTTTTGTGTGCTCACTGAGGAGACTCATTAGCTACCCCCTGTCTTCCCCGCCTTCTTTTTCATTGTCCCCCCACCCCCACTGCTTTTCTAGGCCTGCTAAGTTCTGGTAGCCAACAAGGGTAAAGCAGGTCCCATAAGGAATTATTGACAATCCGCCCAGTAATGCCAAATGAAAACAGTGCAAGCAGTCACAGATGGCCTACTTGAATAAGTGCCGCAGACCAGCTTTTGGCAAAATGTCGGGTCAGAAGTCCTTGAAAGGAAAAGACGGCCTAGGTACGGTGTAAAGGACTGAGGGGAAGGAGATGAGGCAGTGAGGAGACACTGACACTGGATGAGGTGCAAGTATCTTCTGCTGAGAGACTCAGCAGGTCTTTCTTTATTCAATTTTAGTAATCAGAAAAAAAATGCATTATCATGTGTAAAGCAGAGACAATCAGAGTATTCTATTCCCATGGACTACTGGCTCCTACAGGTTTCAGCTAGACGGTAGCCTTCAAGGTCAATAGATAAAAAACCAAACCTAACACTAAAACTTATGATTTCAGCTAGACAATTCCTAAGACAGTGGATAGCCGCCAGTACACCCCTATCAGCTAAAGCTTAAGCAAGAAAAGGCTTTCCTTATTCGCATGGCCTTCAGCCGGCACCGGCTGCTACTCAGTTATCAGAACTTTTTCTACCTAGAAACTTAACACAGTTAACTTCATTTTAAAACTTTCCTAAGAAACTTCTAAAAAAGCAAAAGAAGGACTTACTATAATAGTTGTGCTGGTTTGCTTGTCAGATATGTACAATAAATTGTCTCCCATTGTCAAGTGGGTCAAATTGTTTAATAACTAATTTCTAAACAGACAATTTTCCACACCATCCACCCACAGTCTGCTGACACGTACAATCCACTGCCCAATATACTCTCTAATAAATTTTTCTCTCTCTATGACCAAGAACAAAAAACGAAGGGATGCCAGATCTTCAGCCCCACGGTGTGAGGCCCTTTCTCTTTGCTGCTTGTCAGTATCCTATCCGGCTGGGGCAACAAGACCCCCTGCAGCAAATAAGCAAGAGCAGGACCCCTGTAAGAATCTCTCCAGGGAGGGAGAACAATGAATCAGTTTCTCAGCTACCTGGGGTTTCCTCATGCAGGCTTGTCTCCCACCAGCAACCCTATGACACCTTCATTATTGAGGAATCCCAACTCCAATCCTTCAGAGGAATGACATTTTAGGAGCCTTCAAGGAGAAGCAGATGTTTCTCTAGTGAAGAAGGCAGAGAAAGATGGTCCAGGCAAAGGGACCAGCATATACTAAGGGACGAGAAGGCCTAGAAAAGAATGAACATTTAGGAAGTGTCTAGAGGTCAGCTAAGTTAGAGGGTTCCCAGGTAGTGCATGGCAGGGCGTGATGGGAACACACTGGCCATGGAGGGCCAGGTCAAGTCCAGATGTGAAAAGTGAAGGAATCCCTTTGTTACAGGAGGACGAGGGGTACCCCAGGACCTCCAAACCTGTCTGCTCTAAATAGGTTCTGCCACCCAGCACATCAAGACAAAACGTGCTCCAGTGCATAAAAGCTTCAATGGAAAACAACTTTATTTTTTTTTTAAAGATTTATTTATTTATCTATTTATACAAGCACTGGGTACAGTCAGAAGCGCGAGAGGGTGAGAGAATTCACCAGAGCCAGAGCGGGGAGCAGAACAGGCAGACTGACCAAGTACACTGCTGAGGGGAGCAGCGGGCGGCAGGAGAGGTCTGCGGGCCATGCGGGACCCTCCTCCGGTGACCGGGAGCAACCGGGGATCGAACCAGCGCTGCAAAGGCTGCAGGCAGCTTCACAACCCAGCGCTCAACCGCTGCTCCACCGGGGAGGCCCTGAAAAACAACTTTAATACAATTAGTGTGCAATAAAGAGAAGAAAAACAGGAAGAATACAGTTTCCAAATCAAGCACCAAAAACTACCACCCATGCGCTTGTGGGTAAATGCCCAGGCAAACAGAGTTAGCTCAAAACAGGACGCAAGTCTAAGGCATTTCCTGGTGGGGGCCCATAGGAAAGGGGCAAAAGGGGCCAGGAAAGTCTAGAAGGAAAAGAGCAAAATCAGGGCTTCCCCGTGGCGCAGCGGGCTGAGCGCAGGGCTGTGAAACTGTCTGCAGCCTCTGCGGTGTGGGTTCAATTCTGGCAGGCCAGGGAGATACCCACATGGCGCGGCAGACTTCTCCTGCATCGCCCGCTGCTCCCCTCAGCAGTGTCTTTGGTCCTTCTGCCTTTTCTGCTCCCCACTCTGTCTCTGGTGAATTCTCTCACCCTCCCCTGCACCTGGCCTATACCCCAGATCTTGCATAAAAATAAAATAAAAAACTAAATAAATAAATAAATAAAAAGAAACACGCAAAATCAAAATCAAAACCCAAATCAATATAAAGGCTGCCGGTGTCAGCCTCCCCACAGGTCTCTTCCCCACATCTCTGTCTCTTTCAATTGTCTCCTTCCATGTCCCCCAAGTTCCTGATACAAGCCCAGGCCAAGGAGCAAGTACAGCTTCTTCACGTGTCTCCTGCTCACTGTCTCCTCCAGGTGCTGGTCTTGGTATCCCCTTCCTTCCTTCTCCTGCCTTCTCTTGCTCCCCGTCCCTGCTCAGCTCCACACTTCCATGACAGGGCAAGTGAGACACAGGGCAAGCTAGAAATTAGGCAGTTTTAGGGACAGTGCAGGAGGGGACCTCTGAAGAATTTAGGGATTTTCTCCTCAATAAACTTTTTCTTTCTCAAAACAAACCTGCCTCTTCTTGCTTGCTTGCCTGAGAGTCTGCGAAGTTCCTGCTGTGGCTTCCTGAGACACCAACCCGTGGGGGTCTAGTGGCTGGGACTCAGTGCTGCACCTGCAGCCTGGGATCTGTTCCAGGCTGGAAGACTAGGCCTGACAATTCCGGTATCACAAGGAACCTGGAAACTCCCTTTCCTGGGGATTGCCTTGTTACACCTTCAGCTCTAAAATCATTCCTGTGTATTGGCAGCAAGGTAGTTTCTCCCTGTTTGGATAATATTAAGTATTCACCTGCAGGAGGGTGGGGGAAGAACTTTCAACAATGCTTAAGAGAAACCCACACCTTGACCATTCTCTCTGCTATCTGATGAGCACTAAATTAATTTCCATATGAACGCATGATGTGGAGGTAAGACACAGAAACACGAATTACAAGAGACACTGCCAGCTCTTATTAAATTTCCCAGAAACACAGTGTGTGCATTAATTAGTCTAAAGCACCTGGAATCTAATGCAAGAGAGATTTACAGGGAGTAGCTGTACAGAGATGGATTAACCCCAGAAATAGGTTTGGCTCTGAGGCTGATGTTTTCTTTTCCTCTCTGAATGGAACAAGATAAGATACATTACTTACAAAATGTAACCATTTCTGGCAGTTTTACCTCTGGTTCCTGCCTCCTACCCCCACCCCAAGTGCTGCCAGTCACAGAGACTGGTTCTGAACACAAACCCCAAAGTTAACTATTAGCCACCTGGGGCCTCTTAAGCTCAAGCCCCAGAGATGCTTGCGGGTGAATTGTGCAAATCTGGGGGGAAAATGCCAGTTCCTGATCCTCTCAGGCTTGGCCCTGTTTTCTGTCAATCCAGCTTTCCATGATGAATTGAAGAATTTCCCATATGGCCGAAGGCACCAAGGCACCATCACTACTGGGCTTAATCCTAATGCATTTTTTAAGTCCCCCTTTTTTAACCAGGCGCCAAGGAGAAAGGATCAACTTGAAAAAATTCCCTGAACAGGCACCAAGGAAGCAAGAGGCATGAATGCCACTTTCTTTGAAAGGCTGAGGCTCTGGGAGTAGAAGAGTTGTCATAAAATGCAGGCTAGAGCTCCAGACCCCCTGGGCTGTGACCGAGGCCAAGGCCAGTGTGGCACCCTCAGGACAGTTGTGACCTGCCTCTTTATGCTCCTGTGGAGAGTTCAGCAGGTGTGATGGGATTTTTTGGAGTTAGTGGGTTTGGAGTGCGGGGTCCTTGGGCTCACTCTGGGAAAGGTTTCACCAGAGCTCCCGTTTCAGCAATACGCGGTGAGTTTCCCAGGCAAGTTCCTCCACGAGAACAGAGACATTGGTTATATTTAAAAAGCAGGTTTGTTAGGGAAAGGACAGAAGAATAAAGGACACTTGCATAGACACAAGCAGGCAGGAAGAGCTGCCCTGAAAGGGACAGGTTGGCTAAGAGAGGCCTGCATGTTTGCAGGCAGGTGGCCTTGAGGAGAGCGGCCTCCGCTGAAGGAGGTCAATGAGGGGAAGTACAGGTCACGGGCAGGTAGGGAGCTGCTGCCCTGCAGAGGGAGAGGGTTGGTAAAAAGAAGCACCTGCATAGGCACAGAAGGCCGAGAGATTGCTCCCAGAGCCTGTGCAGAGACTGCACTGATAAAGTCTTCTCTTGTTTGGGAGGGGCTTACTCCTTGTGATCCTTAGGTTAGTTGCTTATTTTTTTTTTAAGATCTATTTATTTATGCATACAAGAGCTGGGGTACAGGCCAGAGGTGTGGGGGGTGAGAGGTTTCACCAGAAACAGAGTGGGGAGCAGAACAGGCAGACTGACTGAAATACACTGCTGAGGGGAGCAGCGGGCGAGTCAGGAGAGGTCTGCTGCACCATGTGTGTTGCTCCCTGGCTGGGGATGGAACTCGTCCTGCAGTGGCTGCAGATAGCTTCATAGGTTGCATCTTAACCCTTTGTGCCACCAGGGAGGCCCATTTGCTCATTTTGGATAACTATGTAGAATCTGAAAAGGACAGGAGATTCCACAATGGACTTGATCTCCATATCTTTACCCTTGAACCTTTGCTCTGGACACTGCCTACAGCAGCTTGATACCTGCTTGGATCTTATGCTTTGTAAATTGGGCTTTGGCACCTAAGGATCTTGGTTTCCATAGCTGTGTCAACAGCTATGCTAATCTCTTCTACCCCCAATTCCTGTGTGAGCCATGTTGCTGGTCTTGTGGGGCCGCCTTTGCAGTTTTGCTATTCCTGTCCTCCATCAGGTGAATACCATGTGAACAGTCTTGTTCTGGAAAGAACAGACTTATTTTGCTGTAATCTTGCTGAGTGATCATGGGCAAGTCACTGAACCCCACATTTTCCTCCACTGTTCCACAGAGAGGTAGAGTGGCATGATCTCCAATATCCGCATAATGATAAGATCCTATTATTTTACTAACAGCAACCTTATGCTTTCACATTGTGGTGGACATGGTGATGGGCCTCCCAGATGGTCCTTCTGTAACAGGGAGCTTCCCAGGAAAAGGGAAGTGCCAGATTCCCTGCCCCACCCAAGGGAGGTTATAGCTGATCAGGAAAGAGAAGAAGCTGAAGAGGAGACTGGAGAAGGAAGGAAGCAGGATAGAGAGCCAGAAGGAGACCTAGAGGAGGCACATGGAGTGAAGAGACATGTGAAGAAGCTGTGCTTGATGTTTGGTCCTAGACGGACTGAAACAGATGTGGGTGAGAGACCAATGGCAGCATTGATCTTGATTTTGATTTTGCACTTTTCCTCCAGACTTGTCTGGCTGTTTCTGACCCTTTTCTATGGGTCCCCACCAGAAGGTGCTTTAGACTTGTGGCAGACTTTTTGGGCCTCAGTGGCCCTGCTTTGGTTCAACCCAGTTTGGCTGGGCATTCACCCATGAGGGCATGGGTAACTTTAGGTGTCTGATTTGGAAACTATATACTTTGTCTTTTCTGTACTGCACACTAATTGTATTAAAGTTACTTTCCATTAAAGGTCTTGTATGTTTTGTCTTGGTGTGGCAGACGGCAGAACGTATTTAGAATGGGCAGGTTTGGGGGTTCTGGGGTGTCCCTCTCTTGCCCTGTAACACTTAAGTGAAGACCTTATTGTCCAGAGTTGGAAAGTGTCACCAGGAAAAATTGCCTCAAATTGCCTAAAGCTATATACCAGAGTCAATGATGCTCCTCAGTTCCTCCTGAATAAGCAGCCTTCCTGCTAAGCCCCTTCATGGAGTCAGCTTCCGAGAAAGCCCAGCCTGTCAAGGTCACTCCCTAGAGTTGTACAGTTTGAGCCTCTGACTGCACGTCCCCCCAGCCTTCCTCCCTCATTGTAGAGGAAATGATGTCTCAGATAATGACTTGCCAAGTTCATTCTATAAGCAGGGCTGGGACTAAGTCTTCAGTTTCCCACATCTCAACCAAGTCCTCCTATCATTCCTCACTGATTTCCTCAACCTAAACCACTTTTCTTTGCATATGGAGAGAGAGAGACATGTAGACAGAGAGATAAATAGAGTCATCCATCCATCTCCTCTGCGAGGAAGAATAATAAGCAAATGCATGCATTCATGAGCTCATTGCCTCTACTTTATATAAATAAACCATTGGCTTTTGTTTGAGGGAATTTTTTTATGTCCTTGAGAAGCCATATCACATAAAGACAATAAGCTGTGGCTCAGGAACCAGGAAAGGCTCCTTATTCTCAGATTCTCATTCTTGTGCTGCAAATATGCTGCCATTTGAGAGTAGGATTTTTTCAGAATCCAAGACTGATGGCTGGGGGATAAGAGTGGGGAAGGGTAATCATGTTATTAAATGAAGGTTCCACAAAAATTGATGTCATTGGGGAAAGCAGTATGAAGGAGAAATAGGAATTTCTGTATACACACACATATTTGTATATATTTATATACATATATTTATATATACACATTTATATTTTATATATGTATTTTTAGCAATATCTTGTGGTCAAAATTATTTCATAAACATTTGATAATAATAATAACTCTCAATGGTTTCAGTTATTCTCACAAAGAGTGGATGACTTGAGGGGTGGGGGAGGGATGGGCAAGATACAGAGCATACTCACAGCACCTCGTTGCCAAGCTAGTGTATTTTGAGTGCCACTCAGTGAGGTAGAGGTGATGAAACTTGTTGCACCAGGCATGTGTTTTTGAAAAACATGCTCTCTATGAAAAAGCTAAGGGACAGACATTCTTTAACCAAAGCACTGAACACTGTCTGCTACAGCACCTGTTTTCTTGTTTGGGTTAAATCACCCCAGGTGATTTAAGTCAGACCAGCTCCTTCATTTCATAGGTGAACAAAAACAGAAACCCTGAGAAGAAAACAGCTTTTGCAGGTCGGCCAAAGAGTGACTGATTTAACAAAAGCAAACAATTCCAAATTGGAAATACATACCTGGTCCGTGGTCTGGAGAGCACCCTCTTCTGTTTCAAGAGCCCAGGGTGCATGGGTGGGGAGGAGAGCAAAAGCCAGCTGCCGCTAGGCTCCCCGCCATGTGCACTGGCATCGGGACTGCCCCATGCAGGCTGCAGGCTCCAGCCAAGAGTGGCCTGCAGCATGGTCAGCAGGTTGTCCAAGGACGGTCATGGAAGTCACATCCTAAGAAAGGAGCCAGAAAGCAAGAATTAAGCATTTCCAGTTTTATAACTAAATAGCATTCCAAGGTACTATCAACTATAAATCAAATGTGATGTTAAAAAGGAAAAGAAACGAATCACCTAAATGGAAATAACTGTCTCCGATCAAAATATCTTGCAATTAAATATCCATTTCTTCTCTAAGTTCTAATTTTCTCTTAGGAGAAGTCAATGTTTTTGCAGTGACAGTCCAAAGTCATGAGGAGAACAGTGTGAGGTTTTATCCCTGGCACTGAACATTTTAAAGGTATATGTTTTTAATAACGCTTTAAACTGAAATATATCTTATTTATAATCAAGTGCATGAAAATTGGTATTTACATTTTATAAACCTGATAACCACTGCCCCACTGACCAAGACCAAGAGGACATTTCCTGCTCCCTAGAAGCTTCCTGGAGTGCTTGGATATCTAAATAACATTAAAATATTACGAAAATGGAAACCTCCACCATCCGGGTGGCTAGCTCATCCCAAACCTGGCATTATCCTGAAGACAGGCCTCCTAAGACATTCAGGCACCCGAGCTCAGAACGCCCCACCCACTGCCTCCTCAAAACAGGACCATGCCTTGAGAACATCTTATTGACAAGGTAAAGGAAGGCTAAGGCCTAGGGTAAGGCAAAACTTTATTCTTTGCTCCCTCTAAGGAGCCATGTGGAATGGGGGATTGCCGCAGACCAGCTTTCAGCAAAATGTCAGGTCTGAAGTCCTTGAAAGGAAAAGACGGTCTAGGTGCAGCGAAAGGGACTGAGGGGAAGGGGATGAGACAGTGAGGAGACACTGACACTGGATGAGGTGCAAGTATCTTCTGCCGAGAGACTCAGCAGGTTCTTTATACATTTTTAGCAAGCCGTGAGATGACAATATCATGTGCATAGAAACAAAGCAGAAACAATCAGTGCATCCTTTTTTCCATAGACTTTTGGCCACTACGTGCTCTCAGCAAGAAGGCAACCTTCGAGTTTAATAAAAAACTAAGCCTTACACTAAAACTCATTGTTTCAGTTAAACAATAACCTAAGACAGTGGATAGCCGCCAGGACACCCCTATCAGCTAAAGCCTAAGCAAGAAAAGACTTTTCTTATTCGCATGGCCTTCAGCCAGGGGACCGGCTGCTACTCAACTATCAGAACTTTTTCTACCTAAAACTCCTTAACTCAAATAGCTTCATTAAAAAACTTTCCCAAGAAGCTTCAAGAGAAGGCAAAAGAAGGACCTACTATAATTGTGCTGGATTGCTTGTCAGGCATGTACAATAAATTGTCTCCCATTGTCAAGTGGGCCAAATTGTTTAATAACTAATTTCTAAACAGATAATTTTCCGTGCTGTTCACTTACAATATGCTGATACGTGTAATTTATTGCCTAATATACTTTCTGATAAATTTTTCTCTTTTTTTGTGACCAAGAACAAC
The DNA here is from genome assembly GCF_014898055.3 of Talpa occidentalis. Taxonomy (NCBI): domain Eukaryota; kingdom Metazoa; phylum Chordata; class Mammalia; order Eulipotyphla; family Talpidae; genus Talpa; species Talpa occidentalis. Next base: position 37,435,250 of record NW_023602073.1, read on the forward strand.
AAGCAAAGGGTTGTTAAATCTTCAGCCCCACGGTGTGAGGCCCTTTTTCTTAGCTGCTTGCTAGTACCTTATCTGACTGGGCCAAAAAGGCCCCCTGCAGCCGGGGATGGTGAGAACCTGAGGTTTAAGGAAAACCCGGCATTTGGGGATGACCTGATAGTTTGTCTTATAAGTTATGGTTTCCAATAAAGAATATTGAACTTAAAAGAGTGTTCATCAGTTTGTTTAATCGCCACTGGGTGGTAGAAACATACATCTTGAAGTTGAAAAACGATGCTTCTGGTGTGTTTAAGTCCCTAAACTGATGTTTGCAGGAAGTTTGCCTTTTCTTTCTTCTGGATTGTAGAATCAAGTGCCAAGTATCAACTTTCATTCCATTTTTTTTTTCCCAGTGGGAAATTTTCTTCAATTCTCAAGTCAGGATTTACTAATATTTGAAGCTGCTGTCACCTGATGATTTTGGAACTGATTTCACCAACCCTCTTCATTCCAGTACACATTTCAAAATCCTTCATACTTAGAATCTTCACCCTGAAGATTTCTTCTGTGAGGGGTGTGAAATAGAAAGTTGCGGGCCTCCCTGGTGGTGCAGTGGGTGGAACACTGCACTGTGAAGCTGTCCGCAGCCTCTGCAGTGTGGGTTCGATTCCCGGCCGCCCAGGGAGAAACCCACATGGCACGGCAGACCTCTCCTGCCTCTCCCGCTGCTGCCCTCAGCAGTGTCTTCTGTCTGTCTGCCTGTTCTTCTCCCTGCTCTGTCTCTGGTGAATTCTTTCACCCTCCCATGCCTCTGACTACACTCCAGTTCTTATATAAATAAAAAAAAATCTTTAAAAAGAAATAGAAAGTTGCCTGTATTTTCCAAAATTCAAATCCTGGTTCATAAAAGGGCTTCAATCACTTCCCCCACCTCTCAAAAACACTGTCCCAATTCCTTCCCACTGCACGTTCTAGTTAGGAACTGAACCAAGCTATATTAAGGACAATTATAAATGAAAGACTTGAAACTGTGGATCAGAGGGAGGGATAGTGGAGGAAAGATAATTGTAAATAGATGCCATCATTCCTCATAGGGCCCAAATCAGCCTTTGGAACAAATAAGCCAATTTAATTCCTCTTGTTATCTCTCATAAGTGAGAATTTTGAGGAAATACCAAATGCCTGAGAGTTTAGGACATTTTTTTTCTTTTTCTCCAAGTGGGAGTTGGAGTTATGTGATTTCAGCAAGGTTGGAGGATGGTGTGTGAGGATAGCAAGAGGTTCCAGTGGAGCTCAGACTGAAGTCCAGCCCTTGCTATGCAACTAGTGGGCTCTGCTCATGCCTGGACACTTGTTTTGACAAGGTAAAACTTCTATTTACTTCTATAGAGATGGGTTTGCTTTCTGGCTTCAGGAAAAAAAGATTGTTATGTGTAGATGTCTAAAGCGAGAAATACCACCTTGGCCCAAAGATCTATTTATTGTCTCATTATTTGTACTCCCATTTTTACTACGTTTCGCTAATTATATAATGTAAATATCACACATTCATTGTGAACAACTCAAACCATTTATAAAATATGAAACTTTTGAAATATAAAAATATAATAAAAATTATCTTGTCATCTTACCATAATAATAAGCATTAATATTTTCGTGACATTTTTGCATGCATCTCTTTACATATCTATGTGTTTTTACATAAACAGCATTTAGCATAAATGATAATTTTCCTGGGATACCTTTCCACACCCATATCAGCAGATTTATCCCCATCTCCATTTTCCCCAAGTAACACACGTATCTTAGCCAGAAAAAAACTTGAGGTTTTGCATGCAAATAGTTTATTTGGGTTCATTACCCTGGGAACAGGAAACATAAAGCAGGGAGTGGAAGAAAAGTTGATACCTGGGTGCTTTACTGACCTGGGTACTGCCATGGGCAACTGGGGTTCAATCTCCCTGGGGCCCTCTAAGGAGCGATGTGGAATACACCTCAGAATTGTCCACCGATGGAAGGAAAGATGGAGGGACCTATTTACTCGCTGATTTCTATCTCCCATAGATCGAGGGTCGCCACAGGGGCTATTAATTCCCTCTCCTAGGTTGTACATGAGTGAGCAGGTGCCAGACCAGTGCAGCACTTCAGGAGTGACAACATAATCCTTTCTCTGGAAATCACAGTATTTTCTTTCCTTTTTCCAGAATTTATACTATTTTTGCTGATTTGATGGGCTCATGTTTTAATATTTGGTAATTAAACATGGTTTTGACAGGGAATGAGTAATAAAAAAATAAAGCAACCCAATTCAACCCCCTTTTGCTCTTTTGATTGTACCATAACTTACAACTTAATTGTCAGAAATTCTCTCTTAAGAAAATGTAGAATTGCTTCCGTGTTTAGCCTTTGGGGATTTGGGGTTCCCTTTTTGGTAATTTACTTGACACTTATTGATATAAGAGTGTTAAGTCATAAAGTGCATGCTTTGAATTGTTTCTGTCAGTAGAGACTTCCAAATTTAATGGATGCAGACAGGTGAAGACCAAGAAGAGGGAATGTAAATCGCATATAGGAAATTATCCACTGTGGCAGAAAAACAGAAACCAAATGGTGGGGAAGTGTTAAATAAGGTTAAAATTAAGCCCCTACCCCTTGCCCAGCAGGAAGGTTTGGGAGGCTTGAACACAGAGAGAACTGATGAGGCTGCTCTGGGTCCCAATCCGTAAGATGGATCCCTTTGACCAGGAATGTGGAGGCAAGGCCAGGACACATTCTGGGTCAAAGATCAAGCCCCCAGGATCAGACACCCCTGTACTAACCAGCCCAAAACTAACTCCCCAAAGCAAAACTGACAAAACTGTTTATAAAAGGGAGCCCAAAATCTTTCTTCACTTGTAGATCTTTCCTGTCTCCCTAGCTGCTTCTCTTAGCAGTGTATTTGAACAAATGTGCCTTTTCTGTTCTCCAGTTTGCCTCTGGTGAAATTTTTCACCCCTGCACCTCTGGTCTGTCAAGGTATCATTAAGAATTTGAAAACCAAGCCCCCACTCCTTGGCCAGAGGCAAGTTTGGGAGGCTGGAATGATAAAGGGAGTGGATGGAACTGCCATGGAAACATGGACCTTAAGCTGGTGAGGCCCAGAACTGATGATCCTCTATGCTGATTCAGATCATCAGTCAGGACACACCCAAGACTAGTCACCCTAACCAGTCAATGGTTCTAAAGCGTAGAGACTTGGGACCCAAACTCTGAGCAGTCCACCCTTCCTGTTTCGCCCTCTGCTTCTTTTAGCAGTGTATTTCAATAAATTCGCCTGGTATTTCCCATCTGTCTCTGGTGAACTCTTTCACCCCTGCAACAGGGCCTCCACCTTGATTCTTCCCCACAACATTCTATATCAATAATCTTTGTTAGATAGAGTGGTGTGATTTCTTATAAAAGAAGATGGAACCTAACCTCTTCAACTACACCAATCTTCCATCTACCCAAACCTCTACTCTTTGTTCTCTGAATTCAGCAAATAAAAATAAAACTTAAAAAAAAAAAAAGCATGGGCCTCCCCTAGTGGCGCAGCGGTTGAGTACTAGGTTGCGAAGCTGCCCACAGAATCTGCAGTGCCGGTTCAATACCTGGCCACCAGCGAGGGTCTCACATGGCACCACAGAACTCTCCTGTTGTGCCCGCTGCTCCCCTCAGCAGTGTATTTCGTCACTCTGCCTATTCTGTTCTCTGCTCTGGCTCTGGTGAATTCTCTTACCCTCCCGCACTTCTGACTGTACCCAGGGCTTGTATAAATAAATACATAAATCTTTAAAAAAAGAAAAAAAGCAAATAGCAATTACATCTACCAAGTTGCTCAAGATAGAAAGTTTGGCAGCATCTTTAATTTCTGTCTTTCCCTCACTTTCTATATCCATCCAAAGCAGCCCTATTAGCTCACATCCTAAGCAAAGTACCACTCTGACCCACTCCTCTCTCTTTGTCTACTGCAAGTTTCTCCGTTGTTTTCCCTGTTGCATCTTGTTCTCCTACAATCTAGTTTCCCCAATGCAAAGAGATTTTCCTCAAACACAAATTATTCAATTCACTCCACTCGCCAACACCTCTCTCCATTTTCACAATTAGTTGAAGTTCAGGCCATCCCCCTGAATTAGGAAGTTCTGAGTGACTAGTTTCTGTGACTATCTTTGACCTTATCTCACAATTCCTTCTCCTTTGTCCACATGAAACACTGACCTCCTTTTTCTTACTGCAGGGTGATTCCGTCCTTTCTGCCTCTCTGTGCTCCCCTCTGCAATTGTGCTTTCTCCCAAACTTTGCTGTAGGCATCCTGGTCTGTCAATAGAGTTCATATTGTCATTTATTGAAGTCTTATAGTTTCCATGAAAGAATAATGTTTTCATAGCTTTACAGATACATACATTTTATTAAAAATATCCTGATGGGTTTCATATTTTGATGTTATCCTAAATGGCATTGAAAATTCAATTGGTTTGTTACGATCCTTTGTACAGTTCCTATCACCATTTGTTATTTCTCTGTTGGATATTTTAAAACTTATTTATATTGCTTTTATTCCCTGCCACTGAAAAGTCAGTTTTATCACAACAATTTTATCACAACAGTTTTATCTCTATATCTTGATCACTAGAACACTATCAATTCTACAAAAGTACAGTGTAGTTTCTCAATAATTAGTCATTGTTTCTTTTGAGTGAATATCATATATAGGTAACCTTGGAAAAAGTAATTAGCCTCTCTAAATCTCCTTCCTCAGATATTAATATATATGTAAGTGCACATATTGATATATGTAATATACATAGAATTAAAACAATGATACTTATACTTCCTGATATTTATCACTATTAAATCACTTTATTTTGGTTGAAGTGTTAAAAGCAACCTAAAAAACAAAGTATTCTGAATTTCCTAACATTTTTGTTTAGTTTTAAGCACACTGGTACTGTTATGACCTATTGGATTTGTTAGTATATTCCTTCTCAAAGGAACTTTTGTGCATATAGTATTATTATTTAATGTTATTTTTCTACTAAACTGACTGCATGACACAATTACAGCCCCCCAAAAAGAAAGACAGGCTGAAAAAGAATCCTGAAATTACCTCTTGAAAATTTTAGAATTTAAACCTTACTAGTTCATTGCAACAGCAGTAACTGTGCCTTTTTTTTTTTTTAATTTTCTTAAAGATGTATTTTATTTATACAAGCACCGGGGTGCAGGCCAGATGCGCGGGAGGGTGAGAGGATTCCCCAGAGACAGCCTGGAACAGAACAGGCAGACTGACTGAAATCCACTGCTGAGGGGAGCAGCGGGCGGGGCAGGAGGGGTCTGCGCGCCACGTGGGCCCTCGCGGGCGCGGCAGAGGCTGTGGACAGCTCCCCAGCGCGCGCCCAACCGCCTGCGCCCCCTGTTTGCTGTTCTCCCCACAGTGTGAGCGCGACAGTAAAGCATCTGCACAAGGCGGGGCCAGGATGGGGACGCCTGGAAAAGCCAAAACCCAGGACGGGATTGCTCAGGACAGATGAAAGGGCCTCTCGGGCATTCCAAGGGTTGTCGTTAAGCGGCAGCTTTTTCGTTAAGGCTGAGAAACCGCTGGCGGTTCCCTCTGCCAATGGCTGTGGCCTGTGGCTCTGACGCCACAAAGAGCCCTTGTGACGGCACCGGCACCGCCTGCATCAGGCCCGCCCGGACTGCGCCTGTGTCCTCAGGAGCCGGGAAGCTCTGGACAGTGACCTGTGCACTCCGGACGCCGAGAGAGACAGTGAGAGCCTGTTTTGGGGTCTTTGGTTTCCTTTGGGCTTATTTATTGTTTATTTATTTAATTATTTGTTTAGGCTATTTATTTTAGTTATTTTATTTTTCTTTCTTTGTTTTTTACCTTATTTTCCTTGTTTTTTTTTTTTTTTTTTTGTATTTGTATCACCAGTCAGGGCTGGTGAGGGTGGTCAGCGTAGTCAAGCGCACAGGCGCTATGTCCCAGGGACGGCAAGGGCAAAGCTACCTGGTGCTGCGGGAGCTGGGGCGGGGCTCCCACGCCAAGGTGACGCTGGCGCTGCACGCGCTCACGGGCACGAAGGTGCTCATCAGGGGCGTCCGCAAGTCCGAGGTGCCCGACCTCCGCCTCCTGGCCCGCGAGATGGGGTGCATGAAGGCCCTTCACCACCCGAACATCGTGGAGCTCTTCCAGGTGGTGGACACCGGGCCGGAGCTGCAGCTCGTCATGGAATACGTGCAGGGGGAGGACCTGCAGGCCTTCCTGGACAGGCGTGGGCGCCTGGGCGAGCGCGAGGCCCGGCCACTCTTTCGGCAGATCCTCGCGGCCCTCAGCTACTGCCATGCCAAAGGCATCGCGCACAGGGATGTGAGGCCTGAGAACATTCTGCTGACCCGAGAGGGGAAAGTCAAGCTGGTGGACTTTGGGCTCAGCGTCCAGGCCTTCAACCGGGCGCTGAGCAGGTGCTGCTGTCGCCCAGAATACAGGGCCCCCGAGGTCTACCTTGGCCAGCGCTACAATGGCCCCAAGGTGGACGTGTGGAGCCTGGGCGTCGTGTTCTATAAAATGGTGACCGGCACACTGCCCTTCAGGGGCCCAAACCTCTGGGCGATCAGGGTGCGCGTCGTGGGCAGGCGGGTCCAGCTGCCCGACTATCTCACGGAGCAGTGCCAGGACGTACTGGCCAAAATGCTGGAAAAGGACCCCTGTAGGCGCAGCACCCTGGAGAGCATCCGGCAGCACGCCTGGGTAGCAGAAAAGACTGAGGGACTCCTGCCCTTCAGCGAGCCGTCCCTCAGCCCCCAGGACCCGGCCATAATCAAAGGTATGGAGCGCCTGGGCTACCAGAGGCAGGAAATTCGGGAGGCCATTGACGCTAACAAGTACGACAAGGTCATGGCCACCTACCTGATCCTCCGCTCCAGGAAGCAGGCGGGGGAGGAGGACTATGAGGAGGAGGGCCAGGAGCGGCCCAGGCGCGTCACTTTCCAGGTGCCAAAGCTCGTCACCTTCCGGGAGCCCGGTGACCCCGATTCAAAGGAAAGCCTCCCGCAGCCTGAGGTTTCGGGGAATACCCCAAGGCCGGGTATCCTGCGAAAGCAGGAAGTCCAAAAGAGGGCAAAGGATGCCACCCCGGGCACCAGGGTCATCTCCGCAGGAGTCCCTGAGCTGGAGGACGCCCAGAAGCACACCACCGCCGCAGGGTCAGGCCGCCTGTTAGATGATGCCCCGAAGGGCAGACCCTCTGCGCTAGGCCCGGTACTGGAGGACGCCTGGGGGGACACCAGCACCTCTGTGGCCAGACCCCAGCAGGAGGACACCAGGGAGCACAGTAGCACCTTGGTGTCAGTCCTCCAGCTGGAGGACACTGGGGAGCATGGCAGCACCACTGAGACAGGCCCCCAGCTGGAGAGGGACCAGGAAAGCAGGGCCAGCACGATCTGTCCAGCTCCACAGGCCTCCAGCACCCCCCTAAGACCTCCCCCAAGATGTGGCTGGCCTTCCAGTGCAGTGGCCCCTTCAGCAATCATCAGGGCCAGAGACAGGGTATTAGCGATTATCCTAGAATTTTGTTGTTGCTGTGCAGCATTCGAGTTGCAGAGCAACAAAGACTAAAAATAGCACCACACCAGACAAAAGCCTCCCCACCCCAAAGCACAAAGTGGCCATGGGGAACAGGAGTACACCAGGGAAGGTTGAGGCTCTGGAGAGGCTCAGGGGCTGGGCCCAGTCACAGGAGCCAGGAGCAGCATGAGACCCATGGGACTGCAGCACAGAAATCTGGGCAAAACTGATGTCCCTGAGCAGAGCAGGTGAAGGGCCAGGAGGGCCACGGAACTGGTGAAACACCTGGAGGGGAGCATAGTGGGTGAGTGGTGGGGTGTGGAGGGGCTGGGGAGAGCTGAGCAGGTACAGGGCCCAGGAGGGGTATGAGGCTGTGTGGGTGGCCCCAGGGCCAGAGGCAGGAAACCCTGGGCCTCTCTCCCCCATCATAGGCTCAGTTCCCTGAGGACCATACTGCCCCCTTGCTGGGAGAGACCTGCTGCTCTATCCTGGGCACAGGGATGGCATAGGGGATGCAGGAGCTCTTGCAAAGGCTTGGGTCCAGGTGGTAAAACGTGCAGATTGCAAGGAGCAGATAGAGAAGGTCTCTAGCTCCCCTTAAGAAAGACTCGGGGACCAGTATATTAGAATCCAAACAGGACTCTTCAAGGTGGACAGAGTTTATGCACAGACCAACCTTACTCCACACGACCTGCTCAGCTGGAAAATCTGCACATCTTCCTACACCAGGAAGCCCTAGGCTGTGATCAAACTCAGTCCCACAGTGAGCATTGTCACCTCAAATTTTTGCAGCTTGGGATTCTTACACAGTGTCAGCCCAGCTGGTATTTCCCCTTTTAAAAATCCTCTCCAGACGGCCACCCACCCCTCCTCCTCCCTGGATTCAAACCCTGCAGGGTGACCTTAGCCAAATCGGAAACGTTATTATCGCCCAACAGATGCAGGCTTTGGACACCAGTCTCTGCCAAGTAAATCACTGGGTCCAGGAACGAAAAGCTACAGGGGCTGTCTACCTTAAATTTGTGTTTTTCATCATTGTTTAGATGGTGTTCAAGATGGGTAAAATGAAATGGCATAAGAAAGAAAGAAAGCAAAAGAAAGTGTTGAAGGTCTAAGAGAGATTTTGGTGAGAAATCATGTGTACTCAGGTGTCTCCCCCTCCTCCAACACATTCATGGACTTGCTCATCTGACCAGCAAAGTCCCCTCTGATCGATACTTCGTCAGCCGAAGCTGGGGCCAGGACATCCAAATGTGGACCAGCTCTCCCTTACTGCCATGGATCCTGCCCCTAGTAGGCCCAGTGATTATGATTATGCTTTTCTTTGTTTCTACACCCTGTTTTCTCTGCTTTATCCACGCAAAGCTCTCTGAGATGAGCCTTCGCTCTCCCAGACCCGGGAAAGCCATTCCTGTTATTGACAGATGAGCAACAGGGCATTGCTCTAGGGGTTCTGGGCCAACCTGGGCTGTCCAGCGACCAGTTGCTTATTTCCCTAAACAAACGGATCCCACTGTAAGAGGATGGCAGCCCTGCCTGCACGCACTTGCGGCAGCTGCTCGTCTCGCTAGACAGGCCTTAAAACCCACACTGGGCCAATCTGTAGATGTTAATTCTCCACATCGGCTCCAGGACCTACTCAAGCAGTATGTATGCAAGTGCTGGGCCCAACTCGGGCACGCATCACTGCTCCCCTGGTCCAGGTTCCACTCAGCCTACAGAGCAGAGACCCACTGTTTCTAATCCCATCACTTCAAGCCACTTCCCGTTCTTCTGTCTATACCTGGAAATTCCAGATCAGCGCAGCCTCAGGCAAGGTATTAGCACTCACAGGGCCTCTGATCCTAACCTTATTTTTTTCTTTTTGCCCCATGCTTACTGCATTTCATCCAACACCGGATCCAAGACCCACCCCGTAGCACCTTTAACCAACCCTTCCACCTATATCCTCGCGTCCCTGCAAAGACCTTCTCATAACCAGGCCTGAGCCCCCACCCCGGTCTTCGCCCCCGTCCAGCAGGAAGTAGCCAAAGAAAGAACCGTCGCCCCTTTTCCTATCAACAAAAGGCTGGTATGAAAGGTCGATGCAGGGGCCAGGAATGGGGAAGCCCACATACAAACAACAAGATGGCCCTGACACCAGTACCCCTGATTCCATCAAACCGAAACTGAAGCCATAAGCAGGGGAAAACAACTCGGCTCCACGAAAAAACAACTTTGTTCCACCTAAACCTGTTCCCCCACTACCAACCCAGTTTTCCTGCCTAACCTCTCCTCACCCTATGAAATGACATCTCCCCCACAACGGGCGTGACTTCAGGGACACCCCACCTTGAATCAGCAAAGCTGGCCTGGGGGCACAATGAATGTCCCTTCCTTTGAGAAAGTTTAGCCTGGCTCCCCTTTTCTTTACCGCGCCAAACCTTTCATCTTGGTGCCCGAAACCCGGAAGGCTGTGTCCCCTGGCGCTGGGGCCGCCTTCCCGTCCCTGGGACTCTCCTCTCCATGGCAGACGCCTCACATCCACCACCGGCCTTGATCCTTGGGGTGAGTCACCTGCCTGACCCTCCTTCCTAGGAGGCCCTCACCCCCGGTTACCCGGCTCCTCTCCTCACCCCCATCCTGGTTACTGTTCCATAAACCCCGGGCCTAAGCCAGCCGACCCCCATTGCTCCTGGTTCTGATTTGGGGACGCCCATCCAGTCCAGGTGTCCCTTTCTCATGCCCTCCCATCTCTCCCTCCTGCAAACCAGTTGTACTTTCCAAGTCTCCAGTCTCCTCTCCCTCTTCGCCCTCTCCTCTTCTGCGTTCTCTGATCCTCTAGATGTTCAGTCTTCACCTCCTTCAGCTCCCCAGGCCTGCCCCCGCTTCCACCTCCCAGCCAGCACACCTGCTCTCACAGTCGTCCTCTTTGTCCCCTTAGGGAGGTTGCGGGGACTGAAGGAGCAGGTGGAGTCCACGATCCTTTCCCTCTGTCTGATCTCTCCCAGATTGAAAAGCGTCTCGGCTGTTTCACTAAGGACCCCACTACCTACACCAAAGAATTTCGTTATCTTACCCAAGGTTACACCTAAGGTTACACCTATAACCTTCGGTGTCATGACTACACGTTATCCTCTCTTCCAACCTGACCTCTAATCAGAGAACGTGTTTTTCAGTCTGCTCGAGGCCACGCAGATCAGGCCACTTCACTGACACAACCATGCCCCAGGCCCTGAAGCAGGTCCCCGCCAGGAGCCTGGCTGGGAATCCCAGACTGACACTGATGCGGGTCGCAGGGCAGGGCTCGCTGCCTCTTAGCCAGGCTCCAAGCAGCAGCCTGTCTCCAAGGCAGTTAATTTTGACAAGCACGGGAGATCACCCAGTTCCACCCCATACGAGGAGGACGGTGACTACAAACAGCGATGAAGAGCATGTGGGTGCTAGATCTGTTCATAAACCTACCCGGGATGGGTTGGTTGCACTACAACTAGCGTAGACGGCAGGACGGTTCAAAGCAGGACGGCTCTACGCAGACGAAACCCTTTGGAACCTGGGGAGGGGTTGCCAGGTGGCCAGCCACGAGCAGATGGTACTCGGTGGCCAACCTCCTCGCCCTGTGGGCACCTCTCCAGGAATGGCCAGAGGTAGATGGATCCCCAGGGCAGTTGGAACAGGCCCTGTATGAAATAGAAGAAACCCTGAGTGGATGCAGTGCCCGCGAGGTGGCAGGAGCAGTGGGATGGGTGATTCTCACAGCTCTGCTTGAGTCCAGGCAGAAAGAGCAATCTAGAGTCCAGCGAGTATGGGATGAGATGCGGGAAAAGATGCGAAAACTACAATGTTTGAGGATTCTGGAGGAAGAAGTTCGGAGAAACCAACCCACCATTCTGGAGATGCCAGACTCCAGCTCAGAAAGGAAGGAGAGGGAGGCTGGCCCTTTGCCCGAATCGCAGCTGGTGGTGGGAAACCAACCCATGACTCCAGAGATGCCAGACCCCTCCTCAGGACAGGAGGAGAGGGAGGCTGGCCCTTTGCCCGAGTCACAACCAGCGATGGCAAACCAACCTGCGACCCCTGAGATGCCGGACTCCTCTGGAGAGGAGGTGGAGGCTGGTCCCATGCTCCGGGCCCGCCGAGTGGTGACTCAGAAATAAAGCGGCAGCCACCCATGGCCCCAGGTGGGTGGTCAGGCTGCTGGACCACCACAAATGACAGAATTTACTTCCTATCAACCATACACCCAGGCGGAACTGGTGGACTTGGACAAACAGTTTCCACCAGAAACCAGGGGAACCCTTGGCAGCCTGGCTGCTACATTTGTGGGGCCTGGGGCTGGATGGGATCATTTGCACGGCACAAGTGATGGAGAGACTGGCCTCCATGGTTTACACCCATCCTTGCGACAGAGGCTACAGAACAGCCAGCAGTATGGCCAGGGCGACCACACCCTCCGGGAATGGATAATGGCTGCCATACGGACAGTCTGGCTGATGCAGGAGACGTGCCGGACACAGTAAGTGGATGGCAGACGTACGCCGAGCTGGTACAGGTCCTTCGGGAATTGGGGATGCGGCAGGCCATGTTTAATGTGAATTCCCGTGGTCCTGATGATGAGCGTTTCACAGCAGGGATGAGAGACTTGGTATTAAAAAATGTCCCCTCATCCTCATTTGGATCCCTCATGGCAGTTGTAGCACCCCATGTGAGTCGTCAGCTACACGACGTCACAACAGTGATAGCCAGCTTGGGCGAAGTTGAGAACTGGCGCTCTCAAACTCAGGAGGGAATATGGGTAGTTGTTGAAAAGTCAAAAGGATGCCAAGGAGGGAAAGGAATCTTCTTGGCACCACAGAACTTATTAAAGTCACCCATAACCAAATGTGGACAGATTTAGTGAGAGCAGGTGTAGATAGCACTAAAATACACGCACAGCCCAATCTATATTTGTTGGAATTATGGCAGCAGCTGCAAGAAGACCAGAGGTTCACGCCCATGAGAAGGACTGCTGCTCAGAGGGAGCCTGGAAGCTCCAGGCCTCAGGCACATGTCCTGCGCCTGGAAGACACTTGCTGCCAACCCCATCCTCGGGTGATGGCCTGATCGCTTTCAAATAGGGTGAGGGCCAAGGAACCCGTCCACAGGGGATGGGCGGGGACCGGAGGCCACATGTGGAGCTCGCCATCCACTGGTCCCCAACTAACATGCAAAGGGTTTTAGCTCTGGCAGACACAGGAGCAGAATGTACTCTGCTCTATGGAAATCCAGAAAGATTTCACAGGTCTACTTGTATTGATGGCTATGGAGGCCAGAATGTCAAGGTGACATCAGTGAGACTATCTCTGGGGATTGGGCCATTACCCCCCAAAAGAGTATAAAGTATATGTATCGCCTGTCCTGGAGTACATCCTGGGGGTGGATGTACTATGTGGCTTATGGCTAGAGACCACAGCCGGAGAGTTTCACCTTAGAGTGCGTGTGGTAAAGGCAGTGGTGAGAGGACACGCTAAGCATCTGCCCACACAACTGCCAGTCCCTAGGCAAGTGACTAATACCAACCAATATCAGTTGCCCGGAGGCTACAAGGAAATTGGGCACAATATCAGAACTGGAGAAAGCGGGCATTGTGCGTACTGCCCACAGCCCCGACAATTCACCGGTGTGGCCAGTGAAGAAGCCGATGGTTCTTGGCGCATGACAGTAGATTATCATGAGTTAAATAAGCTAGTTCCCGCCTTGCATGCTGCAGTGCCTTCGGCAGCAGATTTGGTGGATCATCTGCTGGTGCCAATGAATGTCTTTTGCCACTAGGTTGGTACCTCGCCTGGACTAACTTGTGTTCTGTTGTCTTTTGTTGTTATAGTGTGATGTGTACTATTTACTTTTATGGGCCATGGCTGCGTTGTTTATGTTTGCTAAGAAACAAAATTGTCTATATGTAGATGGTCTGGCAGAAAACCCTGAGGGGGTGGATTGTAGGGTAAGGTAAAAAGTATCAGGCTTTTCTGCTCTCCCGCCATTAGGAGAGATGACGCATCCCTGCGGGCCTGAACGCAGGCCTGATGGCGGCACCTGGAGTAGGGTGGGGGTGCGGTGTCGAGGGTGGAGGAGGACAGTGGAGTGTGTGGAGGAGAGCGGCGACTACAAACAAGGGCGAGGAGCATGTGGCTGCTAGAACCGTTCATAAACCCACCCGGAATGGGTTGGTTGCGTTACAGCGGGGTCCTGGGGTTCACTCTGGGAAAGGTGTCAGTGCTCCCCTGTCAGTGGCACGCGGCGAGTTTCCCAGGCGAGTTTCTCCCCGAGACAGAGACGGTAGTTATATTTAAAAAACAGGTTTATTGGGGAAAGGGAAAGGGGCAGGTTTTGCTGAGAGAGGCCTGCATGGTTGAAGGCGGGCAGCCTTGACAGGTCATAGGCGGGCAGGAAGCTGCTGCCCTGCAGAGGGAGAGAGTTGGTAAGAAGAGGAACCTACACAGTCCCAGGTGGGCAGAGGGAGTGCTGCCCCGAGCCAGTGCAGAGACTTTACAGACACAGTCCTCTTCTGTTTGGGGGGGTCACTCCTTGTGAGCCGTCAGTTGGTTGCTGATTTTGGATAACCACGCAGAATCCAAGAGGGACTGGAGATACCAGGATGGGGAGTGGAGATTCCAGGATGGGCCCAATCTCCAAATCTTTCCCCTCAGGCCTGTGCTCCACTCCCTAGAGCATCTGATCCTGCTTGGGTCTCATGCCTTGTGATAAGGCCCTGGTGCCTAAGGGTCACGACCTCTACAGCTGAGTTAATGGTCATGCTATTTCCCTCTATCCCTACCTCCTTGTGAGTCAGGTTCTGGTGTCAGGGTACCTCCTTTCCAATCTTTCTATTCTGTCTGCTATTAAGGTATTCCTATTTTGTGAGGAGGGGAAGCTGGGTCCCGAATGCTGGGTGAGTATGGAGTAAGTGGCTCCTATAGCAATCAGAGAATTAATATCTTACCTGTGACATCCAGGGTTACTCTAGGCTTAACCACAGAGACCATGTCATTGGGGACCTGGTGACGTCCTTGGGCCCTATCACTTGTCATCCAGGAGGTGTCAGTAGTCAGTCTACTACAGGGCAGGGAGAGGGGCACCCCAGAACCCCCAAAGCTGCTTGCTCTAAATAGTTTCTGCCATCTGCCGCATGGACACAAAACATTTAAGACTTTAATGGAAAGGAACTTTAACACAATTAGTAAACAATACAGAAAAGACAAAGAATCTGTTAGAGGTCAGGGAGAAGGGCAGCCCAGACACCACAAACCTGCCTGCTCTAAATAGGTTCTGCCATCCGCCGCATCAACAGAAAACATATGAGACTTAAATGAAAAGGAACGTTAATACAATTAGTAAACAATGCAGGAAAGGTAAAGAATATAGTTTCTAAAACAAGCATCCAAAGTTACCTGTGCCCTTGTGGGGAAAAGTCCACCCAAACAGGATTGGCCTAGAGCAAGGCCTGAAAGCCTCTCCAAAGTCTAAAGCGCCTTCCAGTGGGGACCCACAGAAAAGGATCAGAAACAACCAGACAAGTGTGGGAGGAAAAGAGCAAAATCAAAATCAAGACAAAAACCACCATTGTCACCTCCCCACCGGTCTCTTGCCCATGCTGTTGTCACCCAGTCCACGACCAAAAGGCAAGTGCAGTTTCTGCACGTGTCTCTCGGCTCCATGTGCCTCCTCCAGGTCTCCTTCTGGCTCCATCCTGCTTCTTTCCTTCTCAGTCTCCACTGCAGCTTCTTCTCTCCCTTCTCAGCTCCCTTCTCTCTCTTCCTTTGGGTTGGGCAGGGAACCTGGAACTTCCCCTTTACCTGGGGACCACCCTATTATCTTGGATATCTCATACAGAAACACATATTTTAACTGTCTTAATTTGTTTAGGTGAGATGTCATTAAATTTTAGTTTTCTTATAATAAGAAGCAAAAAAATAAACCTGCAAGCTCAACAATATTTAGAGAAAGTGATATTGTTTAACATTCTCATTCTTAAACTTAATAAGACCTTAGTTTTATATGAAATTTGGCCACCATTTAAATAATGATAAAAGAAAAAATTTAAGGGAGAGATACCAATTGTAGCTGTTAGTTTTTCTTAGGACAGGAATTTTAAATTAATTTCAGAGTTGCAAATTCTAACATCCCAAAAACCAAATTTCTTTCTTAGGCAAGTACTAGATAGATTGATGAAAACCAAGAAAAATAAGAGAGACTTAATATCATATACATTTCCTACATACCTGTGAGGAACACAGTGTTGCTAAGGAACTTGCCCATGAGGCTAGATTTTGCTAGGACAAGGGGAAAGAAAGAAGTCAATCTGGGATTTTTCTGGAAAAGAATTTTATCAAGAGATTTAGGACTAATCATCAAAATGCAAACTTATCTTTTTTGATGTAGACTAGGTCAATTACTCTTTTTTTTTTTCCTGAATACTGTGTGCTTCCTTTTGAAAATAGAGACATTTCAACATAAAATATTGATACTCAACATGAAAACTGTAAGGCTTGAATGCTACAAATTCAACCATTAAGTTTTGATCTAGTTTTTGATTACCAAAATCTTAAATCCTGATCTCAAAATTGGGAATTTTTTATTAGACTTTATATAGTTGTCATTTATAACTAATACTCCTAAGGCATTAGATAGTGATACAAACAGATTTTTTGATTTTTTTTTTTAAACTTTGGTCATGTGCATTAGTTTTAAAAAGTAGTTATTCATTTTTTTTAATAATAAATTTTATTTTTATATTCCCCAACAATTGCAACCCCCCCCCATTCTGACCCCAATCACTCCCCTCCCGCCACCCACCCCAAAAAAGTGTCACTGGTTCAAAGTTTTTTGTTGATTTTGATTTTTACTTTCGTATAGTTACTCATTTTCCTGGTCCCTTATTTAAGTTTTCTAGATTCCTGCTATGAGTGAGTCCATCCGGTAGTTTTGCTTTTCTTTCTGGCTTATTTCGCTGAGCATGATCCCTTCCAGCGCCATCCATGTTGCTGCAAACTGCATGTGTTTATCTTTTTTGAATGCTGAGTAATATTCCATGGTATATATGTACCACATCTTCTTGATCCAGTCATCTATTTTTGGGCATTTGGGCTGTTTCCAAAGCTTAGCTATTGTAAATAGTGCTGCTATAAACCTAGGGGTGCAGGTGTTCTTTGGAATTGATGTTTCTGTGTCCTTTGGGTAAATACCTAGGAGTGGAATTGCTGGATCATATGGAAGCTCTATGTTTAGTAGGTCCAGAAATCTCCACACAGCTCTCCATAGTGGTTGGACCAGTTTGCACTCCCACCAACAGTGCAGAGAGTTCCTTTTTCTCCACACCCTCGCCAATATTTGTTGTTGCTAGTTTTTTTAATATGTGCCATTCTCACTGGTGTAAGATGGTATCTCATGGTAGTTTTGATTTGCATTTCCCTGATTACAAGTGATGTTGAACATTTTTTCATATGTCTGTTGGCCATTTGCATTTCCTCTTCAGAGAAGTTTCTTTTTAGCTCTTCTGCCCAATTTTTGACTGGATTATTTTCTTTGTTGTTGTTGAGTCTCATCAGCTCTTTGCAGATTTTTGTGATCAGTTCTTTATCATTAGTGTTGTGTAAAAAAATGTTCTCCCAGTTGGTGGGGTTTCTCTTTGTTTTTGTTATTGTCTCTTTTGCTGTGCAGAAGCTCTTTAATTTGATGTAGTCCCAGCTGTTTATCTTTGCCTTCACTATCACTGCTTTGGGTGATGTGTTTGTAAAGATGTCTTTGATGTGCAAATCATGTAGTGTTTCGCCTATATTTCCTTCTATGTATTTTATGGTTTCAGGTCTTATGTCTAGTTCTTTAATCCATTTTGAGTTGATTTTTGTGTATGGTGTGAGGTAGTGGTCAAGCTTCATTCTTTTGCATGTGGCAACCCAGTTTTCCCAGCACCATTTATTGAACAAACTTTCTTTGCTCCAATGCATAGTTTTTGCTCCTTTGTCAAAGATTAGTTGACCATAAATCTGTGGGTTTATTTCTGGATTTTCTATTCGATTCCATTGGTCTGTGTGTCTGTTCTTGTTCCAATACCATGCAGTTTTGATGATTATGGCTTTGTAGTAGAGTTTGAAGTCTGGGAGTGTGATGCCTCCATTCCCTTCTTTTTTTTTTCAGGAGAGCTTGGCTATTCGGAGTTTTTTGTAATTCCATATGAATTTCATCAATAATTGTTCTAGTTCTTTGAAGAATGACATTGAGATTTTGATTGGAATAGCATTGAATCTGTATATTGCTTTTGGTAGGATGGCCATTTAATAATGTTTATTCTACCAATCCATGAGCAGGGGATGTCTTTCCATTTCTTTGTGTCTTCTTCTATTTCTTTTAATAGTGTTTTATAGTTTTCTTTGTATAGGTCCTTTACCTCTTCGGTCTCAGTGTCCAAGGCGACCCCAGGCGCTGAGCACGTGCTGCTGTCGCCCAGAATACAGGGCCCCCAAGGTCTACCTTGGCCAGCAGTACAACGGCCCCAAGGTGGACGTGTGGAGCCTGGGCATCATGCCCTACGAAATGGTGACCGGCACACTGCCCTTCAGGGGGCCCAGCCTCAGGGCAATCAGGGAGTGCGTCCTGGGTGGGAACGTCCACCAGACCACCTACTTCATGGTCCAGGGCGGGGACCTGCTGGCCAAAATGCTGGCACGGGACCCCTGGAAGCGCAGCACCCTGGAGAGCATCCAGCAGCACGCCTGGGTAGCAGAAACGAGCAGGGGACTCCTGCCCTTCAGCGAGCCGTCGCTCTGCCCCCAGGACCTGGCCATAACCAAAGGTATGGAGCGCCTGGGCTACCAGAGGCAGGAAATTCGGGAGGCCATTGACACTAACAAGTACCGCGAGGTCATGGCCACCTACCTGATCCTCTGCTCCAGGAAGCAGGCGGGGGAGGAGGACTATGAGGAGGAGGGCGAGGAGCGGCCCAGGCGCGTTACCTTCCAGGTGCCGAAGCGCGTCACCTTCCAGGATCCCGGTTACCCTGATTACAAGGACTCCCCACCCACCCCCACCCCGCCGGCACCTGAGGTTTGGGGAATACACCAAGGCCGGGTATCCTGGGAAAGCACCCAGTGCAGAAGATTGGAAAGGATACCCACCCCACTCCCTCAGCCTGAGGTTTTGGGGAATGCCCCAAGGCCAGGAATCCTGCGAAAGCAGGAAATCCAAAAGAGGGGAAAGTATGCCACCCCGGACAACAGGGTCATCTCCACCAGGTCCCTGAGCTGGAGGATGCGCAGCAGCACACCACTGCTGCAGGTCCAAGCCCCCTGCTAGAGGACACCCCAAAGGGCAGTCCCTCTGCGCTAGGCCCAGAGCTGGAGGATGCCTGGGGGACACCAGCACCTCTGTGGCTAGACCCCAGCAGGAGGACCCTGGGGAGCACAGGAGCACCGCGGTGTCAGTCCTCCAGCTGGAGAACACTGGGGAGCACGGCAGCACCACTGAGACAGGCCCCCAGCTGGAGAGGGGCCAGGAAAGCAGGGCCAACACGATCAGTCCAGCTCCCCAGCCCTCCAGCACCACCCTAAGACGTCCCCCAATATGTGACTGGCCTTCCAGTGCAGTGGCCCCTTCAGCAATCATCAGGGCCAGAGATAGAGTATTAGAAATTATCCTAGAATTTTGTTGCTGCTGTGCAGCATTGGAACTGGAGAGCAACAAAGATTAAAAATAGTGCCATACCCGGCAGAAGACCCCCCACCCCCAAAGAACAAGCACTCAGTGGCCATGGTGAACAGGAGTACACCAGGGAAGGTTGAGGCTCTGGAGAGGCTCCGGGGCTGGGCCCAGTCAGAGGGGCCAGGAGCAGCATGAGACTCACAGGACTGCAGCACAGAAGTCTGGGCAGCACTGATGTCCCTGGAGCAGAGCAGGTGAAGGACCAGACAGGCAACGAAACTGGTGAAGCATCTGGAGAGGAGCAGAGCGGGTGAGGGTTGGCGTGTGGAGGGGTTGGGGAGAGTTGAGCAGGTACAGGACCAGGAGAGGGGTGTGGGGCTGTGTGGGCAGAGCCTCCAGAGGTCCCAGGGCCACAGGCGAAGAACCCTAGGCCTCTCTCCCCCATCTTAGGTACTGCCCCCTTGGTGGGAGAAACCTGCTGCTCACCCCTGGGCACACAGATGGTGCAGAGGATGCAGGAGCTCTTGCAAAGGCTTGGGCCTGGGTGGTAAATCGTGCAGATTGCAAGGAGCACATAGATAGGCTCTCTAGCTCCCCTTAAGAAAGACTCTGGGACCAGTATATTAGAATCCAAACGGGACTCTCCAAGGTGGGCAGAGGTTATTCACAGAGCAGCCCTAATCCACCATGACCTGCTCAGCTGGAAAATCCGCACATCTTCCTGCTCCACGAAGCCTAGGCTATGATCAGTCTCAGTCCCGCAGTGAGCACACCTAGGTGTCCAGTGTCCCCTGGGCCGAAGCTGCAGCTCGTCATGGAGTACGTGCAGGAGGGATTTTGCAACTTGGGATTCTTACACAGTGTCAGTCCAGCTGGAATTTCTCCTTTTAAAAATCCTCTCCAGACGGCTACCCACCCTTCCTCCTCCCTGGATTCAAACCCTGCAGGGTGACCTTAGCCAAATTGGAAACATTAATATCGCCCAACAGATGCAGGCTTTGGACACCAGTCTCTGCCAATTAAATCACTGGGTACAGGAACGAAAAACTACAGGGGCTGTCTACCTTAAATTTGTGTTTTTTCATCATTGTTTAGATGGTGTTCAATTCCCTTCTAAAACTAAGGTTTTGCTAAGTTTGGTAAATGCAAGTAAGGTGAGGTATGAGTGTTTGAAAAAAGAAATGTATGGAAGAGGGATATTCTGAAGGGCCTTAAGATAATGTAAAGCCGGATGGGTAAAATGAAATGGCATTAGAATGAAAGCAAGCAAAAGAAAGTGTTGAAGGTCTGAGAGGGAGGTTTTGGTGAGAAATCGTGTGTACTCAGGTGTCTCCCCCTCCTCCAACACATTCATGGGCTTGCTCATCTGACCAGCAAAGCCCCCTCTGACTGAACTTTTGTCAGCTGAAGCTGGGGCCAGGACATCCAAACTTGGACCAACTCTCCCTTACTGCCATGGATCCTTCCCATAGTAGGCCTGGTGATCATGATCATGCTTTTATTTGTTTCTACACCCCATTTTCTCTGCTTTATCCAGGAAAAGCTCTCTGAGATGAGCCTTCGCACTCCCAGACCCGGGAAAGCCATTCCTGTTATTGACAGATGAGCAACAGGGCGTTGCTCTAGGGGTTCTGGGCCAACCTACGCCAGTCCAGCGAGCAGTTGCTTATTTCTCTAAACAAATGGATCCCACTGTAAGAGGATGGCAGCCCTGCCTGCGTGCACTTGCGGCAGCTTCTCGTCTCGCTAGACCTAAGGCCTTAAAACCCACACTGGGCCAACCTGTAAATGTTAGTTCTCCACATCGGCTCCAGGACCTGCTCACTCATCAGGCTCTCTCCCCTCCATCACCCTCTTGTCTGTTAGATTTCTACTCTCTTTGTCAAAGACCCTCTCATCTCCCTCTCCCAATCCTCCACTCTCCATCCTGCCAGGCTTCACGGGTGTTCCACTCCCTAACGCAGGTAACACCCTCTTCTTACTACGGTGGACACCATCACCATTCGGACAGTGGACCTGCCTTTATCTCAAAGATTACTCCACAGGTCTCCTCCCTGGGCATCACCTGGGAACTACACATTCCCTCCCGACTGCAATCCTCTGGTAAGGTAGAACGGGTAAATGGTCTGACCAGAGACCACCTAGCCAAACTCTCCACAGAGCCCACAAATCCTGGGTGGAGCTGCTCCCACTGGCTTTAGTGCACCTCCGAACCACTCCCCATGGCCCCTTGTTCCTGAGCCCCCTTGAACGGATGTATGGCAGACCTCTTCTTACTAACCATGAGCTCCGCGTCCAACCTACACTGTTGGCTGGATATTTTCCATACTTCTCTTTGCTCAGACAGCTGCTCCAAGAACACGCAGACCTTTGTCTGCCACAACCTGTGCCTCCGTCCCCTGATGCACCTGTCAACCTGCTGTGCCCTGGAGACCAGGTTCTTCTGAAAGCCATCTCTCCAAAAGCACTTCCGCCAAAGTGGATGGGTCCACACACGATCATCCTGACTACACCAACGGCTGTCAAGGCATCAGCTGTCCAGGGTCAAAGTGGTCCCTGTGGACAAGCAGTATGTATACAAGCACATGGGCCCAACTCGGGTTTGCATCAATGCATCCCTGGTCCACATCCCACTCAGCCTATAGAGTAGAGGCCCTCTGATTCTCCTTCCTCTGTTTCTTTTTTTTTTTTTCTTTAAAGATTTATTTATGCAAGCACTGGGTACAGTCAGAAACACAAGAGGGTGAGAGAACTCACCAGAGACAAAGCGAAGAGCAGAACAGGCAGACTTGACGAAGCACACTGCTGAGGGGAGCAGTGGGCGGCAGGAGAGGTCTGCCCGCCATGTGGGACCCTCGCCTTGAGGCCAGGGATTGAACCAGTGCTGTAGAGGCTGTGGGCAGCTTCACAACCCAGCGCTCAACCGTAAACCGCTGCGCCACCGGGGAGGCCCCTCTCCTTCCTCTGATTCTAATCCCATCTCTTCAAGCCACTTCCAGTTCTTCTGTCTATGCCCAGCAATTCCAGATCAGCACAGCCTCGGACCAGGTATTACCACTCACAGGGCTTCTTATCCTAATCTCCTCATTTTTTCTTTTTGCCCCATGCTTAGTCCATTTCATCCAACACCGGATCCAAGAATTGTCCCATACCACCTTTAACCAACTCCTTCTCCACCCATATCCTCGCGCTGCAAAGACTGTCTCATAACCAGGCCTGAGCGCCCACCCTGGTCTTCGCCCCTGTCCAGCAGGAAGTAGCCAAAGAGAGAACCATTGCCCCTTTTCAACAAAAGGCTGGTATGAAAGGTCGATGCAGGGGCCAGGAATGGGGAAGCCCACATACAAACAACAAGATGGCCCTGACACCAGTACCCCTGATTCCATCAAACCAAAACTGAAGCCATAAGCAGGAGAAAACAACTCGGCTCCACAAAAAAACAACTTAGTTCCCCCTAAGCCTGTTTCCCCCCGCTACCAACCCAGTTTTCCTGCCTAACCTCTCCTCACCCTATGAAATGACATCTCCCCCCACAACGTGCACGATTTCAGGGACACCCATCTTGGGTATGACGCTTGCCTGGGGGCGCAATGAATTGTCCCTTCCTTTGAGGAAGTTTAGCTTGGCTCCCCTTTTCTTTACTGCGCCAAACTGTTACAGGGCAGCCCCGGTATAAAAAGGGTTGTTTGACTGTTTCCCGATTCTGGTGGAGTGTTTCGGATTCTGGTGGAGCTGCCCGGACAGGGCCGGTTCTGAGATGGGCAGAGTTGGGGGTCCTGGAGGGCGGCGTCCTGGTGGTGAGATGCTCTGTGAGGAGTCAGAGAAGCAGGGCTCAGAGGAGAGGAGACTCGGGGGAATGCCCTGGGTGTGAGGTTTCCAGCTTTTCTCCCCAGGACCCCTCTCTCCAGCCTCTGGATAACAAAACCTTGGGAAACAGGAAAGTAGATCATTTTTTCCTTTTACAACCTATTTAGTATTGAGGACTTAAAAAAAAAACATAACATTTAATGAATACTGTTAAATTTACAGAAAAGTTGCAAAGATAGTACAGTTCTTATTCATCCCACACCATTTCCACTTTGTTAACATCTTACATGAATACAGTTGTCTTTTTTTTTCACAGCTAATGAAGCAATGTTGACACAGTGACCAAACTCCGTGCTTAATTTCATCAGTTTTTCCTAATGTACATTTTATGTTCCATAATCCAAATTGCCTCACTCAGTTACAGCCAGTTCTCCTCGATGTGCCTCTTGCTGACTGTTTCTCTGACTTTGCTTGTTTTTATAACGTTGACATTGGTGAGGAGTGATATTTTGGAGAGGTGTTGGGTTCACAGTTGGGGTTCTTGGGTCACGTGGGTTCACAGTTGGGGTTCTTGGGTCACGTCTGAGAAAAGTTTCACCACCCTCCCCCACCCACTGAGTAGGCTCTCTCCGACCAACGGAAAGGAGGGAAAAAAAAAACTGCAAGAACGAACTACAGATCAAGTGGGACACTGAGTAGAGAGGAACTATTTCAGGCACCGCACCCCACAAATGGGAACTGTGGAGAACGGTGAAGAAATCACCACAGAGGTGATCGAGCGGCTCCGGGCGCCATCAGAGGAAGACAAGGATTCCACGGAGACCTACAAATAGTCTAAGGCCAGCTGAGAACCACTGGGAAAAAGCAAAGGTCAGCAAGGACAGGTCTCTGGTGCCACCTCATGACCAGAACAAAATCACCAACTAACTGATTCCCTGTTGGAACTAAGTAAATACAGAGGGAGGGAACTGTAAGGGACAGTGCCCAGCAACACAGCATCAACACTCTGGTGGAGTGTTGTCTCCAGTGCCAGTCTCAGTCTGGTGAACAGTTTCCGACACCCCTAAAGGAGCACTCCAAAGAGATGGAAGCCACCCTTAGGACAACTTGGATCCTTCTCCTTTGGGGACTTGCTGGCGCGGGGTTGCACAGAGAGGAGGGGGCAGAGCTTGCTGGCTTTCAGGGCTGCTTCAGAACCCAGGGGTTCTCTGAGCCCCTCTGGCTGCCCCCCCCAACAGTAAATGGACTGAACAGTGAAGAGGAGGAGGAAGAGGAGGACAAGGGTCCCCTGACAAAACTAAGCATCCCGGACGATCTAGACAGCTGCGAGGCCATGGTGAGCTTGGCCCTGGAGCCCCTTCCCTGCCCCACCTTCCCCCTCCCACCAGCACACCCTTCTTCTTGGTTCCCACCTCTGCTGGGAGCCAGTGGGTAGACACCAACACCATCCTCGAATCTCAGGTGTGCCCACGGAGGCCCTGAGAGGTGTGCCTCCCAACCTCCTGCCGGGCCCACAGGGGCACCCTGCACCTCTGGCCCACAGGTGGCATTTTGTAACTCGGCCTTGGCCAGTGCTGAGGAAGAACAGGCGCGGCTGCACAGGCAGCTAAAGGAGCAAAAGCTGCTCTGCTGGCTCCTGGCTCAGCAGGTAGCCCCATGGGACCAGGAGCCTGAGAAGATGGAGGCCCCAGCCCCCGGGGGGAAAGTGTGCCTGGGGAGACCCACCAGGCCCTTCAGGGAGCCTGGTGAGAAGAAGAAACTGCAGGTGAGTGTGTGTAAGGCAGGAAGGAATGGCCACAGGGCAGGTTTTCTGATCCAGCAGACCGGGTAAAGGAGAAGTGAGTCCTGGAAGCCTCAGTGAATTTTGCAGACTTTATTGGGATTTACCAGATACATGGCAGGTAGGGGTGCTAGGGGGCCAGGAGGCTGACAGGCCTCCCAGCCCGCAGCAAGTCTTCACTCTTTCTGGGCTCTCTGGCGTTCTCTGGTGGTCTCTGCTGCTCTGCTCTCTCGGTTCTGCTTCTGCTTCTCTGCTGCTGCTGGCGTCCCCATGACGCCACCCTTAAAAGCCCATCTTAGCCCAGGGGAATCCCATCTACCTATGCCCACACCCTACTCCAGGTGCCCGCATCAGGCATGCATTCGGGACCGCAGGGTTCCATCATCCATCCTATGGGCGGGAGAGCAGAAAAGCCTGATACTTTTACCTTACCCTACAATCCACCCCCTCAGGGTTTTCTGACAGACAGTCTATACAAGTGATACACACGTTTCTCTTGACGAATAGGAACACTGCAGCCATGGCCCACAAAAGCAAATGAAATATATCACAATGAAATATAACAGAACACAAATAAGTCCAGGCAGGGCATCAACCTAGTGGCAAAAGACAATTATTGGCACCAGTAGATGATCCACCACTTCCGCTGCCGAAGGCACTGCTCATGCGAGGGAGGGAACCACTCAGGCATCAGCTGTCACACGCCAGGAGCCATCAGGCCTCCCGGCCCCCTCCGGCTGCAGTCTCGGCCACAAGCCACACACCACATCCACCCCCAGGATGCACTCACTCTTGGGTTGGCGATTCTGTACTCTTTGGGTGTAATCGCCCATCCCTCAGGGTTTTCTATCTGTGGTCGCTCCAACGCTCCAGCATGCAGGCCCCTGCACTCAGGCCAACCCACTGCACAAGCACATGGGTCGGGGATCCGTGGATACAAGTCCACATGCAGCCTCTCTTGGGTCCCCTCTTTGGCTGTGGGCTCCACCACAAGCCACGTTCCCTACCCACCCCCAAAGATGGGCTCCTCAGCTCCTCACCCTCAACTATGAGCAGGGCATCACCCACAGGTGATTTTAAAAGACTCACTGGCCTTTAGCTTACGTAGTGCGTAACAGCCGCTCAGGGCTTCCCGAACTTAGCACCAGCTTTTGCCTTCTCAGTTGGCTTTTCTCCTCTGCTTAGCTGCTGGGCAGTACACCGGCTGCCTTTGGCCACCAAGGCCCACTGACACCCCCAGACTCCCATCTCTGGGGGTGGACAATCCCATCCTTCCTCAGGGTCCCCAAAACATATCAAACTTGCCAAGGTCCTCCCCCTTCTGGCGGGATTGTTAGTCCATTAGTCCAAGTTCATCGGCTTTTCCCTTTGTCCACACTGGGGAGCTCTGAGTCGTGGTCCTTTCTCCCCCGATGATTCTTGCTGCCTAGTCGGGGATTGTTGGCTGGTCCTCTCGGGCATCTCCTCCTCCAGGCGAGGTCTCATCCCGCAGCTCCCGGACTTTGCCCTTCCCCTGTCCCGCCATGACACGTCCAGCGCTGTCACAGGCAAACACTGCTGCTCCTCAGTCCCTCCCGGTCTTCGGAGGGCTCCATACCGGTCTGCATGGATCATCGTGCTGACTTACACCAATTGTAAGAGAGGAGGGAATGGACACGGGGCAAGTTTTCTGATCCAGCAGACTGGGTCCAGGAGAAGAGAGTCCTGGAAGCCTCAGTGGCTTTTGTAGGCTTTTATTGGGATTTACTGGATACATGGCAGGTAGGGGTGCTAGGGGGTCAGGAGGCTGGCAGGCCTCCCAGCCCCCAGCAAGTCTTCACTCTTTCTGGGCTCTCTGGCGTTCTCTGGTGGTCTCTGCTGCTCTGCTCTCTCGGTTCTGCTTACGTTTCTCTGCTTTTGCTGTGAATGCCACCCTTAAAAGCCCAGTCTTAGCCCAGGTGAATCCCATCTACATATGCCCACACCCTACTCCAGGTGCCTGCATCAGGCTTGCATTCAGACCACAGGGTTCCCTCATCTATCCTAAAGGCGGGAGGGCAGAAAAGCCTGATAGTTTTATCTTACCCTACAGTGTGGTTTTCCGGAGGGCTGGGCGGGCTGGGTGCTGGGCAGGCCGGCACTGCTGAGCCCCTGAGCCCGCTGTCTGGCCGAGGGCCGCTTTACTGAGCTCATGCAGGAGAAAGTGGGCTTACAGGACTGGATGGAGGAGCTGGAGCATCGATGTATCCAGATGTCTGGAGAGACTGTCACCATCGGTGAGCGGGGAGGCTTGTGCCCTGCAGCTGGGGTGCTATGCAGAGGCTGGGGAGACCCCAGCAGCTAAGCTGTCTGCGCGCCCTCCCCCTAGGAGAATACATCGCTCTCTACCAGTACCAGAGAGCAGTGATGAGGGAGGAGCACCAAGAGAAGGAGGAGTCCATAAGGCAGCTGGCCCAGGACAAAGAGGAGATGAAGGTAGTCAGAGCTCTGGCTCCATGGTGGTGCGGCTGGGGGCGGGGCGGGCTTCTGAGCATCTCTGCTTCCAGGTGAAGCTGTTAGAGCTGCAAGAGCTGGTTTTGCGGCTGGTGGAGGCACGCAACGAATGGCGGGCGAAGCCCTGAGCACCTGCCCAGAACCCTGCTGCTGAGCCCACTAGCGCATGCCTAGTCCCCAAGAAGCTTGGCACCGCCAACGTCCAAGGTGAGGAAAGCCCCTAACGGGGGCTGGTCAGGAAGAGCACACTCCGCCAGGCACACAGCATCCTGTCTCTGTCTCTCTGTAGGGTAAAGAAAATATCAGGCTTTTCTGCTCTTCCGCCATCAGGATAGATGATGGATCCTTGTCCTGAATGCATGCCTGATGGCGGGCACCTGGAGTAGGGTGTGGGCATAGGTAGATGGGATTCAGCTGAGCTAAGACTGTGCTTTTTAAGGGCGGCGTCACGGGGACGCCAGCAGCAGCAGTAGAAGCCGAAGCTGAAGCCGGAAGAGAAGCCGAGATCACCAGAGAGCCCAGATAAAGTGAAGATTTGCTTCACCCCTGCCTGCCATATGCCTGGTGAACCCCAATAAAAAAACTGCAAAACCACTGAGGACTCTGACTCCTCCTTTACCCGGTCTGCATGGGATCAGAAAACCTGCGCTGTGCCCTGCTCCAGCCCTTACACTCTCTAAAGAACCAAGTAAGGTGAGCCTTGTCCACGATGTGCAGCCGACCCAGGGCGAGGCCCAGCTGGGCCTGACTCCCCTCGAGAACGCCTCTGCGCAGCAGGTCGTTCAGCTGCTTCAAGAAATGCAGAACTCCCAGGAAGGCGTCACCATTGGAAACAGCCCATGCCTTCCCTTCTTCTACCAGGCTGACGAGAAGGAGGTGAAGATAATGGTGGTCTAGGCCACCGGCATGGGGCCGGAGGCTCTGCCCCCACCTGGCCCTCACCAACCCATCCCTGTTCCCCAGGCTTTCCCCCCCATCCTTTGGCTCTCCTTCCCAGTCGTCCTTTCATCCCTCGGCTTAAAAAAGGGGTCCAACAACTCCCCTATCTAATAGGGTGAAATAGGTGCAGACCCTAGCCTCTGAGGTTAGGGCTGTGTCTTCATTTAACTCTGGACTAATCATACTTCCAGAGGCAAGGAGCTAGAAATATCCAGCTAGTTATTTAGGGGGCTCCGTTCTACAATATAGGGGCTCCTTGAATGACCAATTGAATCCTTACCAGGCCTTCTTGCAGAGGGCCTAGGTTATATTAGGCAATTTTGGGCCACGTGCCCCCCACCTCACCCCAACCATGTCGAGCGGGGCAGCACTTTGAAAGCCCAGCACGGGGGCTAAGTCCAGACAGAGATACCAGCTGAGGCAGGTGGGCACCAACACCTGTCTAGAGTGTAGCCACAGAGATAGCAGTGGTTTATTTGAGACCACCCAGATCCACAAAGGGGTGGCCTCCCCTGCTCCCTTTTGAAATTTCCCCATGGGCCTTTGCACCCAATTTTGTTTTTGTTTTTCTTTGTTTTGTTTTGTTTTTAATTTTTTGTTGGACCCAATAATTGTTTTGATTTTTCTTTATTTTTTTTTTTATTTTTACCTTTATCACAGCGGAGGCTGTGGTGGCCCCTGGGAGAGGAGGTTTCTATGAATCAGTTGACATGGAGGAAACTTATTTATAGATCGCCCAGGACAGAGGAAGGAGGCAAGGCCAGGGAGTGGTTCCTGGTGTTTCACTTTTGTTTCTGAATAAACCGAACTCACCACGTGGTTGGGCCCTGGGATCTGGGCTCAGGCGCTGCGCTGGGTGTGGGTCCTGCCAGCAGAGGGCAGGCTTCGGGGTGCGAGGTGCGCATTGGCGCCTGTGGGCTGCGTGCCGCCCCGGGAGGGCCAGAGTACTGGCTTCCAGCCTAGGCATTTCTCCTCTCACCCTGTTCTTCTGGGGCCCCCACCCAGGCCACAGCAGGGTTCAGATGAAGACCAGCTAAGTCCAGGTGCTTTCCCGAGCAGCCTGGGAAAAACTGGGGCCTCCCAGGCACCCCTGCGCCCTCATGCTTAAACCTTCCCTTCCCCCTGAACTCCACAGAACACAGCCAGCACACAACACATTGCTCCCCATTGTTCAGAAATGGGTTTCATTCTCAGCCAAGAGACAGCAGGACTGGTCGCGGCCAGAAGCACACAGCTGCCGGGACAGCACCCCCATGCTCGGGGAAGGGGCAGGAAGGTGGCTGGGGGGGCTGACTGTGCACAGGCTGGGAATGGCAGGGAGGCTCGTCGGAGGTGGCACGTGTTGGCGGGGGTGGCTGGGGTGACAGTGTTTGCTTGTAGTTGGGCCACAAGACTCAGAAGGACAGCACAGCCGGCGGTTCCCAGCACCAGAGATGCGTGTGTGCACGTGTGTGTGTGCCCGTGTATTTATAGACATGTATAGAGCAGGGCAGGAGCAATACCACCGAGGGGGCACAAGAGTCACCGAGGTCACGCCTGGGGTGTCAGCTCACCACCACTACAGACTAAAGTCACAGATGAAGGGGGAGGCATGGGGGCCGGGGGCCAAGTCACAGAACAGTCACCCAGGCAGGCCCGGGAAGAGAGGTGTCCCAGGAAGAGGAGGGGTCTGGTTAGAGGTCGAAGGGGGCCCTGGGGCTCTCAGGATGGGATGGACTTGCCTGACCCGATCAGCTGGCAGCTGGAGAGAAGCAGAGAGAAATCGGGGGAGGGCAGAGAAGGGGGAGAGCTGGGAAGGCAGGTGCAGCCTGGGCTGCAGCGCTGGGGGGAGGTGGGGAGGGAAGACGAAGCAGGGGAGGGTGTGGGCAGGGGTTCTGGATGAGAGGAGAGGGGGGACAGGGAGGGGGGATGCAGGAGCAGGAGCTGGAGCCTCTCCCTGCTCACTCGCCGGCCTCTCACACACACGAGACAGTGCACCCGTGTGCCAGACATGTGATCGGCCCCCTCCGGCTCCCTCCTCTCTGCTCCCCTGTCTTTCAACCCACCAGCCCAGGGTCACCCTTAGTGTCAGGAGTAGGCGGCCTCGGGCCCCACGTGACTCCACCATTTCTGATGGAGAAAGACAGGGGAATACCACTGTTTGCCCCGGGAGGGCAGAGCTGAGAGGATGGCTGGAGGGAGCACCGGGGGCCCCCTGGGGTAGGCAGAAAGCACAGTAGTTCCCCATATGGACCCTGGGGAGGCAGGGAGGACAGGAGGCCAGATGCTAGTGGCCACAGGCTTATAAGTCTAAGGGGAGCCTCAGCAGGCTGGGGGACCACAGGTCGTGTAGGTGAGGCTGGGCCCTTCCTGGTGTGGAAAAGCAGAAGAGCAAGCATCAGTGTAGGGGTGCGGGGGCAGGCAGGTCTGTGGGGCAAGTTTTACTGACCAGCTTGGGTAGAACTCAGAGAAGCCGACTTGCCCAGGTCAGCTGACACTGAGGTCCCCTGGCTGAAAAAGGAGAAGTGACACTATGGAACAGCAGGCCCAGGTCCATGGGCCTGCAGGCAGGCTTCGGTGCTTCACCTGGGGCACAGGGACTGCCTTGGCCCTGTGCTGGTGGGAACAGCAACAGCAGGCACGGAGGGCAAGGTGCTCTGTGGCCTGCCTGGTTGCAAGGTGGCTGCGGGCCGAGGGTGTGGCTTGGACCCTCAGGCTTTCCAAAAGCCATCAGACAACCTGAGCCTTCCTGAAGGCGACTCAGTTGCCACAATAAGGAGGGGTCAGACCTCCTCTGCCCTGTGGTGGATCCAGTTCCAAAGCTCCCAAGGCGGCTGCCCTGCCCCAGCAGCACACTCACATAGGGGGATGGGGGCTGCACCCCCAGCATGAATTTCGAAGGCTCCCTGACGGCCTGCTCCCTGACAGCGGCACAAGCGGCCTATCAGCTCAACACCCTGCGTGACCATCTGCACTGCGGGTCCTCGAG
The DNA here is from genome assembly GCF_014898055.3 of Talpa occidentalis. Taxonomy (NCBI): domain Eukaryota; kingdom Metazoa; phylum Chordata; class Mammalia; order Eulipotyphla; family Talpidae; genus Talpa; species Talpa occidentalis. The sequence continues at coordinate 37,466,429 of NW_023602073.1, forward strand.
CCTAGAGACTTCCACAGCCAGAGAACATCCACCTAGGTGGAAGGCCCGGGTAAGACAAGTCTCAGTGGCTGTCTTCAGTCGGAGGTACTTTGGGAACCTGGGGTTGGCTTGCCTGCATGAACTTAAGTGTGTGTGTGACCAATATAGGAATCAAATTCTCTCTGAGAGCCAACTTCTGACTGAAGCTTATCTATCACCCTCGCGGCAGATGCCTTCTCTCAAACCTCGGTCCCTTGGAGCTTAGGCCAGATATGTGCCCTAAGCGTCTCATCTTTTACTGCAGCGCTGCGTGGCCTCAATACCAATTGGACAATGGCTCCCACGGGCCGAGCATGGCGCTTTTGACTTCTCGATCCTTACAGACCTAAAGAGTTCTGTCACCGCAATGGAAAATGGTCAGAGATCCCTTCGGGCCAGGCTGGCTTTCTCTTGTGCTCCCGTGGCCCCCTCCAGCCCCTCCCTCCTGAAAACCTGCCACACTCTCCAAGTCTTGAGACTCCTCTCACTCTCCCCTCTCTGGACCCTCTTCAACGTTTTCTGATCCTCTAGATTCTCAGTATTCACCTCCTCCAGCTCCCCAATCCGGCCTCCCCTCTTTTTTTCACCTCCTAGCCACCACACCCGTTCTGGGTGGTCCTCTTCTGGGTCCCCTCAGGGAAGTGGCGGGGACTGAAGGAGGAGTTAGGGTCCATGGTCCTTCCTCTCTGTCTGGTCTCTCCCAGACTGAAAAGCTTCTTGGCTCTTTCACTAACAATCCCACCACCTACACCAAAGAGTTTCCTTGTCTTACCCAAGCCTGTGACCTTACTTGTCATGATTACATGTGATCCTCTCTTCCACCCTGACCTCTGACAAAAGGGAGCAGGTTTTTAGGTCTGCCCAAGACCATGCAGATCAGGTCCCTGTGACTGACACAACCATGGCCCCAGGCTCTGCAGCAGTTCCCAGCCCAGAGCTGGGGTGGGGCTACCAGACTGACACAGGCAGGGCCCCCGGGGCAGGACTCACCAAGACCATTTTATTACCTGTCTCCTAGCTGGTCTCCAAGCGGCTGCGCACAAAAGTGTAAATTTTGCTAAGCTCAGGGAGATCACCCAGTCTGCCTCAGAAAACCCTGCTGCCTTCCTTAGTCGCCTGACGGAGGCGTTCCAGCACCATACCAGGCTTGACCCTGACTCAAATGGAGGCTCAACAGTTCTGGCTACCCATTTTATATCTCAGTCAGCTCCTGACATTAATAGAAGCTTAAGAAGTTTGAGAGGACTCCCCTGATGGCGCAGATGGCAAAGTGCCGCGCTGTGAGTCTCTCCGAGGCCTCTGCAGTGCCGGTTCCATGCCGGCCGGCCAGCTAGGGTCCCACATGGCACAGCAGACCTCTCCTGCCTCGCCCGCTACTCCCTTCAGCAGTGTATTTCGTCAGTCTGCCTGTTCTGTTCCCCACTCTGTCTCTAGTGAATCCTCTCACCCTCCCACGTATCTGGCCTGACCCCGGTTCTAGTGTAAATGAATAAATAAAGCTTTTTTTTTTTTTTTTAAAGAAGGCTGAGGACTGTCCTCAAACCCCTATCCAGGATCTGCTGAATATGGCCTTGACAGTTTTTAAAAACCGGAAGGAACAGGACAGGGCAGAGAGGGAACTCCGTAGTCTTCAGAAGGCTGGGTTTCAAGCTCAGGCCCTGGTAGGGTCTTGAGACCGCCAGGCCATGTTCCTCCAACCACCGCAGTGCCTGCCGCCCGACAGAGGACGACAACGGGCCCCATGGCCCCCAACCGACCACCGCTGGGAGCCTGCTTCAAATGTGGTCGAGAAGGCCACTGGTCCAGACAATGCCCCAACCCCTGCCAGCACCATGCCCCACCTGCAACGTCCAGGGTCACTGGAAAAGTGACTGTCCCTCCATGCCTGGCTGCGGTGGACCAGTCCTTCCAGCCCATGCAACTCTTGCCACCGGCGGTCTTCGGTTTGGCAGCTGAGGACTAAGAGGCCCGGACTCATCGACCCCGATAAACTTCAAGGAGCCCAGGGTAACAGTCAAGGTAGCAGGTAAGTCCAACTCCTTTCTGGGCTCTCCTTTAATATGTTGCTGGCCTCCTCCTCTGCAGACCTTCTCTGCCACAATCTCAGCAACACACTGCACAACTCCTCACCTTCCTGGGCTCAAAAGGATACCGTGTCTCCCCGTCCAAAGCCCAACTTTCAGTTCCCACAGCCGTCTATCTGGGTCTTCCACTAACTCCTTCCTCCAAACAGCTGACGGTGGACCACAAACAGGCCATCCGGGACCTTCCCTCCCCTGAATCGGCAGAACAAATCCTTTCCTTCCTAGGTTTGGTCAGATTCTTCCGTCACTGGATCCCTAATTTTGCTTTCCTAGCCAAGCCACTGTACGACACAGCAAAAGCCTCCCTCGAAGGACTTCTCCAATCTCCCGGGAGGTCTGCAGGGCCTTCCTTTTACTCACACATATCCTCCTTAGGGCACCTGTCCTTGGCCTTCCTGACCCAGAAAAGCCTTTCCTCCTGTGCACAGACGCACGTCGGGGTATGGCGGCAGGCGGCCTTTCCCAGCCTCTGGGCCCAGCCCTGTGTCCTGTCGCTTATCTCTCCAAGCAGATGGATCCCACCGTCAGGGGCTGGCAACCTTGCCTTAGAGCCCTGGCGGCGGCAGCTCTACTCACCCGGGAACCCCTCAAACTTACTCTGGGAAGACCTGTCCAAGCACATTCCTCGCACCGCCTTCAGGCCCTCCTGTCTCCCCGCCCGCTCTCCACTCTCACTCCTGCCCGCTCACAGGACTTCCACGTGCTCTTTATCGAAAACCCTCTGGCGAGTCTCACTCTGTCAACTTCTCTCAACCCAGCCCCTCTTCTGTCTCTGGCCCCCCTTCTGCCGCTCATTCATGCCCTGAAATCCTGGGCGAAATGCAAACCTCCAGACTGGGTTTGGCCGACTCCCCTTGTCAGATGCCCACTGGACTCTGTCTGTAGACGGCAGCTCTTGCGAAGGTGCGCGAGGTCAGCGGAGGGCTGCCTAGGCCATGGTTACCCTCGATCAGGTCATCGAGGCAGGAAAGCCGCCCGGAGGAACCACCTCCCGAAAAGCAGAACTCAGAGCACTTACTGGGGCCCTCACCCTCAGCAACCATAAGAAAGTCACCATCTATACGGATTCAACATATGCCTTCCTTATGGCTCACAGTCCTGCTGCGATTTGGCAGGAAAGGGGGTTCCTCTCCACCCAGGGGTCCCCCATCATGAATGTTAAACTTGCCCTTAAGCTTCTAGCGGCCTTGCAGCTTCCAACTGAAGTCGCCATGATCCACTGTGAAGGACACCACACGGACAATTCTTACGTGATCACAGGGAATAACAAGGCTGATGCAGCAACAAGGGCTCCCACAACTCACTCTGCTGCAGATCCTGGTCCTATTCTCTCTCTATCTGTCCCCTCCATCACTCCGACTTAGGAGCCTAATGAACGCCAAATCCTGAGTCCGCTCTTCCACCCCTCCTTGAATGCAAAAGTCTGGCAGCTGTGTTCCCATCGTCAAACCGGTGCTCGTGGATCACCTCAAGGGGGAATTCGCCAACCTCCTTCTTCTGCAGCTCACCAGCTGCGTGGACACTTACCCGGACAGGATTGGCAGGTTGATTTTACTCACCTCCCTATTCACAAAAAAGTTAAATATCTGCTCACAACGGTTGATACAATAACAGGTTGGGTCAAGCCCTTCCCCGCAGCTAGAGAAACGGCTCAGGTGGTAACCGAGGCCCTTCTTAACCACATTATCCCATGCGTTGGCCTCCCCACATCTGTCCTATCTGACAATGCTCCAGCTTTTATCTCAAAGATGACTCAGCAGGTCTCCGCAGCTCTGGGTATCACCTGGAAGCTTCACATTCCCCACCACCCACAATTCTCAGGGAAAGTGGAGCGCGCCAATGGGCTAATCAAGGGTCACCTGACTAAACTCTCCTGAGAGCTCTGCGACTGCTCTGGGAACATGCAGACCAGTACTTACCCAGTCCTGCCCGAATCTCGACCTCCTCAACTGACCTTCCCCACCACTGCATCCGGGAGACCAAGTTCTGCTCAAATCGCTTCAGCCAAAGCCACTGCAGCCTCCATGGACTGGTCCGCACACAGTCATTCTCACCACGCCTATAGTGGTAACACCTCTGGGAGACCCCTCCTGGTACCATCTCTCTCGGGTCAAACGTGCGCCCGAAGACAAACAGTATGTATGTTGTAACCTGGGTCCTACTAGGATGCGCATTTCTTGTCAAAATCTCCCCTAGCTCAGTGTCCTATGTGTGGAAATTCAAAGTTAGGGAGACCTTTGTCTCAGGATCCACGGAGACCACCCACTTGGTGGGTACTACAGAGTGCCCACAGGCCGGATGCACAGCACCCATCACTCTCACCCTAACTCTTTCATCAATTAACAACACTATGAACACCATGTTTTCTTTCTTTTACCATCAAACCTTAGATCATTGCAAGAATACCTACAAAGAATATGGGGCGTACCCTTGCCCGTCATGTGCAGTGCACCTTCCAGACAAAGGCCGAATGTTCTCTCCATCTGTCATAATACGGGTTTCAATACGAATCAAGTTAACTATACTATTTCAGGTCCTTGGGACCTACGCTGGGTACAGGGAGTCCAAGCCACAGGGTACACTGGCTGGCATTCCTACCCAGTGGCAACATTTTCCCATCTCAAGGGACTATGTCCCGACACAAAATGCCACAGTCCAAGTCTCCCAGGACATCCTCCATTCAGAGCAAGTCCTACAAAATCAGCTAACATCATCAGAAAAGACTGAGACACCCTCAACCTGGATTCGTAAAATACAAAATGCTATACTATTCCTACATAACTCTTTTGGATCTAATACCTTTCTGGTTTCCTCTGTGCTTCCCTTCAGAGGCCTCTACTGGCGGCAGCTCCAATTAATCTCAATACCACTATGACCAAGATTACAGACGCTGCTTGCCAGACTCCCCAACTCTCAGTCCCCCATGGGACTCCAATCACAGCTACCCCTGCTATCCAACTGATGCCCTTGTCGGCTTTCATTCCTGCACTTCTAACATTTCGGTTAAAGGTATCTACCCCTCCTTAGAAAAAACCTCTGTGTCTTTAGCATCATCACAAAGACAGCTCCCCCGCCCTGGCACAGGCCATGCTCCAAAACCGGCGGGCTCTGGACCTGTTAACGGCTAACAAGGGGGGCACCTGCCTGTTCCTCAGGGAAGAATGTTGTTATTGTATCAACGAATCAAAGATTGTAGAACAAAATGTGGAAGCCTTCATGAAACTACGCAAAGACATGGAAAGGGAAATTGGGGGCTCCAATTCCCCGCTGACATGGTTTCAAAATCCTGTAGTGTCATGGCTCCTCCCACTCTTGGGGCCAATACTAATGATGACTTTATTTTTTTCTTTTTGCTCCTTGCCTCCTGAAATTCACACAGGCTCACATTCAGGAAATGTCTCCTACCACCTTTAACCAACTCCTTCTCCACCCACGTTATCGCATCCCTGCAGAAGACCCTCATAACCAGGCCTGAGCCACCCCCTTGGCTCTCTGCCAGACCAGAGAGCAGTAATGAGGGAGCAGCACCTAGAGAAGGGGTTCTCATAAACGGGCTGGCCCAGGACAAAGAGGAGCGGCGAATGAGCTTGGCGGGGCAAGGGGTGGAATGTAGTTCCCTCACAATCCCTGGGAACCATCCTTATGTCACATCAAGAGCTGGGTGCTTGATTTGTTGCCCCAGCCCCCCAGGACTAACCCCCTTTCAGGTTTCTCTTGTGGCTGCAGATTACCAACTTGAAGGGGACCCAAGACCATGGGACCCGACCCCGGGAGAGGGTTCAGGCTTGCTTGCTCTGTACTGTACCCCACCTTTAAACACTGAGCGCCTACAAAGCCTACACTTCCCTAGTAAACTTGAAACGCTGGCAACTGCTCTGGGAGACACTGGGAAGAATTGTTTAGTTTGGTTTTCTGCGGGGTTTCTACTTCTCCACGGAGACTTTCCAATTTTTGTCTGACTCCTCCATCTCACATTCTAATTCCTTATGACCCTGGGGCCAGAGTGCCCCCCAATCAGTGCTCTTTGGAGTGATCTGTTTACCCTCTGTGGATCATACCCCAGCAAACTGACCTTCCCAGTTGGGAATCTTCCCCCAGTCGTCTCAACATGGGTTGCTCTGCTCGCCACAGGATAAACAGGCGACTGAAGCATCCATTCTGCTTGAGTCTCCTGAGAAAAAAAAGCCTTCTGTGTTAATGTACGTATGCAGACATATGTGAGATTGTAACAGATTGCTCTGAAATGTGCCTGGCTGTGCCCCTGGCTGTCCCCTCACTGCCTCCTGCCATCAGCATCCATTGGTGCAGGAGCTTGAGCAGCGCTGCCTGCTGGCAGCTACTGAGTCTTGGCATCCCAGAAGTTCGAGTCTGAAGACTGAGTGAAAATTCCTAAACATTTTTTCTTTAAACCAAGTTATCAGTTCATTTCTTCTGTCATTGGGAGGATGGGACGGGGGGACTACTCACAGCACCTGGTGGAGATGTTGGTGGCATGAAGTCAGATGGCAAATCTAACTTGTAAAGTGGGGTGTGAGTACAGGGGCTTGCCGTTCTCGTGAGCCTCAACTCTCTTTTTCCTCTCCGCAGTTGACAGACTACCAAAGGAAAAACATCTTGGGGTCCCCTGCAAGAGACCACTGGAAGTGGTTGTAAGTCATCTGAAGATGTAAGTCTTGCTCAGCCAGGCTGGGAGAGGGGTGCTCCAGGGGCAGCTGAGTGAGAGGTGAAGAGCATGGAAGAAGTGGGTAAGAACCCTGGGTCTGAGTGCGGCCTCTCCGTAGCTCTGCTGGGGATCTGATTTGGGACAACACTGTTTAAGCTCTTTGTCCACCTGTGAGTCAGGGTTTTACAGTTCTACTTAAATCTAGGCAGCATCCATGAGATGATTGTTCTTTCATCCCTTCGTGCGGGGCCTGGTGCGCAGTGAGCCTTCAGTACAGGGCGTCGCTATGGACTTCTTGCTCTGGCAATTTCCCTCATCCCCAGCCTCAAGGGGAAGCCAGTCAGTGAGGACACCCTCTCCCTTTAGGGCGGCAAAGATGAGCCCCGGGTGCTTGGGATTAGGTGACCTCTGAGGTGGGAGTCCGTCTTTGCCACCTGCTTGCTGGGTGATCCCAGGGAAAGTCACGTACTTTCCGGGCCTCAATTTCCTCAACTGGAAGATGAAGTTGTTGGGCCAGATCAGTGCCTTCCAGACTGATTTGGTAGCTTTGATCATCTCTTGGTTCATGTTGCTTTCTGCCTCGGGCGAGGTGGTGAGTGGCCGTTTGGAAAGAAGGCACAGGCCGTGGTATGATCCGTCACCCATGTCTTCAGCATCCATCGTCCAGAGCTGCTCTCTCTTTCCTTCTCTGACCTTCTTGTCCTCTCTAAGCCGCTTTTCTCTTCCTCCCCTTGCCCTTGTTTTTCTCTTTTCACCTCCTGTAGATTCAGGACATTCTGCAGGTGCTGTGTCCGACCTTAACCGCTCCAATGGGGTAGCGCTCCCCCCATTGGACAGGAGGAAGGTGAGGCCGTGCCGAGACCCCCTCTCTGGCTTGGCTTCTCCCAGCGTGCATGCCTGAGGCTTGTCCGGTTGAGGTACTTGGCCTCTGGCTGATTTTATGTTGCCATCATTAACCCTCGGTGTGTCCACGTCTGCTAATTCACCTGCTTGGTTGATCGTTGTTTTCCTTCCCGCACATCTTTATCATCCTGGAGAAGATACAATACACCGTGAAGGGTGAGAGGTCATTTGGGAAGAGCTTCCAGAGCAGGGGTGTGAGATTTGGGCCTTCCAAGCCTCCAGGGTGAATGCTCAGGGGCCCGTCCTACTAGGAGAGCCTCAAACCCCCGCCCCAAACACGGGGCTTGCCCTCTGGGCATGTCCCGCAAAGACCAACAGTCCACACTGCAGTTGATTTTCCAAAGTGATGAATTCATTTTAGCTTAGGAGTGGGAAATGCAGGCTTAGGAGAAAGGGGGCTTTTGTTACAGGTGCAAGGACTAAGGTGAGTTTTGTAGCAGAACTGCAAGTGCGTGAGGTTCACCAGAGATGAGTGACTGGGACATCCTCCCCCACTGTCTTTTAAAAATCAACTGGACACTTACCCATCTCCCATGGGCCCTTGGCAGCAGACCCTTTGCTAGGCGGCAAGGTGGGATGTGGCAACTGAGGGAGCAGTTGGCTCTGAAGGGTCTGGAGGCTGGAGGGGGTGGCCTTTGAGACTGATGTGTAGAGGTGGGCAGGGTTCATCCCCGTGGAGAGCGGGTGACGTGGGAGTCCCGGGCAGAGGGTGGGTGCAGGAGATGATCAGATTCGGAGCCCAGAGAGCGCTTGGCAAGAAGGTAAGGTGCCTGGGGTGCCCTGGGCTGGGGATGACCTCGTCCTGATGTGGGAGGGGACACCGAGCTCTGGGTCTCCAGCTGTATTGGGTGGCGTCTCATTGTTACTTCTGTCTGTCCTGGCCCATCAGAGTATGGAGATGACCGGCTCCCTCCAAACAGAGCAACACACCAAGAGCGAGCTGGCCATGAAACTCGGCCAGGTACGGGAGAAGCTGGCAGAGCTGAAGGAGCTGGTAAGGCCTGCGCTAGCTGGGAAGGGCTCGGAGGCCTCCGGGAGGGAGGTCCTTAGGCCGGGACAGAGATGGCTCCAACTCAGGGCTGGGGGGCACTGAGGACCCTGCAGTCCTGCCAGGTCCGTGACCACCTGTGCCCTAGGCTCTGACATGAAGTGGTGGGTTCCTCGGGACTGCAGGTCACCTCCCTGCTGGAGGCATGAGCCAGTAGGGGAGAGACGAGGAGACGTGGAGACATCCTGGTTCCAGAATTGGCTCTGGGTCGCGCTTCACTGAACAGGGCTGAGCCTCAGCATCCTTCACTTCAGAGAGCACTAGAAAGCAGTTCTGCTTCAGTGAGGGAAGGGGCCTGGGCAGGTGGCAAAGTCCCACAGTGCCTGCCTCAGGAAGAGGGGCCTGTGCCTGTCCCCCGCATCTGTGGGCACAGATCTGGGAGATGACTTGGAGGCGGGAGCCAGCAGCAGCGGTGGTCTCCACTCTGCTGCTCCACCACAAGTCCGTTGTAGCAGTGGCTCTTCAGAACTGCCCTTTTCTGCATGCTTCCTGGGTTATGGGCAGGACCAATCAGGTGGTCCAGTCAGCCAAGGATGAAGATGGTCCAGGGCCTCCCTGGTGGCCTAGAGGTTAAGTCTCGGCACCATCACCACTGCTGCCTGAGTTTGATCCCTGGCCAGGAGCTGACCCACAGGGCGCAGCAGACCTCTCCTGCCTTGCCAGCTGCTCCCCTCAGCAGTGTGTTTCAGTCAGTCTGCCTGTTCTGCTCACTCTACACCTTTGGCCAATACCCCAGTTCTTCTGCACAAAAAAAGAAAAATAGTCCAACCAGACTTGATGTTGGGACACCCTGAAGAGTGATATAAGCCAGGGTTAGAGGGAGCTGAGGGGCTCTGTTCCAACCTCCAAAGAAAGAAGGGGAAGACTCTGTTCCTGGCCTCCGAAGAAAGGAGGGCCAGAAGCTGAAAGAAGAAAAGCAGCATCCAGTAGCCAACCTCTGTGGGAGGAAGAGAGGATGAAGACCTCTGTCAGAGACTGGGCCTCCAGTCCTCAGTCTGACATCACCTGAAAGGAGCAAAGGCTCCGGGCCTCATGTCTGAAAGAGCTGTTTGTTGTTGGTGTTCTCCAGCAACTCATAAAGAGCTTTTAACACTTGGTGTCTCTGACACCGTCTGGGATCCCAACTGAAATGGGTATTCACGGGGTATGAGGATGGGATGCCAGGATAGGCTGCAGTGGCACCCACCTGCCGGGCTCTAAGACAAGAGAGCCACCAAAAGCCCCAAAGCCAAAACCAAGGGCTGGAGCATTACAGTACCCATACGATAGGGGCCTACAGGCTAGAGCCGATGGAAGGATAGTGCCTGGTAGGGGACTCATCACTGTGGTTCTCAACCGTGTGCACAATTGCAAGAGACTTCAGTCTGGAAACAACCACCTTGGGGGCCTCTGCTGGTGGTGCAGCAGTTGAGTGCTGGGCTGTGAAGCTGCTGCCTCTGCTGCCCGCAGCCTCTGCAGTGCCGGTTCGCCGGCTCGATCCCTGGCCGCTGGTGAGGGTCCCACATGGCGCGAAGGACCTCTCCTGCCACCCGCTGCTCCCCTCAGCAATATACTTTGGTCCTTCTACCTGTTCTGCTCCCTGCTCTGGCTCTGGTGAATTCTCTCACCCTCCCGCGCTTCTGACTTTACCCAGTGCTTATATAAATAAAAAAAAGAAAAAAGTTATATTTGCAGAACTTCTAACCTCCTGGAACCCCCTGTGCAGAGTAAGCAGGTGGTCTCAGAGACTCCAGCTCCCTTTAGGGTGGCAGGTGCCAGCACACCAGCAGAGGACCTTACACTATTTCAAAGGAAATTGGCACCCCCTGATCACTGCAGCACTATTTACAGTAGCCAGGCTGTGGAAGGGGTTGTACATAGATAATAGAATACTACTCATCAAGAAATATAAACTCATGCCATCTGGGGCAAAATGGATGGAGCTAATGGAAATAAGCTCAAAGGAGAAAGACAAAAACATCACTTAGATATGGATATAGAGAAATTAAACAAAGGGCTAGATTAAGCTATCCCTTGAGTCTCCCAGGTGGTGCCTGACTACTGGCTGGGGCTGCAGACCAGCCTAGACTTCCTGGCCTGGCAGCACTGGATGGTGGACTGACCCTCTCTAGTTTGACATCAAACTTATTTGACGACAAAGCCTGACTCCTGCTGACTGAGTCCCCATTGTCTTGTTTCACTTACTCCACCACTGGGTCCCCAGCCTCTGCTATTTACTGGGTCTGAGATGGATCTTGTACTTGATGCTGCATGTAATTTTTTGTTTCTTTGTTTTTAGATTCATTTTTAATTTATTTATGCATACGAGAACTGGGGTACAGGCCAGAGGTGCAGAGGGTGAGAGGATTCACCAGACACAGAGTAGGGAGCAGAATAGGCCAATCCACTGAAATCACCTGCTGAGGGGAGTAGTGGGTGAGACAGGAGAGGTCTGCTGCCCCCTGTTGGTTGCTCCCTGGTCAGGAATCAAACTCAGGTCTAAGAAGTGATAGCACGCAGACTTAAACCTTATGCCCCCACGGAGGCCCTGTTTTGTTTTTTTTTTTTACATCTTTTGATATTATTTAAAATAATAGAAGCACTCCTACTGCTCTACTTTCATAATAAACACGCTCCAGCCCTTGGCTCAGGTCAGGTTTACACGTGTCTTTGTCACCTTTACTCAGTGTCCATCTCTCACGACAGTGCAAGCTCCATGTCTCCAGGGTCCTCTCTCTGCTGCCATTGTATCTGCAGGGGAGGCAGCTTGGGGAGGCAGGAGCCAGCCAGGGAGAGGGATGCTGGCAAGTGAAGAGGAGGCAAAGGCAGAGAACACTTGGGAGATGCTCCCTGGTTCACTGAGAAAAGCATTTCTCAAAGTGTGGTTGTGGAATCCTTGAAGTCACCCAGAGCCTGTCACAGGAGCCACGAGGTCAAAACTATTTTCTAAACGCCACTTAGACACCATTGGCTTTTTCACTATTTTGACATCTGCTGAGGTAAAACTTACTAAAAATGGAGCTTATATTACTAACTGCAATAGCAGTTATTCTTCACAACTACTTACCTCAGAAACACAACTCCAAGCCACTTTCATTTCAAAGTGTCTTGGTTGAAGCATTAAAAATTATCTTCATTATTCTGTCATCCTCAAATCCACATTTTACAGCACCTGATGCGATGACACGCAAGTGCACACACAACACTCCTGCTGCGTTCCCAACTACCATGTGCCAAGGAAAATATTTGCATGAGATGAATTAGACTGTTTTTCTTTTTTTGTAGTCAATACCATCTTCACATGAAGGAATGAATGATAAAATCTGTGGCTATTTGATCTGGTTAATTAGCAGACATTGTCCTGAAAATGAGTGTGTGCTCCTTTGAGAAAATCAACTGACAATTGCTACCTGAGAGTAACTTCACCTTGACCAAATGCAAGTGCTCAGAAAAAACCAGAATCATGGAAAATTGTGTCCTATCACTAACTTGACAACTTCCAGTACTACTTTTACTTTTTGGATTTGTGGTGAAAAATAAAATAAATTTTTTAAAATAATTTGATTCCAGTGTAATGAACATTGAAGAGCTTTATAATTTGTGGAACAATACATTACTTTAAAAAAAATCACACATTAAAACTAACTGCAGTTAGTTTTATGCAAGAGAGAACTATGGAAATGTAACTGAATAAGAAATATTTAATGATATTGTTTCAGGTTTCACTTTGCAAATAACCTGGGAGAAAATGCCAGCTGTATAGATTTAATTTAGTATCCAAGTGGAATATTCACGATAATGTGAAAACACTACTCCAACATATTTGTGTAAGGCTGTAGACATTTTTTTTAATAATAAATTTTATTTTTATATTCCCCATACAATTTCAACACCTCCATTCTGAGCTGTAGACATTTTTTCATAGACTTCAACCAGAACCACAGCTAAATGCAGAAGGAAACATGAAAATCCTACTGTCTTCTAATGAGACAGACAAGAAAAAACAATGAGACAGACAAGAAAGACAACTGCAAACATAAAACACATGAAAGATCCACTCTTCCCATTGCCCTGATTAAAGGAAGTTATTTAACAGGCATTGGCTATTGATTATCTATTAACAGGCATTGGATTATTATTATTATTCTAAATGAAACAACTACATGATCAAACTCGCTTTATTCCCAGTGTGGTAAGTATGGGGAGCGACACCTCCTAAACAAGATTATACTTGGCGTCCTCCCTAATTTGTAAGACTGGACACGGATCCGGAAGGAAAATACTGAGAATCACAGACCCAGTGCTTGGGTCATGGAGACAGGGTGAGGAAGCTTTGGGTGAGGACAGGAGGGGCCAGAGCAAAGCCTCAGGTCCCCAGTCTGGTTCTCATAGTTCCAGGCCCCAGGGCTGTGTCTAGGGCAGGAAGGTTACTGTTGGGGATACCCCACTGTCCCCTTAGCCTCCCTTCTGTCTCCACCACCTGTGCTGGGCCCTGGACACTTGTGACTCCTCCCCAGTTCTCAGTCCCCAGTGCCTGGAGGCTCCCAGGGAAGCCAATCAGCATGGCCCCCAGGTAAGTCTCCACCCACCAGCCTGGAGTCAGGAGCTCCCCCGACCCCAGTAGTGCTGGTCATGGGGTCCCCAACCCTCCTCCTGCTGCTTCTCTCCAGGGCTGTGGCCCAAACCTGGGCTGGTGAGAGCAGGGAGGAGGGAAAAGGCTTCTCTGGTGGAGGCTGTTGCCTTAGGCTCCTCTGTCCCCCCACGCTTCCTCTCAATCCTAGTCCCTTTCTGTCCCCCCACCTTAGCGCCCTCTTCTGTCCCCCTGAGTCCCACTCCTTCTCCACCTGATGCCCCTTTTCAAGCTCTGGAGCCTCCTCCCTTCCTGAACACTTTCTCCCCTCATGCCCCATCTCCCAGGGACTCAGGACCAGTGCAGGGAGGAGGTTCAGCCCAACTTTCACCCCTTCCTGCCCCCAGGCTCCCACTCTTTAAGGCTTTTAGAAATCAAGACCTCCCAGCCCAGCCTCCAGGAGCCCCGGTACATCACAGTGGGCTACATGGACCACGCACAGTTCAGGAGGTTTGACAGCAACTCTCCAGGTCAGTGTGGAGATGCTGGAGCCTAGGGCGGAGCAGGTGGGGCAGGAGGACCTGGACAAGGAGACAGAACCAAAGACAATAGGCACAGAGGTTCAAGCTGCCCTAATGGCTCCTGGAGGACCTGCATGTGTGCTACAACCAGAGCTAGGATAGTGAACAATGCTTGCCCAGGGCCAGGTCATGCTCCCATTCACCAGAGACCTTTGCCCCTAGTCAGGGTCGCAGTGATTCCCAGAGGCTATGGCACCTGCCATAGTGGAGGAGGGCGTTTGGGTAAAGCACGAAATGAACAACCTGTAGGGCAGGTACTTGGAGTGGATCCCAAGTCTCCTGGAGATGGGGAAGGAGGCGCTGCAGCTCAGAGGTAAGAGGGGCTACAGGGCCTTTGATCTCCCTGAGGCTCACACCCTACAGGCAAAACTGAATGGTCAGAAAAGCGCCCCCTTCTGGTTAGAAAGAGAACTGTCTCTCAAATTTTCAAGCTCTGGGATGGAGACTGGCCCAGAGGGTCCTATTGTTTCTGAAGGACAGTTAAGGAATCCAGTTTCTCCTCAGAAAGAGGGGAGACCACCCCTGAAATCACCCTGCACAGGACCCTTTTTACCGGCAGCCATCGTAGGAACAAAGAGTTTCTCTCTTGAGATCTTGTTTTTTGGTCAGAGAGCATTTTTGGAGATCTCACTCCCGCCTGTCTGTGTCATCACCCTCCACCCAAGACAGCAACAAAATGTTTAGAGACCTGCATCCCACCCTGGGCTCTCACCTACTATCCCAGACTCCCAGACCAGGCTGGTTTCTGGGGTTTGTGCTACCTCCCTCCAAGCATGTTTTCCTGTCCATTCTGAGGATGGTCATGAGGCTGCTTCAGTGACCATAGAGGAAATAGCAACCATAAAATGTCCGATTCTTCCCGCTCAGGCCCCAAAGGGCATGTGTGACCCAGCACCCCATCTCTGAGCATGACATCACCCTGAGGTTCTGGCCCTGGGCTTCTGCCCTGACCTGGCCCTGTACATGGAGCTGGTGGAGACCAGGCTTGGCGGATGGAAACTTCCGGAAGTGGGCGGCTGTGGTGGTGCCTTCTGGAGAGGAGCAGAGATACATGTGTCATGTGCAGCATGAGGGGCTGCTGGAGCCCCTTATCTTGAGATAGGGTAACTAGGGGGACTTGGGCACGGAGCCCATTCTCAGGAGAATCAGGAGCCCTTTGAGAACTTCTAAGGGTCAGACTAAGGACTGGGGTCTCCCCTTCCCTTCCCTTCCAGTGCCCCCTCCTCAGCCCTCCATCCCCACTGCGGGCATCACTGCTGGCCTGGTTCTCCTTGGAGCTGTGCTCACTGGAGCTGCGGTGGCTGCAGCTGTGATGTGGAGGAAGAAGCACTCAGGTGGGGAAGGGAGTGGGGGAATCTTGTCCACTGGGGGCTTCCATGTCCCAGGGAGAACTTGCCCTGCCTGGTTAATGGGAAGTACCATCCACGCATGTGTGTTGCCCAGAGGGCATTTGGTTCAGTCCCCCCTCACCTCCTTTCTTCATTTTTCCCAGTCCTGACCTGGGTCTTTAGTCACAGTATTCCAGGATTAGAAGATTCCTTAAAGACTGCGTGGGCTGACTCCTCCCTTGTCTCACATGGTGATTCTTCCCACAGGAAGACAAGGAGGAAGCTACACTCAGGTTGCAGGTAAGTGTGGATCGGGGGTTTGATCCCTGAGGCCCTGGGGATAGTGTTGATGAAGCCATTCAGTTTCCATTCATGATGGTGATTTTCATGTCTTCAAATCTTAAGGCCACTTATTAATGGCTCAGCTCACCATGCAGACGTTCACCTCTTTGACTTCAACTGTGGACAATAATTTACATTGTGGGGTAGAGTTGGAGGCGCATTCTTCCTTTGAAGGAAAAAGACCACAGTTATGTGAAGAAGGTGACGAAGGAAAGCACAGCAGCAAGCAGGAAATGGTTGTAAAAATGAGAATTTAGGGCATCGCTGGTGGTGCAGGTAGTTGAGTGCAGTGCTGTGAAGCTGTCCGCAGCCTCTGCAGTGGCACGGCAGACCTCTCCTGTCTTGCCCGCTGCTCCCCTCAGCAGTTTATTTCATCAGTCTGCCTGTTCTGTTCCCCACTCTGTCCCTGGTGAATCCTCTCACCCTCCCGCACATCTGGCCTGCACCCTAGTTCTTGTATAAATAAATCTTTAAAAAGAAAAGAGAGAGAGAGAGAAATGACTCAACGCTGACTTTACAAAGACTGAGCACATTATTTTTTTTTTTGGTATGTCATGGCGCGTTCTGTCCTTGTTGTCTTCCATGGATTTTATGGTTTCTGGTCTTAAGTCCCAGCCTGTTATCCATTTTGAGTTGATTTTTGTGTGAGGTGGGAGACAGTGGTCTAGTTTCATTCTTTTGCACGTGGCTGTCCAGTGTCCCCAGCACCGTTTATCGAAGAGCCTTTCCTTGTGACCCCTCATTTAACCTTGTCTACATAAACTTCACTGGATGGCACATTGGAGAAAGGGGTTTACTTCTTCCCATCAGTAGTTGTATTTTAAAATTACAATTCATTTTACGTTCTCCATTGTCTTTCAGCAACCTTAGGTATTTACCTGGAACTATTTTAAAAGCACTTGAAACAATCGAAAGATTAGAGGCATATGTCCATTAAAGAGGAAAGTAAATGATGAACCCATCTGGATCAGGACCATTAATATCTGACAAGACAGAACAAGGAACAGTGTGGGCTGACAGAGCAGCAGGAACAGGCCCTGAAGGGCTGGGAGAGGCAGTGAGGGGGTGAGTGTCCTTCCTGCAGGGTGTCCAGGATCCCCTAGTGTTGTCCAGGGACACCTGCCCTGTGCTCTGTACCCCCCTCTTTTCCCTCTCCACTTGGAACAAAAGGAAGCACTAATGGGGAGACATGTGTCCTCCTGGGGCAGTTTTGAGTCCAAGTCACTTCCTGCTCCCCTCCCCATGAGGTGGGTGGATTTAGGGGCTGGACTGTGCTGAGAGCTGGGGTGGGGGTGGTTTACATCCTGCAGCTGCAGCCCACCCCCCAGGAAGTCTGGCTGGTCATCTACCCTTGGGAGAGGGGGCTTGGTAGTGCCAGAAAGGCACAGAGCTGATTCTCTATGATCTGAGCAAACGTGTAAAGAAAAGCCCTGGAGCCCTCGGTGGCTTTCTCAGGCTTTTATTTACACGTAGTGCAGCAACCAGGTACACAGCAGACAGGGGTGCTGGGGTGCCAGGAGCTGGCACTCTTTACTGGGCTCTCTGGCAGTTGTCCTCTCCTGTGTTCTTTGCTTCTCTTGCCAATATAAATACTGCAGTCCTGGCCCACAGAAGTAAACAATACAACTGAATATAACAGTGTAACAAAATGCAGGTGTTCCATCAGGCATGCGATGCTAATGGCGGGAGGGCAGAAAAGCCTGACAATCATTTACCCCACAGGGTGGGTAACTTTCAGTGTTTTGTTGGGAAACTGTTATCCCACTGTAACAGGATGGTCTCCAGGAAATGGGGAGGTTCCAGGTTTCCTGCCCCACCCAAAAGGAGGGTGGAGCTGAGCGGGGAGAGAAAAAGCTGCAGAGGAGACTGAGGAAGGAGGATGGAGCCAGAGGAGACCTGGAGGAGGCACATGGAGCGGAGAGAAACATGAAGAAACTGCACTTGCCTATTGGTCGTGGACTGGGTGACACAGATGTGGATGAGACCCGTGGGGAGGTGACAATGGCAGCTTTTATCTTTGATTTTGATTTTGCTCTTTTCCTCCCATACTTGTCTGGTTGTTTCTGATCCTTTTCTGTGGGTCCCCACTGGAGGATGCTTTAGACTTGTGGCAGGCTTTGGGGCCTTGCTCGGGGCCAATCCCGTTTGGGTAGACTTTTACCCACGAGGGGATGGATAACTTTGGGTGCTTGATTTAGAAACTATATTCTTTGTCTTTTTTGTACTGTTCCCTAATTGTATTAAATTTACATTTCATTAAAGTCTCATATGTTTTGTGTTGATGGGCGCATGGCAGAACCTATATAGAGCAGGCAGGTTAGCGGGGTCAGGGTGCCCGTCTCCCTGCCCTGTAACACCATCTTCCCTTCCCCTCTGGCGCTCCTCTGGTGTGTTCTTTCACACTCAGAGTGTGCTCTGCCTTTATGAGGCAGATGGCAGAAGCCATTTGGAGCATACAGATTTGGGAGTCCCAGGGTGCCCCTCATTCTGCCTGCTGATTGAGGGTGTTTTCTCTGATCAGGACTCATTTCCCTTCTCTACTGCTCTGCCTCCACTGGATCCTCACCCAGAGCAGGAATCCCCCAGGAGGAGGAATAAGCCCTCAGTGGGGATCTGACCAGGTTCCTGCTGTTTGAGGCAGGACCTTGTCTTCAGCCCTGGCAGGTCAGGGCTGGGGAGGGACTGACCTTCAGGTAAACTAAAGGAGCAGACAGAGCAAAATAGAATAGGGGCCTGTGGGGGGGACCCCAACTCCTTGGGGACAATATTGTGTGTCCTGATGCTTCTCCATGACACCTGCTCACACTGAGGGGCATAGGACCACAAGCAGGTGCTGGCCTGTCCTTCATGGGGGGCCTGGGTCTGGGCCTCTGACCTGGGAAGTCACTGGGTGATGAGGAGGAGGGAAGAGCAGTTTGCAGCCGGGACCAGGTGCTGGGAATGGAGGGGTCCAGTGTTTTGAGCAGAGTGGGTCTGGGGTGTGGGTTCCACGGGGTGGAAGGGAAGGGAGGATGTTTTTTTCCAATAAACCTCTTGGTCTCTAGCAGCACAGAGGCTCAGCAGCCCTGAGAGGAGCCAGGTCTGTCCTTGGTCTCAGGGCCTAAGGAGTCACCAGGAAGGGCCCTGCTCCTGCTGGTGGGGGTCCCTGGGCCCTTCTCCCCCCTGAGCCCAGAGCTCCTGGCTGCCCTGCTCCTCTGTGTGGGCCTGGCTGCCTCTTGCCCTGTTTCTCCCCAGCCCTGAGGAGATGGCGCCTGCTCTTGTCCCAGCTCTGTGCTCCTTGGGGACAATAGCATCAGCCTTGTCCCAGCTCTGCCTCCTCCCTCCCTGCTGCTCCTCCTCCAGCTGCTCCCCGGGGTCCAAACGTGAGTGTGATGACCGAAGGGCATGATGGCTCAGAGTAGGATCTCTATGAACCCATGCAGAAGTGTGAAGGAGTCCTTGAGCCCTCAGTGGCTTTTTCAGGCTTTTATTGGGATTTTCAGGCTCTTATTGGGCACACCCCTGCCTGCCATGTTCCTGGGGGCCAGGAGGCTGGCAGGCCTCATAGCTCCCGGTGAATCTTCACTTTTTTTTTTTTTTTTGCTCCCCACAGCAGTGTATTTCAGTCAATCTGCCACTCTGGTGGATCTCTGGTGGATCCTCTCACCCCCCACCCCTTCCCTCATCGCAGGCCTTACCCCAGCTCTTGTATGCATAAATAAATAAATCTTTAAAAAAAAAAAAGAAAAAGAATCTTCACTCTTTCTGGGTGCTCCAGCATTCTCTCATGGTCTTGTTCTCTCACTTCTGGTCGTTTTCCATTCTGCGACACCGCCCTTACAAGCCCCGTCTCAGCCCAGGTGCACCCACCTGCGCATGCCCACACCCTTCTCAGGTGCCCGCCATCAGACATGCATTCAGGACCACAGGGATCCATCATCAATCCTAATGGCGGGAGAGCAGAAAAGCCTGACAATCATTTACCCTACAGTGTCCTCCCTGTTCTGTGGAAGTGGAAACTGTCCAAAGTAATGTTGAAACTGATGGTGAAGGGGAAAGCAATGAAACAACTGATGCAGTAAAAGGGCCCATCACACCGCCTGGCACAATTAGCACATTTACCATCTTAGCATTTGCCAGTTCCCCTCTGAGCAATTTATGACTTGACTCTTTTTTTTTTTTAAGATTTTTATTTTATTTGTACAAGAACTGGGGTACAGGCCAGATGCGCGGGAGGGTGAGAGGATTCACCAGAGACAGAGCGCGGAACAGAACAGGCAGACTGACGAAATACACTGCTGAGGGGAGCAGGGGGCGAGCCAGGAGAGGTCTGCTCTCCAGGTGGGTTGCTCCAAGGCTGGCGGGGATCAAACCGGCACTGCAGAGGCTGCGGACAGCTTCACAGCGCTGCGCTCAACCGCCTGAGCCACCGGGGAGGCCCTGGTCTCTATCTTAACTGGGCCTCATTCCAAAAGAAAGGAGTCAAGTGGCTGGCTCCTTCCCCCTCCCATAGCACAGATCCTTGTCTAACCCCCCCCCCCCCCCCTTTGTCTAAACAGCCCTGTGCTCTACCAAATGGCCTGTGCACTACAAAAAAAATGAAATATGTGAAATTTATCAGTGTAACGAATGCTGAAATTCCTGAGTATAAATGGAAATCTTTGTGTATGTTGGTGGCCCAGATCTTAGGGGGAGACTCTCCTGTCTGGTGCCCACTAGTGTGATAATAACAAAACCTGTACCCACTTGTCCTTGGAGTGCCCTTTGGTCCTTTCTAGCCTGGCAAAATAGTTTTCGAGTAGGTAGGGCCCTGGGGTCTGGAGCTCTTCCTTCAGGAATGATGGCTGTGTGGGGGGACCCTGGCTCTAGAAAAATTGGGGTACTTCCCAGGGGAGGGAGAGGGATCGAAACAGAAGAGAGAAGAACACAAAGGACAATGCTGATGGTGCGTGGGTGAACTGGTGGTGGGAATTTTAAGGGGACTACACCTGAGAGTGTTACAGGGCAGGGAGAGGGGCATCCCAGAACCCCCAAACCTGCCTGCTCTAAATAGGTTCCACCATCTGCCTCATCAACACAAAACATATAAGACTTTAATGGAAAGGAGCTTTAATACAATTAGTAAACAATACAGAAAAGACAAAGACTATAATTTCTAAATCAAGCACCTAAAGTTACCCGTCCCCTCGTGGGTAAAAGTTCACCCAAACAGGATTGGCCTCGAGCAAGGCCTGCAAGCCTGCCCCAAGTCTAAGGCACCTTCTGGTGGGGACCCACAGAAAAGGATCAGAAACAACCAAACAAGTCTGGAAGGAAAAGAGCAAAATCAAAATCAAGACAAAAAACACCGTTGTCACCTCCCCATGAGTCACCCACATCTATTTCAACCAGTCCACGATCAAAAGGCAAGCACAGTTTTTTCACAGTTTTCTCTGCTCCATATGCCTCTTCCAGGTCTCCTTCTGGCTCTCTGTCCTGCTTCCTTCCTTCTCCAGTTTCCTCCTCCAGCTTCTGCTCCTCCCTGCTCAGCTCCACCCTACCTTGGGTGGGGCAGGGAACCTGGAACTTCTCCTTTCCGTGGGCACTACCCTGTTACAAGAGGAGAAAGCATACATTCCACAAAAATGTAGAATGATGTGGTAGATAGATAGATAGATAGATAGATAGATAGATAGATATAAAGATGGGGGTGCTCTCCAAAAACTATTGTAATGACACAGTTAAGAGCAGTCTCTGAGCTGCAACAAGAGGGGGAGGGATGACCATTGCTCAGTCAGGGGTTATGATGTTTCAAAAAGTGAACTATCAAAAATGTGAAAATACCTATCCCCTCATTTTTTACTTTTGATTTATTTGTATCAAACACTTGTCAGTTAACTTAGGGGGAAGAAACAGATACCTTATAAGGGAAAACCAATCAGGTTAACTTCAGACTTCTCTGAAGAAACAATAACAATAATAACAGTACAAAACAATAAAGCAAAAACAGACAATTATAAATGAGAAACATCCTGCAGGGGAGGAGGAGGGAGAGGGATCAGAGGGAGGAAGGGAGGAACACAGGGTTCTGTGGTGATGGTGGACGGATACATTGGTGAAGAAATTCTATGGGGACTACACCTGAGGGTGGGGGAGCAAATATTTTTTTAAAAATGAACAATGTTGTAAAAAATAAAAAAAATTAAAAAATTAAAAAGAAAAGAAACACTTGTCAGTTACTAATTCATTTAACTCCACCAATATTTGTATGTTATGTGCTTGGTGCTGTGTACAAAACAGAGACATTCCTAACTTCAGAGAGCTGCTTTCATGCAGGAGACAGTGAATAATAAAGACAAGAAACCCACCCCATCCTGTAGAGGGGCTGAGAGGAGGGACAGGCAGGGAGCAGTTGGGGCAGCAAGAAAGGGGGTGTGGGGGCAGCTGTGTCCATCAAGGGGGTCAGTGCAGAAGGTGGGATGGAAGCAAAGCCCTGGGAAGGGGATATTCGGGAGTGAGGTTCCCATGGAAGGAACATCCTGTGGGGGGCTGGCTGGTGCCCGGGGTGCAAGGGCAGAGGGGATGAGGATCAGCTAGAGCAGAGGGAAAGGGAGGGACACAGGAGTGGGTGTCATAGGCCTGGGAAGGGGCCACCCTGTGAGGATGGGGGTGACTGTGGGGATGGGGAGCCCCTGCCAGGCTGTGAACAGACCAGGGCCTGGTTCAGCTCCCAGGTGGCAGGAGAGACTAGTCTGTGTGTCTCCAGGTGAGAGAGGAGGGGCTCAGGTCAAGCTGGGTGAGAAGTGGCTCTTTGGAGGTGCAGGGGGCTCCCAAGGACAGCACAGTCCTGTCCTGTCTTCCTAGGCCTCATCAGGTGAAGGGCCCTGACTGGGGAGCAGGCTGGGTGAAGCTTTTTCTTCTTCTTCTTCTTCTCTCTTTTTTTTTTAAAGATTTATTTATTTATACAAGCTCTGGGTACAGTCAAAAGCATGGGAGGGTGAGAGCCAGAGCGGGGAGCAGAGCAGGCAGACTGACGAAGTACACAGCTGAGGGGAGCAGCGGGCAGCAGGAGAGGTCTGCGCGCCATGTGGGACCCTCCTCCGGTGGCCAGGGAGCAGCGGGGATCAAATCAGTGCTGCAGAGGCTGTGGGCAGCTTGGCAACCCAGGGCTCAACCGCTGCGCCACTGGGGAGGCCCTCCTCTTCTTTTTTTAATTGAGGTAACATTAATTTACACACTGCATAGATGTGAGGTGTAGAGCTTCTCATCAGGCAACTGTATATTTCACACATACCCATTAGCAAAAGTCCAATCACAATCCTTCACCAAGATATTCCCTCTACCCTCCGTCTCCTCTGGTCACTGCCATTTTGTTGTGGTTGTTGATTGCTTTTTTCCCTTCATAGTCCACAAATAAGTACAATCCTATGTTTTCTGTCTTTCTCAATTTGACATAGCATAATTCCCTGAAATTCTATCCACATTGTTGAAAATGGCGAGATTTCTTCTTTTTGCAGTATCTGAGTACTATTCCATTATGTGTGTGTATGATGTATGTAAATCACATTTTGTTAATCCATTCATCTGTTCTTTAGAACTTGGGTTGTTCCCTATTTTGGCTATTGTAAATAGCACTGCAATGAAAATAGGGGCCCTGTCTCGTTTTGAATAAGTGTTTTCTTATTCATTAGGTCAATATCCAGAGGTGGAAATCCTGTATCATATTGCAATTCTTTTTTATTTTCTTGAGAACCACCGTATTGTTTTTCCAAATGGCTGCACCAATTACATCCAACCATTAGTGCAAAGGGTCCTTTAACCCTTGTTCCTCACAGAATTTATTTCTTGACTTTTGATAATAGACATTTTTACTGGTGTGAGCAGAAATCTAATTGATTTTTTCAAATGTTGACCCATCCTTGTGTTGCTGAGATAAACCCCACTCTGTCATGATGTGTGATCCTTTTTCATGTGTGGTTGAATTTGGTTTGCTAAGGTCTTGTTGAGGATGTTTGCATCTATGTTCATCAGGGATTAGTCTGTAGCTTTCTTTTTGTGTGGTGTCCTTCTCTGCTTTTGGTATCAAGGGAATGTTGGGCTCATGAGATGTGATGGCAGCATTCCCTCTTCCTCTGTGTTTTTGAAGAGTTGAGAAGTCAGGTGTTAGTTCATCTTTAAAGAGTTTGTAGAAGTCACTGAAAATGTCTGGTCCTGGACTTTGTTTTTCAGGAAACTTTTGATTCATGTTTTAGTGTCTTTGCTTGTAGTTGCTTTGTTCTGAATCTTCCTGACTCAGTCTCAGAAGGTTTGTATACTTCTAAGAATTTGTCACTTTCTTCCAGGTTATTTGAGGTCATTCAATTTATTGACATATAGATATTTGGTATTATGACATATAGATATTTGGTATTATGATCTTTTGTATCCTAATGTGTCTGTTGTAACTTCTCCCTTTTGTTTCTTATTCTATTAGTTTTTTTTTCCTTTTTTCCTCCTTGAAAGTGTAGTAAAATATTTGTCTGTTTTGTTTATTTTTTTCAAAGAACCATATTTTGGTTTCATTGATTTTTTTGTCTCTCTTTGATTTCTTTGTCATTTATTTCTGCTTTAATATTTTTTCCTTCTACTGTCTCTTGGTTTCAATTGTTCTTTCTAGCTGTTTAGATTCTTTACCTGAGCTCTGTCTTGACTCTAGGTGTGGCCTGTATTGCTCTGTATTGCCCTCTTAGTGCTGCTTGTGCTGTGTCATTTGTCTCAAGGTATTTTTAAATTTCTTGGTTGTTTTCCTTCTTAACCCAAGAGTGATTTGGTAGTGTGTCGTTCAATCTTCACATGTTATTTTTCCCCCTGGTTTCTTTTTATGGTTGATTCGAGTTTGATACCATTGTGATCAGAGAGATACTTGTATGATTTCAGTCATCATGAATTTATGACACTTGTAAGATGACCCAACAAGTGATGTATTCTGGAGGCTATTCCATGTGCACCTGACAAGAATATTATTTAGCTTTTTGGAGTATAGCGCCCTATAAATATCTATTCAGCCCAGATGGTCTAATTTCTCACTTAAAGTTATAGTTTCCCGGAGTTCTGTAGGGTGATGTGTCCTTGATGAAAGTGGAGTGTTGAATTTCTTTACCACTGTTGTGTTGCTGCCAATATCTGTTTTCAGATGTGTTAATAGTTGCCTTATGCATTTTGCTGCTCCTTTGTTTGGTGCATGTGTGTTGATGAGTGTTATGTCTTCCTGATGTAGGATTCCTTAATCGTATGATGTTCATCTCTGTCTCTTGTTACCTTTTTTTCTGGAAGCTTATTTTATCTTATATGGCAGCCCCTGCAATTTTGGGGGTGCCCCATTTTCTTGTGTTTTTCCCAAGAACTGTTTTGATCCAGTCTCCTGGAGACAGCATAAAGTTGGGTTTTATTTTTTGGTACAACCAGTCACTCTGTGTCTTTCTCTTTGGTGAGTTCAATTCATTTGCATAAAGGGTGATGACATGATGACTTACTACTGCCCTTTTGTCTTTAGTCAAATCCAGCCCAGAAATGTGTGGTATCTGGAGAGGGTGGTGAGGGCTCCAGGGAACCTGCCTCATAGGTTCCCCGGTCAGATTGCAGGATGGTGTCAGGCGAGAGGCCCAGACATTAGCCAGGCAGCTGGGGTTCAGACCTGGACACTGCCATAACCCCTCAGGCTCCATGTCCTTGTTTCTGAAGGGGAATGTGGGGGAGGGGTGTCAGGATAGTATCAATTCCCAATTCACAGAGTGCTGGGGAAGAATCCCCGAGGTGACACAGAGAAAGTAACTGCTGAGGTATGTAGCCGGCCTTCAGTCAGCACCCTGAGCCACTTCTGTTCCTGTGCCCTCCTCTGGCTTTTGAGACCCAACTCCCATGTCCCCTTCCTGCTGAGGAAGGAACCTCCCTGGCTCTGTGTTGGCCCCCTCCGAGGCAACTACTGCAGCCCTTGTCTCCTCACACACCCCAGGCTGCAGGACCTCCAGGGCGGGGTCACGTGGTTCTCTGTGACCCCAGCACCCTGTGGAGTATGTTCCTGGGCAACAGCATGCATTGGGCTTGGGGACCCCAAATGCCTGACTGCAAGTCTGCGCCATCAGAGTCACCTGGGGTGTATTTAGAGAGAAGTTCCCAGGCCTGTCCCCAGAGGCAGAGAGTGGGCTCTGGCTGCCCAGGGCTGGGGAAGGGAAGATCCTTCCACACTGATCACAGCCCTTCAGATCCACCAACATCTCATCCCCATCGCAGCCTCCTGAGACCCAGAGCAGGAGTCCCTGAGCATGGACCCTCCTGCTGCCTCCCCCTCAGAGACTGTGCGAATTGCCAGATCTTTGTTTAATGTGCAAAGGATGAAGTGATTGGTACAAACTATTAAAAAAATTAAGGCAATAAAGTGATCAGTGTCTGTTTTCTTACAAGAAATAGTGGAGACTGAATAAGTCACGTGACAGTCAAGGTCCTGATAGCAATGAGCTGTCAGACAAGGATTCCACATCCCCTGAAGTGTCCTTCAAAATAAACCTGATTTAAAAAAATTATTCCTAGTGTTTTAAGATTCCATTTAATGTTGCTGTTCATTTTTTTTCACACTATCCCCAGAGCGGTGTCTGCAGGATCACGGCACAGAGGGACTGTCAGCAGCCTGGGGCTGTGAGCAGGGTTGACTCTGACCCACCTGTAGGGAGTGGGGCCCTGGAGCCCCAGAATCAGTCCCAAGGGCTGGTCCTCCAGGGAGGCACAGGCCTTGCTCTGCCTTCCTCTTGGCTCCCTGAATCTCCCAGACACCCCAGCATTGGGGAACTGAACGGGGATGTTCCGGATGAGGAAGGGGACTCCCCTTAACTATTATCTCCCCCATCTCCCTGCCATCTGCAGCATCAAGACAAAACATGGAAGACCTTTCATGGAAAGGATTTTTAATACAGTTAGTGTGCAACAAAGACAAATGAAAGAATAAAGTTTCCAAATCAAGCACCAAAGTCACCATCCCTTGTGGGTAAATGTTCAGCCAAACAGGGTTGGCCCAAGCAGGGCCTGAAAGCCTGTCACAGTCTAAAGCACCTCCTGGCGGGACCCATAGAAAAGGGGGGACAGGGCTGTCAAGTCTGGAAGGAAAAGAGCAAAATCAAGATAGAAGCTGCCATTGTCACCTCCCATGGATTTCTCACCCATGTCTGTGTCACCCAGTCCAAGGCCAAGAAGCAAGAGCAGCTTCTTCACGTGTCTCTGTCCCATGTGCCTCCCCCAGGTCTCCTTCTGGTTCCATCCTGCTTCCTCCCTCCTCAGCCTCCTCTCAAGCTTCCTCTCCCTGCTCAGCTCCACCCTTCTTGGGTGGGGCACGAACCCAGATCCTCTCTTGGGGACCCCCCTGTTACAGTCCTCTCTGTCACCAGCATGTGCATATGTGTGGGTGACACCAGCCCTGCAAGGACAGGCAAGGCCCCAGATGTGCGCAGTTCCCTGGGCAGTTACAGGCCAGCACTGCTGCATCCCCCAAGGGAGACAGACGCTCCAGCTCCCCAGTGAGAGCCTATGTCACCCACACAGACCTTCCCCCTCAGTGTCCCCCGTGTTGCCCCTTCCCTGCCCGGTCCTCTCTGGCTCCCCCTGCACCCCTTTCCACCTCTGTCCCCTAAAGTCCCCATTTCCATCCTCTGCTCTCTTTTCCAGGAGCCTCCCCATCTTCCTAGCCAGTGCCCTGGGGGCTCTCCTAGGCCCTCCCCTCCTCCAAAGGATGGAGAATGTCAGGTGATTCCCAGGAGGAGGGGCTTTCGTCCTTGGAAGCAGAGGCAGAAACAAATTACAGGGACCCTGGAATCTAAGTTTTCATACCAAGAGACTGAGGCAATCTATATATTTGGGGATTTGCCCAGAACCTAGGAACCAATTATGTCCTGGAGACCACTGCAGACTAAAAATAAGGACACTGAAACTGACGCAGACTTGGGCGCCCCCTTGTGTGCAGATCCCTGTCCTGCCGCTGGGGGCCCAGGGAGCCTGGGGAGGGCCTGGCTGAGCAGGAGAAAGGGCGGCTCTGGGCGCCTGTGCTCAGCCCTGTGGCCACACGGGGGCGCTGCCGCGCTGCTCCGGATTCTGTTGGAGCCGCCAGGACGGGGCGGGGGCTGAGGTGGGCACAGCTGGGGATTCTGGAGGGTGGCGACCTGGGGGTGAGATGCTCTGTGAGGAGTCAGAGCAGCAGGGCTCAGAGGAGAGGAGACTCCGGAGTCCGCCATGGGTGTGAGGTTTCCGTCTTTTCTCCCCAGAACCCCTCTCTCCACTCCCTGGACAGTGATACCTGGGAGAATCGGAAAAGAGAAAATTTTTTTCTTCTACAACCTATTCAATATTGAGGGCATTTTTAAAAAAATAATATTTAGGGCCTCCCTGGCGGCTCAAGGAGCTAAGACACAGCAGTATGAAGCTCTCCGCAGCCACTACGGCATGAGTTTGATCCCCAGCCAGGGAGCTGCCCATATGGCACGTCAGACCTCTCCTGTCTTGCCCGCTCCTCCCCTCAGCAGTGCATTTCAGTACATCTGCCTGTTCAGCTCCCCACCCTATCTCTGGTGAATCCTCTCACCTCCACATTTCTGGCCTGCACCCCAGTTCTTGTATGCATAAATAAATCTTTATAAAAAAATAAATTGATCTTTAAAAATAACATTTAAAGAATACTATCAGATTTATAGAAAAGTTGCAAAGGCAGTACAGGTCTTGTTTATCCCACACCATTTCCATTTTGTTAACATCCTACATGAATACTTTTATTTTTTTACAACTAATGCAGCTATGTTGACATAATTACTAAATGCCATCTTTGCTACTGTCCATTTTATGCTCCATAATCCCATCCAGTTCGCCTGGATGACAGTTTCTCAGATTTTCCTTGTTTTTATAACATTGACACTGGTGAGGAGTGATGTTTGGGAGAGGTGTTGGGGTCACAGATGAGGGTTCTTGGGTCACCTCTAAGAAAAGCGTCACCAGAGTCCTCCTTTCAGTAGCGTGTGGGCACACACACACACACAAAAGGAAAGAAGATGATGCTTGCGCAGACACCAGCAGGCAGGAGGAGCTGCCCCTGGAGAGGGTGGGTGTGTGAGGAGAAGCCTGTTAGTAGAGGCTCATTAGAACTCTGTTAGTGTGTGTGGTGTGGAATTACACATTTTAATAGATGTGAAGCTGTACTCCAAAGATTTATACAGTGTTATAAAGTAGTGTAACACACACACACACACATATATATTAATTATTGCTTTTGGGTGTTTTGCTTACATTACTGCTAAAAGCCATGATCCATTACGGAGGTCTTACTATGTGGGCCTCTTAGTTGAATCATAGTCTCTGGTATACTATCAGCTTTCCAATCCTCAGATATGGAGGAAATTTCTAATTCTGTTTATACCACAGCTAGGTCATGGGTAAGAAAATGTTTGCTCCTCCGTTGATCTATGTAGCCAACATCTGCATCAGTAATATAGAAAATCCTTGAATTTCCTCAAATTATGTCCTGGAAAATGTTCCTCAAATTATGTTCCCTGCAGTTATTTCATTGTTTTCCTTTCCTTTCCAGTCTGATTTGGCTAATTTTAATGCCATTCCAATAGGGAACTGTGGGAGAGAAAGAAATAGATGAGATAGTAATAAATCACTCCTTGAGTCTTGTAGCCCTAGGAAAATCAAGTGTCCTCTGTGGTGGCGAAAAGAGATTATTTCCCGATGCAGGAGCACTCACAGTGTAATGGAAATGCAGGGTTGGATTGCCTTGGTTTTGATCCCTAGCACATTTTGGAACAGGGCCCGAGTCCTGTGTCATAAGCCTATATAACTGACCTGGGACCTGGGTTCCAAGGAGGACAATGGACTTGTGACTCATGCATGCACACTTCTCTGCCCCACTGGGGGCATTTTGTGGCACCACCCTTGTAGAGATTTGGGCCCAAGACCTGTTTCCTGAGGTGAGGTTCCCCAAACTGTGTGTGCATGGAATAGCTGTGAGCCATCCACAAACTTCCACAATGGAGTTTCCCTTCATGTATTTAAGTTTCATTCTATTGTGTAGTGATTTGTGGACTAGACAGTGTAGCAGAAGTGCACTGAAGCAAGTTGATTAAGAGTGGATAAATGAATAAAGTGTAACAGAATTAGCTGATTGATTTATTCTCAAAATGTTTATACTTCAGTTAGTTTATGCTTTAGTTTGAGTTACCATGTTTATCCCTTCATCATATTGCTCTGTTAGTATTGTTGGTAGAGTTAAGTTAGCATTGCTAGTATTTAGTGAGGTTAGTGAATACTTTTTGAGTACTATTAATACTAGATTAATAGTACATTTGTTAATATCGTAGGAGAGTCAGTTGTCAGCAGAGGTAGCGCAAGGGCTGGGAGCACAGTCAGGGCTGGTGAGTGTAGTCAGCGTAGTCCAAGTGCATAGGCACTATACATAGGGCACCTCCCTGCTGACCTCTGCAGGATTCAGAGGGAAGCAAGCCACTCCTGGGGAGTGGGAGGGGACCCTGACCCCGGCGACCCTGAGCTGGTCCTCAGCCTGCCCCTGCCCACTGCCCACAGGGGCACCCAGGAGCCCCAGGTACGCACACCTGTCAGGTGTGTTCACTCTATAGTGGGTGCCTGGTGTGCACTGTGTGTCACTCCCGCCTGGAGCCATGCACCGCCCGCCCGCCCCTCTGGCCACCCCCACTCTGCTGTCAGGTGCCTGTCCCTCACCCCAGCAGTGAGGCGACACCTGTCTGACCTCAAGAGCAGCTCCCTTGCTCTTTTAAGTGATTCGATGATTCGAGAATGTCTCCTGTGCACATTTTATTCAGAGGCCTCTCTGGCCGGCGTGCTGCCAGGGTCGGCAGGGCTTCAGAGGACAGCACTGCAGGTCTTGTCCTAAGGGACAACCCGTGTCCCCGCGGACTGTGGGGCCAGCCCCACCTGAGTATTGGACACCAGCCAGCGCTGCCCAGACACCAAACCCTGCCTGCCCGCAGGCCCTGCCCTGTGCTCGGCCTTCTCCCTGTGGGGACCACGGCCTGGCCCTCGGGGCACAGCCCCTGCTCACCTCAGTGAGCACCGAGAATGGGAACCCCAGGTCCTCCCGGACCCAGCAGGTGAGCATGGGGGTGCAGAGAGAAGCCCTCCGTGCTGCAGGACACAAAGGGAGAGCGACCGGCCAGCTGGTGCGGAGGCGGCGGCCTATGAAGAGGGTTTTCCAAGAGGGAAATCAGCATGAGGCAAAGCACTCAAAAAAAGTACAAGTTTATCTTCAGTTATTTTGCTTAGAAATAAGCACATTTTCAAAGTTTGTAAGAAGTAATGTGATCAGAGCTGGACCCTTAAAAAGCAAAATCAAAAAATACTGTTTTGGAAATTGAAGGTGAAATCCTAACCATTACAGGCGCGGGGCGCACGGCCCTGCTCTGACTTTCTTTCCAGGCGAGGCCAGGGCCTGTGGCCGCCGCCAGGGGCTGTTGGGCGGGGAGGCGCCCACGGGCGGTCACTGGGCAGCCCCGGGCTCGCAGGCCCTCTCTGGGGGCTGGGGATGTGGCTCATTGGGCTGCTGGGTAGGGTTCCCAGCTTCCCTGCCGTGGGAATCAAACGTCCTGGTAGTTTTGTTAGGGGGAAAAGGTGGTCCCAAAGCAAATTCCATACAGGCTTTGTGGACTCCACCCCCACCCCAGGTCAAAGCCAAAGACACTGGGCATCACCACCAAAGGGAAGGTGGCTGGGACCTGAGGGTGGGGTTAAGCAGCCAGGTGGATACAAAAGGCAGACACGTGGGCTTTGGGGGTCTCTCCATTTTTGGGCTCTTGGCCAGCAGCAGCGTCCGGTCAGCTCTGAGAGTGACTTTGGGGTTTCCAGGTCGTCGGATCGGGTAGGACGCATTAAAGACTTTATTTCCCTATTTTCTCCCTGAGTTATACATTTTCCTTATTTCCTTTCCTCTTGTAAATAAACCTTTTATTAACCCTTTTGTGTGTGTCTGTAGTAGAGTATTCATAAGTCCCTTTAATGCGCGCGGGTGAGGACCCACAGCCAGGAACCCGTTTAATATCGGGGTTGCTCTACAACAGTTTCACGCTTTTCCTGGGGAGACCCTGATGAATGGAAAGCAGCTCCCCCAGGTGGACATGGGGCCCGCACAGGGTGCACCCCACCCGTGAGCAGGCTGCTAGGCCCGCAACTCAGCTGACAGGCTCCGACCTGCCCTACCCATGTGCAGCGACGTTTATGTGCGTGATTCCTTGGTGGCCCTATGAGCAGGACCCTACTATCACCCTGCAGTTGCCCCGAAAGCCTGCATGATGGTGAAGGACCTGGAGGCAAGACCTCCCTTCTGACCCTGGTCTAACGCCCCCTCTGCTCCCTGGCACCCCTCTGTGCCCTAGCACTCCCTCTGCGCCCTGGCACCCCCTCTTCGCCCAGGCACACCCCCTCTGTGTCCTGGTACCCCCTCTGTGTCCTGGCACACCCCCCTCTGTGCCCTGGCGAACCCCCTCCTCGCCCTGGCGCCCCCTCTTCCCCGGGAGCCTCCACTCTCTCCGCCTACAGCTGGTGGGCCCTGGGCCTTGGGCTGGCCTGGGTGGTATGGTGGGGTCTGGCATCTGACCTGCATTGAATAAACGCAAACCCATCACCCGCAAACCCATCACCCCCGCACACACTGTGCCCCAGAGGAAGGAAGGAAGGAAGGCGGTACCCTGGGACTTGCCTGCCCGGGCTAATTGTTCTGAGCTGGCTCCTCCCGCTGGGTGCTCAGCCTGGGGAGGAGGGAGGCCCCAGCCTGGGGAAGAGGGTGGCCCCAGCCTGGGGAGGAGGGTGGCCCCAGCCTGGCGGGGGGCTGGTGAAGATGCTACCTCCATGTGGTGGCCTTGGAAGTTGTGCCCACGCTTCACTCGCTTGATTCCAGAGGGGGTTTAAATGATAAAAGAAGTCTCTCTCGCTGGGCCTCTAAGGGTCCAAACTGCAGAATCCCCCAGGGAGAGGGAGCAGAGAGGCCTCTGGCTCCCCTGAGGCCCACCCCCAGGGCCCTCAGCACTCTGGGGAAGGCACATCTGAGGTAACCAGCAGGCCTGGGGTACTGGACCCTCCCCCGCACCGAGCCCACGCCCAGGGCCCGTGGGTCTGGGAGTGGTTCTGAGAGCAGGTCTAGACAGACCATCGGGGCACCCCCTCACCCTGTTCAGAGGCGGGGTTTGCACTGCTGGAGCTGGATCCAGACTTTGTCCACACTGTGCTCTGATGAATAACTGTCATCTATGAAACTTCCGAAGAAACGCAGGAGTTTTATAATCATTCCCTTTTTCATACCGAACCCAGTGATGCTCTGTGCGGGGCTTCAAGTGTGAGTCTTAGAATTTCCTTCCATGGACCGGGAAGACCTCCTCCTGAAGGCCCGTCTGGAGCGGCGCCTCTACCCTTACGGGTAGAGATTCCACCCCTCCTGTAACGGCCGAGTCCCTGGAGTACCCCCACGAGAAAGCTCCTGGCCGGGCTTCCTCTGCTGACTGCCCCGTCCCCAGCGAGCACAACACACCCTCGCCCCCAGACCCCGGCCTGGGCCCGCGGGGTGGCTGCCCCCACAGCTCGCCAGGGCTCCCCCTTGAGAGGGGAGCCATACCACCATACCACCCAGGCCAGCCCAAGGCCCAGGGCCCACCCTGTAGGCGGAGAGAGTGGAGGCTCCGAAGAGGGGGCGCCAGGGCTTCGCCAGGGCACTGCTTCCCCTTCCCTGCCTCACAGACCTGCCCCTGCCTGGGCAGCCCTCCCACCCCTGGGCCTGGTGCACCCCACATGCCCCAATCCCTGGGCTCCGGCCACGTTGCTCTGGGGCCCGCCATGGGATGAGCAAAGCCCCAACTCAGCCGCCCCAGGAAATGGCCGGCCGGGACCACGCACCGTCGCGCCAAGGGGGCAGGTCACTTTGCCTAGACTGAGGTGACTTCAGCACATCTGGTCAGCGTGAGAGTGACCACCGATGGCAGTTTCCGGCACCCCTGCCCGGCCCCTGTGCGGGATGGAGGGGCTGACCGCGTGGGCGTGAGGAAGTGTCCCAGCGACTGCGCGGGAAAGAGGAAGGAGGGATTCGGGAAGGTACTTCCGGGTGAGGATTTGAACATCTCAAAGTATCTGTGAGCTTGTCTTGGTGGAGACGGATACACAGATGCCGACTTGTAGCCGATGGTGCACCCGCACCCAGGGGCGCCCGCCTGAGTGAGAGCAGGCCGTTGTGCTGGGGACGAGGGCGCGTGCCAGGGTGAGGACGCGTGCCAGAGTGGTGCTGCGGGGATGGCACGGGCGCCTGGGGCTGGTCAGGCAGTGGAGGCTGGGGCCTGGGGAGTGGGGAGGACAGCCTGGGGCGCAGAGAGGTCTTGAGGCCAGTCCTGGGCCTGCATGTGCTCCCAGGGCCGGGACTGGAAGCCTGGGGAAGCCTGCTCTGGCCGGCCGGCTCGGGACGCAGCTGGGGCGCGTGTCTGCCATGGCCCTGCTGCCTCTTGGAGGTGACGTTTTCTGGCCTCTCCTCTGTCGCACGTCTGCCGGGGCAAGGAGCCCCTCGGATGTCAGCACACCTGAGCCGGGCGCCCCCCCAGGCTCCTCAGGCCAAGCCTCAGGCTGGTCGCCTGCTGGCACGTGAGTGCTGGGGTGACCTTGTGGGGTTTGCATGCCAGTGCCCTTTGCCGGCCACCCTCACGTGGCAGCGCTGATGGGGTGGGTGGCCTGGGCGTCCCCAGGTCCCGCTGTACCCTGTGCTCTCACCTGCTGGAACCCGCCCACCTGCCTGCTCGCCTGCTCCCTGGGTGCCTGCACTGCTCTCCTTCCCTGGCCGCGGTGTGCCAGGCGAAGAGTGGGGGCCCAGTGTGAAGACCTCACGGAAGAAGCCTGCCCACAGGCCGGGGTGCAGCTTGTTTTCTTCCCCACCTCTAGCAGTGAGAAAGACTGTGATGGAGAGGGGCTAAGGCCAGCCAAGGCCGCAGCCGCAGGGCGCGTGCTGCCCGCGAGGAACAGGAGAGCTGGGGGGTGGGCCATCAGGGGGCCAACTCGGGTGGAGCGTAGTGGACCCCACCCTGCCCAGGACTCTGCCTGGGACCCCATCCAAGAGCCTGGACACTCTTCCCCGCAGCCTCACCCCCATGAATTCAGGTTTCCTGGCCCCGCGGGCACCCCAAGACCTGGTGGTGCCAGCTAGAGCTTGCAGTGGCTCCTCACCCAGTGCCCCAAAATGCACCTGTGCGTGTGCAGCCACCCGTGCCCCTGAGCGTGTTCACAGCGGGCACTCGTGCACGCGCCGCGCCCTGGCCGTCTTCTGTCTGCAAATTTTCTGAAAAATATACACACGGATAACATTATTTTGGAAAATAAGTTATTAAGTCAAGCACAAGTGCGTCGCGGGACAGTGCCCCCCCATGCAGCAGCCTCTGGTCCTGCTGGTAAGAGGGGGGCGGGGGCACGTGGAGGGCTCCGCTCAGGCCTTTCCAGGCTGAGATGCTGCGTTTTCCTTGTGGAGTTGGGAGACGCCCTCGGTGCAGGTGCTCTGGTCTCTGGAAGTTGGCCTGGGTGGGGGTCTCACCGTGTGGGTGCGTGGATGTACTCTCGTGGGCACACCTGAAACTGCAGTGTGAAGCGGAAGGTCGCTGGCACCCGTCTCAGGATGGGCCCCTGGGTACCTGCTCCCTAGATTTTCAAGAAACACCCATTTGTTTGAGTCAGTCCAGTTCAGCATCTCCGGGGCCATCCTAAGCTACATTTTAAAAGTTTTCCAAGGAACTGCTTGGGTCCCAGGGGTGCCCCCGTGCCTGAGCCCCCTGGGCAGCAGGGAGTCTCAAAAGTTTGCTTTTGTTGATTATTAACTCGGTAGGCAAACTGTGGAAGAATACCTGGGAGGAGGATTCCCCGAAGGCCAGGCCCCAGGAGACCTGGGTTATTGAAAGGTGGAGCGTGTTCCAGCCCCGTCACCCGCAGAAGATGGCCAGTCGCAGCTCGCAGAAGGGAGCCAGGGCCAGCGTGCAGGGCGGAGGGCAGCAGGGCCGAGCCGGCAGCAGGGAGGACCATGGGCGCCCTGTGCCAGGGAGATGGACAGGTAGGCCCAGGGCTCAGAAGGCCACCAGGAGAGGTGTGTTTGGAGCCAGAGGCCATGCCTGTGGGTGAGGGACTGCGAGCCTGAGGCTGCAGGCCCTGCTGATGCTCTGTCCAGGTGGGATCTCAGCCCTGTGGTGCCTGGAGAGCAGCAGGGAGGCCCTAGCCCAGAGGCGCCTGGTGGCCCTGGATGGCGGGAGGTCTGTGGTACTGGGGCATGTTTATTTCCATAAAGGCTCCAGGGAAGCTGTGAAATGAGATGTGGGGCTGGCACCTGGGAGGTTCTGCCTCAGGGCGGGTCTTGTTGGCTGAGCTCATTGTAAATCAGGTGATCCAGTCCCTGGAATAGCCAGGACTTGATGTCAGCCCCAAGCAGGTCTGCACCCCCACCCCCATTACCCCACCACCTGCTCGCACCCCACCCCTGTCACCCCCCACCCCCGCCAACCCCCCACCCTGTCACCCCGGCACCCCGTCCTGCCCCAAAGGGCTAGGCCCAGCAGGTCCTTTTTCCCTTGTGTCTTTGACTGCGTTTGAGGGGGACTTTAGGTGACTCAGAAATGGGGCCAAATGCCCTGTGACCCAACCACGTTGCCCATGCTGACCCCGTCAACCAGGCCCTGGTGGTCTCGGCATTTAAATTCTGCCTTTGTCCGGTCACTGCTCATGTCACGGAAGTGGAAGCAATGTCAGGAAAGGACCATGTTCCAAAGTGAATTGCATCACTCGCTGCCCTGTGGGGTCACACTTCCCCTCAGCCTGGGCTCCTGGACTGGCCTGGGGTCAGCCTGCCCTGGGGCAGGGCCCAGGAACAGCAGTGAGCAGAGAAGGCCAGAGACTGTGGTCTGTGCTGTGCGCAGGAGCTGAGATGGGGTCAGAACAGAGACCCAGAGGTCTGGTGCCTCTGAGGAGGATGGGGAGCGGCTGGGAGGGAGCAGGGCAGGCCTGCCCTAGGCACAGAGAGCAGACACCATGCAGCAGGGCCAGCTCCGGGGCGCAGCCAGCAGGTGGAGCCAGGGGCCTTTTTCACTGCAGAGCTCCAGGGACCATGGCTCCGGAGCCCTGAACTGGCCACTCTCTGCAGCCTCACGCCCAAGCCCCTCGCCAAATCGTCTGCTTTGCGCTCTGGTTTCCACCCTAGCAGAGGCCTCTGCTGTGGCAGCTGCTCTGTCCATTTTCCCAGGAGGAAGGACGGGTGTGCCTGGGGCGCAGGGAGACTAGAGCAGTCGGGTGGGAGGGGCGGTGCTCCTTGGGGGGATGCTGCATTTCCGAGGGGGGGGTGTTGTCGGTTAATTTGGGCAAGAGACCAAATAAAGCCACAGCCGGCTCAGGTGCAACCTCTGCGGGAGAGGGGGGGAGAAGGGGGTGATGCACCACCCACCCATCAGGCTCCCGGGGAGACAGAGGGGGGCAGTGAAGGAGGGCCTCAGGGTACTTCAGCTTCATCACTTTCCTACACAAAAAGTCTTGGAAGGTTTTGGAGAAGCGCCTGAAATAGTCACTAGGGGAGAGGGAGGGAGGTGGAAGGGCCTGCGGCTGGAGTCCTGGGCCTGGGCATTACAGAGGTGACATCACGCTCAGTCCTTGATGAGGGAAGCCCCTGTTGGCGGGCAGATGCTGGCTTCATCCAGAACTAGGCTAGACCTTGAAAAAAAGGAGGGGTGACTTGTTGACTGGACACAAAGTCCGATCACTAAGCTGGCGTCCACCTGGGTGAGAAGGTACCAGTGGAGATGCAGGCTGGCTCAGCCCTGGCCACACAGACACACACAGACACACTCAGATGCTCAAGTGCCCGGAGGAGGTGTCCATAAACACGGAGGGCAGAACACAGTCTCCCGGGGCTGGGAGACGGGCCAGGTGTGACCTGTTTCCAGATGAGGGTCACCTGTGGGAGGAAAGGGCCCAGGCCCTTTCCAGGAAAACATAGCTATTAATTTTTTAAAGGTTTATTTATTTATGCATAAAGAACTGGGGTACAGGCCAAAGGTTGGGGGTGGGTGGGTGAGAGGATTTACCAGAGACCAGAGACAGAGTGGGGAGCAGAACAGGTGCATCTACTGAAACACACTGCTGAGGGAAGCAGCGGGGAGACAGAAGAGGTCTGCCTCGCCCTGTGGGTCACTCCCTGGCCGGGGATTGAACTCATGCCTTAGTGGCTGGCGACAGCTTCACAGTGCTGAGACTTAACCCTCGCGCCACCAGGGAGGCCCGGCTATTAATTGTATTTCCTGTGTTTGGCTCAGTGAGCCCCTTCTTACCTGTGGTGTTGAACCTGAAACTTCTAGATCTCAGAGAGCCTGGTGAGTGGAGCTTGCTGAGGCCCTCCCCCAACTCTTGCGCCCCTTTCGCCTAACGGGTTGAAACCACAGTGGTCTAAAAGCCAGGTGGAGCCGCGCGCGTTCTTCCAGAAAGCTGTCGTGGAGACGGGAGTGCTCGAAGACAGTCTCTCATGTTCCAGATAGCACCGAGGATTTTCATGCCTTGTCCGCAGTGCTTTCCAAGATCTCTTCCCCTCCGCAGGCGATGGAGCCCCCAAATGTGTCTGCTGTCACTGAGTTTCAGCTGCTGGGGTTCCAGAACCTTCTCGAGTGGCAGTCCCTGCTGTTTGCCATCTTTCTGTTCATCTACGTGCTGACGGTGGTGGGGAACGTCGTCATCATCGCCGTGGCGAGCCATGACCGGCGGCTGCACACGCCCATGTACACGTTCCTCAAGCACCTGTCCTTCCTGGAGGTCTGGGACACCTCCACCGTCGTGCTGCAGCTGCTCGCCGGCCTGCTGTCCCGGGGCCGTGCCATCTCCTTCCCCGCCTGCATGGCCCAGCTCTACTTCTTTGTGTTTTTCGGGGCCACGGAGTGCTTCCTCCTGGCCACGATGGCCTGTGACCGCTACCTGGCCGTCTGCAGCCCCCTGCACTACCCCCTCCTGATGCGCCCCAGACCTGCGCCAAGCTGGTGGCCGTCTCCTGGGTGACCGGGGTGGGCATGGGGTCCTGCCCTGCCTGATGATCTTCAGGCTGGACTTCTGTGGCTCCAACCGGATCAACCACTTCTTCTGCGACCTGCCCCTCCATGCGGCTCTCCTGCTCCCGCGTCTGCATCACCGAGATGGTCATCTTCGCCCTGTCCATCGCCGGCTGCGCGTGTGCCTCCTCCCCACCCTCGTGTCCCACGTCTTCATCGTGGCCGCCATCGTAAGCATCCCCTCCGCCTCCGGCCCGCGAAGACCTTCTCCACGGCGGCTCCCACCTGGCCGTGGTCACCGTCTACTCCGGGACCACGATCTCCATGTACGTGCGCCCCAAAGCCCACCTGTCCCCTGAAATCAACAAGATCATTTCCGTCTTCTACACCGTGGTCACCCCACTGCCGAACCCCGTCATCTACCGTTTGAGGAACAAAGACTTCCAAGAGGCCGTGAGGAAAGTGATGACGAGGAGGGGCCGCGTCTGCGGCCTCAGAGCGCAGGGCAGCTTCTCGCTCAGGTGCGGCCAGTCGGCGGGGCCAGGCGCGGCCCAGTGCGGTGGGGCCCTCGGCGGGCGCTGCCCAGGCTGCCGCAGGTGGGGGCTGCTCCCCGCCCCCCGGCCACATGCTGCGGCCCCTGCCGGCCCTGCTGTCCTCGCTCTGCCCTCCGGGGTCCCGCCGTGTGGCCGCGGGCTCCGCACGTCCTGTCCCCGCGCACGACCGGCCCGAGCTCGTGGGGCCGTGGACAGAAGCCGCCCGGGGGCCCGCGCGGGGTGTCCCGGCGTCGCCCCGGCCCGCGGCAGGCGGCGCAGGGGCGCTTCCAAACGCCAGACTGGTCTGCAGAGACTCAGATCCCGGGTGTGTGTTGAATGGAATCTTAGGAAAAGCAGTCACGGCGGAAGGAGAGGGCGGGGCGGGTGAAGGGGGCAGAGGCGAGAGACGGACGGGTGGGGGAGGAGGGAACCGCGGGGGAGGGAGGGGCGGGGGAGGGACAGGCCGCCGTGGCCCGCGTGGCCGCCCCGTGCAGCTGCCGTCCCCGCCGACTCTCTGGACCCGCCGTCGACGCGC
The DNA here is from genome assembly GCF_014898055.3 of Talpa occidentalis. NCBI lineage: Eukaryota > Metazoa > Chordata > Mammalia > Eulipotyphla > Talpidae > Talpa > Talpa occidentalis. Next base: position 37,506,037 of record NW_023602073.1, read on the forward strand.
CGCAGCTGACCGGCTGCCCCTGCCCCTCCCCGGGTGCCTGTCCCCGCCGGCGTGGGGGCCGGGGCGGCCTGAGGCGCCTCTGCCTCGGTGGCGTCTGTCTCCGGCCTGCAGCGGAGGCCGGCAGTGCCCGCGGCGCGCCCCGCTCCCGCCCAGCTCGGGTCGCCCGCCGCCCTCCAGCTCGGCCCCGGCCCCAGCGCGGGCCGCGGAGCTGCTCCCGCCTCTCCGGGCCGCCCCCCACGCCCCCCGCCGCCCCCCCCCCGGGCGAGGCCTTCGGGCCGGGTGAGCGTGGACCAGGGCAGCGCGCGAGGGAGGCGGGGGACGGGCCGGCGCGGACCCGCCGCCCAGAGGCCCGGGAGGCCGAGGCCGGGGCCCGCCAAGGGGCAGCGCGAGGGCGCACGGGGCGGCGGACGCCCAGGACCGGCCAGGGCCCCCCCCGGCCGCCGCTTCCCGCCCGCCGCTCACCGCGGGCGCCGACCAGCCACGGGGGCCGCCGCGGGGCGCTCGGCGAGAGACACCGGCGCCCGCAGCTGCGTGAGTGTGGGGCGACACCTGCAGCAAGGGACGCCCTGAGACCCCGGGCCCCGGGGCGCCTTCGGGGGCCCCCAGAGAAGAGGCGGGGCCTGCAGCCCGGGCCCCGCTCGTGTCTGAGCGCCGCCAGCCCTGCTTATAGCCGCTCTCAGGCTGCCCCACCCACACAGCTGATTGGACCGTTTTTCAATCCTGCGGCTGATTGGACCGTTTAGCACCAGTCAGCTGGTAGCTCACACCTGATTGGGCCAGCCCACAAGCCGGGAAGCACAGGTTGCATAAAAAGGCGCTGAGGCGCCGGTCGGCTCTGGCCCCGCTGCCCCGATGCCAGGGCCGGGCGTGGGGCCGGGCTTGGCCAGGCTCTGCGGGGAGTAGCGGGAGGGGTGACCCGCCTCGCCCGGCGGATGCCCAGCGGTGGTCAGCGGCCTGCCAGGCCAGCGCTGTGGGCCTGTCCCTGACCCTCTGCCCTGGCGCCCGCTGTACCGGGAGCAGGCGGGGCTCCCTGCGGACCGAAGAGAGACCTGCGGGCTGAGGCGGGGCTTCCCCGGGTCGGGGTGGCGCTGGGGCTCGGAAATCCTCGGGGTTCCCGGAACAGGACGCGCCCCTGAGCTAACCTGGGGCCGGGCCGGGGCCTCTCTCGGGCTTGACTGAGCGCGGGGCCGGGGCGGGCGGCTGCGTGGACCTGCTGGGCGGGGGGTGAGGGGCGGGCGTGGGGGCTCCGGGGGCGCATCCCGCGGCAGCCGGGACGCACGGGGCCCTGCGGGGCCGGGAGACGCGTGGGTCGCGAGGAACGCTGCGAAGGCGAAGGCGCCCGCGCGGGCTGCGGGTCGGGCGAGGGGCGCGGCGGGGGCGCCCGGGGTGCCCGAGTCCTCGGCGGAGGGGCGTCCCTGCGCCCGGCGCCCCCGCCGAGCCCGCACCGAGGCCTGAGGACGCGCGGGCGCGGTGCCCGTTTCCGGGCCCGAGCGGCCCTGCCTGGCGAGTTGCCTGCGTCCGCCCTGGCGCCGCGGTCCGCGTCCCGGGCGCCCGGGGCGCAGCCCTCCGCCCCCGCTCTTTGGGGCACGGAGTTCTGTGACACCAGCCCCGTCGCCCGAGCCCGTCCCCCGCGAGGTCCGGCTCCGCGCGGCCGGGGCGGGGGCGCAGCCCAGGTGGCCAGGGGCGCTGCTTCCCCCGGGCTCGCCGACCCCGGAGCCGCCGGGAACGCCCCTCCGCCGGCGGGGGCCGCGGAGCGAGCCGGGCCTGACCCCCGGGCAGGCGGACGCGCCCTGGGCGCTGCCCTGTCCTCTGCAGCCGGCCCGGCCGAGCCGCGGGCCCGGGATGTCCTCGGAGGCTCGGACACGCGCCCGCCCGCCCCTCGGGCTTCTCTGCGGCCCTGGAGGAGGGTCCTCGCGGGCTGGGCGGGACAGGCGGCAGACGGACCGAGGGGCCCGAGGAGCTGAACCTGCGGGGCGGGGGCCCTTCGGGAAGCACCCGCGGTTTTTGAAAAAAGACATTTATTTATTTATTCATGCGCACAAGAGCCGGGGTGCAGCCAGCGGTGGGGTGGCGGTGGGGAGACTCCCCAGGACAGCGAGGGGCGGAGCGGGCGGATGGGCTGAGGCGCCGCTGCGGGGCGGCGTGGCCAGAGCATCGGCTGCCCCTGGGGTCTGCGCCTGGCTGACCCACTCGGCGCCCGCCTGAGCCTCGGCCCGCGCGCCCTCGGCGCTCCCCGCCTCGGAGCTGGACTTGGGGACTCTGGGGCGCGTCCCTTAACGCCCGCCTTGGCGCTGCTTCTCCTGATTTTCCCTGCAGCCCCCCCCCTTGCGCGGAGGGGACCCCGCCGCGCCCACCCCGCCTGCGTCCAGTCCTCCGGGCGCGTGACCCGCGCGGGGGGGGGGTGCGCGGGGAGCGCCAGAGCCCCTTGGAGCGGGGGCCTGGGCCTGGGAACTGAAGCGGCGGGCGGAGGACACGCGTCTCAGGGGCGTCCCGTTCATCCCTCACGTTGGGTCCTCACCGGACACACCCCCTTCTGCTAGCTGGTTCCCCTCACCGCCCCCCTCCCCATCAGCTCCTGGCGGGACCGTCCCCACAGGGGACAGACAGAGGCTGCCAGGGAGCCGAGGGACCCTTTGGTGTCTGCCGCGCGCGCCAGCGCCTCCTCCGCGGCTCCTCAACCGGGCGCCCTGGCAGGGTGAGCAAGGAGTGCGCACCCCCGCCCGCCCCATCACCCCCTCCCCAGCGTGCCCTGCTCTGTGGCTCCCCTGCGGGGCGCGGCCATAGTTTCGCAGTTGAGCGTGGCCCCACGATGGGTCTCAGTCCCCCAGGTACCCCCCCCTCCGTCACGGGTGCCCCCAGGCGCCCCGAGGAGCCCAGGAAGACCCGGGCGCGCCGCGGGCGCTGAGGAGGCGCCCAGTTCGCCTAACGAGCCCTGGGCCTCACAGGGGCGGTTTGGAAAGGGGGGGCTCCGCGCCCCGCTGTCTCCAGCGCGCCTCCCCTGCGCTCCCTCCGCGCGGCCGGGGTAGCTGTGCCCCAGGATGGGAGGAGACCCCGGGGACCCCAGGGGCGCCCACAGACACCAGGAGGGCTCCGGGCGCGCCTGAAAGACCGACCTGCGCCGTCCCCGGCTCGAGCTGCTGTCCCGGGTCCCATGTGGACTCCAGCAGGGCGCGGAGTCCCCAGCCCGGACCCGGGCCCGGTGGGCGGCAGCGCCCCCCCAGCCCCCGGTCCCCACCCGCGCAGGGGACGGGCAAGGCCGCCTTACCGGGCGAGGGGAGCGGGGCGGGGAGCCTTGCGGTCAGCGCCGAGCTCCCCGGCCGCGGTCACTCCGTCCCCCAAGACCGTAGTCACCTCCCCGCCCCGGGGAATCCCTCGCGTCCACCGCGCCCCTCACTGACAGGTCAGGGGTCGCTGCCCCCTCAACCCAGGGCGGGCCCTGACCAGGGGAGGCGGCGTCTACACGGACCCGTCTCCCGCGGGGTACCCGGCCAGGCGGGGGCGGCGGCCTGAGGCTCCTCCCCTGCCTCGAGTGTGGCCCAGGGCTCCTGCGCCACACGGACCCCAGATGGCGGGGGTGTCGACACCCTGCTGCGCATCCTCCCTCCTCTGGGCTCCTGCCCGGCCGTCGGCTCCCCTAGAGGGCGGGATGGGGGACCAGGGGGGCCCTGGAGGGGCCGAGAGCGCGGGCAGGCCCAGCGTCCAGGGATGGCCGGTCCACGCCGGCCGGCCAGGGCGCCACACCTGCTGGACGCACGGCTGGGCGGCTCTGGGGCCTGAGCCCCTGGGCGGGCGAGCAAGGTCCGGGAAGTGGGGCGCGCGCAGAGGAGCGCGGGGTGCGGGCCTTTCCTAAACCGCGGTGCAGCAGGATCAGCCTGGGTCGCTGCCCGCCGTGGAGCTGCCCCTGCCGCGGGCCAGGAAGGGCCGGGAGCCCTAGAAGCGGCTCGGCTCCGGCTCGGGGGCGGCCCTCGAGGGGCAGGGCCGGGAACCCCCCTTTCCGGCAGCGGTGGGGCCGGCGGGGCGGAGCTGGTGGGCGGGTGGCGGGCGCTGCCAGGGCTGCGGAGCCGTGGTGGGGGGAGGGGGTGGCCTGGCGCTCCAGCTCAATTTCAGCTTCGGTCTCCACAGTGACCCGCGCCCCTGCGCGCGCGAGAAAACAGGAGGCGAGTTCTGCTTCCCGCGGTCCAGCTTCTTGTGGTCAATAATTATCTTCCTTCCTTTTTAGCTTTTGATACTTTCTAGTGAATTTAAGTTCGTAATGTATTTCTTGACCTTCTATATCAACAGTTGGAATGTACGACTTCTGGCACATTGAGAATTTATAAAAATGTTATTTAATACCCACAACTGTGCTAGCAGCAAGTTACCATGATAAAAAGAAATAGTGAGATAAATCATTTAGTAACGCCAAGTAAGAAAAAAAAAATCAGAAATCAATGGATTTAATTGTGACTAAATGTTTGAATTCATACAACTTAGAGCAGTTAATGTTTTATTAACTTATATATCTAATTACGTTGTGCAAGGTTGGCAAAAATGTTGGCAGTGAGGACTATGTGTTTAGAATGGTCTGATCCAGTTTCTTGTTCAGTGCACACACTGGATTCCATTATATTCCATAACGTTTATTGACCAGTGTAACAGCATCATGAATTAGTGTTAACAGAGTCACTTATCGGCACTAAAAATAAAAAGGCCAATCACTTAACAGAGCAGTAGGCCGTTGTCAGCCCAGAAGTTCAAAGGTCAGGATTCTGCCACCTCTTCTACAGCCCCTGGCTGGTCTCCAGATTTGCCTGGTTCCACCTGGAACTCCCCCGGGCTGGACTCAAGGTCAGCCTGACTCAGCCCCTCCCAGGTGAGTGTTTGAGAGTGACTGAATGTCTGATATCCAGTTGGAACTGCATTTCATCATGAAATATTTGGTGTGAAATTTTCAAGTATGGAACATCACAGATGGGAAAGTAAAGGATGATGCAGTCAGCAGAGAGGAGCTGAGGCCAGACAGCAGCCACACCCATGGGGCACTTCACTTCCCAAATGAGATCTTCTTTAAATCCTTTGCATGTCTATGAACACACCAAATGATAGTGTTACTTTTTGCATGTAAATCCAACGGCTTTTTTCAATTCAATGAGTTCATAAAAATGCAGACACTCTGTGTGAGATTCCTGTTGATGACCTGCCCAGCCAGGGCATTGTCCTGCCATTCCCACCAGCCCACTCTAGGTGATGAAATAAATGGGGACAACACTCCTGTGAAGTGTGGTGTGAGGTCATGGATGGCATCCCTAACACATTTCTAGGAATATTAGATACGAGGTAGACTACTAGCTAACATTTTGTTTTGAGCAGATTGTTTCTCAAAAATTCCCACCCAATGATTTTTGTAATATTTTAGTAATTATACTGCACAGGAACTTAACTTTCTTATTTCTGCTGTCCACCAAGCGCTGAGTGTGTTTTTGTAAATGTGGTGGCACCCACACCAGAGCTTCCAGAAGGTCTCCATCACATCACGTGTGTGGGTCCTTCTCTACAGTGGATCGCAACTGCTCAGATTCTAACTTGGACCCTAAGACTTTGTTTATGCTGTGAAGGCCTCACTCACTAAGTACAGGGGCCTCTGTCCTACCATGACCCCTGATCCCACATGTGACCGAGAGGGTCAGTGACATTAGAGGGGAAGCCGCCTTCGAGACTGGAGATGCTGCCCAAGGGACAACTAAGACGACAACAGATGAAACTGCTGCTGGCAACTGCTGACAACTGAGATGAAACCCAACCATCTCCTCTCTTGGCCGGGAGCTACAGAAATGGAGAACAGCAAAGAGTGGCTGAAAGTTCAGTTACTCCAGTATACACGGAATATCACACGGCACCTAAGAGGTAAAAAGAGCAACAACTAAAACTCAGGGTATATGAAGTTATCTTAATATATATATTATTATTTATTTTATTTAATATTTATTTTATATTTATTACATTATTTATATATTTTGTAATTATAAGAATATAGAGTAGTATAATGTGAAAATTTAAAATAATTGTCTTGTAAAGAGTAATGAACTCATCTTCCCTATTATATTTTGGTGAGTCTCCCCTTCATTAGTCTCCCCACAGCCGACTTCATGGCTTGGTTCCTCAGACTGTATATGATGGGAGTAAAGGTGGGGGTCACCACCGTGTAGAACATAGAAATGACCAGGTCAGACATGGATGGGGTCCTGTGGTCAGCTTCAGATAAGCAAAGCATCCAGTGGAGAAAAACAGCACCACAACCAGCAGGTGGGGAAGGCACGTGGAGTAGACCTTGGCCTTATCTTCAGTGGATGCAATCTTCCTGACAGCAGAGAAAATGTGGACATAGGAAATTATGATGAAAATAAAACAGCAGATACTCAACAGCAAAGTAGTGAGAATGGGGACAAGTTCATTGATTAAATTTCCTGAGCAGGAAATAGCCATTAACTGGGGGATGTCACAGAAGAACTGGTGGACCACGTTGGACCCACATAGGACAAGGAGAAGGCTCCAGCTGTGTGTATCACAGCATGGAGACCCCCACCCAGCCAGGGCACAGCTGTCAGCTGCACACACCTGTCCCTGCTCATGACGACGTCATAGTACAGGGGGTGGCAGATGGCAGCATAGCGGTCAAGGCTCATCACTGTGAGCAGGTGCAACTCTGTGGTTGTTGTAAAAACCATCATGAAGACCTGGAGGACACGGCATGGGAACAAGATGGAGCTGCTGTGCCTCAGAGAGTTGGCAATGGACTTGGGGACTGGGTTGTGATGAGGCAGAGGTCTGTGAAGGACAGACTCCTCAGGAAGAAGTACATGGGGTGTGGAGGTGCCGGTCCAGGGTGGTGACGAGGACGATGAGCCCGTTCACCAGCAGGGCGCACAGGTAGACCAGGAGAAGAGCAGTGGGTGCAAGAAGCCCATGGTCCCCTGGGTGGGAACCCCAGGAGGACGAATTCTGTCATAGTCGTGAGATTCAACTCCCCAGAGCCATCATCTGTATAAAAAAAATAAAGAGGAAAAAAAACATTGTCAAATCTTCTAATATTGAACATAAGTGGGTTGTCAGCATAAGATAATGATTCAGTCTATCTACCAGGTAGTTACTCCTTCTAGGTCCCATGGCATCTAGTATCCTAATATGCGTGTGCTGCTGTGTTCAACTTTCATTTCCATCTCATGTGAAGGGGACATTATCACACTGTCCAAACATGTCCTGAAAATTGGTGAAGGCTTGAAGATTTCCATTGACCCTACAGAACTTTAAGAACTACAGTCTCAAACCTCTCAACAAACCCAACTGACTGTACCTCCCGACTGCCCCACTTTTGCTGCTCCCACCTACTGCCCAGGCCCCAGCATCTCAGCCCAGCACACCTCCCAGAGGTTGTCCAGGGCACAGTCCCAGAGGACACGTGACCATGCCCAGTACCCCCACCCCAGAGACCCTGTCCCTGCTCCTCCAGCACAGCCCTGGTCAGTGACAGGTGTTCAGCGTATGGGGTGTGCGGGTCCCTGTTTTTCCTGCTCCCCGGAACCTGACACTGTCCTGGAACTGAATGATCTGTGCTCAGCATCCCCGTGTGGCGTGTCCTGATGCCTCCTCTGTCAGATTCCTGTGGCCTCACTGCTGACTCCTGGTCCGTCCCTCGTTTCCTCATCTCCCTGCCCCTGACTCCCCACATCTGAGGACTCAGAGACCACGTTTCCCACAGAGTCTCCTCCTGGGTCACACCCACACGTCCCTCCTGCAGGATGGGCTCGTCCACCCGGGTTCCTCCCCGGCCCCTCTGTCCCCCACAGACTCATGCACATCTGTGCAGGGAGGAGGCCGCTCTGGGGCTGAGCCGGATGGTCTGTGCGTGTGGCTGCCTGCCGGTCCCAGGGACCCGGGTCCCCCGGGTGCAGGTTGTGTTCCTCACCCAGGCCCGTGGTGAGTGTGGACGTCTGGACATGGGGGAGCCCTGCCCACTCCACTTCCCCTCCCAATGTCATCCTCTCCCCTCTGTGGGTGATGGGGGGGAAGGCCCTGGGGAGGCAGGATTTTTAATGTCACATCGTAACATAAAAAATAATTACAACACATTGGTGGAATCTTCCTAATAATTTAATAAAAACAGGAAAATAAATCATGTAATGAGATGGTCCAAGATGTAGATACCTTTGGACTGATATCGGTAATGATGACAGAAGCTCTGGCATATTCTCTTCCTGTGCAATATCACTAAGACTCCTGAGTGGTGGAATTGGGAAAAAAAAACCAAGTCCATGTCTGTAAAGAGACATTCTTCATCACAATGTAATTCTGTTAATTGTTGTCTTTTATGTAGTGCCCAGAACAACTCAGTGTGCTGAATGCTCAAATCCAGTTATGAAGCAGTAGTTGTCACATATACGATGCACCACAACATTTCTGTTCAATCCTTTGAACACTTTAAATTCCAGGAGAGTATATTTCCTCTCGCAGAGACTCATCCAGCATGATAAGGCAGTGGGCACTGAGAAACTTG
>NW_023602073.1:37514666-37686494 GCF_014898055.3 Talpa occidentalis
TACTTTCATTAAAGTCTCGTATGTTTTGTGTTGATGGGGCAGATGCAGAACCTATTTAGAGCACAGGTTTGCGGGTCAGGGTGCCCGTCTCCCTGCCCTATAACACCATCTTCCCTTCCCCTCTGGCGCTCCCTCTGGTGTGTTCTTTCACACTCAGAGTGTGCTCTGCCTTTATGAGGCAGATGGCAGAAGCATTTGGAGCATACAGATTTGGGAGTCCCAGGGCCCCTCATTCTGGCCTGCTGATCAGGGTGTTTTCTCTGATCAGGACTCATTTCCCTTCTCTACTGCTCTGCCTCCACTGGATCCTCACCCAGAGGCAGGAATCCCCCAGGAGGAGGAATAGCCCTCAGTGGGGATCTGACCAGGTTCCTGCTGTTTGAGGCAGGACTTGTCTTCAGCCCTGGCAGGTCAGGGCTGGGAGGGACTGACCTCAGGTAAACTAAAGGAGCAGACAGAGCAGAATAGAATAGAGGCCTGTGGGGGGGACCCCAACTCCTTGGGACAATATTGTGTGTCCTGATCTTCTCCATGACACCTGCTCACACTGAGGGATAAGACCACAAGCAGGTGCTGGCCTGTCCTTCATGGGGGGCCTGGGTCTGGGCTCTGACCTGGAAGTCACTGGGTGATGAGGAGGAGGGAAGAGCAGTTTGCACCCGGGACCAGGTGCTGGCAATGGAGGGTCCAGTGTTTTGAGCAGAGTGGGTCTGGGTGTGGGTTCCACGGGGTGGGAAGGGAAGGGAGGATGTTTTTTTTCCAATAAACCTCTTGGTCTCTAGCAGCGCAGAGGCTCAGCAGCCCTGAGAGGAGCCAGGTCTGTCCTTGGTCTCAGGCCTAAGGAGTCACCAGGAAGGGCCCTGCTCCTGCTGGTGGGGGTCCCTGGGCCCTTCTCCCCCCTGAGCCAGAGCTCCTGGCTGCCCTGCTCCTCTGTGTGGGCCTGGCTGCCTCTTGCCCTGTTTCTCCCCAGCCCTGAGGAGATGGCGCCTGCTCTTGTCCCAGCTCTGTGCCTTGGGGACAATAGCATCAGCCTTGTCCCAGCTCTGCCTCCTCCCCTCCCTGCTGCTCCTCCTCCAGCTGCTCCCCGGGGTCCAAACGTGAGTGTGATGACGAAGGGCATGATGGCTCAGAGTAGGATCTCTATGAACCCATGCAGAAGTGTGAAGGAGTCCCTGAGCCCTCAGTGGCTTTTTCAGGCTTTTATTGGGATTTTCAGGCTCTTACTGGGCACACCCCTGCCTGCCATGTGCCTGGGGGCCAGGAGGCTGGCAGGCCTCATAGCTCCCGGTGAATCTTCACTCTTTTTTTTTTTTTCCTCCTCCCCACAGCAGTGTATTTCAGTCAATCTGCCACTGGTGGGTCTCTGGTGGATCCTCTCACCCCCCACCTTTCCCTCATCGCAGGCCTTACCCCAGCTCTTGTATGCATAAATAAATAAATCTTTAAAATAAAAAAAAGAAAAAGAATCTTCACTCTTTCTGGGTGCTCCAGCATTCTCTCATGGTCTTGTTCTCTCACTTCTGGTCGTTTTCCATTCCTCGACACCGCCCTTACAAGCCCCGTCTCAGCCCAGGTGCACCCACCTGCGCATGCCCACACCCTTCTCAGGTGCCCGCCATCAGACATGCATTCAGGACCGCAGGGATCCATCATCAATCCTAATGGCGGAAGAGCAGAAAAGCCTGACAATCATTTACCCTACAGTGTCCCTCCCTGTTCTGTGGAAGTGGAAACTGTCCAAAGTAATGTTGAAACTGATGGTGACGGGGAAAGCAATGAAACAACTGATGCAGTAAAAGGGCCCATCACACCCGCCTGGCACAATTAGCACGTTTACCATCTTAGCATTTGCAAGTTCCCCTCTGAGCAATTTATGACTTGACTCTTTTTTTTTTTTTTTTTTTAAAGATTTTATTTTATTTATACAAGAACTGGGGTACAGGCCAGATGCGCGGGAGGGTGAGAGGATTCACCAGAGACAGAGCACGGAACAGAACAGGCAGACTGACGAAATACACTGCTGAGGGGAGCAGGGGGCGAGACAGGAGAGGTCTGCTCGCCAGGTGGGTTGCTCCAAGGCTGGCGGGGATCAAAGCGGCACTGCAGAGGCTGTGGACAGCTTCACAGCGCTGCGCTCAACCGCCTGAGCCACCAGGGAGGCCTGGTCTCTATCTTAACTGGGCCTCATTCCAAAAGAAAGGAGTCAAGTGGCTGGCTCCTTTCCCCTCCCATAGCACAGATCCTTGTCTAACCACCCCCACCCCGCCTTTGTCTAAACAGCCCTGTGCTCTACCAAATGGCCTGTGCACTACAAAAAAAATGAAATCTGTCAAATTTATCAGCGTAACAATGCTGAAATCCTGAGTATAAATGGAAATCTTTGTGTATGTTGGTGGCCCAGATCTTAGGGGAGACTCTCCTGTCTGGTGCCCACTAGTGTGATAATAATGAAACCTGTACCCACTTGTCCTTGGAGTGCCCTTTGGTCCTTTCTAGCCTGGCAAAATAGTTTTCGAGTAGGTAGGGCCCTGGGGTCTGGAGCTCTTCCTTCAGGAAGGATGGCTGTGTGGGGGGACCCTGGCTCTAGAAAAATTGGGGTACTTCCCAGGGGAGGGAGAGGGATCGAAACAGAAGAGGGAAGAACACAAAGGACAATGCTGATGGTGCGTGGGTGAACTGGTGGTGGAAATTTTAAGGGGACTACACCTGAGAGTGTTACAGGGCAAGGAGAGGGGGCACCCCAGAACCCCCAAACCTGCCTGCTCTAAATAGGTTCCTCCATCTGCCTCATCAACACAAAACATATAAGACTTTAATGGAAAGGAGCTTTAATACAATTAGTAAACAATACAGAAAAGACAAAGACTATAATTTCTCAATCAAGCACCTAAAGCTACCCGTCCCCTCGTGGGTAAAAGTTCACCCAAACAGGATTGGCCTCGAGCAAGGCCTGAAAGCCTGCCCCAAGTCTAAGGCACCTTCTGGTGGGGACCCACAGAAAAGGATCAGAAACAACCAAACAAGTCTGGAAGGAAAAGAGCAAAATCAAATCAAGACAAAAAAACCATTGTCACCTCCCCATGAGTCACCCACATCTGTTTCAACCAGTCCACGACCAAAAGGCAAGCACAGTTTTTTCACAGTTCTCTCTGCTCCATATGCCTCTTCCAGGTCTCCTTCTGGCTCTCTGTCCTGCTTCCTTCCTTCTCCAGTTTCCTCCTCCAGCTTCTGCTCTTCCCTGCTCAGCTCCACCCTACCTTGGGTGGGGCAGGGAACCTGGAACTTCTCCTTTTCGTGGGCACTATCCTGTTACAAGAGGAGAAAACATACATTCCACAAAAATGTAGAATGATGTGGTAGATAGATAGATAGATAGATAGATATAAAAGATGGGGGTGCTCTCCAAAACTATTGTGATGACACAGTTAAGAGCAGAGCTCTGAGCTGCAACAAGAGGGGGAGGGATGACCATTGCTCAGTCAGGGGTTATGATGTTTCAAAAAGTGAACTATCAAAAATGTGAAAATACCTATCCCCTCATTTTTTACTTTTGATTTATTTGTATCAAACACTTTTCAGTTAACTTAGGGGGAAGAAACCGATAGCTTACAAGGGAAAACCAATCAGGTTAACTTCAGACTTCTCTGAAGAAACAATAACAATAATAACAGTACGAAACAATAAAGCAAAAACAGACAATTATAAATGAGAAATCCTGCAGGGAGGAGGAGGGAGAGGGATCAGAGGGAGGAAGGGAGGAACACAAGGGTCTGTGGTGATGGTGGACGGATACATTGGTGAAGGAAATTCTATGGGGACTACACCTGAGGGTGGGGGAGCAAATATTTTTTTTAAAAATGAACAATGTTGTAAAAAATAAAAAAAATTAAAAAATTAAAAAAAAAAAACACTTGTCAGTTACTAATTCATTTAACTCCACCAATATTTGTATGTTATGTGCTTGGTGCTGTGTACAAAACAGAGACATTCCCTAACTTCAGAGAGCTGCTTTCATGCAGGAGACAGTGAATAATAAAGACAAGAAACCCACCCCATCCTGTAGAGGGGCTGAGAGGAGGGACAGGCAGGGAGCAGGTAGGGCAGCAAGAAAGGGGGGTGTGGGGGCAGCTGTGTCCATCAAGGGGGTCAGTGCAGAAGGTGGGATGGAAGCAAAGCCCTGGGAAGGGGATGTTCGGGAGTGAGGCTCCCATGGAAGGAACATCCTGTGGGGGGCTGGCTGGTGCCCGGGGTGCAAGGGCAGAGGGGATGAGGATCAGCTAGAGCAGAGGGAAAGGGAGGGACACAGGAGTGGGTGTCATAGGCCTGGGAAGGGGCCACCCTGTGAGGATGGGGGTGACTGTGGGGATGGGGAGCCCCTGCCTGGCTGTGAACAGACCAGGGCCTGGTTCAGCTCCCAGGTGGCAGGAGAGACTAGTCTGTGTGTCTCCAGGTGAGAGAGGAGGGGCTCAGGCCAAGCTGGGGCAGCACAGGTGAGAAGTGGCTCTTTGAAGGTGCAGGGGGCTCCCAAGGACAGCACAGTCCCGTCCTGTCTTCCTAGGCCTCATCAGGTGAAGGGCCCTGACTGGGGAGCAGGCTGGGTGAAGCTTTTTCTTCTTCTTCTTCTTCTCTCTCTTTTTTTTTTAAAGATTTATTTATTTATACAAGCACTGGGTACAGTCAAAAGCACGGGAGGGTGAGAGCCAGAGCGGGGAGCAGAGCAGGCAGACTGACGAAGTACACAGCTGAGGGGAGCAGCGGGCAGCAGGAGAGGTCTGCGCGCCATGTGGGACCCTCCTCCGGTGGCCGGGAGCAGCGGGGATCAAATCAGTGCTGCAGAGGCTGTGGGCAGCTTGGCAACCCAGCGCTCAACCGCTGCGCCACCGGGGAGGCCCTCCTCTTCTTTTTTTAATTGAGGTAACATTAATTTACACACTGCACAGATGTGAGGTGTAGAGCTTCTCATCAGGCAACTGTATATTTCACACATACCCATTAGCAAAAGTCCAATCACAATCATTCACCAAGATATTCCCTCTACCCTCCATCTTCTCTGGTCACTGCCATTTTGTTGTGGTTGTTGATTGCTTTTTTCCCTTCATCATCCACAAATAAGTACAATCCTATGTTTTCTGTCTTTCTCAATTTGACATAGCATAATTCCCTGAAATTCTATCCACATTGCTGAAAATGGCGAGATTTCTTCTTTTTGCAGTATCTGAGTACTATTCCATTATGTGTGTGTATGATGTATGTAAATCACATTTTGTTAATCCTTTCATCTGTTCTTTAGAACTTGGGTTGTTCCCTATTTTGGCTATTGTAAATAGCACTGCAATGAAAATAGGGGCCCTGTCTCGTTTTGAATAAGTGTTTTCTTATTCATTAGGTCAATATCCAGAGGTGGAAATCCTGTATCATATTGCAATTCTTTTTTATTTTCTTGAGAACCACCGTATTGTTTTTCCAAATGGCTGCACCAATTACATCCAACCATTAGTGCAAAGGGTCCTTTAACCCTTGTTCCTCACAGAATTTATTTCTTGACTTTTGATAATAGACATTTTTACTGGTGTGAGCAGAAATCTAATTGATTTTTTCAAATGTTGACCCATCCTTGTGTTGCTGAGATAAACCCCACTCTGTCATGATGTGTGATCCTTTTTCATGTGTGGTTGAATTTGGTTTGCTAAGGTCTTGTTGAGGATGTTTGCATCTATGTTCATCAGGGATTAGTCTGTAGCTTTCTTTTTGTGTGGTGTCCTTCTCTGCTTTTGGTATCAAGGGAATGTTGGGCTCATGAGATGTGATGGCAGCATTCCCTCTTCCTCTGTGTTTTTGAAGAGTTGAGAAGTCAGGTGTTAGTTCATCTTTAAAGAGTTTGTAGAAGTGACTGAAAATGTCTGGTCCTGGACTTTGTTTTTCAGGAAACTTTTGATTCATGTTTTAGTGTCTTTGCTTGTAGTTGCTTTGTTCTGAATCTTCCTGACTCAGTCTCAGAAGGTTTGTATACTTCTAAGAATTGTCACTTTCTTCCAGGTTATTTGAGGTCATTCAATTTATTGACATATAGATATTTGGTATTATGACATATAGATATTTGGTATTATGATCTTTTGTATCCTAATGTGTCTGTTGTAACTTCTCCCCTTTTGTTTCTTATTCTATTAGTTTTTTTTTTCCTTTTTTCCTCCTTGAAAGTGTAGTAAAATATTTGTCTGTTTTGTTTATTTTTTCAAAGAACCATATTTTGGTTTCATTGATTTTTTTGTCTCTCTTTGATTTCTTTGTCATTTATTTCTGCTTTAATATTTTTTCCTTCTACTGTATCTTGGTTTCAATTGTTCTTTCTAGCTGTTTAGATTCTTTACCTGAGCTCTGTCTTGACTCTAGGTGTGGCCTGTATTGCTCTGTATTGCCCTCTTAGTGCTGCTTGTGCTGTGTCATTTGTCTCAAGGTATTTTTAAATTTCTTGGTTGTTTTCCTTCTTAACCCAAGAGTGATTTGGTAGTGTGTCGTTCAATCTTCACATGTTATTTTTCCCCCTGGTTTCTTTTTATGGTTGATTCGAGTTTGATACCATTGTGATCAGAGAGATACTTGTATGATTTCAGTCATCATGAATTTATGACACTTGTAAGATGACCCAACAAGTGATGTATTCTGGAGGTATTCTGTGCACCTGACAAGAATATTATTTAGCTTTTTGGAGTATAGCGCCCTATAAA
Source organism: Talpa occidentalis (assembly GCF_014898055.3). NCBI lineage: Eukaryota > Metazoa > Chordata > Mammalia > Eulipotyphla > Talpidae > Talpa > Talpa occidentalis. The sequence goes on from NW_023602073.1 coordinate 37,521,392, forward strand.
TATCTATTCAGCCCAGATGGTCTAATTTCTCACTTAAAGTTATAGTTTCCCGGAGTTCTGTAGGGTGATGTGTCCTCGATGAAAGTGGAGTGTTGAATTTCTTTACCACTGTTGTGTTGCTGCCAATATCTGTTTTCAGATGTGTTAATAGTTGCCTTATGCATTTTGCTGCTCCTTTGTTTGGTGCATGTGTGTTGATGAGTGTTATGTCTTCCTGATGTAGGATTCCTTAATCGTATGATGTTCATCTCTGTCTCTTGTTACCTTTTTTTCTGGAAGCTTATTTTATCTTATATGGCAGCCCCTGCAATTTTGGGGGTGCCCCATTTTCTTGTGTTTTTCCCAAGAACTGTTTTGATCCAGTCTCCTGGAGACAGCATAAAGTTGGGTTTTTTTTTTGGTACAACCAGTCACTCTGTGTCTTTCTCTTTGGTGAGTTCAATTCATTTGCATAAAGGGTGATGACATGATGACTTACTACTGCCCTTTTGTCTTTAGTCAAATCCAGCCCAGAAATGTGTGGTATCTGGAGAGGGTGGTGAGGGCTCCAGGGAACCTGCCTCATAGGTTCCCCGGTCAGATTGCAGGATGGTGTCAGGCGAGAGGCCCAGACATTAGCCAGGCAGCTGGGGTTCAGACCTGGACACTGCCATAACCCCTCAGGCTCCATGTCCTTGTTTCTGAAGGGAATGTGGGGGAGGGGTGTCAGGATAGTATCAATTCCCAATTCACAGAGTGCTGGGGAAGAATCCCCGAGGTGACACAGAGAAAGTAACTGCTGAGGTATGTAGCCGGCCTTCAGTCAGCACCCTGAGCCACTTCTGTTCCTGTGCCCTCCTCTGGCTTTTGAGACCCAACTCCCATGTCCCCTTCCTGCTGAGGAAGGAACCTCCCTGGCTCTGTGTTGGCCCCCTCCGAGGCAACTACTGCAGCCCTTGTCTCCTCACACACCCCAGGCTGCAGGACCTCCAGGGCGGGGTCACGTGGTTCTCTGTGACCCCAGCACCCTGTGGAGTATGTTCCTGGGCAACAGCATGCATTGGGCTTGGGGACCCCAAATGCCTGACTGCAAGTCTGCGCCATCAGAGTCACCTGGGGTGTATTTAGAGAGAAGTTCCCAGGCCTGTCCCCAGAGGCAGAGAGTGGGCTCTGGCTGCCCAGGGCTGGGGAAGGGAAGATCCTTCCACACTGATCACAGCCCTTCAGATCCACCAACATCTCATCCCCATCGCAGCCTCCTGAGACCCAGAGCAGGAGTCCCTGAGCATGGACCCTCCTGCTGCCTCCCCCTCAGAGACTGTGCGAATTGCCAGATCTTTGTTTAATGTGCAAAGGATGAAGTGATTGGTACAAACTATTAAAAAAATTAAGGCAATAAAGTGATCAGTGTCTGTTTTCTTACAAGAAATAGTGGAGACTGAATAAGTCACGTGACAGTCAAGGTCCTGATAGCAATGAGCTGTCAGACAAGGATTCCACGTCCCCTGAAGTGTCCTTCAAAATAAACCTGATTTAAAAAAATTATTCCTAGTGTTTTAAGATTCCATTTAATGTTGCTGTTCATTTTTTTTCACACTATCCCAGAGCGGTGTCTGCAGGATCACGGCACAGAGGGACTGTCAGCAGCCTGGGGCTGTGAGCAGGGTTGACTCTGACCCACCTGTAGGGAGTGGGGCCCTGGAGCCCCAGAATCAGTCCCAAGGGCTGGTCCTCCAGGGAGGCACAGGCCTTGCTCTGCCTTCCTCTTGGCTCCCTGAATCTCCCAGACACCCCAGCATTGGGGAACTGAACGGGGATGTTCCGGATGAGGAAGGGGACTCCCCTTAACTATTATCTCCCCCATCTCCCTGCCATCTGCAGCATCAAGACAAAACATGGAAGACCTTTCATGGAAAGGATTTTTAATACAGTTAGTGTGCAACAAAGACAAATGAAAGAATAAAGTTTCCAAATCAAGCACCAAAGTCACCATCCCTTGTGGGTAAATGTTCAGCCAAACAGGGTTGGCCCAAGCAGGGCCTGAAAGCCTGTCACAGTCTAAAGCACCTCCTGGCGGGACCCATAGAAAAGGGGGGACAGGGCTGTCAAGTCTGGAAGGAAAAGAGCAAAATCAAGATACAAGCTGCCATTGTCACCTCCCATGGATTTCTCACCCATGTCTGTGTCACCCAGTCCAAGGCCAAGAAGCAAGAGCAGCTTCTTCACGTGTCTCTGTCCCATGTGCCTCCCCCAGGTCTCCTTCTGGTTCCATCCTGCTTCCTCCCTCCTCAGCCTCCTCTCAAGCTTCCTCTCCCTGCTCAGCTCCACCCTTCTTGGGTGGGGCACGAACCCAGATCCTCCCTTGGGGGCCCCCCTGTTACAGTCCTCTCCGTCACCAGCATGTGCATATGTGTGGGTGACACCAGCCCTGCAAGGACAGGCAAGGCCCCAGATGTGCGCAGTTCCCTGGGCAGTTACAGGCCAGCACTGCTGCATCCCCCAGGGGAGACAGACGCTCCAGCTCCCCAGTGAGAGCCTATGTCACCCACACAGACCTTCCCCCTCAGTGTCCCCCGTGTTGCCCCTTCCCTGCCCGGTCCTCTCTGGCTCCCCCTGCACCCCTTTCCACCTCTGTCCCCTAAAGTCCCCATTTCCATCCTCTGCTCTATTTTCCAGGAGCCTCCCCATCTTCCTAGCCAGTGCCCTGGGGCTCTCCTAGGCCCTCCCCTCCTCCAAAGGATGGAGAATGTCAGGTGATTCCCAGGAGGAGGGGCTTTCGTCCTTGGAAGCAGAGGCAGAAACAAATTACAGGGACCCTGGAATCTAAGTTTTCATACCAAGAGACTGAGGCAATCTATATATTTGGGGATTTGCCCAGAACCTAGGAACCAATTATGTCCTGGAGACCACTGCAGACTAAAAATAAGGACACTGAAACTGACGCAGACTTGGGCGCCCCCTTGTGTGCAGATCCCTGTCCTGCCGCTGGGGGCCCAGGGAGCCTGGGGAGGGCCTGGCTGAGCAGGAGAAAGGGCGGCTCTGGGCGCCTGTGCTCAGCCCTGTGGCCACACGGGGGCGCTGCCGCGCTGCTCCGGATTCTGGTGGAGCCGCCAGGACGGGGCGGGGGCTGAGGTGGGCACAGCTGGGGATTCTGGAGGGTGGCGACCTGGGGGTGAGATGCTCTGTGAGGAGTCAGAGCAGCAGGGCTCAGAGGAGAGGAGACTCCGGAGCCTGCCCTGGGTGTGAGGTTTCCGTCTTTTCTCCCCAGAACCCCTCTCTCCACTCCCTGGACAGTGATACCTGGGAGAATCGGAAAAGAGAAAATTTTTTTCTTCTACAACCTATTCAATATTGAGGGCATTTTTAAAAAAATAATATTTAGGGCCTCCCTGGCGGCTCAAGGAGCTAAGACACAGCAGTATGAAGCTCTCCGCAGCCACTACGGCATGAGTTTGATCCCCAGCCAGGGAGCTGCCCATATGGCACGTCAGACCTCTCCTGTCTCGCCCGCTCCTCCCCTCAGCAGTGCATTTCAGTACATCTGCCTGTTCAGCTCCCCACCCTATCTCTGGTGAATCCTCTCACCTCCACATTTCTGGCCTGCACCCCAGTTCTTGTATGCATAAATAAATCTTTATAAAAAATAAATTGATCTTTAAAATAACATTTAAAGAATACTATCAGATTTATAGAAAAGTTGCAAAGGCAGTACAGGTCTTGTTTATCCCACACCATTTCCATTTTGTTAACATCCTACATGAATACTTTTATTTTTTTACAACTAATGCAGCTATGTTGACATAATTACTAAATGCCATCTTTGCTACTGTCCATTTTATGCTCCATAATCCCATCCAGTTCGCCTGGATGACAGTTTCTCAGATTTTCCTTGTTTTTATAACATTGACACTGGTGAGGAGTGATGTTTGGGAGAGGTGTTGGGGTCACAGATGAGGGTTCTTGGTCACCTCTAAGAAAAGCGTCACCAGAGTCCTCCTTTCAGTAGCGTGTGGGGCACACACACACACACAAAAGGAAAGAAGATGATGCTTGCGCAGACACCAGCAGGCAGGAGGAGCTGCCCCTGGAGAGGGTGGGTGTGTGAGGAGAAGCCTGTTAGTAGAGGCTCATTAGAACTCTGTTAGTGTGTGTGGTGTGGAATTACACATTTTAATAGATGTGAAGCTGTACTCCAAAGATTTATACAGTGTTATAAAGTAGTGTAACACACACACACACACACATATATATAATTATTGCTTTTGGGTGTTTTGCTTACATAACTGCTAAAAGCCATGATCCATTACGGAGGTCTTACTATGTGGGCCTCTTAGTTGAATCATAGTCTCTGGTATACTATCAGCTTTCCAATCCTCAGATATGGAGGAAATTTCTAATTCCATTTATACCACAGCTAGGTCATGGGTAAGAAAATGTTTGCTCCTCCGTTGATCTATGTAGCCAACATCTGCATCAATAATATAGAAAATCCTTGAATTTCCTCAAATTATGTCCTGGAAAATGTTCCTCAAATTATGTTCCCTGCAGTTATTTCATTGTTTTCCTTTCCTTTCCAGTCTGATTTGGCTAATTTTAATGCCATTCCAATAGGGAACTGTGGGAGAGAAAGAAATAGATGAGATAGTAATAAATCACTCCTTGAGTCTTGTAGCCCTAGGAAAATCAAGTGTCCTCTGTGGTGGCGAAAAGAGATTATTTCCCGATGCAGGAGCACTCACAGTGTAATGGAAATGCAGGGTTGGATTGCCTTGGTTTGATCCCTAGCACATTTTGGAACAGGGCCCGAGTCCTGTGTCATAAGCCTATATAACTGACCTGGGACCTGGGTTCCAAGGAGGACAATGGACTTGTGACTCATGCATGCACACTTCTCTGCCCCACTGGGGGCATTTTGTGGCACCACCCTTGTAGAGATTTGGGCCCAAGACCTGTTTCCTGAGGTGAGGTTCCCCAAACTGTGTTGTGCATGGAATAGCTGTGAGCCATCCACAAACTTCCACAATGGAGTTTCCCTTCATGTATTTAAGTTTCATTCTATTGTGTAGTGATTTGTGGACTAGACAGTGTAGCAGAAGTGCACTGAAGCAAGTTGATTAAGAGTGGATAAATGAATAAAGTGTAACAGAATTAGCTGATTGATTTATTCTCAAAATGTTTATACTTCAGTTAGTTTATGCTTTAGTTTGAGTTACCATGTTTATCCCTTCATCATATTGCTCTGTTAGTATTGTTGGTAGAGTTAAGTTAGCATTGCTAGTATTTAGTGAGGTTAGTGAATACTTTTTGAGTACTATTAATACTAGATTAATAGTACATTTGTTAATATCGTAGGAGAGTCAGTTGTCAGCAGAGGTAGCGCAAGGGCTGGGAGCACAGTCAGGGCTGGTGAGTGTAGTCAGCGTAGTCCAAGTGCATAGGCGCTATACATAGGGCACCTCCCTGCTGACCTCTGCAGGATTCAGAGGGAAGCAAGCCACTCCTGGGGAGTGGGAGGGGACCCTGACCCCGGCGACCCTGAGCTGGTCCTCAGCCTGCCCCTGCCCACTGCCCACAGGGGCACCCAGGAGCCCCAGGTACGCACACCTGTCAGGTGTGTTCACTCTATAGTGGGTGCCTGGTGTGCACTGTGTGTCACTCCCGCCTGGAGCCATGCACCGCCCGCCCGCCCCTCTGGCCACCCCCACTCTGCTGTCAGGTGCCTGTCCCTCACCCCAGCAGTGAGGCGACACCTGTCTGACCTCAAGAGCAGCTCCCTTGCTCTTTTAAGTGATTCGATGATTCGAGAATGTCTCCTGTGCACATTTTATTCAGAGGCCTCTCTGGCCGGCGTGCTGCCAGGGTCGGCAGGGCTTCAGAGGACAGCACTGCAGGTCTTGTCCTAAGGGACAACCCGTGTCCCCGCGGACTGTGGGGCCAGCCCCACCTGAGTATTGGACACCAGCCAGCGCTGCCCAGACACCAAACCCTGCCTGCCCGCAGGCCCTGCCCTGTGCTCGGCCTTCTCCCCTGTGGACCACGGCCTGGCCCTCGGGGCACAGCCCCTGCTCACCTCAGTGAGCACCGAGAATGGGAACCCCAGGTCCTCCCGGACCAGCAGGCGAGCATGGGGGTGCAGAGAGAAGCCCTCCGTGCTGCAGGACACAAAGGGAGAGCGACCGGCCAGCTGGTGCGGAGGCGGCGGCCTATGAAGAGGGTTTTCCAAGAGGGAAATCAGCATGAGGCAAAGCACTCAAAAAAAGTACAAGTTTATCTTCAGTTATTTTGCTTAGAAATAAGCACATTTTCAAAGTTTGTAAGAAGTAATGTGATCAGAGCTGGACCCTTAAAAAGCAAAATCAAAAAATACTGTTTTGGAAATTGAAGGTGAAATCCTAACCATTACAGGCGCGGGGCGCACGGCCCTGCTCTGACTTTCTTTCCAGGCGAGGCCAGGGCCTGTGGCCGCCGCCAGGGGCTGTTGGGCGGGGAGGCGCCCACGGGCGGTCACTGGGCAGCCCCGGGCTCGCAGGCCCTCTCTGGGGGCTGGGGATGTGGCTCATTGGGCTGCTGGTAGGGTTCCCAGCTTCCCTGCCGTGGGAATCAAACGTCCTGGTAGTTTGTTAGGGGGAAAAGGTGGTCCCAAAGCAAATTCCATACGCTTTGTGGACTCCACCCCCACCGGTCAAAGCCAAAGACACTGGGAACTCCAAATCCCATCACCACCAAAGGAAGGTGGCTGGACCTGAGGGTGGGGTAAGCAGCCGGTGGATACAAAAGGCAGACACGTGGGCTTTGGGGCTCTCATTTTGGGCTCTTGGCCAGCAGCAGCGTCCGGTCAGCTCTGAGAGTGACTTTGGCCAGGTCGTCGGTCGGGTAGGACGCATTAAAGACTTTACCCTATTTTCTCCCTGAGTTATACATTTTCCTTATTTCCTTTCTCTTGTAAATAAACCTTTTATTAACCTGTGTGTGTCTGTAGTAGTATTCATAAGTCCCTTTAATGCGCGCGGGTGAGGACCCACACCAGGAACCCGTTTAATATCGGGTTGCTCTACAACAGTTTCACGCTTTTCCTGGGAGACCCTGATGAATGGAAAGCAGCTCCCCCAGGTGGACATGGGCCCGCACAGGGTGCACCCACCCGTGAGCAGGCTGCTAGGCCCGCAACTCAGCTGACAGGCTCCGACCTGCCCTACCCATGTGCAGCGACGTTTATGTGCGTGATTCCTTGGTGGCCCTATGAGCAGGACCCTACTATCACCCTGCAGTTGCCCCGAAAGCCTGCATGATGGTGAAGGACCTGGAGGCAAGACCTCCCTTCTGACCCTGGTCTAACGCCCCCTCTGCTCCCTGGCACCCCTCTGTGCCCTAGCACTCCTCTGCGCCCTGGCACCCCCTCTTCGCCCAGGCACACCCCCTCTGTGTCCTGGTACCCCCTCTGTGTCCTGGCACACCCCCTCTGTGCCCTGGCGAACCCCCTCCTCGCCCTGGCGCCCCCTCTTCCCCGGGAGCCTCCACTCTCTCCGCCTACAGCTGGTGGGCCCTGGGCCTTGGGCTGGCCTGGGTGGTATGGTGGGGTCTGGCATCTGACCTGCATTGAATAAACGCAAACCCATCACCCGCAAACCCATCACCCCCGCACACACTGTGCCCCAGAGGAAGGAAGGAAGGAAGGCGGTACCCTGGGACTTGCCTGCCCGGGCTAATTGTTCTGAGCTGGCTCCTCCCGCTGGGTGCTCAGCCTGGGGAGGAGGGAGGCCCCAGCCTGGGGAAGAGGGTGGCCCCAGCCTGGGGAGGAGGGTGGCCCAGCCTGGCGGGGGGCTGGTGAAGATGCTACCTCCATGTGGTGGCCTTGGAAGTTGTGCCCACGCTTCACTTGCTTGATTCCAGAGGGGGTTTAAATGATAAAAGAAGTCTCTCTCGCTGGGCCTCTAAGGGTCCAAACTGCAGAATCCCCCAGGGAGAGGGAGCAGAGAGGCCTCTGGCTCCCCTGAGGCCCACCCCCAGGGCCCTCAGCACTCTGGGGAAGGCACATCTGAGGTAACCAGCAGGCCTGGGGTACTGGACCCTCCCCCGCACCGAGCCCACGCCCAGGGCCCGTGGGTCTGGGAGTGGTTCTGAGAGCAGGTCTAGACAGACCATCGGGGCACCCCCTCACCCTGTTCAGAGGCGGGGTTTGCACTGCTGGAGCTGGATCCAGACTTTGTCCACACTGTGCTCTGATGAATAACTGTCATCTATGAAACTTCCGAAGAAACGCAGGAGTTTTATAATCATTCCCTTTTTCATACCGAACCCAGTGATGCTCTGTGCGGGGCTTCAAGTGTGAGTCTTAGAATTTCCTTCCATGGACCGGGAAGACCTCCTCCTGAAGGCCCGTCTGGAGCGGCGCCTCTACCCTTACGGGTAGAGATTCCACCCCTCCTGTAACGGCCGAGTCCTGGAGTACCCCCACGAGAAAGCTCCTGGCCGGGCTTCCTCTGCTGACTGCCCCGTCCCCAGCGAGCACAACACACCCTCGCCCCCAGACCCCGGCCTGGGCCCGCGGGGTGGCTGCCCCACAGCTCGCCAGGGCTCCCCCTTGAGAGGGGAGCCATACCACCATACCACCCAGGCCAGCCCAAGGCCCAGGGCCCACCAGCTGTAGGCGGAGAGAGTGGAGGCTCCCGGGGAAGAGGGGGCGCCAGGGCGAGGAGGGGGTTCGCCAGGGCACAGAGGGGGGTGCTTCCCCTTCCCTGCCTCACAGACCTGCCCCTGCCTGGGCAGCCCTCCCACCCCTGGGCCTGGTGCACCCCACATGCCCCAATCCCTGGGCTCCGGCCACGTTGCTCTGGGGCCCGCCATGGGATGAGCAAAGCCCCAACTCAGCCGCCCCAGGAAATGGCCGGCCGGGACCACGCACCGTCGCGCCAAGGGGGCAGGTCACTTTGCCTAGACTGAGGTGACTTCAGCACATCTGGTCAGCGTGAGAGTGACCACCGATGGCAGTTTCCGGCACCCCTGCCCGGCCCCTGTGCGGGATGGAGGGGCTGACCGCGTGGGCGTGAGGAAGTGTCCCAGCGACTGCGCGGGAAAGAGGAAGGAGGGATTCGGGAAGGTACTTCCGGGTGAGGATTTGAACATCTCAAAGTATCTGTGAGCTTGTCTTGGTGGAGACGGATACACAGATGCCGACTTGTAGCCGATGGTGCACCCGCACCCAGGGGCGCCCGCCTGAGTGAGAGCAGGCCGTTGTGCTGGGGACGAGGGCGCGTGCCAGGGTGAGGACGCGTGCCAGAGTGGTGCTGCGGGGATGGCACGGGCGCCTGGGGCTGGTCAGGCAGTGGAGGCTGGGGCCTGGGGAGTGGGGAGGACAGCCTGGGGCGCAGAGAGGTCTTGAGGCCAGTCCTGGGCCTGCATGTGCTCCCAGGGCCGGGACTGGAAGCCTGGGGAAGCCTGCTCTGGCCGGCCGGCTCGGGACGCAGCTGGGGCGCGTGTCTGCCATGGCCCTGCTGCCTCTTGGAGGTGACGTTTTCTGGCCTCTCCTCTGTCGCACGTCTGCCGGGGCAAGGAGCCCCTCGGATGTCAGCACACCTGAGCCGGGCGCCCCCCCAGGCTCCTCAGGCCAAGCCTCAGGCTGGTCGCCTGCTGGCACGTGAGTGCTGGGGTGACCTTGTGGGGTTTGCATGCCAGTGCCCTTTGCCGGCCACCCTCACGTGGCAGCGCTGATGGGGTGGGTGGCCTGGGCGTCCCCAGGTCCCGCTGTACCCTGTGCTCTCACCTGCTGGAACCCGCCCACCTGCCTGCTCGCCTGCTCCCTGGGTGCCTGCACTGCTCTCCTTCCCTGGCCGCGGTGTGCCAGGCGAAGAGTGGGGGCCCAGTGTGAAGACCTCACGGAAGAAGCCTGCCCACAGGCCGGGGTGCAGCTTGTTTTCTTCCCCACCTCTAGCAGTGAGAAAGACTGTGATGGAGAGGGGCTAAGGCCATCCAAGGCCGCAGCCGCAGGGCGCGTGCTGCCCGCGAGGAACAGGAGAGCTGGGGGGTGGGCCATCAGGGGGCCAACTCGGGTGGAGCGTAGTGGACCCCACCCTGCCCAGGACTCTGCCTGGGACCCCATCCAAGAGCCTGGACACTCTTCCCCGCAGCCTCACCCCCATGAATTCAGGTTTCCTGGCCCCGCGGGCACCCCAAGACCTGGTGGTGCCAGCTAGAGCTTGCAGTGGCTCCTCACCCAGTGCCCCAAAATGCACCTGTGCGTGTGCAGCCACCCGTGCCCCTGAGCGTGTTCACAGCGGGCACTCGTGCACGCGCCGCGCCCTGGCCGTCTTCTGTCTGCAAATTTTCTGAAAAATATACACACGGATAACATTATTTTGGAAAATAAGTTATTAAGTCAAGCACAAGTGCGTCGCGGGACAGTGCCCCCCCATGCAGCAGCCTCTGGTCCTGCTGGTAAGAGGGGGGCGGGGGCACGTGGAGGGCTCCGCTCGGGCCTTTCCAGGCTGAGATGCTGCGTTTTCCTTGTGGAGTTGGGAGACGCCCTCGGTGCAGGTGCTCTGGTCTCTGGAAGTTGGCCTGGGTGGGGGTCTCACCGTGTGGGTGCGTGGATGTACTCTCGTGGGCACACCTGAAACTGCAGTGTGAAGCGGAAGGTCGCTGGCACCCGTCTCAGGATGGGCCCCTGGGTACCTGCTCCCTAGATTTTCAAGAAACACCCATTTGTTTGAGTCAGTCCAGTTCAGCATCTCCGGGGCCATCCTAAGCTACATTTTAAAAGTTTTCCAAGGAACTGCTTGGGTCCCAGGGGTGCCCCCGTGCCTGAGCCCCCTGGGCAGCAGGGAGTCTCAAAAGTTTGCTTTTGTTGATTATTAACTCGGTAGGCAAACTGTGGAAGAATACCTGGGAGGAGGATTCCCCGAAGGCCAGGCCCCAGGAGACCTGGGTTATTGAAAGGTGGAGCGTGTTCCAGCCCCGTCACCCGCAGAAGATGGCCAGTCGCAGCTCGCAGAAGGGAGCCAGGGCCAGCGTGCAGGGCGGAGGGCAGCAGGGCCGAGCCGGCAGCAGGGAGGACCATGGGCGCCCTGTGCCAGGGAGATGGACAGGTAGGCCCAGGGCTCAGAAGGCCACCAGGAGAGGTGTGTTTGGAGCCAGAGGCCATGCCTGTGGGTGAGGGACTGCGAGCCTGAGGCTGCAGGCCCTGCTGATGCTCTGTCCAGGTGGGATCTCAGCCCTGTGGTGCCTGGAGAGCATCAGGGAGGCCCTAGCCCAGAGGCGCCTGGTGGCCCTGGATGGCGGGAGGTCTGTGGTACTGGGGCATGTTTATTTCCATAAAGGCTCCAGGGAAGCTGTGAAATGAGATGTGGGGCTGGCACCTGGGAGCTTCTGCCTCAGGGCGGGTCTTGTTGGCTGAGCTCATTGTAAATCAGGTGATCCAGTCCCTGGAATAGCCAGGACTTGATGTCAGCCCCAAGCAGGTCTGCACCCCCACCCCCATTACCCCACCACCTGCTCGCACCCCCACCCCTGTCACCCCCCACCCCCGCCAACCCCCCACCCTGTCACCCCGGCACCCCGTCCTGCCCCAAAGGGCTAGGCCCAGCAGGTCCTTTTTCCCTTGTGTCTTTGACTGCGTTTGAGGGGGACTTTAGGTGACTCAGAAATGGGGCCAAATGCCCTGTGACCCAACCACGTTGCCCATGCTGACCCCGTCAACCAGGCCCTGGTGGTCTCGGCATTTAAATTCTGCCTTTGTCCGGTCACTGCTCATGTCACGGAAGTGGAAGCAATGTCAGGAAAGGACCATGTTCCAAAGTGAATTGCATCACTCGCTGCCCTGTGGGGTCACACTTCCCCTCAGCCTGGGCTCCTGGACTGGCCTGGGGTCAGCCTGCCCTGGGGCAGGGCCCAGGAACAGCAGTGAGCAGAGAAGGCCAGAGACTGTGGTCTGTGCTGTGCGCAGGAGCTGAGATGGGGTCAGAACAGAGACCCAGAGGTCTGGTGCCTCTGAGGAGGATGGGGAGCGGCTGGGAGGGAGCAGGGCAGGCCTGCCCTAGGCACAGAGAGCAGACACCATGCAGCAGGGCCAGCTCCGGGGCGCAGCCAGCAGGTGGAGCCAGGGGCCTTTTTCACTGCAGAGCTCCAGGGACCATGGCTCCGGAGCCCTGAACTGGCCACTCTCTGCAGCCTCACGCCCAAGCCCCTCGCCAAATCGTCTGCTTTGCGCTCTGGTTTCCACCCTAGCAGAGGCCTCTGCTGTGGCAGCTGCTCTGTCCATTTTCCCAGGAGGAAGGACGGGTGTGCCTGGGGCGCAGGGAGACTAGAGCAGTCGGGTGGGAGGGGCGGTGCTCCTTGGGGGGATGCTGCATTTCCGAGGGGGGGGGTGTTGTCGGTTAATTTGGGCAAGAGACCAAATAAAGCCACAGCCGGCTCAGGTGCAACCTCTGCGGGAGAGGGGGGAGAAGGGGGTGATGCACCACCCACCCATCAGGCTCCCGGGGAGACAGAGGGGGGCAGTGAAGGAGGGCCTCAGGGTACTTCAGCTTCATCACTTTCCTACACAAAAAGTCTTGGAAGGTTTTGGAGAAGCGCCTGAAATAGTCACTAGGGGAGAGGGAGGGAGGTGGAAGGGCCTGCGGCTGGAGTCCTGGGCCTGGGCATTACAGAGGTGACATCACGCTCAGTCCTTGATGAGGGAAGCCCCTGTTGGCGGGCAGATGCTGGCTTCATCCAGAACTAGGCTAGACCTTGAAAAAAAGGAGGGGTGACTTGTTGACTGGACACAAAGTCCGATCACTAAGCTGGCGTCCACCTGGGTGAGAAGGTACCAGTGGAGATGCAGGCTGGCTCAGCCCTGGCCACACAGACACACACAGACACACTCAGATGCTCAAGTGCCCGGAGGAGGTGTCCATAAACACGGAGGGCAGAACACAGTCTCCCGGGGCTGGGAGACGGGCCAGGTGTGACCTGTTTCCAGATGAGGGTCACCTGTGGGAGGAAAGGGCCCAGGCCCTTTCCAGGAAAACATAGCTATTAATTTTTTAAAGGTTTATTTATTTATGCATAAAGAACTGGGGTACAGGCCAAAGGTTGGGGGTGGGTGGGTGAGAGGATTTACCAGAGACCAGAGACAGAGTGGGGAGCAGAACAGGTGCATCTACTGAAACACACTGCTGAGGGAAGCAGCGGGGAGACAGAAGAGGTCTGCCTCGCCCTGTGGGTCACTCCCTGGCCGGGGATTGAACTCATGCCTTAGTGGCTGGCGACAGCTTCACAGTGCTGAGACTTAACCCTCGCGCCACCAGGGAGGCCCGGCTATTAATTGTATTTCCTGTGTTTGGCTCAGTGAGCCCCTTCTTACCTGTGGTGTTGAACCTGAAACTTCTAGATCTCAGAGAGCCTGGTGAGTGGAGCTTGCTGAGGCCCTCCCCCAACTCTTGCGCCCCTTTCGCCTAACGGGTTGAAACCACAGTGGTCTAAAAGCCAGGTGGAGCCGCGCGCGTTCTTCCAGAAAGCTGTCGTGGAGACGGGAGTGCTCGAAGACAGTCTCTCATGTTCCAGATAGCACCGAGGATTTTCATGCCTTGTCCGCAGTGCTTTCCAAGATCTCTTCCCCTCCGCAGGCGATGGAGCCCCCAAATGTGTCTGCTGTCACTGAGTTTCAGCTGCTGGGGTTCCAGAACCTTCTCGAGTGGCAGTCCCTGCTGTTTGCCATCTTTCTGTTCATCTACGTGCTGACGGTGGTGGGGAACGTCGTCATCATCGCCGTGGCGAGCCATGACCGGCGGCTGCACACGCCCATGTACACGTTCCTCAAGCACCTGTCCTTCCTGGAGGTCTGGGACACCTCCACCGTCGTGCTGCAGCTGCTCGCCGGCCTGCTGTCCCGGGGCCGTGCCATCTCCTTCCCCGCCCGCATGGCCCAGCTCTACTTCTTTGTGTTTTTCGGGGCCACGGAGTGCTTCCTCCTGGCCACGATGGCCTGTGACCGCTACCTGGCCGTCTGCAGCCCCCTGCACTACCCCCTCCTGATGCGCCCCAGACCTGCGCCAAGCTGGTGGCCGTCTCCTGGGTGACCGGGGTGGGCATGGGGTCCTGCCCTGCCTGATGATCTTCAGGCTGGACTTCTGTGGCTCCAACCGGATCAACCACTTCTTCTGCGACCTGCCCCTCCATGCGGCTCTCCTGCTCCCGCGTCTGCATCACCGAGATGGTCATCTTCGCCCTGTCCATCGCCGGCTGCGCGTGTGCCTCCTCCCCACCCTCGTGTCCCACGTCTTCATCGTGGCCGCCATCGTAAGCATCCCCTCCGCCTCCGGCCCGCGAAGACCTTCTCCACGGCGGCTCCCACCTGGCCGTGGTCACCGTCTACTCCGGGACCACGATCTCCATGTACGTGCGCCCCAAAGCCCACCTGTCCCCTGAAATCAACAAGATCATTTCCGTCTTCTACACCGTGGTCACCCCACTGCCGAACCCCGTCATCTACCGTTTGAGGAACAAAGACTTCCAAGAGGCCGTGAGGAAAGTGATGACGAGGAGGGGCCGCGTCTGCGGCCTCAGAGCGCAGGGCAGCTTCTCGCTCAGGTGCGGCCAGTCGGCGGGGCCAGGCGCGGCCCAGTGCGGTGGGGCCCTCGGCGGGCGCTGCCCAGGCTGCCGCAGGTGGGGGCTGCTCCCCGCCCCCCGGCCACATGCTGCGGCCCCTGCCGGCCCTGCTGTCCTCGCTCTGCCCTCCGGGGTCCCGCCGTGTGGCCGCGGGCTCCGCACGTCCTGTCCCCGCGCACGACCGGCCCGAGCTCGTGGGGCCGTGGACAGAAGCCGCCCGGGGGCCCGCGCGGGGTGTCCCGGCGTCGCCCCGGCCCGCGGCAGGCGGCGCAGGGGCGCTTCCAAACGCCAGACTGGTCTGCAGAGACTCAGATCCCGGGTGTGTGTTGAATGGAATCTTAGGAAAGGCAGTCACGGCGGAAGGAGAGGGCGGGGCGGGTGAAGGGGGCAGAGGCGAGAGACGGACGGGTGGGGGGAGGAGGGAACCGCGGGGGAGGGAGGGGCGGGGGAGGGACAGGCCGCCGTGGCCCGCGTGGCCGCCCCGTGCAGCTGCCGTCCCCGCCGACTCTCTGGACCCGCCGTCGACGCGCCGCAGCTGACCGGCTGCCCCTGCCCCTCCCCGGGTGCCTGTCCCCGCCGGCGTGGGGGCCGGGGCGGCCTGAGGCGCCTCTGCCTCGGTGGCGTCTGTCTCCGGCCTGCAGCGGAGGCCGGCAGTGCCCGCGGCGCGCCCCGCTCCCGCCCAGCTCGGGTCGCCCGCCGCCCTCCAGCTCGGCCCCGGCCCCAGCGCGGGCCGCGGAGCTGCTCCCGCCTCTCCGGGGCCGCCCCCCACGCCCCCCCGCCGCCCCCCCCCCCCGGGCGAGGCCTTCGGGCCGGGTGAGCGTGGACCAGGGCAGCGCGCGAGGGAGGCGGGGGACGGGCCGGCGCGGACCCGCCGCCCAGAGGCCCGGGAGGCCGAGGCCGGGGCCCGCCAAGGGGCAGCGCGAGGGCGCACGGGGCGGCGGACGCCCAGGACCGGCCAGGGCCCCCCCCGGCCGCCGCTTCCCGCCCGCCGCTCACCGCGGGCGCCGACCAGCCACGGGGGCCGCCGCGGGGCGCTCGGCGAGAGACACCGGCGCCCGCAGCTGCGTGAGTGTGGGGCGACACCTGCAGCAAGGGACGCCCTGAGACCCCGGGCCCCGGGGCGCCTTCGGGGGCCCCCAGAGAAGAGGCGGGGCCTGCAGCCCGGGCCCCCGCTCGTGTCTGAGCGCCGCCAGCCCTGCTTATAGCCGCTCTCAGGCTGCCCCACCCACACAGCTGATTGGACCGTTTTTCAATCCTGCGGCTGATTGGACCGTTTAGCACCAGTCAGCTGGTAGCTCACACCTGATTGGGCCAGCCCACAAGCCGGGAAGCACAGGTTGCATAAAAAGGCGCTGAGGCGCCGGTCGGCTCTGGCCCCGCTGCCCCGATGCCAGGGCCGGGCGTGGGGCCGGGCTTGGCCAGGCTCTGCGGGGAGTAGCGGGAGGGGTGACCCGCCTCGCCCGGCGGATGCCCAGCGGTGGTCAGCGGCCTGCCAGGCCAGCGCTGTGGGCCTGTCCCTGACCCTCTGCCCTGGCGCCCGCTGTACCGGGAGCAGGCGGGGCTCCCTGCGGACCGAAGAGAGACCTGCGGGCTGAGGCGGGGCTTCCCCGGGTCGGGGTGGCGCTGGGGCTCGGAAATCCTCGGGGTTCCCGGAACAGGACGCGCCCCTGAGCTAACCTGGGGCCGGGCCGGGGCCTCTCTCGGGCTTGACTGAGCGCGGGGCCGGGGCGGGCGGCTGCGTGGACCTGCTGGGCGGGGGGTGAGGGGCGGGCGTGGGGGCTCCGGGGGCGCATCCCGCGGCAGCCGGGACGCACGGGGCCCTGCGGGGCCGGGAGACGCGTGGGTCGCGAGGAACGCTGCGAAGGCGAAGGCGCCCGCGCGGGCTGCGGGTCGGGCGAGGGGCGCGGCGGGGGCGCCCGGGGTGCCCGAGTCCTCGGCGGAGGGGCGTCCCTGCGCCCGGCGCCCCCGCCGAGCCCGCACCGAGGCCTGAGGACGCGCGGGCGCGGTGCCCGTTTCCGGGCCCCGAGCGGCCCTGCCTGGCGAGTTGCCTGCGTCCGCCCTGGCGCCGCGGTCCGCGTCCCGGGCGCCCGGGGCGCAGCCCTCCGCCCCCGCTCTTTGGGGCACGGAGTTCTGTGACACCAGCCCCGTCGCCCGAGCCCGTCCCCCGCGAGGTCCGGCTCCGCGCGGCCGGGGCGGGGGGCGCAGCCCAGGTGGCCAGGGGCGCTGCTTCCCCCCGGGCTCGCCGACCCCGGAGCCGCCGGGAACGCCCCTCCGCCGGCGGGGGCCGCGGAGCGAGCCGGGCCTGACCCCCGGGCAGGCGGACGCGCCCTGGGCGCTGCCCTGTCCTCTGCAGCCGGCCCGGCCGAGCCGCGGGCCCGGGATGTCCTCGGAGGCTCGGACACGCGCCCGCCCGCCCCTCGGGCTTCTCTGCGGCCCTGGAGGAGGGTCCTCGCGGGCTGGGCGGGACAGGCGGCAGACGGACCGAGGGGCCCGAGGAGCTGAACCTGCGGGGCGGGGGCCCTTCGGGAAGCACCCGCGGTTTTTGAAAAAAGACATTTATTTATTTATTCATGCGCACAAGAGCCGGGGTGCAGCCAGCGGTGGGGGTGGCGGTGGGGAGACTCCCCAGGACAGCGAGGGGCGGAGCGGGCGGATGGGCTGAGGCGCCGCTGCGGGGCGGCGTGGCCAGAGCATCGGCTGCCCCTGGGGTCTGCGCCTGGCTGACCCACTCGGCGCCCGCCTGAGCCTCGGCCCGCGCGCCCTCGGCGCTCCCCGCCTCGGAGCTGGACTTGGGGACTCTGGGGCGCGTCCCTTAACGCCCGCCTTGGCGCTGCTTCTCCTGATTTTCCCTGCAGCCCCCCCCCCTTGCGCGGAGGGGACCCCGCCGCGCCCACCCCGCCTGCGTCCAGTCCTCCGGGCGCGTGACCCGCGCGGGGGGGGGGTGCGCGGGGAGCGCCAGAGCCCCTTGGAGCGGGGGCCTGGGCCTGGGAACTGAAGCGGCGGGCGGAGGACACGCGTCTCAGGGGCGTCCCGTTCATCCCTCACGTTGGGTCCTCACCGGACACACCCCCTTCTGCTAGCTGGTTCCCCTCACCGCCCCCCTCCCCATCAGCTCCTGGCGGGACCGTCCCCACAGGGGACAGACAGAGGCTGCCAGGGAGCCGAGGGACCCCTTTGGTGTCTGCCGCGCGCGCCAGCGCCTCCTCCGCGGCTCCTCAACCGGGCGCCCTGGCAGGGTGAGCAAGGAGTGCGCACCCCCGCCCGCCCCATCACCCCCTCCCCAGCGTGCCCTGCTCTGTGGCTCCCCTGCGGGGCGCGGCCATAGTTTCGCAGTTGAGCGTGGCCCCACGATGGGTCTCAGTCCCCCAGGTACCCCCCCCTCCGTCACGGGTGCCCCCAGGCGCCCCGAGGAGCCCAGGAAGACCCGGGCGCGCCGCGGGCGCTGAGGAGGCGCCCAGTTCGCCTAACGAGCCCTGGGCCTCACAGGGGCGGTTTGGAAAGGGGGGGCTCCGCGCCCCGCTGTCTCCAGCGCGCCTCCCCTGCGCTCCCTCCGCGCGGCCGGGGTAGCTGTGCCCCAGGATGGGAGGAGACCCCGGGGACCCCAGGGGCGCCCACAGACACCAGGAGGGCTCCGGGCGCGCCTGAAAGACCGACCTGCGCCGTCCCCGGCTCGAGCTGCTGTCCCGGGTCCCATGTGGACTCCAGCAGGGCGCGGAGTCCCCAGCCCGGACCCGGGCCCGGTGGGCGGCAGCGCCCCCCCAGCCCCCGGTCCCCACCCGCGCAGGGGACGGGCAAGGCCGCCTTACCGGGCGAGGGGAGCGGGGCGGGGAGCCTTGCGGTCAGCGCCGAGCTCCCCGGCCGCGGTCACTCCGTCCCCCCAAGACCGTAGTCACCTCCCCGCCCCGGGGAATCCCTCGCGTCCACCGCGCCCCTCACTGACAGGTCAGGGGTCGCTGCCCCCTCAACCCAGGGCGGGCCCTGACCAGGGGAGGCGGCGTCTACACGGACCCGTCTCCCGCGGGGTACCCGGCCAGGCGGGGGCGGCGGCCTGAGGCTCCTCCCCTGCCTCGAGTGTGGCCCAGGGCTCCTGCGCCACACGGACCCCAGATGGCGGGGGTGTCGACACCCTGCTGCGCATCCTCCCTCCTCTGGGCTCCTGCCCGGCCGTCGGCTCCCCTAGAGGGCGGGATGGGGGACCAGGGGGGCCCTGGAGGGGCCGAGAGCGCGGGCAGGCCCAGCGTCCAGGGATGGCCGGTCCACGCCGGCCGGCCAGGGCGCCACACCTGCTGGACGCACGGCTGGGCGGCTCTGGGGCCTGAGCCCCTGGGCGGGCGAGCAAGGTCCGGGAAGTGGGGCGCGCGCAGAGGAGCGCGGGGTGCGGGCCTTTCCTAAACCGCGGTGCAGCAGGATCAGCCTGGGTCGCTGCCCGCCGTGGAGCTGCCCCTGCCGCGGGCCAGGAAGGGCCGGGAGCCCTAGAAGCGGCTCGGCTCCGGCTCGGGGGCGGCCCTCGAGGGGCAGGGCCGGGAACCCCCCTTTCCGGCAGCGGTGGGGCCGGCGGGGCGGAGCTGGTGGGCGGGTGGCGGGCGCTGCCAGGGCTGCGGAGCCGTGGTGGGGGGAGGGGGTGGCCTGGCGCTCCAGCTCAATTTCAGCTTCGGTCTCCACAGTGACCCGCGCCCCTGCGCGCGCGAGAAAACAGGAGGCGAGTTCTGCTTCCCGCGGTCCAGCTTCTTGTGGTCAATAATTATCTTCCTTCCTTTTTAGCTTTTGATACTTTCTAGTGAATTTAAGTTCGTAATGTATTTCTTGACCTTCTATATCAACAGTTGGAATGTACGACTTCTGGCACATTGAGAATTTATAAAAATGTTATTTAATACCCACAACTGTGCTAGCAGCAAGTTACCATGATAAAAAGAAATAGTGAGATAAATCATTTAGTAACGCCAAGTAAGAAAAAAAAAATCAGAAATCAATGGATTTAATTGTGACTAAATGTTTGAATTCATACAACTTAGAGCAGTTAATGTTTTATTAACTTATATATCTAATTACGTTGTGCAAGGTTGGCAAAAATGTTGGCAGTGAGGACTATGTGTTTAGAATGGTCTGATCCAGTTTCTTGTTCAGTGCACACACTGGATTCCCATTATATTCCATAACGTTTATTGACCAGTGTAACAGCATCATGAATTAGTGTTAACAGAGTCACTTATCGGCACTAAAAATAAAAAGGCCAATCACTTAACAGAGCAGTAGGCCGTTGTCAGCCCAGAAGTTCAAAGGTCAGGATTCTGCCACCTCTTCTACAGCCCCTGGCTGGTCTCCAGATTTGCCTGGTTCCACCTGGAACTCCCCCGGGCTGGACTCAAGGTCAGCCTGACTCAGCCCCTCCCAGGTGAGTGTTTGAGAGTGACTGAATGTCTGATATCCAGTTGGAACTGCATTTCATCATGAAATATTTGGTGTGAAATTTTCAAGTATGGAACATCACAGATGGGAAAGTAAAGGATGATGCAGTCAGCAGAGAGGAGCTGAGGCCAGACAGCAGCCACACCCATGGGGCACTTCACTTCCCAAATGAGATCTTCTTTAAATCCTTTGCATGTCTATGAACACACCAAATGATAGTGTTACTTTTTGCATGTAAATCCAACGGCTTTTTTCAATTCAATGAGTTCATAAAAATGCAGACACTCTGTGTGAGATTCCTGTTGATGACCTGCCCAGCCAGGGCATTGTCCTGCCATTCCCACCAGCCCACTCTAGGTGATGAAATAAATGGGGACAACACTCCTGTGAAGTGTGGTGTGAGGTCATGGATGGCATCCCTAACACATTTCTAGGAATATTAGATACGAGGTAGACTACTAGCTAACATTTTGTTTTGAGCAGATTGTTTCTCAAAAATTCCCACCCAATGATTTTTGTAATATTTTAGTAATTATACTGCACAGGAACTTAACTTTCTTATTTCTGCTGTCCACCAAGCGCTGAGTGTGTTTTTGGTAAATGTGGTGGCACCCACACCAGAGCTTCCAGAAGGTCTCCATCACATCACGTGTGTGGGTCCTTCTCTACAGTGGATCGCAACTGCTCAGATTCTAACTTGGACCCTAAGACTTTGTTTATGCTGTGAAGGCCTCACTCACTAAGTACAGGGGCCTCTGTCCTACCATGACCCCTGATCCCACATGTGACCGAGAGGGTCAGTGACATTAGAGGGGAAGCCGCCTTCGAGACTGGAGATGCTGCCCAAGGGACAACTAAGACGACAACAGATGAAACTGCTGCTGGCAACTGCTGACAACTGAGATGAAACCCAACCATCTCCTCTCTTGGCCGGGAGCTACAGAAATGGAGAACAGCAAAGAGTGGCTGAAAGTTCAGTTACTCCAGTATACACGGAATATCACACGGCACCTAAGAGGTAAAAAGAGCAACAACTAAAACTCAGGGTATATGAAGTTATCTTAATATATATATTATTATTTATTTTATTTAATATTTATTTTATTATTTATTACATTATTTATATCTTTTGTAATTATAAGAATATAGAGTAGTATAATGTGAAAATTTAAAATAATTGTCTTGTAAAGAGTAATGAACTCATCTTCCCTATTATATTTTGGTGAGTCTCCCCTTCATTAGTCTCCCCACAGCCGACTTCATGGCTTGGTTCCTCAGACTGTATATGATGGGAGTAAAGGTGGGGGTCACCACCGTGTAGAACATAGAAATGACCAGGTCAGACATGGATGGGGTTCCTGTGGTCAGCTTCAGATAAGCAAAGCATCCAGTGGAGAAAAACAGCACCACAACCAGCAGGTGGGGAAGGCACGTGGAGTAGACCTTGGCCTTATCTTCAGTGGATGCAATCTTCCTGACAGCAGAGAAAATGTGGACATAGGAAATTATGATGAAAATAAAACAGCAGATACTCAACAGCAAAGTAGTGAGAATGGGGACAAGTTCATTGATTAAATTTCCTGAGCAGGAAATAGCCATTAACTGGGGGATGTCACAGAAGAACTGGTGGACCACGTTGGACCCACATAGGACAAGGAGAAGGCTCCAGCTGTGTGTATCACAGCATGGAGACCCCCACCCAGCCAGGGCACAGCTGTCAGCTGCACACACCTGTCCCTGCTCATGACGACGTCATAGTACAGGGGGTGGCAGATGGCAGCATAGCGGTCAAGGCTCATCACTGTGAGCAGGTGCAACTCTGTGGTTGTTGTAAAAACCATCATGAAGACCTGGAGGACACGGCATGGGAACAAGATGGAGCTGCTGTGCCTCAGAGAGTTGGCAATGGACTTGGGGACTGTGGTTGTGATGAGGCAGAGGTCTGTGAAGGACAGACTCCTCAGGAAGAAGTACATGGGGGTGTGGAGGTGCCGGTCCAGGGTGGTGACGAGGACGATGAGCCCGTTCACCAGCAGGGCGCACAGGTAGACCAGGGAGAAGAGCAGTGGGTGCAAGAAGCCCATGGTCCCCTGGGTGGGGAACCCCAGGAGGACGAATTCTGTCATAGTCGTGAGATTCAACTCCCCAGAGCCATCATCTGTATAAAAAAAATAAAGAGGAAAAAAAACATTGTCAAATCTTCTAATATTGAACATAAGTGGGTTGTCAGCATAAGATAATGATTCAGTCTATCTACCAGGTAGTTACTCCTTCTAGGTCCCATGGCATCTAGTATCCTAATATGCGTGTGCTGCTGTGTTCAACTTTCATTTCCATCTCATGTGAAGGGGACATTATCACACTGTCCAAACATGTCCTGAAAATTGGTGAAGGCTTGAAGATTTCCATTGACCCTACAGAACTTTAAGAACTACAGTCTCAAACCTCTCAACAAACCCAACTGACTGTACCTCCCGACTGCCCCACTTTTGCTGCTCCCACCTACTGCCCAGGCCCCAGCATCTCAGCCCAGCACACCTCCCAGAGGTTGTCCAGGGCACAGTCCCAGAGGACACGTGACCATGCCCAGTACCCCCCACCCCAGAGACCCTGTCCCTGCTCCTCCAGCACAGCCCTGGTCAGTGACAGGTGTTCAGCGTATGGGGTGTGCGGGTCCCTGTTTTCCTGCTCCCCGGAACCTGACACTGTCCTGGAACTGAATGATCTGTGCTCAGCATCCCCGTGTGGCGTGTCCTGATGCCTCCTCTGTCAGATTCCTGTGGCCTCACTGCTGACTCCTGGTCCGTCCCCTCGTTTCCTCATCTCCCTGCCCCTGACTCCCCACATCTGAGGACTCAGAGACCACGTTTCCCACAGAGTCTCCTCCTGGGTCACACCCACACGTCCCTCCTGCAGGATGGGCTCGTCCACCCCCGGGTTCCTCCCCGGCCCCTCTGTCCCCCACAGACTCATGCACATCTGTGCAGGGAGGAGGCCGCTCTGGGGCTGAGCCGGATGGTCTGTGCGTGTGGCTGTCCCTGCCGGTCCCAGGGACCCGGGTCCCCCGGGTGCAGGTTTGTTCCTCACCCAGGCCCGTGGGTGAGTGTGGACGTCTGGACATGGGGGAGCCCTGCCCACTCCACTTCCCCTCCCCAATGTCATCCTCTCCCCCCTCTGTGGGGTGATGGGGGGGAAGGCCCTGGGGAGGCAGGATTTTTAATGTCACATCGTAACATAAAATAATAATTACAACACATTGGTGGAATCTTCCTAATAATTTAATAAAAACAGGAAAATAAATCATGTAATGAGATGGTCCAAGATGTAGATACCTTTGGACTGATATCGGTAATGATGACAGAAGCTCTGGCATATTCTCTTCCTGTGCAATATCACTAATGACTCCTGAGTGGTGGAATTGGGAAAAAAAAAACCAAGTCCATGTCTGTAAAGAGACATTCTTCATCACAATGTAATTCTGTTAATTGTTGTCTTTTATGTAGTGCCCAGAACAACTCAGTGTGCTGAATGCTCAAATCCAGTTATGAAGCAGTAGTTGTCACATATACGATGCACCACAACATTCTGTTCAATCCTTTGAACACTTTAAATTCCAGGAGAGTATATTTCCTCTCGCAGAGACTCATCCAGCATGATAAGGCAGTGGGCACTGAGAAACTTGTACACCTTCAGAATTTAATAGTTTTCATGATTTATAAAACAAATATTTTATTTACTGTGCTTTCTCAGATCTAAAATGAAGCTTGAAATCTAGAAACAATCAAATCTGAATGATTTCCATTCGAAAACTGTTTAAGAACAGAATACCTGCAGTCTGGGGGGGAAGTTCCCGCTGCCGTGTCGAGTCTCTGTCCTGAGGTTGTCCCCATGGCAGGATAGATGGCGTCCCGGCCTCTTACTCCATGGCGGGGCTCCTGGGGACACCTCTGAGCACTCATAGGATGTTCCACCCCGTCCTGCACTGCCTCATGGACAGAGCAGGGTCTCAGGGCTGGGCTATTTGAGCTCTGGAGCTGGTGTCCGTGTGTTGGACACTGTCCAGATTCCAGCCCTCAGGGACCTTCCTCCAGAGGGAAAGTGTGTGTTTACTTGACTGTGTTAATTGGAGCGTCCTGCAGTGCTTCTCGGGGAGTAATTATCACACTCGGTGTGTAGATGTGATTTTGTGTCTGGCTCACGCCTCTATGGAAGTGAATAGACAAATCCTCATTTCCAGGTTCCATTCCCCAACTGTCATGTCCCCTGGGGTCAGCACCATCAGTCATAACAGTGCCCTGAGTCCCTGTCTAAACAGCTGGACAGTCGCCCGTCACCCACCGTTGCTCTTCACAGAGAGGCCCTGGGGATGGGCGTGAGGGGGATGCAGAAAGGCCTGAGGCGGAAGGGAAGGGACACTGAGAAAGGCAGGAGGGAGCCAAGGGAGGGGAGTGGGGAGGAAAGACAATGGACGTCCAGCAGAAGTGAGTGACCATGGGGGTCACCAGCCCTTTGGGAAGAGAAACTATACTCGTCTCTGAAATTGTGTCTCCTGCGGTTCTTTTCCACCCCAGCACCTGTCACTGCACTTACATTAGAATTGTCCTTTTGTTGGGATAATTTGCTTTTAATCTTTAGGAAATAGTATTTTAGGGTTTCTGTTCATGGTGTTATATACTTAGGTTTGCTGCGTGACGATGGTGACGTCACACATGGAAACAGGCGTTTATCTCTTTGAGTCTATTCTTCTGTAGGGTGTGGGGCAGGACCTGCTTCACTCTGCTGCGTGTGTCTGTCTGCTTCTCCCAGCACCATTTCCCCATTTTCCCTGCTCCAGTGCCTGCTCTGGCTCCTCTGTCGTAGAGTCACTGTCCATCCTGACGAGGGAGGATTCCTGGGCCTCATTATATTCCAGTGGCCTGTCTGTCTGTTTTTGTCCCAGTGCCATGCTGCTTTAACTTTTAGAGCCTTATTGTATGGACTGGAGTCTGGAAGTGTGCTGCCCCCATTCTGCCTCTTTTTGTCAGTGTTGTTTTGGGTGTTCGGGGTCTTTTACATTTCAGTATTTTTAATTCTTGATACTCTCATAGTTTACTGTCAATAAAATTTATGGGATATCAAGAGAAGAAAGTTATGAATGCCTTCTTATATGCAAAAATTGAACCAAAAGAGAAGTTAAGAAAACAATCCCACTCATAATCACAAGACTAAGTACCCCAGAGTAGACATAACGAAGGAGGTGAAGATACAAGAAAAGAGTAAGGCATTGTCAAAAGAAATAGAAAGTACAGTGTATTCAGGAGCATACTGAGTCAGGTCCACAAGCGGGATGAGTGCACCCTGGAGAGCAGAATGGGCAGCGGCCTTAACCACCAGATCAGCTGCCCTGTTGCCCTTTGCCATGTCAGACCCACCCTTTTGATGGCCAGGACAATGCATCACAGCAACAGCAAGGCCAGGATTTCTAATGGGTATTTGACATCCTTTTTACTGCGGTGAGGAGTCCTCGCTCCTTCCAAATGGTCGTGTGCATGTGGAGAGTCATGAAAGAGTACTTTTTCTTTTTTCTTTTTTTTTTTCTGACTTATTTCGCTGAGCATGATCCCTTCCAGCTCCATCCATGTTGCTGCAAACTGCATATGTTTATCTTTTTTGTTTGCTGAGTAATATTCCATTGTGTATATGTACCACATCTTCTTGATCCAGTCATCTATTTTTGGGCTTTTGGGTTATTTCCAAAGCTTAGCTATTGTAAATAGTATTGCAATAAACCTAGGAGTGCAGGTGCTCTTTGGAATTAATGTTTCTGTGTCCTTTGGGTAAATACCTAGGAGTGGAATTGTTGGATCATATGGGAGCTCTATGTTTAGTAGGTCAAGAAATCTCCACACAGCTCTCCATGGTGGTTGGACCAGTTAGCAGTTTGCACTCCCACCGACATTGCAGGAGAGTTCCTTTTTCTCCACAATCTTGCCAACACTTGTTGTTGTTTTTTTAATATGTGCCATTCTCACTGGTGTAAGATGGTTTCTCATTGTAGTTTTGATTTGCATTTCCCTGATTACAAGTGATGTTGAACATTTTTTCATATGCCTGTTGGCCATTTGATTTCCTCTTTGGAGAAGTGTCTATTTAGCTCTTCTGCTCATTTTTTTTTTTTAGAGGCATGTTTTATTTATTTATTTGTTTGTTTGTTTGTTTTTGTTTATACATGCACTGGGTACAGTCAGAAGAGCAGGAGGATGAGAGAATTCACCAGAGCCGGAGCAGGGAGCAGAGCAGGCAGAAGGACTGAAGTACACTGCTGAGGGGAGCAGCGGGTGGCAGGAGAGGTCTGCGCGCCATGTGGGACCCTCCTCTGGTGGCCGGGGAGCAGCCAGGGATCGAACCGGCACTGCAGAGTCTGCAGGCAGCTTCGCAACCCAGCGCTCAACCACTGCGCCACCGGGGAGGCCCTCTTCTGCCCATTTTTTGACTGGATTATTTTCTTTGTTTTTGTTGAGTCTCATCAGCTCTTTGTAGACTTTTGTCACCAGTCCTTTATCATTAGTGTTGTGTGCAAAAATGTTCTCCCAGTCGGTGGGGTTTCTCTTTGTTTTTGTTATTGTCTCTTTTGCTGTGCAGAAGCTCTTTAATTTGATGTAGTCCCAGCTGTTTATCTTTGCCTTCACTATCACTGCTTTGGGTGATGTGTCTGTAAAGATGTCTTTGAGGTGCATGTCATGTAGTGTTTTGCCTTTATTTCCTTCTATGTATTTTATGGTTTCAGATCTTATGTCTAGTTCTTTAATCCATTTTGAGTTGGTTGTTGTGCATGGTGTGAGGTAGTAGTCAAGCTTCATTCTTTGCATGTATGATCCTGCATACCTTTAAAAGCTTGATCCTAAATGCTTCTAAAAGCTGACTCAAAAACAGTTCGATTTTCATCCCTCATGCTCTTAGTAGTTAAATCAAGAGCCTGAATTTGTTGTTGCATAGCTAAGTTAAGAGCCTGAATTTGTTGTTGCATAGCTATATTAAGAGCCTGAATGTGCGGGCCTCCCCGGTGGCGCAGCAGTTGAGCGCCAGGTGGCGAAGCCGCCTGCAGCCTCTGCAGCGCCAGTTCAATCCCTGGCTGCTCCCCGGCCACCGGAGGAGGGTCCCACATGGTGCGCAGACCTCTCCTGCTGCCACTGCTCCCCTCAGCAGTGTACTTCAGTCCTTCTGCCTGCTCTGCTCCCCGCTCTGGCTCTGCTGAATTCTCTCGCCCTCCCGTGCTTCTGACTGTACCCAGTGCTTGTATAAATAAATAAATAAATAAATCTTTAAAAAAAAAAGAGCCTGAATGTGTTGGTGCACATTCTCAGTATGTGAAGTAGAACATCTACCTCTCATAGAATCAAGAATGTAGCAAATGGCACTTACACACATTACCAAAAAAACACCCAGAAGCACAAACTGTAAAGGGATGGCTTGTAAACCACCCATGTATGTATTCAGAAGTAAAATCATGTACCACAGTCCTGGTTTCACCAAATTATTTATGTTTATAAAGCTGGTAGTGATGTTTATAAAGCTGGTAGTGAACAGGAAAAGACTACTTAAAGTCAAGGCCGGAATAAAACTGAAAGAACTTAAGCTTGGGATGAGATTGCTTAAATTCATGTTTGAAAAACCAGACAGAGCCATATGCAAGAGGAAACAAAACTGTTCAAGACCTGGTACAAAGACTTAACCAGTGCTCTGCAGACCTAGTGCATTTAAGGTGACCAACGCAAGGAGTTAACTTTGGGCCGGGCAACCACAGGTATAACTTGAGAACCATGTTGGGTGTCAAACTGTTACTGGGCAATCCCAATATAAAACAGGTTGCCTGACTGGGGGTTCCTCACCTGCATGCTTAAAAGGGACTTAATTAATACTCAACTGCAGGTGCACACAAAAGGTTAATAAAAGGTTTGTTTACACGGGAAAGGGGAAATGAGGAAATGTACAACTCAGGGAGAAAAGAGGGAGATAAAGACTTAAATGTGTCCTACCTGTTCCGCTGACCTGGAATCCCAATGGCACGCGGAGAGCTGGTGGAGAGCCAAGAGCTCTGAAGCCAAGAGAGCACCCCAAGGTCCACCTGCTGGTTTTATACCAATCCTAGCTGCTTAACTCCACCCTCAGTTCCCAGTAACCCTCCCTTTGGTGGTGATGGGATTTGTCATTCCCAGTGTCTTGATGGCTTTGGTCTGGAGTGGTGGTGAAATCCACAAAGCCTGTATGGAATTAACTCAGGACATCCTCTCCTCCTAACAGTATCACCTTAAAAATTGTACATTAGCACAAGTTTCAACCAATATGCAAGAGAGGCCTATGGAAATGTAACAGAATAGGAAATACTCTATGATATTATTTCAAGTTTCACTTTTTTTTTTTTTATACAAGAACCAAGGTACAGGCCAGAGGTGTGGAGGGTGAGAGGATTCACCAGAGAGAGAGTGGGGAACAGAACAGGCAGAATGGCAATATACATTGCTGAGGGGAGCAGCAGGCGAGTCAGGAGAGGTCTGCTCGCCATGTGCATTGCTCTGAGGCCCGCAGGGATCAAACTGGCACTGCTGAGGCTGTGGACAGCTTCACAGTGCTGCACTCAACAGCCTGTGCCACCAGGAAGGCCCCTCAAGTTTCACTTTCTTTCTTTTTTTTTTTAAGATTTATTTATTTTATTTATACAAGCACTGGGTACAGTCAGAAGCGCGGGAGGGTGAGAGAATTCACCAGAGCCAGAGCGGGGAGCAGAACAGGCAGAAGGACCAAAGAACACTGCTGAGTGGAGCAGCGGGTGGCAGGAGAAGTCTGCGCGCCATGTGGGACCCTCACCCATGTGCCGGGGATCGAACGGGCGCTGCAGAGGTTGCGGGCAGTTTCACAACCCAGCGCTCAACCGCTGTGCCACCGGGGAGGCCCTCAAGTTTCACTTTCTAAATTACCTTTAAGATACTACCACCTGTACAGTTTTAATTTAGTATCAATATTCACAATTATCTGAAAATACTACTACCTTCTTCATTTCTCCAGGCTGTGTCTTCCTCCAGCCCAAATCCACTCCTCCCTAAGGTGGGGAAGGGAATTTGGAGCCTCCCCTGTCTGTGGATGTCACACTGTCACAGCATCATGTCTCCCTCTCACAGGCTCTGTGGGGTGGTGCAGCCTTGATGACCCCACACTCACCCCCATTCTCTCTCCCCATTTCCTGGGGGTGTCCAGGGAAGACAATCAGCATCATCCTGCTCCAGTTCCAAAGTCTCCAAGGACGCTCCTGGACTCCTTTTCCCCAGACCCCTGGATGGGATGTGATGCCCTCACCCTCCTGCTGCTGCTCTGGGGGCCCCTGGCCCTGATGGAGACCCGGGCGGGTGAGTGCGCGTCCAGCTGGACACTGTTGCTCCAGGAGGGAGGAGCAAGGAGCCCACTGCGGGTGCAGGACCCCAGGAAAGGCTCATCTCCCAAACCTCTTGTACCCTTCAGGTGCTTTGTGTTCTGGTCCCTTCTGTCCCTCCCGCCTCCCCTGAGTGCTCTGGTCCCCTGAGTCTGGGCCCTTCTTGGCCCACCGCCCCTTTTCACTCTCACGGCCCCGCCCCTTTCTCCCCTCCAGGCCCATCTCCCTGGGCCCTGGGCCAATGCTGAGAGGAGGGTCAGCCCGGGTCTCCCCTCCCTGCCCCCAGGTTCCCACTCCCTGAGGCTTTTCTACACGGCGATGTCCTGGCCCAGCCTCGGGGAGCCCCGGTACGTAGACAACACGCAGTTCCGGCGGTTGGACAGCGACTCTCAGGGCCAGAGTGCGGAGCCGCGGGCGCCCTGGGCGGGGCAGGTGGGGCAGGAGGACCTGGATGAGGAGACTCTGATCCAAAGGGACAACGCGCAGTGGTTCAAAGCGCTCCTGAGGGACCTGCGTGGCCGCTACAACCAGAGCGAGGACGGTGAGATTCGCGGAGCGGGGCCAGGGTCAGGTCACCCCCCATTCCCACCCTAAGGCCGGGGTGTCCCGAGTCTCAGGGTCCACTGACCCCTCGAGGCTGGTGGATCTGCCAGGACCCTCCACTGGCAAGAGCCAGAGGGACTCGCCTGCCTGCAGTTTCATTTTCAGTTTAGGTTTATTGAGGGTGAGAGGGCGGGGTGACCTCATGGTGACCACAGGGGTGGGTTTCAGGGTCTCACACCCTCCAGAGGATGTTTGGCTGTGAAGTGGGGCCCCACGGGAACCTCCTCGGCGGGTATGATCTGTTCGCCTATGATATGGCGGGGATTACATCTCCCTGAGCGAGGACCTGCACTCCTGGACCCCCGCAGACTCGGGAGCTCATGAGTCTGTGCTCTCCTTACTCTTAAATCCTTCAAACAACAAACTCCTGTTCTGGCTGTTTTCCTTTTTGCATTCCCTTACTAAAACTTTTTTTTTTTTTTCATTTTCCTCTTGCTTGGGCCCTTGAATTCTCATTGCCCTCATCAGGATCATCTGCTCCGGAGGCCATCAAACTGCATATGGTCCTTCAATGAAACCCACTATGAAGCCACCACTGTCTTTCTTCCGAGGTCCTTACATTGTCATCCTGCGGTGGAGCCCTGTGTCCCTAAGTCACCCATGTTCAACAGGAAGCAGTCATCGATCTGATGGATAACCTTTGTCCTAACAGCAGTTAGGGTCTCCATCCATAGAATGGGGAATGAGTCCTAGGGCAAGTTAGGATAATCAGGTAGCTTTAGGGACATGGTAGATGGGGACTTCGGCAGGTAAGGGAAGCTCCAGAGATAAGACCCAGGACTAGGGGAACAGGCCATTCATGGATAAGGACCATGAAGAAAAAAAGTTAAGAGCTGGGACACAGAGACTTAGTTCTGAGCACAGAGACATTCAGGCAGTGAGATCATAGAGAACTAAGCAATCACAAAGAGACAGGTGGAGCTTTAGAATAATTAGGGAAAGAAGGTCTATATTCCCTGAGGCACGACCCACTTGGGCTTCCTTGCCCCTCCCTGGCCTGATACACAGGCCTGGGGGTGTCACTCTCTGTTCCTTTTCTCCCCAATAAACTTTTTTCTTTCTCTAAACACATCTGCTTCTTCTCCGTGCTTGCCTGAGAGTGTCAAGAGGAGTTCCTGCTGCTGTCTCATGAGACACTAACCCCAGGTGGTCTAGTGGGTGGGACTCAGTGCTGCCCCTGTAGCCTGGGATCCATTCCTGGCTGTGACACTAGGCCTGAAAACCTACAATTCTAGTATCATTACCTTAAGGCCTTTAGAATTTATGGTGTTGTGAGCTAACATTGAGAAGAGCAAATTTTCTGCGAGTATCAGGAGTCCCCGTGAACTTTCAAGTCTTTTCTGCTTCACTAGTTAACTTTTTTTAGATCACCCAGGTCGGTTGAGTGGATGCTTCACTAAGTCCACAAGACCCACCTTCCTTTTCTGCCCACTCCTGGTAGGCAGATGTAGGGCAAGCATTTGAATCTCGGGAAGTCAGCTCATCAACATGGCGGCAGAGACATGCTTGAGTAAGTTCTCTCATATAAAGAATTAACAGGGAGCAAAAGCAGCAGGTCCCTGCAAGAACTGGGACAGGAGGGGAATGAGTCCTAGGGCGAGTTAGGATAATCAGGTAGCTTTAGGGACATGGTAGATGGGGACTTTGGCAGGTAAGGGAAGCTCCAGAGATAAGACCCAGGACTAGGGGAACAGGCCATTCATGGATAAGGACCATGAAAAAAAAAAGTTAAGGGCTGGGACACAGAGACTTAGTTCTGGGCACAGAGATATTCAGGCAGTGAGACCATAGAGAACTAAGCAATCACAAAGAGACAGGTGGAGCTTTAGAATAATTAGGGAAAGAAGGTCTATATTCCCTGAACAGAGGACAGCAAGAGAGGAAAGGAGCTCACTCCGACCTACAGAAAGGAGAAATAAAACAAGAACAAACTAGGGATCCGGCAGGACATTGAGCGGAAAGGAATTTCTGCAGGCTCTGTTAGGGGGAAAGGATGTCCTCAGCTAATTCCATACAGACTTTGTGGATTCCACCCCCATTTCAGATCAAAGCCATCAAGATATTGGGAAAGACAAATCCCATCACCACCAAAGGGAAGGTTGCTGGGAGCTGAGGGTGCAGTTAAGCAGCCAGGTTTCGTATAAAAACCAGACACATGGGCCTTGGGCTTTCTTGCTCTGTCGCTTGCCTCTTGGCTTCATGGCTCCTCGCTTGCGGCCAGCTCTCAGAGTGCCATTTGGGTTTCCAGATCGGCAGATCAGGTAGGACACATTTAAGACTTTATCTCCCATTTTTTTCTCCCTGAGTTATACATTTTTTTCATTTCCCCTTAACCTTGTGAATAAATCTTTTATTAACCTTTTGTGTGTGCCTGCAGTGGAGTATTAAGTCCCTTTTTAGCACGCGGGTGAGGACCCAGAGTCAGGCAACCCATTTTATATGGGGGCTGCCCTGTAACAGCTCCACGCCTTGTGGCCAGGAACTGTGGGGAACCGTGAGGGAGCCGCCAACGCAGTGAGTGAACAGCACCAGGGAATCGCAGACTGGCACCATCAGAGGAAGGTAGTAACTCCATAGAGAGACCTGTAAATAGCTAAGGGGCAGTTGGTGAGCGCATGGCCTGGGGCTGTGGGTAGATGCTGAAGCCATCACTGAGGTGAGTCTCCAGAACAGGGTTTACCCCTGTTGGACGCCAACTCATGGTCAGGGTGCACAGCCTGTGCCTGCGGGGACAGACAGAAGCGCCCCCTCTCCCTAGTCAGTGATGGGACAGGTCCAGCCAGTCTGGTCCTGGCAGCGGGGTTGGTGCAAACCGCAGGTCTTGTCCAGACTCAGCAGGAGTGAGAAGACTTCAACAGCCGTTAGGGCTGAGGAATTGCAATTTAAGAAGTTTAAAGTAAATAGAGCTTTATGTATTTGTTACTGTGGGGAGGATGTTGCTTTTGGAGTCAGTGGGTTAGAGTGCAGCGTCCTTGGGTTCACTCTGGGAATGGTTTCACGAGAGTGCCCCGTTCAGCGACACGCAGTGAGCTTCTCCACGAGGCAAAGACGTCGGTTATACTTAAAGAATAGGTTTATTATGGCAAGGGGCAGAAGAGTAAAAGATACTTGCATGGACACAAGCAGCAGGAAGAGCTGCCCCATAGGGACAGGTTTGCTGAGAGAGGCCTGCATAGTTGCAGGCGGGTGGCCTTGAGGAGAGCTGCCTTCACGGAGGGAGGTCAGTGAGGACAAGCCACGACATGGTACAGGTCACGGGCAGGCAGGAGGCTGCTGCCCTGTGGAAGAGAGAGTTGGTGAAAAGGAAGCACCTGCACAGTCACAGTGGAGTGGGGGGCAAATGGACTGCTGCCCTGAGCCAATACAGAGACTGCACTGATACAGTCTTCTATTTGGGAGGGGCCACTCCTTGTGAGCCTTTGGGTTAGTTGCTGATTTTGGATAACTATGCGAAATCTGAAAGGGACCAGAGATTCCACTGTGGGCTTAATCTCCATGTCTTTACCTTTGGGGTCTGTTGGCCTCAAAGGCCATATCTTTACCCTTGGGCCTGTGCTCTGGACACTACAGCAGTCTGATCCCTGCTTGGGTCTTATGCTTTGTAATTAGGTATTGGCACCTAAGGATCTTGGTTTGCATCGCTGTGTCCATGGCAATGCTAATCTCTTCTATC
The DNA here is from genome assembly GCF_014898055.3 of Talpa occidentalis. NCBI lineage: Eukaryota > Metazoa > Chordata > Mammalia > Eulipotyphla > Talpidae > Talpa > Talpa occidentalis. The sequence goes on from NW_023602073.1 coordinate 37,555,042, forward strand.
CCCACCTCCTTGTGTGAGCCGGGTTTCTGGTCTTGTGGAGCCTCCTTTTCAGTTTTTTCTATTCCTGTCCTCCATCATCCACCCTAACAATATCCAGCCCAAAACCTTTTGGGGAGTTGAAAGGAGGAGGTCCATTTTCTGTAGCTGCTTCCTGCTGGAGTGGGACATAGAGCTGGCCCAACCTACATGGGCCTGGGATATCGTCTCCCTAGCATTAGTCCCTGAGTTACCTGTTGTTACTGGTTTAGGAAGGAGGCATATACAGAAGGCCAAGGGGTGGGGCATCCTAGACAGGCTGCTCCTCTTGTATGGGTCAGCTGTTTTTTTTTCCCTTGGAGGAGTTTAAACTTGAAAAGCGCACCCTAAGTTAGAAGAAACACATTTGACTAGGATATTGTGTATGTTAAGGTTTAAAGAGTAGAATGAGGGCTTCCCCGGTGGCACAGTGGGTTTAGCGCAACACTACGAAGACATGCACAACCTCTGTGGCTCTGGTTCAATTCCTACCTGGCCAGGGAGATTCCCACATGGTACAGGAGACCTCTCCTGTCTCGCAGTATATTTCCGTCTTTCTGCCTGTTCTGCTCCCTGCTCTGTCTCTGGTGAATTCTCTTACCCTCCCGCACCTGTGGCCTGTACCACAGTGCTTGTATAAATAAATAAATCTTTAAAAAAAGAGTTATTAAAAAAATTAGGAGGAGAGTGAGAAGTATAGCACTGGCTAAGGGCCCTCAGTAACATGTACTGTCATTTGGGGCCAGGCATTGAGTGTCAGGTTTACTAACAAGGTGAGCAGCAGTAAAATAGTAAATTTTGGCGTTGTGACATGGGAATAAATTTTACCAGGTAAACAACCCATTTTAAGAGTGTTGTTAGACTAAAAAGAATGTTAATGGAATATTTGCTCCTAGCAAGAAACTGTTTTAAATCCCATGTATCCCTTGTTAGGGCAACACCCACCAGGGGAGCCCTGAAATGTGGAGTGAGGCAGATAGCCATGGACTCAGCGGGAGGGCTGGCTTGTGTGTGTGGAGAGCTGCAAGTCCAGTGAAAATGACTAATTTTTTTTTTGTTTTTTTTTTGTTTTTTTGTTTTTTGCTTTGTTAGGGACACCAAGTGTCATGAGCATGATCACTGTGAGGCTAGCCAGGGAAGTTGAGTGAGCTTTATTTTTTTATTTTTTATTTTTTTAATTTTATTTTTATATTCCCAATACAATTGCAACCCCTTTATTTTGAACCCAATCCCTCCTTTCCCCACCCCCCACCCCCAAAGAGTGTCTCTGGTTCATAGTTGTTTGTTGATTTTGATATTTTATTTCTTATAGTTGTTCTTTTTCCTGGTCCCTTATTTAAGTTTTCTAGATTCCTGCTATGAGTGAGTGTCCGGAGCCGCATGGAGCATGCGCCATGTTGCGCATGCTTGCAAGTTAGGTTTCGGTTTCTGTTTCGCCTTCGGAGAAACCACTGCGCTTCCAGAAAATCACGTGGGACTGGGAGGTACGAGGAGAGGAGCGAGGGAGGATAAGAAGGGAACCACGGGAGAGACTGGAGAGACTGCGTAGAGGAGAAGGAGAGAGACTGCGTAGAGGAGAAGGAGAGAGACTGCGTAGAGGATGAGGCGAGGAGACCTCGAGAAGTAGACTGTGGAAAGGATACTGTGTAGAGACTTTGAGAGAGGATACTGAGAAACGTACTGAGAGAGGAGCATAGAGAAGGCCAGGGAAGGTAGTAGGACAGGGAAAGGAAAAAACATGTAAAAGTAGGAAAAGGAAAAAGGAAAAATAAAGAAGCAAACGCTAGCGTCAATTTGTCAAGCCCCTCATTTCAATCCTCAGCCCTTCTCTTTTCGTGCCTCCAAATCCAGCGGGTCGGGACAAGTGAGACCATCCGGTATTTTTCTTTTTCTTTCTGGCTTATTTCGCTGAGCATGATCCCTTCCAGCTCCATCCATTTTGTTGCAAATTGCATGTGTTTATCTTTTTTGAATGCTGAGTAATATTCCATGGTATATATGTACCACATCTTCTTGATCCAGTCATCTATTTTTGGGTATTTGGGTTGTTTCCAAAGCTTAGCTATTGTAAACAGTGCTGCTATAAACATAGGGGTGCAGGTGCTTTTGGAATCGATGTTTCTATGTCCTTTGGGTAAATACTTAGGAGTGGAATTGCTGGATCATATGGAAGCTCTATGTTTAGTAGGTCAAGATATCTCCACATAGCTCTCTATAGTGGTTGGACCAGTTAGCACTCCCACCAACAGTGCAGGAGAGTTGCTTTTTCTCCACAACCTCGCCAACATTTGTTGTTGCTAGTTTTTTTTAATATGTGCCATTCTCACTGGTGTGAGATGGTATCTCATGGTAGTTTTGATTTGCATTTCCCTGATTATAAGTGATGTTGAACATTTTTTCATATGTCTGTTGGCCACTTGCATTTCCTCTTCAGAGAAGTTTCTTTTTAGCTCTTCTGCCCATTTTTTCACTGGATTATTTTCTTTGCTTTTGTTGAGTTTCATCAGCTCTTTATTGGTTTTTGTGATCAGTCCTTTATCATTAGTGTTGTGTGCAAAAATGTGCTCCCGGTCGGTGGGGTTTCTCTTTGTTTTTGTTATTGTCTCTTTTGCTGTGCAGAAGCTCTTTAATTTGATGTAGTCCCAGCTGTTTATCTTTGCCTTCACTATCACTGCTTTGGGTGATATGTCTGTAAAGATGTCTTTGAGGTGCATATCATGTAGTGTTCCACCTATATTTCCTTCTATGTATTTTATGGTTTCAGGTCTTATGTCTAGTTCTTTAATCCATTTTAAGTTGGTTTTTGTGCATGGTGTGAGGTTGTAGTCAAACTTCATTCTTCTGCATGTAGCGACCCAGTTTTCCCAGCACCATTTATTAAACACACTGTCTTTACTCCAATGCATATTCTTTGCTCCTTTGTCAAAGATTAGTTGACCATAAATCTGTGGGTTTATTTCTGGATTTTCTATTCGGTTACATTGGTTTGTGTGTCTGTTCTTGTTCCAATACCATGTGGTTTTGATGATTATGGCTTTGTAGTATAGTTTGAAGTCTGGGCGTGTGATGCCTCCATTCCCTTCTTTTTCTTTTCAGGAGAGCTTTGGCTATTCGGGGTTTTTGGTGATTCCATATGACTTTCATCAATAATTGTTCTATTTCTTTGAAGAATGACATTGAAATTTTTATTGGAATAGCATTGAATCTGTATATTGCTTTTGGCAGGATGGCCATTTTAATAATGTTTATTCTTCCAGTTCTTGAGCAGGGTATGTCTTTCCATTTCTTTGTGTCTTCTTCTATTTCTTTTAACAGTGTTTTATAGTTTTCTTTGTATAGGTCCTTTACCTCTTTTGTTAGATTTATTCCCAAGTATTTGATTTTTTTTGTTTCGATAATAAAAGGGATTTTTTTTAATTTATTCTTCTTCAGATTTATTGTTTGTGTATAGGAAGGCTACTGATTTTTGTGTGTTGATTTTGTATCCTGCCACTTTACTGAACTGATTGATGAGTTGAATGAGTTTTTCTGTGGAGTTTTTTGGGGTTCTCTATGTATATTATCATATCATCTGCAAATAGTGATAGTTTGACTTCTTCTTTTCCTATTTGAATTCCTTGTATGTCTTTCTCCTATCTTATTGCTCTGGCAAGGACTTCCAGTATTATATTGAAAAGCAGTGGTGAGAGTGGACATCTTTGTCTTGTTCCAGATCTTAATGGAAATGCTTTCAGCTTTTCGCCATTTAGAATGAGACTGGCTGTTGGCTTGTCATATATGGCCTTTATGATGTTGAGGTATGTTCCTAGTATCCCAAGAATTTCAAGGGCTTTTATCATGAATAGGTGTTGCACTTTGTCGAATGCTTTCTCGGCATCTATTGATCTTATCATATGCTTTTTATATTTCTTTTTGTTGATGTGTTGGATAATGTTTGATTTTCGGATGTTGAACCATCCTTGTGTCCCTGGCATGAATCCTACTTGGTCGTGGTGAATTATCTTATGGATACATTGTTGGATTCTGATAGCTAAAATTTTATTGAGGATTTTTGCATCAGTGCTCATTAGGGAGATTGGCCTGTAGTTTTCTTTTTTTGTGTTGTCCTTGTTCAGTTTTGGTATTAGTGTAATGTTGGCTTCATAGAACGTGTTTGGTATTATCCCTTCCTTCTCAATTTTTTGGAAGAGTTTGTGAAGGATAGGCTCTAATTTGTCTCTGAATCTTTGGTAGAATTCATTTGTAAATCCATCAGGTCCTGGGCTTTTGTTTTGGGGGAGGTTTTTGATTATCATTTCAATTTTTCTGCTTGTAATTGGTCTGTTCAGGTGTTCTATTTCTTCTTTATCTAGCTTTGGGTGATTATAGAGTTGTAGGAACTTGTCCATCTCCTCTAGATTGTTGAACTTGTTTCCATATAACTGTTCACATTAGTTTCTGATTATTCTTTTGATTTCTGCTGTGTCCATTGTGATTTCTCCTCTTTCATTTGTGATCCTGTTTATTTGTGCTTTCTCCCTTTTTTCCTTTGTGAGCCTGGCTAGGGGTTTGTCTATTTGATTTGTTTTTTTGAAGAACCAGCACTTGGTTTTATTGATATTTTGGATTTTTTTTTTTTAGTTTCAATTTCATTTATTTCTGCTTTGTTTTTTATTATTTCTTTTCTTCTACTGGTTTTGGGGTTTTTTGGTTGTTCTTTTTCTAGTTCGTTGAGCTTCGAGATTAGGTTGTTTCTTTGAGTTCTTTCTTGTTTCTTGATATGAGCCTCTATTGCTTTATATTTTCCTCTTATTACTGCTTTTGCTGTGTCCCATACTTTTAGGAAATTGGTGTCCTCCTTGTCATTCAATTCAAAGAATTTTTTAATTTCTTCTTTGATCTCCTCATTAGTCCAGTGGTCTTCCAGTAGTGTGGGTTTTAATCTCCATGAGGTAGGAGAGTTCCTTGCCTTCTTTTTATGGTTTATTTCTAGTTTGATGCCTTTATGGTCAGAAAAGATGGTTGGTATGATTTCAATCTTGGTGTAGCTATTGATGTTTGTCTTGTGTCCCAGTATGTGGTCGATCCTGGAGAATGATCCGTGTGTGCTTGAGAAAAATGTGTACTCAGATTTTTTTGGGTTTAGTGTTCTATAGATGTCTGTTAAGCCCAAGTACTCTAGATCCTTATTTAGAGCTTTAGTGTCTTTACTTATTTTTTGTCTCGCTGATCTATCCAAGGTTGACAGTGGTGTGTTGAAATCTCCCACTATATATGTGTTTTCTCTGATGTCTGTTTTCAAAGATGACAATAGTTGTCTGATATATTTTGGTGCTCCTTCGTTTGGTAAATATATGTTAATGTTATTTCTTCTTGAAGTATTATCCCCTTGATCATAATATAGTGACCATTGGGGTCTCTTTTTACCTTTTTGAGTTTGAAATCTGTTTTATCTGATATAAGTATAGCTGTTCCTGCTTTCTTTTTTGGTCCATTTGCTTGTAGGATTGTTTTCCATCCTTTAACTTAACTTTGAGTCTAGTTTTATCTTTTGCAGCTAAATGTGTTTCCTGGAGACAGCAAAATGTTGGGTTTTGTTTTTTAATCCAGCCTGCAACTCTGTGTTCTTTTATTGAAGAGTTCAGTCCATTTACATTTAGAGTTAATATTGATATGTTAGCACCTGTATTTGCCATTGTGTTTGTCTTTCCTTTGATTTTATTTATTCTTTTAATAACTTTTTTTTTTTGGCCTTCTTCCATTGTTATTCGCCCCTCTGAGGTTCTGGCTTTAGGACTCCTTGTAGTATTTTTTGGAGTGGGGGTTTAGTTGTAATGAAATTCCAGAGTTTCTGGTTGTCTGGAAAGGTCCTTATTCTTTCTTCATAGAGGAAGGAAAGCTTTGCAGGATAGAGTATTCTTGGTTGGCATCTGTTGTCTTGAAGTCTGTTGACTATGTCCCTCCACTCTCTCCTTGTCTGTATTGTTTCTTCGGAGAAGTCTGATGTTAGTCTGATTGGTTTTCCTTTGTGTGTTATTTGTTTCTTCTCTCTTGTCAACTTCATTATTTTTTCCTTGTCTTGTATTCTTGGGAGCTTTACTATTCTGTGTCTTGCTGTATTATTCTTTTCATCATGGAAGTTGAGTGTTTGTCTTGCTTCTTGTTTATCAGTTTTCAGCTCCTTCTTCACATTTGGGTAGTTCTCTTCAATTATTTTCTTGAATATTTTCTCTGTTCCTAGGTCTCTCTCCTCTCCTTCTGGGATTTCTATAACTCTTATATTTCCTTTCCCCATGGTCAGATAGTTCCCGAAGTCTTTCTTCAGTCTTTTTTTTTTTTTTTTTATTTATTTATTTATTTATTTATTTATTTATTTATTTATTTATTTATTTATTTATTTATTTATTTATTTATACAAGCACTGGGTACAGTCAGAAGTGTGGGAGAGTGAGAGAATTCACCAGAGCGGAGAGCAGAGCAGAGCAGAGCAGGCAGACTGACGAAGTACACTGCTGAGGAAAGCAGCGGGTGGCAGGAGAGGTCTGCTCGCCATGTGGGACCCTCGCCCAATGACCGGGGATCGAACCAACGTTGCAGAGGCTGCGGGCAGCTTCACAACCCACCACTCAACCGCTGCGCCACCAGGGAGGCCCTTTCTTCAGTCTTTTTCATTCATACTTCTCTTTCCTTTTCTGTTTTGGTTCTTTTTATTTCTGTGTCTTCGAGAGTGCTTAATCATTCTTCCATTTCCTCTATTTTGTTATCACTGCTTTTCCAAGCATTCTTTAGCTCTTCTGTTAATCCTTTGATCTCCTGCATTTCCTTCATTTCCGTCTTTAGGGACTCAATTTCATTCTGAGCATTGTTTTCCTTAATGACTTTCATCAGTTTTTTCATCACAGCAATTTTAAATTCTTTTTCTGGACGGCTCAGAAGTTCTCCCAAGTCACTGCTGTTGCAAGATGGTGGTGGGTGGTTTTCATTTTGTGGTGTGTCTTTTTCCTGAGGTGTTGCTACGTTGCTTGTAGTTTTTCTTTTCCTTGCTGCCTGTCTTCTAATTTGCCTTATGTGTTGGGTCACTGTGCCGCTGGTACTGGCCGGCATCTTTTTGGTGTGTTCTTTCGGGAGTTTCAGAAACTGGCAATCCAAATGAGTCAAGTACTTTTATGCCAGAAGTCTAGTGAGGCAGTGGTACTTTGAGTATGCTAATCGTCAATGTCACAGAATATCTCCTCCTTCTGTGTTTAATTACAAAGGTGCGTCTTGAAGTCCCACAGACTTCCCTGGAGGTGGGGCAGCTGGATTGCACTCTGGGTTCCAAATCTCTGGATCCCCCTCTGGGCTCTGACTTCCTACCAGGTGGGACCAGGCTTGTGGGGGCCTTCAGCTCACCTCTGACTGCGCAGGGAACTTTCTCCCTCTGGCTCCACGGGGAGCCTTCTGCCAGTTTCAAGCAGTCTTTATTGGAGAAAGGTCCCTGTTCTAAAATGATGCTTTGGAGACAGATGCACTCTCCTGTGTGCCCGGTCTGCCCGGGCCGTGGGTGCCCGCTCCCCCTCTGGGCTTGGACTGCTGGCCAGAAAGGTCCTGGCATGGGCGAACTTCCCAGGTCAAGTTGGGTGAGCTTTAAAGTTAAGTTAGAGTGAGGGACTGTAGTCCACTTTTTTAATGTTAAGATTTTACCCGAGTATGATGACTCCAAGATTTTATATCCTCCAATTGAGGTAGAAAAGGTATTAGAAAGATGGTTTCGAAGACTTTTTGAGCCCCAGGATGAAGACAATTCCAAGTGTTCAGGAGCAACAGTCATGTAAAGGGGAGTCTGTGGGAGACTGTCATCTGTTAGAAGGAAATTTATGTAAAACAGATAAAAAGTGCTAGTCCTATCTGTAGGTTGAAGAAGACCAGAAATTAAGTTACTGAAACATGTGCTTTGTCCTGTAAATAGACAAGTTTTCTTGGGCAGCAGTAAGCAGAGCCAGTGCCCTTTGACATTGTTCAGGCCATTCCTATTATATTTTGTGAGGAGGGGAATGTAGATCCAGAATGCGGGGTGAGTACAGAGAAAGTGGCTCCCACAGCAATCAGAAAACTAATATTCTTACCTGTGATTTCCAAGGTTACCCCAGGTACAGCCATGGAGATGATAGCTGGGGAGCTGGCAACATCCTTGGGCCCTGTCACTTGTCATCCAGGTGTCAGTAGTCAGTCTGTTACAGGGCAAGGAGAAGGACACCCCAGAGCCCGCAAACCTGCCTGCTCTAAATAGGTTTTGCCATCCACCACATCAACACAAAACATTTAAGACTAATGAAAGGGAACTTTAATACAATTAGGAAACAATACAGGAAAGGCAAAGAATATAGCTTCTAAATCAAGCACCCAGTTACCCATTCCCTTGTGGGTAAAAGTCCACCCAAGCAGGATTGGCCCAGAGCAAGGCCCAAAGCACCTTCCAGCGGTGACCCACAGAAAAGGGTCAGAAACCACCAGACAAGTCTGCAAGGAAAAGAGCAAAATCAAAATCAAGACAAAAACCACCATTGTCACCTCCCCACGGTCTCTCACCCACATCTCTGTCACCCAGTCCACGACCAAAAGGCAAGCACAGTTTCTTCACGTGACTCTCAGCTCCATGTGCCTCCTCCAGGTCTCCTGGCTCCATCCTGCTTCCTTCCCTTAGTCTCCTCTGCAGCTTCTTCTCTCCCTGCTCAGCTCCACCCTCCTTTGGGTGGGGCAGGGAACCTGGAACTTCTCCTTTTCCTGGGCACCACCCTGTTACAATCCAGGCATCATCCAGGAGGAGCCGGCTGGCAGCTGAGGGACTGGTCCCTCCTCCCTTCAGAGAAGGGGACAATCCCTTATCCAGGGGCCTTCTTTGTTGTATCTGGGGCACGGCCCAGGTGAATTTCTGGGTTGTGTGCAATACCTACTCCAGTGTCCAGACTTGTTGCAGCTGTAGCCCAGGGCCATTGAAGCTCCTCAATTCTTTCTTCCAGGCAGGTCAGTCTTCTTTTTCTCTGAGCCTGGGTAAGCTGGGTCTGCAGGGTGCTGGCAATGGTGGCACCTTTTAATGGAGCCTGTCTTCACTCACTCACCACGGCCTTCCTTTCCGTTTTTAGCCCTTCACTTTCATCCCTATTATTAAAGATTTTAAAAGCCACTTTTAAAACCTGGTGTGACTGAGTTTGGGTCCCATGGCTAGTGCTGGGGTTTTCTGCAAATTCTAAGAACATGAGTCCCCAGAACCACCTTGCCCTCTCATGTATTAGGATACAGGTTTGTGAACTTAACAATGGCTTCCACTACTCGCCCTTGATTTCACCCGGTATCTGAGTGATTTGCATTGTTGTAGATAACCTCTGCGAGTAGCAGGACTTAGAGTGTTTATTTATTTATTTATTTTAAAAAGATTTATTTATACAAGCACTGGGTACAGTCAGAAGCATGGGAGGGCGAGAGAATTCACCAGAGCCAGAGCAGGGAACAGAACAGGCAGGCCGCTGAAGAAATACACTGCTGAGGGGAGCAGCGGGCTCGGCAGGAGAGGCCTTTTGCGCCATGTGGGACCCTCACAGGTGGCCAGGGATCAAACCGGTGCTGCAAAGGCTGTGGGCAGCTTCGCAGCCCAGCGCTCAACTGCTGTGCCATCAGGGGAGACCCAGGAGTTAGAGTGTTTTAAACTCTGAGTACTAGTTAGTAGGGAAGCATGTTTAATACTGTGACATACAAATTTAGAATAATTAGATTTGTCCAATGATACTGTATTAGAATATATTAGACATTAGGAAGTTTTACATACCTGAGAACATTTTTATTTATTTATACTTATGTTGATGAAAATGTTACCTATGGAGCATCAATATATTTAAATTGGGCAAATTTGTTTTTCACAAGAAAAACTCATTAGGTTTTAGGAGTCCTTTTCAAAGACGTTAATGTTTTGGAAGTTATTAGCAGATTATATTAATATAATAATATATTAATATTATTATATTAATAATATAATATATGATATAATATATAATAATATATTAATATACATTAATAACATCAGTTATTAGTAGATTTTTATAAAATACCCAGGGTGACAATGATTGGAGTACATCTACTTGTTGATAAGACTTGGCAATACTGATAAGATTTTTAGTTAACCAAATCTGAGAGTATAAGAGTAACAAGATTATTAGATTACTTAAGTAGTCTTTGTTAAAGTTAGTAAATTAAGTAACAAGTCATTAAAGCACATGAATTTTTAAAATACTTTTAGACATTTAACACTTTGTTTTGTCTTTCGTACAATAAGGAGCAAAATGTAGACCTGAAAGTTGTTTCCTTACAATAAGGAAAGTTATTTTATATATTTAACAAGGACAGATTTAAGATTGCTTTTGCATTATAGATTTTTTTTTTATTTTTTTTAGGACTAGAATTTCAAATTGCAGGCTGTTAATGGAACAACTACACACACCAAGTTTTTTCCAGGCTGGAAAATAATCGGGGGAAAACACATTAGACAGGATGGTGAAAGCAAGAAAAATCAGAGACTTAATGTGACTCAGTACAACTGAGTAGTTTGTCCATTTGGCTGAGGATGTCATCTGGATTTGGGCTAGGACCATGGGGAAAAAAGTTAAGACTTTTTTTTTAAGGAAAAACAAAAGTTTCTTTTAAAGAGATAAGCTAATTTGTGTTCCTGAAAGAGAACTTGGTTAAGGAGTGTCTAGGTATAGACATTGTAAAGCAAACCAGAATTACCTTTTTTAAAAATTTGAATACCATGAGCCTTATTTAGTGAACAGCGTTTGGGCAGAGTATTAATACACAACATTATAACTTTTAGGCATGTTTTGAATCATTAGATTGTGACTAGTTTTGTTTACCAAAATTCTTAGATCGAGATCTCAAAATTTGTTTTTGTCAGAATTTATATAGGCGCCAGTTTATAATTAACCCTCTGGGGGTAAAACAAGAGATCTCATGATTTGCATTTAAAATCATGGCCATGTGTATCAATTTTAAGAGATAGTTATTTTACCAATATTTGTGAAGACACTGATATACCTGTTACTGACTTAATCTTGGTTATTTAGCAACGCCTTCAAATTAAACACACCTGAAGTTTGTATTTTTAAGAGTGACTCTGGCTTCACAGAACCTGTAAACAGAACTTACATTAGTTTTCTAAGGTCAGAAAAAAATTTCTTTTTAAATCTCAGGAGAGGCTTAGAACACCTTAAACAACCTAATTTTGAAATAATTCAAGTTTTAGTTTGATATACCCGTTCACTGTGGGGTTGTTTTTTTTTTTTTTTTTTTTTTTTTTTTTGTAGGACCCTCGCGGATGGCCAGGAAACGAAGCGGCGCTGCACAGGCAGCGGTTAGCCTCACAGCCCAGCTTTCAACTGCTATGCCACCAGGGGAGGCCCCACTGTGTTTTTGATGCACTTTTTGATAAACCTCAAGGTTTCTAATGAAATAGAAGTCAAAATCCTTACATAGGATAAGTATTCATTTTAATCATTACATAAGATGCAGAAATGAAAACAATTTTAAAGATAAGCAGAAAAAAAACTCTAGGATTTCATTTTAAGTTTCTGTTTTTGTCCAAACCAGGAGGGGAACCAGTTTTCTTAAGACAAGAGAGCACCTTATTTGCATATCATGAGGCCAGGATAGGCAACAGATTAATATCTCTTATGTTGTCTCTTAAGCAATAAAGCACCCTACATAGCCTGTTAGGAAGATCAATGTAATTTGACAGGCTTTTTTTTTTTTTTTTAACTAACCAAACAGACCTTAAAAGTGGAGGGCATGGCAGAAATAGAAATTTCTACCAATGGAACTGGCCAGAAGAGATATCAATATGAAAAGGAGAAACCTAGTTAGTCCCCCATGGCTGGATGGTGGTGGACAAACTGTTACAGGGTACCCTGATACAAAACGGGTTGCCTGACTGTGGGTCCTCACCCACGCGCTTAAACGTACTTACCAATACTCTACTGCAGGCACACACGAAAGGTTAAAAAAAGGTTTATTTACAAGGGAAGGGAAAATGAGGAAATGTATAACTCAGGGAGAAAAGCGGGAGACAAAGTTTTAAATGCGTCCTACCCGATCCGCCGATCTAGAATCCCAAACAGCACTCTGAGAACTGGCTGCAAGCCAGGAGCCCTGAAGCCAGGAGGTGAGAGAGAGCGAGAGACCTCAAGGCCCACATGTTTGGTTTTTATACCAACCCTGGCTGCTTAACTCCACCCTCAGGTCCCAGCCACCTTCCCTTTGGTGGTGATGGGATTTGTCTTTCCCAATGTCCTGATGGCTTTGGTCTGGAGTGGGGGTGGAGTCCACAAAGCCTGCATGGAATTAGCTCAGGACATCTTTTCCCCCTAACAATACCAGTGAACTCAGCACAGAGCAAAGGTCCAGGCAGCAGCTAGCTGAGAACAATGGGGCACCCCACATGTGTCAGCCAGGGTGGTGTTCCCCACTTTATTTTCCAGCATTTTTATCTTTTTCCTCAGCCAAAGTAAGGGTTTAGTTAGAGAAAGCTGTTATAGCTGAGGGTAACTCTGCCTTTTGGGTTAACAAGCAAAGATGTCAGGCTGAATTAAGGTCTTTTAGAGCCCTGAGGCGAGTCCTCAGGAATGGAGGGAGCAGACCCCATCACAGATGAGAGCCTGAAAGAGTTGAATCTATCCTGGACAGATTATAGTGGGGGCAGCCATGGGCTACCCTCACGGGGTGGGGAGCAGCCCTATTTTTATGGGCGTCTCCACCTTGAGGGACTCCTCAGGCCTGAGCATCCCCAGGCCTCAACTTACTATCTGTCCCTGCCATTCTCTGTCCTCTGGGTGGAAAGGAAGGCTGTCTCGGGCTCTTTTTCCTGTTTAGAAATGTTTTAAGAAAGATAGCTTGCATTTGGCCCATGTATGGCTGATCTCAACACCTGTTAACAAGGAAACCCTATTTAAGAAGATGATTTACAATGTAGGATCAGAGGCCTAGCTCTGAGGCTGTAGGATCTAAAATAGCTGCCTGGAGTTGTCTTAGTCACTCACGAGTCTTAAAGTTAAGGCAGATATAACAAGAAAGTTTAACCGAGGAGAGGAAATCTGGTCTCCATAACAAGGGAAGGAGACTATCAAATTACTGGTGATGTAGGAAAGCACTTAAAAGACAGATTCAGGGCCTCCCTGATGGCACAGGCGGTTGAGCACAGCGCTGTGAAGCTGTCTGCAGCCTCTGCAGCGTCAGTTCAATTCCTGCAGGCTGCAGAGATGTCCACATGGCGAGGCAGACTTCTCCTGTCTCGCCTGCTGTTCCCCTTAGCAGTGTGTATCGTCAGTCTGTCTGTTCTGTTCCCCACTCTGTCTCTGGTGAATCCTCTCACCCTCCTGCACATCTGGCCTGTACCCGGGTTCTTGTATAAATAAATAAATATTTTTTTTTAAAAAAAAAGACCGCCGCATCAACACAAAACATATGAGACTTTAGTGGGAAGGAACTTTAGCACAATTAGGAAACAATACAGGAAAGGCAAAGAATATAGTTTCTAAATCAAGCACCCAAAGTTACCCGTACACTCATGGGTAAAAGTCCACCCAAGCAGGATTGGCCCAGAGCAAGGCCCCAAAGCCTGCCCCTAGTCTAAAACATCTCCCAGTGGGGACCCACAGAAAAGGGTCAGAAACCACCAGACAAGTCTGCCAGGAAAAGAGCAAAATCAAAATCAAGACAAAACCGCCATTGCCATCTCCCCACGGGTCTGTCACCCACATCTGTGTCACCCAGTCCATGACCAAAAGATAAGCGCAGTTTCTTCACATGTCTCTCTGCAACACGTGCCTCCTCCAGGTCTCCTTCTGGCTCCATCCTGCTTCCTTCCTTCTCAGTCTCCTCTGTAGCTTTTCCTCCCTGCTCAGCTCCACCCTCCCTTGGGTGGGGCAGGAAACCTGGCACCTCCCCCTTTCCTGGGGACCACCTTGTTACATTTTCACCAGAGCTCCCGTTTCAGCCGCACACAGTGAGTTTCCCAGGCGAGTCTCTCCACGAGACAGAGACATTGGTTATATTTAAAGGGCAGGTTTAATAGGGCAAGGGACAGAAGAGTAAACAACACTTGCATAGACACAAGTGGGCAGGAAGAGCTGTCGCAGGAGGGACAGGTTTGCTGAGAGAGGACTGCGTGGTTGCAGGTAGGCAGCCTTGAGGAGACCTGCCTCCTCTGACAGAGGTCAGTGAAGAGAAGTCCCAGCAGGTACAGGTCACAGGCTGACAGGAAGCTGCTGCCCTGCAGAGGGAGAGAGCTGGTGAAAAGAGGCACCTGCATAGTTACAGGTGGGCAGAGGGAGTGCTGCCCCTGGTCTGTGCAGAGACTGCACTGATATAGTTGTTTGGGAGGGGCTCACTCCTTGTGAGTCTTAGGTTTGAGCTGATTTTAGGTTACTATGCAGATCCAAAAGGGACAGGAGATTTCACAATGGGCCCAATATTTACCCTCAGGACTGTGCTCTGGACACTCCCTGCACCATCTGCTTGGGCCTTATGCCTTGCGATAAGGCACTGGAGTCTAAGGATCTTGATTTCTATAGCTAGATTAATGGTCACTTCAATCCTCTCTATCTCCACCTCCTGGTGAATCAGGTTTTAGTCTTGTGAGGCCTCCTTTCCAGTTTTTTTCACTCTTGTCCCCCATCAATAGTGCTGTGCTTAACCCCTTGTGCCACCAGGGAGGCCCCATGTGTTAATTTTCAGAAGTAGTTATTCTATCTGTGCAAACACTGAGAAATTTTTATTAATTAAATTTACAAGCTGATTTTACTAATTCCTTTAGATAAAACATGTCTCAAATTTGTATTTTTAAGAGTGACTTGTTTGCTTTAACTTATTTTATGGACCATGAGGTGTACAGGAGGACAGATTAAGATCTTATTTTATAGTTCGCTTGTTCCTGGACTGTCATCAGAAATCTGAGGTTTGGAATTTAACTCACAAGAGCTTCAGTTTCACTCTATAGCAATTGTTAGGGGGAAAGGATGTCCTGAGCAAACTCCATACAGGCTTTGTGGACTCCACCCCCACTCCAGACCAAAGCCATCAAGACACTGGAAATGACCCCTGCACTCAGGCCAACCCACTGCACAAGCACATGGGTCATGGATCTGTGGATACAAGCTCCACATGCAGCCTCTCTTGGGTCCCCTCTTTGTCTTGGGCTCCACCTCAAGTCACGTTCCCCACCCGTTCCCCAAGGACGGGCTCTTCACCAACTCACTCTCACTCAGCAATGAGCAGGGCATCATCCACAGGTGATTTTAAGAGATTCACTGGCCTTCTGGAGCTTACCTAGTGCTTAACAGCCACTCAGGGCTTCTCAATCTTAGCACTAGCTTTTGCTTTCTCCATTGGCTTTTCTCCTCTGCCTGGCTGCAGAGAACTTGGTGAGGGCTTCCCCCCTCAGGCAACTGTGGGCTCTTCTACCAAGGCCCAAAGGCCATGCCATTTTATCTCCTGGGGTTAACAAACGATACCATGCATCCCCAGGGTCCCCAAAACTTAACAACCTGCCAAGGTTCCTCCGCCTTCTGGCGGGATGGTCAGTCCAAGTGCATTAGTCCCAAGTCCATAGGCTTCTTCCTTGTGTCAGCACTGGTGAGCTCTGAATCGTGGTCCTTTCTTCCCTGATGATTCTGTTGCCTCAGGGGTCATGGGCTGGTCCTCTCAGGTGTCTCCTCCCCAAGGCGAGGTCTCGTCCTGTAGCTCCCAGACCTTGTCCACCTTGTGCCACCATGACACCTTTAGTGTCGTCACAGGCTCTCTGTCTGCTACTCCTCAGTCCCTCCAGAGGTCTTCAGAGGGCTTGTAGGGGCAGGAATGGACACAGAGCAGGTTTTCTGATCCAGCAGACCAGGTAAAGGAGGAGTTAGAGTCCTCAGTAGCTTTTGTAGGTCTTTTATTTATATTTACCAGGCATATAGCAGTCAGGGGTGCTGGGGGGCCGAGAGGCTGGCAGTCCTCCCAGCCTCCAGCAAGTCTTTATCTGGGCTGTCTCTGGCATTCTCTCATGGCCTTGCTTCTCTCTCACTCTCGGCTTCCGTTCGTTCTTCGCTTCTGCTGGTGTCCCCATGATGCTGCCCTTATAAATTCAGTCTTTCAGCCCAGGTGTACCCACTTCAGTTGCCCGCCATCAGGCATGCATTCAGGACCACAGGGTTCCCTCATCTATCCTAATGGCGGGAGGGCAGAAAATCCTGATACTTTTACCTTATTCCACAGGGCTCTACACCTGTCTGCTTCAAATCATTCTGCTGATTTATACCAAATGTAGCGGCAGGACTGGCCACCGGGCAGGATCTCTATGATCCAAGCAGACGGGGTGAAGGAGAGTCCTGGGGCCCTCAGTGTCTTTTTAGGTTTTTATTGGGATTTACCAGGTACATGGTAGGCAGGAGTGCTGGGGGGTCAGGAGGCTGGCAGGCCTCCCAGCCCCCAGCAAGTCTTCACTCTACTTGAGCTCTCCAGCGTTCTCTGGTGGCCTTGGTATCTGCTCCTCTAGTGGTTCTGCTCTCTCGTGGTTCTTCTGGCATCCTAGTGACACCGCCCTTATAAGCGCAGTCTTAGCCCAGGTGAATCCCATCTACATATGCCCACACCCTACGCCAGGTGCCCGCCATCAGGCATGTATTCAGGACCGGCAAGGATCCATCATCAGTCATAATGGCGGGAGGGAAGAAAGGCCTGATACTTTTTTACCTTACCCTACACTTAACTCCTTGCACCACTGAGGGTGGGGGCAGTGGTTAGTATTATTGTTGATAAGGAGTTTCCAATCCCATGCAGTCATTTCATACCCATTTTCTATAGCTTCAAAAATTTCTTTTGTAAATGAACTTTGAATACTATTGTCAGAAATAGTTTTTCTAAATTCTTTAAAAACAGCATATGGCAAACTTTCATGATAGAGACACTGGCCTCCTCCTCAAATAATATTTCTCCCTTCAATTGTCATCCTTCATGAAAACTTAATTCTATGAGTGGCTCAAAATTTGCTGGAGATGGCGGAGGAGGGAGGAGAGAAGAGGGACTAGTTGGGGCAGGAAGCCCTGGGCCCTTTGGGTGTAAGATCTTTTATCCCCTTGAGCGGGTCTCAGTGCTGATCCAGAGACTGCACGCGGGAACGGGAGACACTGTCCCGGTCCCACTGATGGCCTCAGCCACTGCCCTGCCTTCCCCAGGCTTCCAGGCCCAACTCCCTCCTTTTGGGTGCTGAGAACTGTGTTGTCTAAGGATTAGACGTAATTTATGGAGCTGGCGCTTGGTTCTTTATATCCTGCTTTTAAAAGACTCTGTAATTGTAATTTATGCTGTTTCTCTTCACTTGTAAGTGCTTTCCTCATAGTTTAAAAGCAAAAGCAAAACTCAATGACACAAGCAGAGAAAAGGAAAACACCTCCAGGTGAAATACCTAACTTGGCCTCCCCTCAGGCTTGCAAGACCAGCCCTTTGCTGCCTGTGCGCCTCACCAGAATGAAGTAATGCCTTTCACCTGTGACGGGCTTCCCTTTTGTCGGGTTCAAGCTTGGAAAAGTCGCCCCAATTCCCACACCGGGTTCCTCACACGGGCACCAACTGTCTCCTTAGGATGTGTGGTGGCAGAATTGTTACCGGAACCAACCGTCTCAGCGGTGGGAGCGGCAGGACAGTGATGTCCTTTCCACCTGCTGCTCCACCACAGGCAGATGTGGCAGCTGCGTCTCAGAGCCCAGTAACTGCCCTTTGTAATGGGCCAATCAGGGGTGAGCTCATTGGTGCTAACTGGTCCCATCAGACTCGTGGGTGACAGAGGATAAAAGCCAGGGTTGGAAGTTGCTGAGAAAGACCCCCCAAGAGAGAAAAGGACAAGGGAGCCCCCAAAGGAAAGGAGACGATGACCAGAGCCCCCAAGAAAGGAGACGAGGACCCCAGCCCTGAGAGAAGAGGACAAGGGAGCCCCTGAAGACGGAGAGACAACGCCAGTCCCTGAGGAAAAGAAGACAGTTCCAGCCTGCGAAGAAAGAAGAAAAGAAGCACCAGCAGCTGCCCTCCGAGGAGGGAGAGAAGCCTAAGGACCCTGTCACGGACTGTCACAGACAAATGTGGCCACAGTCTGGGAGCAGGTCAAGGTCTCCAGCCTGTCCTTCAAAGCCTCCGAGGGCACCCATTTTTCTGATTAGCCTGGAGAGTGGGGTCCACCAGTAAGCTGTTCTGTGTGCCTACCAGCCTGGCAGAAATCTCGGCTCTGACTGAGTTTTCAGTGTCTCCTCGGTGTCAGCTCCTACCATGCTCATGCATCTGCTTCTTGGAGGTTCTGCAGCAGCTACTCTCTGGACTTGGCCTGGTCAGTCTCTACCGACACCTGTATCGGTTGAGATGTGTCCTGTTCCATTTTTTAATGTCCTCCTCACCCTGAATTGTGTCTTTCAGGCAAGTTGTCTCCTATGTCAGGGCTTGGGCACCACAGAGCATGGGGGCATGTTCTGAAGGGCCTGGGGACTTGCTTCCTCCTGGTGCTTCAGCTCTTGGGTGAGCAGCTATAGCCTCCACCCCAGGGAGGCTTGTCACTGTCTCCCAGCAGCCTTTCTAGGGCTCCTGATGGTCGTCCTGCTCTCTCCTCCTTTACATGGGGTCTTTCAGCCAGGATCTTGGAGAAGTCCCTGCCCACACCGTCCAGGCCTCTTGCAGAGGCCTTGAGAGCTGGCTGAGTGGCAAGGAGGCCTCAAGGTGGCCCCTCAGATCCACAGCACAGGCACTTGCCCCTGAGGCCCCTCTGGCAGGTTGTTGAGATACACCCCAGGATCCAGGGTTTGCACATGAGAACCAGTGAGTAGACCAGGACACTTTTCCTTCTTGGATTGATTTTTTTAATTAGCCCTGGAGTTATAATTATCTTGTTCCCTCACTAGCTTAGTTCCTGTTGTGCTCATTCCTAATCACCCCCAAGACCACTCCAGGGTCAGAATCTCCGTGGACACATTACACACACCAATTATCTGCCTGCTTCATCCTGGGCAGACCCCTGTCCCCCAGCCTCAGTCCTGCTTCCTGGGGCCTGGTGACTGCTCACCTGGGCAGGGCTGAAGGCCTGGATCTCTCACCTCACCCTTGGCCTCTCTCTGTCCCCTCTCCCCTGTGGCTGATTTTCCTGTGTTCTGTTCTCTGTGTCCATCATCTTTGTCTCCCCTTTGCCCACCAGTGTCCTTTGCCCACTAGAGGAGGGACGTGGACAGTCACCCCTGAGACCACAAACATCTGAAGTGAATGTTTGTGCTCCCAGCGCCTCCCTCACCTGGGCCTGACATGGGGTCTGGCTGGATTCCCCTGAGGACTGGGCAGGCCTGGCTCCTGGGCCTTCTGGCCTCCAGGCCTGAGTTGTCTCTTGAGGGCCCCAAGGTCTGTCCATCTCCAGCCTCTTTCTTAAAGTTCCTGGGGCAGGTCATGGTGTGGGGCTGCTCATCCTCTATAGGAGGAATCCGGGGAGGACACTCAGTGTGCACATTTTATCTGTGAGTGCTTAGGGATTTTCTTGAACTTTTTTCATCATTTCTACTGTCCATTCATTGACACATGTGTTATTAATTAGTTGGAATCTCCTGGTCGATAGACAGTTTTTCTTGTAGGTCTTCTCTCTACTTGTCATTTCTTTTCCATTTACATTATTTAGTGGAAGTGAGATTTTAATATTCCAATTCATCTACTGAATTATTCATTTTTTGTGATTAAATCTCTAAATTTCAAAAACTCTGAGCACATGCAATTTTTATAAAAAATTTTTTCTTTTTTTTTTTTTTTTTTTAGTACTAGAAAACAACGAAATTTCCCTATGTATGCATAGGGAATCTACATCTAAATGAGTGTCTGAAATCCGTGCAGGGTGGGGGGGGGTGACAGGGAACAAGGGTGTGTCTCCTGAGCTAAGGTGTGAAATAAGGGTCTGGGACCTCCAGGAGAGAGGAGGGGATCACATGGCAAGGAAAGGGTGGCTCATATGATGAAGACCAGATCTTCTATAATTATGTTTGCCCTGACATATAGGTAGGTTTCTCGGGTACAAAGCTTGTTTCTGGTAATACCCTAATTTTGGGTTAGACCAGCAAATTTCATACTAGGTACTTATAGAAGTGGTAACTGTTTCCTAAGATGAACCCCTGATGAACCTCAGATGGAAATAATTCACATGCCAAAGTGGCCTGTATTGGGGACACCTTTCTGAACATCTGGGGGAGGCCTGTCCTTCAGAGCATCATAAATGAGGGGAAGAGCAGATGAGGGTGAGGATGGGGCAGGACCAGGAGGCAGATTAGGCTACAGGCCTCCTCAATATGGGTGGTCCTGGGGCAGGACGTGGAGGGGGGCTGTGGAAGAGGGGGCAGGCTGTTCTGTGGGGCCAGAGTACAATGTGTCAGGGGTGGAAGTGACAGATGTGGGAAGAAAAAATCTGATTTCCTTATACTTAATTTGTTTTTAATATGTATTTTTTTTTACATCATTTGATACTATAGACAATAGTGGTTGGGACCTGTTAGTGCTCTTGCTTCTCTGCTTTCACAACAAACACTCCTTCCTCCCAGAGCAGGGCTCAGGTAAGGTTTACACCTGTCTTTGTCACCTTTACTCAGTGTCCATCTCTCCTGACAGTGCAAGCTCCACGTCTCCAGGGGCCTCTCTCTGCTCCCCATTGTATCTGCAGGGGAGGCAGCTTGGGGAGGCATGAGACAGCTAGGGAGAGGGATGTTGGGAAGTGAAGGGGAGGCAAAGGCAGAGAACACTTGGGACATGGTCCCTGTTTTCCTGAGAAAAGCATTTCTCAAAGTGTGGTCTGTGGAGCCCTTGAAGTCACCCAGAACCTTTCATGGGATCCATGATGTAAAATTATTTTCAAAACATCACTTAGACACCATTTGCCTTTCACTATTTTAGCATTAGCTGAGGGAAAAATTAGTAAGAGTGGAGCTTATAGTACCACTGCAGAAGCAGTAATTCTTCACCAGCACTTACCTGCGGAGACAAACATTAAAGCCAGTTTCACTTGAAAAGGTTTGGAAAAATCATTAAATGTTGCCTTCATTATTGCATCATCCTCAACTCCACATTCTAAAATATGTGGTGTGCTGACCTGGAAGGACACACAGAGCACTTCTGCAGCATCCCCAAGCACTGTGTCCCAAGGAAAATATTTGTATGAGATGAATTATACTCTTTATTTGTGGGCAATACCATCCTTACCTGAAGGGATGAATGGCAAAATCTAATGTTATTTAAATTTGGTTAATTAGCAGATACTTTCCTCAAAATGAATGTCTATTTCTTGAAGAAAATCAACAGACAGTTAACAAATGTTAGTAATTTTGCCTGATAAAATATAAGCTTTCAGAGAAAACCAGAAATATGAATAATTGAGTGCATCACTACTTGATATCTTACCGTACGAATTTTTCTTTTGTGATTTGTGATTTAAAAATAAATAATTTTTGATTATTTGATTCCAGTGTCATTAACATTGAGTATTTATGTAACTTAAGAAACAATGTATCACCTTAAAAAATCATACATTAGCAATATTCAGGAGAGGCCTATGGAAATGTAGCAGAATAGGAAATATTCCATGATATTATTTCAACTTTCACTTTGCAAATAACCTTTTAAAACTACCATCCTGTATAGTTTTAATTCAGTATCACAGTGGAATATTTGCAATTATCTGAAAACACTACTAGCTTCGTCATTCCTCCAGGCTGCTGCTTCTCCCAGCCCAAATCCACTCCTCCCTAAGGTGGGGAAGGGAATTTGGAGCCTCCCCTGTCTGTGGATGTGACACTGTCATAGCATCACGTCTACCTCTCGCAGGCTCTGTGGGGTGGTGCAGCCTTGATGACCCCACACTCACCCCCATTCTCTCTCCCCATTTCCTGGGGGTGTCCAGGGAAGACAATCAGCATCATCCTGCTCCAGTTACAAAGTCTCCAAGGACCCTCCTGGACTCCTTCTCCCCAGGCCCCTGGATGGGATGTGATGCCCCTCACCCTCCTGCTGCTGCTCTGGGGGCCCCTGGCCCTGATGGAGACCCGGGCGGGTGAGTGCGTGTCCAGCTGGACACTGTTGCTCCAGGAGGGAGGAGCAAGGAGCCCCCTGCGGGCGCAGGACCCCAGGAAAGGCTCATCTCCTCCCAACCTCTTGTACCCCCTTCAGGCCCCTTGTGTTCTGGCCCCTTCTGTCCCTCCCGCCTCCCCTAAGGGCTCTGGTCCCCTGAGTCTGGGCCCTTCTTGGCCACCGCCCCTTTTCACTCTCACGGCCCCGCCCCTTTCTCCCCTCCAGGCCCATCTCCCTGGGTCCTGGGCCCCCGCTGAGAGGAGGGTCAGCCCCGGTCACCCCTCCCGCCCCCAGGCTCCCACTCCCTGAGGCTTTTCTATACCATGATGTCCCGGCCCGGCCTCGGGGAGTCCTGCTACATCGCCGTGGGCTACGTGGACGACACGCAGTTCGGGCGGTTCCACAGCGACTCTCCGGGCCAGAGTGCGGAGCCGGGGCAGGAGGACCTGGACGAGGAGACTCAGAACCAAAGGGACAACGCGCAGTGGTTCAAAGCGCTCCTGAGGGACCTGCGCGGCTGCTACAACCAGAGCGAGGACGGTGAGCTTCGCGGAGCGGTGCCAGGCTCAGGTCACACCCCCATTCCCACCATAAGGCCGGGGTGTCCCGAGTCTCAGGGTCCACTGACCCCTCGAGGCTGGTGGATCTGCCAGGACCCTCCACCGGGAAGAGCCCGGGGACGTTCCTGCCTGAAGTTTCATTTTCAATTTACATTTATTCAAGGAGGGGAGGGGAGGGGTGCAAGGGGGTGACCTCAGGCCTGACAGCAGATGTGGGTTTCAGGGTCTCACACCCTCCAGAGGATGTTTGGCTGTGAAGTGAGGCCAGACCTGAGCCTCCTCGGCGGGTGTGACCAGTTCGCCTACGACGGCGCGGATTTCGTCTCCCTGAGCGGGGACCTGCGCTCCTGGACCCCGCGGACCCGGGGGCTCAGATCACCCAGCGCGCGTGGGAGGCGGCGGGCAGGGCCGAGCGCGTCAGGCACAGTGTGCAGAGCAGGTGCTTCCCGCGGCTCCTCTAATTCCTGATTTTGGGAAAGGAGGTGCTGCAGCGCACAGGTAAGAGGGGCCACGAGGCCTCGGACCTCCCCTTTCCTGGCTCCCCACAGGGAAATGGAATCATGGGCAGAACAGCAGCTGCTTTCTGGGCAGAGAGGGAGAGTCCCCCTGGGTGTCATGTTCTGTGCTAGAGAGAGACTCGCCCGGAAGACACCACTTTTCTGGACAGTTAAGGAATCCAGTCGCTCCCGAGGGAGGGGAGGCCATCCTGAAATAACTCTTCCCTGGATCCTTTGACTTGGTAGCAACCTTGGGAACAATGAGTTTCTCTTTCAAGGTCTTGTTTTTGGTCTGAGAACATTTCTAGATCTGACTCCTGCCTTTCTGTGTCATTTACCCTCCACCCAGTTCAGGAGCAAAATGTCTGTGTTCTCCTACCCTGGGCTCTCACCTGATTATCACAGATTCCCCAGACTAGGCTGGGATCTGGGTTTTGTGCTTCCTCCCTCCAAACCAATTGTCATGTCTATTCTGAGGATGGTCAGTGAGGCTGCTTCAGTGTCCAGGAAGGAAAAACCCAGACTGTGAATTCTTTGACCCTTCTCCTCAGATCCCCCAAAGACACAGGTGACCCTCCACCTCACCTCTGACCATGAGGTCACCCTGAAGTGCTGGGCCCTGGGCTTCTACCCTGCGGAGATCACCATGACCTGGCGGGATAGGCAAGACCTGTTCCAGGACATAGAGCTGGTGGATACCAGGCCTGGGGGGAATGGAACGTTCCAGAAGTGGGCAGCAGTGATGGTGCCTTCTGGAGAGGAGCAGAGATACACTTGCCATGTGCAGCATCACGGGCTGCTGGAGCCCCAAGTCCTGAGATGGGGTGAGGAGGGGAATGTGGGCACTGAGTTTCTTCTCAGGGGAATTGGGAGCCCTTCTGGAGTCTTTCAGATGAGGCCTGTGGGTCAGGATCTCCCCTTCCCTTCCCTTTCAGTGCCCCCACCTCAGCCCTCCATCCCCATCGCGGGCATCATTGCTGGCCTGGTTCTCCTTGGAGTTGTGCTCACTGGAGCTGCGGTGGCTGCAGCTGTGATGTGGAGGAAGAAGCACTCAGGTAGGGAAGGGAGTGGGGGATCTCATCCACTTGGGGCTTTCATGTCCCAGGGAGAACTTGCCCTGCCTGGTTAATGGGAAGTACCATCCACGCATGTGTGTTGCCCAGAGGGCATTTGGTCCAGTCCCCCCTCACCTCCTTTCTTTATGTGGGTAGGTCCCTGGCCTGGGATCCACTCAGGCTGTTGCAGTGGGCCTTCTCGGTGGTAGTGCTGAGACTTAACCCTTAGGACACCAGAGAGGCCCAACACTCACAATTTTTAAAGAGTCAAGTCTTGCAAGAAATTGTTTACTGTTATGTTATTACCTTGGATTAAGTATTCCCACCATTTCGCTGCTTCTGTGGACCTGAGAGGATACAGCAAATTATATGACAACATAGGAGAGATTCCAAATGGCTGGATTCAACTCATTATTAGTGTATGGTCCACACGCTGGCTTATTTAGGTTGTACATCTTGGTCAATATCTGGACAGTTTCCATTCATGATGGGGAATTTTGTATCTTCAAATCTTAAGGCCATCTATTAAGGGCTCAGCTTACCATACACACCTTCACCTCTTCTTTGACTACAACTGTCGACAATATTTTACACTGTGGGATAGAATTGGAGGCTCATTCAAATATTTCTCCCCTTTGAAGGGAAAGGACCACATTTATGTGAAGAAGGTTACAAAAGAAAAGCACAGCAGCCAGCAGGAAATGGTAAAAATGAAAAGTTACTCAATGGAGATATTACAAAGGCTGAGTAGATTATTGCCCAATTATTAATTTTTTTTAAGATTTTATTTATTTATTTATTTATACAAGCACTGGATACAGTCAGAAGCGCAGGAGGGTGAGAGAATTCACCAGAGCCAGAGGGGAGAACAGAGCAGGCAGACTGACGAAGTACATTGCTGAGGGGAGCAGCGGGCAGCAGGAGAGGTCAGCGCGCCATGCGGGACACTTGCCTGGTGGCCAGGAATCGAACCAGCACTGCAGAGGCTGCAAGCAGCTTCGTAACCCAGCCCTCAACCGCTGTGCCACCGGGGAGGCCCTTATTAAATATTTTTAATGAGGGAAAATAATCTTCATCCAGCCAGGAGACATAGCAATGCAATGGTAGCATTTGAAAGTCCGCATTGAGGGCCCTGCTGAGGGATGGTCATGCTGAGAGACCAAGAGAAACCAACCTACTGTGTAAACACCAGGGGTGACCTAAGAGGTGACTGTGTCTTTCCAGCCAGTGAATCTGTAACTTATTTTATCTCAACAATAATTTTTTAAAAAGGTGGAAAGAATATAAATTATTGAGGGGACCAGGTGACCAGGTTATGTCCTGTTTTAACTCACCACATTCATTAAGAAAAACTCATTGTGTTTATTAACACCAAGGCTCAGCACCATAACAAGGAAACACAGATACAGGATTCAGGTGGTGCCTGGTGTCAGGAGTGAGCTCTGTCTTCCTTGTGGGTCCGGCAATGACCACTTGTAGTACTTTGTTCAAGGGGAAGCCTCAGCATGACAGCAGGTCTGATAGAATCTAGTAGTGACTATACAAATGACCCACTTCCTAGCAGGTGAGATACACAGTGTCATCTCCCTGCTACCATGATTCAATCCAGATATGGGATTATTTAACTAAATATTTTGATGATTTTTATTTAAAAGCATTATGTAATGTAATAAGTATAGAATTATGTGAATCTAAATATATTTACACAGGGAAACTTGATTGGCTGCTGGATTTTTAACTAAACTGATACACTGCACTTTTGATATTTTTCAAAATGAAAAACCTATACTTTTCTATAAAAGAAAATAATTGCCAGTATTTAGGCTTGTCACTGAAGATTGGTTTAGAATTCATAATCTTTTCTCTGAGTAAGTTGTGGGATTAACAGACCTTTCTAGATAGAGAGTGACATGGTACAACCTCTTTTTAGAAGGCTGAATCTGGCTGCTGTGCAGAATCAAGAGGTGAAGGTGACCGGTGGGAGGATAAATGTAAGAAACCAGCACAGATTCTAGGATGGAAAATTTGGTAGCTTTATGGGGTGTGATCAGCAAAATAATAGGAAGTCATTGGAGCTGGATATATTTAGAGATGGACTTTACAGCATTTCCTAATGTAACATCTGGGTAGTGAGAAAGAGGGGTCAGGATGCCACCCAACATTTCAGCCTGTGAAGTAGAGATGTGCAGGGCCTGTCACTATCCCTGGGTGGATTTCTCACTCATTTGATATAAATATATTACACAGACTTATCAAGTAAAATTTACTAAAGGCATTAATAAATACGTATGAATGTGTATATGTTTGTATATAATAGTATAGTGTGTAAACTGACTCCAGATCCCCGTGGCTTACCCAGCTCTTTCCTGCCCCCTGAGTGGTGGGACATGCAGGCTTTGTTGGTGTGGCTACCCCAGTGGGCACAGCCAGAGACCAGTGGGAGCAGGAGTCTGAAAGGGCTGGCAGCAGCAGTGGGGGTTTCCTGCCCTGGCCCCTGCGTCTGCATGTGGGGGCTGGTGGGCACAGCTCTAGAGGTGGTGGCAGAGGATGTTTCCTGCCAGTGGGCAGGCAGCCTTCAGAGGGCCCCTCCCCCAGAACAAGCCAGGTTTAATCAAAGGAGCCCCTAGGGCTTAGGCTTCCCCTCCCCTACCCACCAGAGGAGCTGATTCTGGGCAGCCCCAAGGCCACCCTGCAGTGGGTGCCACAGGACAGCTTTGCTGAGGCTATCTCACTGGGCTACAAATGATAGCTCAGGGGCATCAGCTGGGTTTGAAAGGACCCCCATCCACCCTGACAGGCTCCAGGAGGCCACTGCTTGAGGAAAGGGCTCAGGCCACTCTGACAGCTGTGCCCACTGCAACCAACAGCGGGAGTGGCAGTGGGTGACTTTGGGTGGGCACTTTACCACCAACCACCATCAGTGTCATGGACAAATGTGGCAGTCAATCTGGCAGCAGAGGCTCTCTGTCCCCCCCACACCACCCCAGGGCATGCAGCCCACTGGGGCTACAGCAGCAAAGTCACCTTTGAGACTTGTCATTGCTGCTGACTGTCCGACACTACCTCCCGGTGCTTTTGCCCCCTTCCCATCCAGCCTGGCGTTCAGACTATGTCTGTGCCTGCTGGGGTGTCTCCTCAGAGGGGAGCCCCCCTGGGAGCACCTCCCACTGTCACCGTGAGTTGGATCCTGGCCCAGTACTTGCGGCTGTGCCACTAGCTCCAGGCCCTCCCTGACGGGACTGTACCACCTTACCCGGGCAGCCTTAATTTGGGACTACTGGACACTGCGGACTGTATCTGGGGTGAACAGCTGCCACTGAGGCCTTAGAAACTATTTCCCTTCTCTCCTGTTTGTTAGAGAAACCTCATTGCTGTTCCCTGAGCCTGAGTGATTGCAACTGAGCACACGGGTGAGAACCACAGACAGTGCCCTGTGCTCTACCTTAGCTCTGTCCTTCTGAGAGGGTGCCAGGGAGGAAGGGCCCATACCTGGTATAGGAACCTGCACACACACAGGCTGCACGCACACGCTACATGACTCATGATCTGTTTTCTTTGAACTAAAGCTCTTGTTTTAAACTGAGATCCTACCCTGCTGATGCCCCAAAGAATGCCGGACACTGACGCCCTCTGATGTACCAGGGGCAGGACACCCAGGAGGCTGATGGCAAGTTCTGGGGCTGATCATGATGGACACCAGGAGTGTCAGCTGTGATGGGCTGTTCTGATGGACGATTTGCTCAGAACATGTGGGTTTGTCAGCACAGAGAGCACCGGGAGACACACAGGAGAGAGACATGTGGAGAAGCCACCTTGCTTCTTGGGTTTGGACTTGAACCAGGAACTTAGAGACGTGGAAGGATACGCCTGGAAGAGACACCGTGAAGGCCTGAGTTGGATCCACTGCCAGGGAGCTACCCACATGGGGCAACTATCTACTCTCGCCTGCTGCTCCAATTAGCAGTGTATTTCAGTAGATCTCCCTGTTCTGCTCCCCACTCTGTCTCTGGTGAATCCTCTCACCCCCTGCCCCCCACCACTTCTGGTCTATGCCCCAGCTCTTCTACGCATAAATAAAACTAAAAAAAATGTTTGTTTTCATAAATCCAATAAAGTTATTTTTCCCCTTTTCTTTAATAGACAGTTTTAAATACAGGTATTTTACTAAAGCTTTGTGTGGAATGTTGTGTTTTCAGAAACCAGACTGATCTCAGAGCCTACAAGAAAACAATAACCTGTCACTTCTTTTAGGGGTACAAAAGGTCTGTCATGAGGGTAAGAAGTCCCTTGACAGGCCCAGAAACTCCACATGTCTTGGGATCCTCGAGAGGGATTTCCCCAAAGATACAGGTACCACAGGCCACGTCTGATGGTGAGAGCTTGGCTGGTCCTGAGCCCTGACTCCTGGCTTTTAGGAGCTCTCAGTCTGAGGGTTCCTATAAAAAGTTCCAACAAAGAAAAATTAAAAGGTCTGCATAATAATTTCTGTTCTGTTGAATTCATACAAACTGACTGTGGCGGTGTAGTGTCTGGGTGAGGCTGGGGACTGATAAGAGTTCTGGAGGCTGAACATGCTGGATACAGGAGCACAACTGTGACGGGCTGTTCTGACGGCTGTTTGCTGTGACTGTCTGTGTGTAACTGATTATAACAAGGCCAGCTGGAGATGAGATGGGGGAACGGGCCCTTCAGGGTGCGATGCCCCCCATTCTCTCAGATCAATGGCCAGTGATCTGAGAAGTGAAAATGCTTGTAGATTCCATTCCTGGCTCTGCTTATGGCTTTCTGGGGGTGACGGCAGCAGCGCCCAGGCCTATCCCACCAATAGTTGTAGATATTTTCTGTCTGTGCTGTCGGGTGTGGTGTGCACGTGCTTCCTCCCTCTCTGCAGGGCTCTCTGCATTATGGCACCTTCCTGTGCAGCAGCTGTTTAGCGTGCTGGAGCCCCTGCTGCCACATTCCCTGTTCTCCTCACTGCAGGGGACAGGGCCACACAGGTATCTCTGATGTGTGTCATGGCGCGTTCTGTCCTTGTTTTCTTCCATGGAATTTATGGCTTCTGGTCTTACATCCCAGCCTATTATCCATTCTGAGTTGATTTTTGTGTGAGGTGGGAGACAGTGGTCTAGTTTTATTCTTTTGCACATGGCTGTCCAGTGTCCCCAGCACCATTTATGGAAGAGGCTTTCCCTGTGAACCACTCATCTTAACCTTGTCAACAAACTTTACTGGATTGCACATTGGAGAAAGGGGTTTACTTCTTCCCATCAGTAGTTTTTTTTTTTTTTTTTAAGATTTATTTATTTATACAAGATCCGGGCCAGATGCACAGGAGGGTGAGAGGATTCACCAGAGACAAAGCAGGGAACAGAACAGGCAGACTGATGAAATACACTGCTGAGGGGGGCAGCGGGCGAGACAGGAGAGGTCTGCCTCACCATGTGGGACCCTCACTGGCTGGGATAGAAACCACGCTGCAGAGGCTGCAGACAGCTTCACAGTGTGGCGCTCAACTGCCTGCTCCACCAGGGGAGGCCCAGTAGTTTTATTTTCAATTCACAATTCATTTTACATTCTCCTCTGTCTTTTGGCAACCTTAGATATTTATCTGAAACTATTTCAAAAGCACTTGAAACAATTAAAAAGTAAGAGGTATCTGTCCATTAAAGAGGGAAGTAAATGATTAACCCATCAGCATCAGGACAATTTGTATCTGGCAAGACAGTTCAGTGAACGGGGAACAGTGTGTGTTGACAAAGCAGCAAAAATAAACCCTGAAGAGCTGGAGAGGCAGGAGGGGGGTGACTGTCCTTCCTGCAGGGTGTCCAGCGTTCCCCAGAGTTGTCCAGGTGTTCTGTACCCCCCTCTTTTTCCTCCCCACATGGACTCAAGGGCAGTATTGGGGGGAAATGAGGTTTCTGGGTGTGTCCTCCAGGCATGGTTTTCAGTCCTAGTTTCCCCTCCTGGTCCCCTCCCTCTGTGGTGGATGGAGCTGGGGGCTGGGCTGGGCTGAGAGCTGGGGTGGGCGGGGGTAACTTTCAGTGTTTTGTTGGGAAACTGTTATCCCATCTTCTCTTTCTCTCCATGGTGCTGCTCTATTGTGTTCTTTCACACTCAGAGTGTGCTCTGCCTTTATGTGGCAGATGGCAAAAGCCATTTAGAGAATACACATTTGGGGGCCCTGGCTGCCCCTCATTCTGCCTGCTGATTGAGCGTGTTTTCTCTGATCAGGACTCATTTCCCTTCTCTGCTGCTCTGTCCCACTGGGTCCCTGACACCCTGGGCAGGAATCCCCCACAGAGTTAGAGAGGAGGAGGAAGCCCTCAGTGGGGATCTGACCCGGTTCCTGCTGTGTTTGGGGCAGGACCTTGTCCTTGTCCCTGGAAGGTCAGGGCTGGGGAGGGACTGACCTTCAGGTGAAGTGAACAAGCAGACAGAGCAGGACAGGGGCCTTTGGGGGGACCCCGACTCCTTGGGGACAATGTCGTGTGTCCTGAGGCTTCTCAGGGACACCTGCTTACACTGAGGGGACAGGGCCACAGGCAGGCTCTGGCCTGTCCTTCATGGGGGTCTGGGTCTGGGCCTCTGTCCTGGGGAGTCACGGGGTATGATGATGGGGAGGGGAGGGCAGTTTGTACCCCAGGCCCAGGTGCTGGGAATGGAGGGGCCTGGTGCTCTGAGCAGAGTGGGTCTGGGGTGTGGGTTCCACGGGGTGGGAAGAGAAGGGAGGATGTTTTTCTCCCATAAACCTCATGGTTTCTAGCAGCACAGAGGCTCAGCAGCCCTGAGAGGAGCCAGGTCTGTCCTTCTCTGCTTTTGGTATCAAGGGAACGTTGGCCTCGTGAGATGTGATGGCAGCGTTCCCTCTTCCTCTGTGTTTTTTGAAGAGCTGAGAAGTCAGGAGTTAGTTCATCTTTAAAGATTTTATAGAAGTCACTGAAAATGTCTAGTCCTGGACTTTGTTGTTTGGGAATGTTTTGATCAGTGTTTCAGTGTCTTTGCTTGCAGTTGCTTTGTTCTGAATCTTCCTGATTTAGTCTCAGAAGATTGTATACCTCTAAAATTTGTCAGTTTCTTCTAGGTTGAAGTTATTCAATTTATTGACATATAGATATTTAGTATTGTCTTATGACTCTCTCTATTCCTAAAATGTCTGTTGTAACTTCTCCACTTTTGTTTCTTATTCTATTTATTAGAGTTTTTTTCTCATTTTTTTCTCCTTGAAGGTGTAGCAAAAGATTTGTCTATTTTGTTTATTTTTTTTTTCAACCAAACCAGCTTTTGGGTTCATTGATATTTTTGGTTTGTCTTTGATTTCTGTGTCATTTATTTCTGCTTTAATTTTTTTCCTTCCACTCTCTTTTGGTTTCATTTGTTATTTCTAACTGTTTTAGGTGTAAGGTTAGATTCTTTATTTGAACTCTGTCTTGCTTCTAGGTGTGGCCTGTATTGCTTTATATTCCCCTCTTAGTACTGCTTTTGCTGTGCCCAATGGATAGGTTATTATTTGTCTCAAGGTATTTTTAAATTTCTTGGTTGTTTTCCTTCTTAACCCAATAGTCATTCGGTAGTATGTTCAGTCATTATGAATTTATTGACATTTGTTTTGTGACCTAACAAGTGATTTATTCTGATAACTATTCCATGAGCACTTGAGAAGTCTGTGGAGTGCAGTGCCCTGTAGATATTTATAATGCCTCACTTAGAACAACAGTTTCCTTGTGGATTTTCTGCCAGGTGGGTGTGTCCTTGATGAAAGTGGGCAATGAGTTTCTTTACCACTACTGTGTTGCTGCCAATATCTATTTTCAGGTGTGTTACTAGTTGCCTTATATGTTTTGCTGCTCCTTTGTTTGGTGCATGTATATTGATGAGTGTTATGTCTTCCTGATGTAGGATTCCTTAATCATATGATGTCCATCCCTGTCTCTTGTTACCTTTTTTAGCTGGAAGTTGATTTTATCTTATATGGCAGCCCCTGTAATTTTGGGGGTGCCCGAATCACTTGTGTTTTTAGCCAAGAACTTTTTCAAGTTTATTCTCTTTGTTTATCTTAGTAGCTCCAATGGGTCTCCTGAAGACAGGAGAAAGTTGGGTTTTGTTTTTTGGTCCAACCAGCCACTCTATGCCTTTTTTATCTGTCAGCTCAGTCCATTTACATAAAAGGTGACTATTGATACATGATGATTTTACTGTCCTTTTGTCTTTAGTCACAATCCATCCAAGAAGTGTGTGGTATCTGGAGAAGGTGGTGATGGCTTCTGAGTCGACAGAGTGGTGTCAGGCAGCAGGCCCTGACTCCATAGCCAGGTGGCTGGGTTTCAGACCTGGGCACTGCCATAATCCCCCAGTCTCCATGTCCTTGTTTCTGAAAGGGAATGGGGGAGGGGTGTCAGGACAATATCAATTCCCAATTCACAGAGTGCTGGGGAGGAATCTCCAAGGTCACACAGAGAAAGTAACTGCTGAGGTCATGCAGGCCTTCCATCGGCTCCCTGAGCCACTTCTGTTCCTGTGCCACATCTGGCTTTTAAGACCCAGCTCCCATGTCCCCTTCCTGCTGAGGGGGACATGGCTACTGCCGCCCTTCTCTCCTCACACACCCCAGGCTGCTGGTCCTCGTGGGTGGGGTCACATGGTTCTCTGTTACCCCAGCACCCAGTGGAGTATGTTCCTGCGCACCAGCATGCATTGGGCTAGGGGACCCCAAATGCCCAACTGCAGGTCTGTGTCAGCAGAGTCACCTGGGGTGTGTTTAGAAAGAAGTTCCCAGGCCTGTCCCCAGAGGCAGAAGGTGGGCTCCGGCTGCCCAGGGCTGGGGAGGGGAAGGTGGGGATGGTGCCCCATGGGCCCAGGCCCAGGAAACAAGGTTGTTGTGGTGATGGAGATGTTCTCAAGGTAGAGTATGGGAGGGTTGCCCTGCTCTGTGCTTACCAAAAGGACATGAAAGGTGAGCCTTCAACAAGTGACTCGATGGTCATAAGTTATATCTCAATAAATTTGCTTTAAAAATATATTAAAAAATGGGTCTACAAGTTTCCCTATGTCTGTCCTCCACTGTATCCACATCCAGGGCTTGTGAGGCAGGAAACTGCCTCAGCCCACGAGGAGCTGAGCATAGACGGCTTCACTGCACAGATGCTCTCATGGAGCCTCCTCTGTGTGGTCCTGCATCATGTGATGAGA
The DNA here is from genome assembly GCF_014898055.3 of Talpa occidentalis. Classification (NCBI taxonomy): domain Eukaryota; kingdom Metazoa; phylum Chordata; class Mammalia; order Eulipotyphla; family Talpidae; genus Talpa; species Talpa occidentalis. The sequence continues at coordinate 37,588,462 of NW_023602073.1, forward strand.
TGCTGATGTCACGCTGCTTCTGTGATGGGAGAGTCTTTTAGGGGCCTTCGGTGGGAGGCAGCTTATTTTTCATGTGGGCAGAATGGAAATAATGAGTGTCCGGAAGGTGGACTGTGTAGGTTTTCTATTTTCCACCAGTTTTGGGATACGCAGGAGGGGAGACAGCTCCCCCAGTGAGTGTGTCTGACTTGCTGGCTCTTCCTCGTGAGGAGAATGAAGCAGAAGGGATGCGCCACGTCACAGAGTCAGGCTCACAGGGGCTGAGACTTCGCACCCGGGCTCCCCACCTGGTCCCTCTCTGGGGTGACTCCCTGCACACGGTGGACCCTCAGCTAAGGGGACGCCCACAGGACAAGGACCTGAGGGTTTTCTCCAGGAGCCACATGCAGGAGCTCTGAGGCAGGTCCTTCCACGCTGATCACGGCCGTTCAGATCCGCCAACATCTCGTCCCCATCGCAGCCTCATGGGACCCAGAGCTGGAGCCTCTGAGTGAGGCCCCTCCTGCTGCCTCCCCCTCAGAGACTGTGGAGATGCCAGATCTTTGTTTTAGATGCAAAGTATGAAGTTATTTTGTATAAACCATCAAAAAAATAAGGCGATAAAGTGATCAGTCGCTGTTCCCCACAAGAAACAGTTGCACCAGAGTAACTCACATGACAGTCAAGGTCCTGATAGAGGAGAATGCCACATCCCCTGAAAGTGTCCTTCAAAATAAACATGATTTAAAAAAAAATATTTCTACTGTTTTTAGGTTCCAATTAATTTCTCTGTTCATTTATTTTTCACATCATCTCCAGAGCGGTGTCTGCAGGGTCACGGCACAGAGGGGCTGTCCCCAACCTGGAGCTTTGAGCAGGGCTGACTCTGGCCTACCTGCTGGGAGGGAGGCCCTGGAACCCCAGAATCAGCCCCCAGGGCTGGTCCTCCAGGGTGGCACAGGCCTTGCTCTGCTCTCATCTTTGGTCCCTGCACCTCCCTGACACCCCAGCATTGGGGAACTCAGCGGGGATGTTCTGAATAAGGAGGGGGACTCCCCTAAACAATTTGTCTCCCCCATCTCTCTGCCATCCCCCACATCAAGACAAAACATGTAAGACCTTTAATGAAAAGGATCTTTACTACAATTAGTGTGCAACAAAGAAAAAGGAAAGAAAAACATTTCCAGGTCTATCACCCAATGTCACCATCCCCTATGGGTAAATATTCAGCCAAACAGGGTTGGCCCAAAGCAGAGCCTGAAACCTTCCATGAGTCTAAAGCACTTCCTGGTGGGACCCATAGAAAACAGGTGGACTGGGTTGAAAAGTCTGGAAAGAAAAGAGCAAAATCAAGGTAGAAGCTGCCATTGTCACCTCCCCATGGATTTCTCACCCATGTCTGTGTCACCCAGTCCAAGGCCAAGAGGCAAATGCAGCTTCTTTATGTGTCTCTGCCCCATGTGCCTCCCCCAGGTCTCCTTCTGGCTCCATCCTGCTTCCTTCCTCCTCAGCCTCCTCTCAAGCTTCTCTCCCTGCTCAGCTCCACCCTCCTTGGGTGGGGCAGGGAACCCGGACCCTCCCCTGGGGACCCCCCTGTTACAGTCCTCTCCATCACCATCATGTGCGTGTGTGTGGGGGTGACACCAGCCCCGCAAGGACGGGCAGGGCCTTAGATCTGTGTAGTTCCCTGGGCAGTTACAGGCCAGCACTGCTGCATCCCCCCAGGTGAGACAGACGCTCCAGCCCCCCAGTGAAAGCCCGGGTCACCCACACAGACCTTCTCCCCATGGCGTCCCCCATGCTGCCCCTTCCCTGCCCGGTCCTCTCTGGCTCCCCCTGCACCCTTTTCCGCCTCGATCCCTAAAGTTCCCATTTCCATCCTCTGCTCTCTTTTCCAGGAGTCTCCCCATCTTCGTAGCCAGTGCCCTGGGGGCTCTCCTAGGCCCCTCCCCTCCTCCAAGGATGGAGAATGTAAGGTGATTCCCAGGAGGAGGGACTTTCGTCCTTGGAAGCAGAAACAGAAACAAATTACAGGGACCCTGGGATCTAAGTTTCCATCCCAAGAGACTGAGGCAACCTATATGGGTATTTGCCCAGAACCTAGGAACCAATTTTGTCCTGGAGACCAAAATTAAGGACACTTAAACTGACACAGGACTTGGGCGCCCCCTTGTGGCAGATCCCTGTCCTGCCGCTGGGGGCCCAGGGAGCCTGGGGAGGGCCTGGCTGAGCAGGAGAAAGGGCGGCTCTGGGCTCCTGTGCTCAGCCCTGTGGCCACACGGGGGCGCTGCCGCGCTGCTCAGGATTCTGGTGGAGCCGCCAGGACGGGGCGGGGGCTGAGGTGGGCAGAGTTGGGGGTCCTGGAGGGGCGGCGTGCTGGGGTGAGATGCTCTGTGAGGAGTCAGAGCAGCAGGGCTCAGCGGAGAGGAGACTCCGGATCCTGCCCTGGGTGTGAGGTTTCCAGCTTTTCTCCCCAGAACTCCTCTCTCAGTCCTTGAAAGCAATACCTGGGAAAACTGGGAAGTTCATCATTTTCCCTTCTACAACCTATAACCATGTTGAGGGCTATTTTTTAACATGTTATTTCAATTTAAAAATTAATTTCAAACAACATTTAAAAAATACTATTAGATTTACAGAAAAGTGGCAAAGGCAGTAGAGTTCCTGTATAACACTTCATTTCCAAACTTAACATCTCAGGTGACCACAGTGCATTTGAGCAGCTAAGAAAGCAATATTGAGGCATTTTCACTAAACTCTGTGCTGTATTTGGATTTTATTAATTTTCCTAATGTTCTTTTCATGCTCTGACATCCCACCCAGGGACACCACATGAAGTTCCAACCACGTCTCCTTAGTGCCTCTGGCTGACAGTTTCTCAAACTTTCCTCTGCTGATGACACCTGTGAGCAGAGCTGCTCAGGCACAATGGCCTCCATTTGAGGCTGGTCTCCATGGGCACATTAGGTGCACACACATTCACCTTCATTTTCTTTTCGTTTGTTATTATTGTCTTTGGAAGGAAGTCCCTATGGGCAGCTCACACTTAGTGGGGGTTCTGCTATAAACGTTTACTTCCATGCAGGGTGTTTTGGTTGTTTTACAAATAATGAGTTTTCAGATTAGTTAGGTAAATAGCAGGGACAGTGCTTGCTGGACTGTATGGTTGGTCTGTGTTTGGTTTTAAAAGAAATGTCCTATCCTTCCTAGTGATTGGGTCATCCAATCCTGCCAGCAGTGGATCATCCAATCCTGCCAGCACTTGGTGTTGCCCATTTTAGGGGGACCTTTGCCTTCTCATAAGCATGTAGTGGTATCACTGTTGTTTTTAGTTTGTCTTTCCCTAAGAACCTGTGATCTCAAGCATCACAGTTATTTGGCATCTGTATCCTTCATTGGTGAAGTCTTTTGTCCTTTTTTGCATTGGATCAATTATTTTCTTATTGTTGAGTTGTAAGACTTCATTTATCGTATACATTCTAGATACAAGTCCTTCATCAGATACATGATCTGATTTGCAATTATTTCTCCCACTCTGTGTCTTACACTCTTGTACTTATACAATAGTAAACACTAGTGACTAGATACAGGCATAGATATATTTTTCTGGAAAGAGAAATGATAAATTGCTAACTGGTTTTGAGCAGATGACCTGTCTCACTGGAGGGCTGTGGTGTGATATAAATTTTGAGTGTAAAGTTTTTTTTAGCGCTCATGAAATAATACTTTCAAAATTAAATCCTACTAAAATCCCTTCAACTGCATCATGTCCTAACAACATGCTAAGCCCAGAGCGGCACATCTGTCACATGAAGAACCTGCTCATCATTATCTCTCATTGCTGGTGGCTGCACGTTGGGGTCACTCTTGGCAGTGTCCAGGCTGTGGGTTTTAGACAAATGTACAATGACGTGGATACCATAGTGTGTCCTACACAGTAGACTCACTGCCCTCGATATCTTCTGTGCTCCAAGAAACAGAAGCAAAGATAGAACAGTGGGGACACATCAAACTGCAAGCTCCTGCCCAGCGAAGGACACTGTCATTAAATGTAAAAATACCCTATGGGGTGGGAGAAATAATTTTCATATCATGAATTCAGGATGTAACAATAATACATATAACTCAACAACCAGAAAACAACCCAATCAAACATGGGGAGAGGAGCTAAGTGGACACTTCTCCAAAGAAGATACAGATGGCCACAGGCACATGGAAAATGCTCCCATCACACATCATCAGGGGATGCAGATCAGAACAGATAAAATCTAACCTGCCCTTGGAGTCTGGCTGCAGAATTGAGGCTACCAGAGGGGTTGAGGATGGGGAACAAAAGGAGTAGGAAGATCCAGAGGAACACAGGGGAGGACTCTGGGTGCACTGGTGGTGGGTGTGGTGAAGGAACGTGCATCTGAAGAGGTGAGTCTGCAACTTTGAGTCATGTACAGTGTGTTAACGAGTGTTACTTCAAAAAATACAGTAATAAAAAAAAATTTTTAAACAAAGAGAAAAAAAAATAACTTGTCTTCTCCATCAATCACTGACCTCAGGACTTTGCCTTCAACTCCTCACTGTCATGCAGGCTGAGGGGCTTATTTCCCAGCAGGTCAGAGGCAGGAGGTGCAGGGACTCCCAGGGCTTCTCAGACCCCGCTGAATAGAGACACTGCAGAGAGGGCTGCTCTGAGGGGACCAGAGACAGAGGGTCAGAGTAACCCCAGTGCTGAGTGAGGATCTGGTTCCCAAGGAGAGGGGAGTGTGTCGTGTGTGTGTGTGTGTGTGTGTGTGTGTGTGTGTGTGAGGAGAGACAGGGCACACAGCATAAGGCAAAGGGAGGACAATTGCACATCAAGCTCCAGCATAAATGAATTCAAATCCCACAGAGTGAAGAGTGTCAGGCAACACCCCAATAAGTACAGTTCCATGGAGAAGCAGGTTGGAGCAGGACTTGAGGCAGCAGAGGATCTGGAGACAGGAGGGGGTTGGGACTATTCTCATGTTAGATGTAAGGAGCCTGGGTGGGACCCTGCTGGGCTGTGGGGGAAACCCCCCCTGACAGCTCCCTCTCTCCTCCTCTAATGCTCACTCCAGTCTCATCTCCTTTGGAGTCAGGGAGCTCCAGCCTGGCAGCCCCTCTGTCTCCCAGAAGGTCACTGCCTCTGTGGGCTGCAGCTACTCTCTCTCTAGAGCAGAGCTGGAGGGAGTCCCACAGAGGGAGGGAGGAGTGTGTGCCCTGCTGGCCTGGCCCAGGGGCAGGATTAGCCCAGGTCACCCCAGTTCCTGAGCTGAGCCTTTGTCCACAGTCCAGAAAGGGAGGGAGATGGAGCAGGGGCTACCTCAGCTCCTGGAGGAAGGGAAAATGTTAGAGTGGGTGAAATGATTGTTTTTCATTTCTGGGGCTCTCCCATCTCCCCAGGGTCACCCTCCGTGTGCAGCAGGGAGAGGATCTCAGATAATCCCAGGCTGGTTCCCCCACCTCCTCCCTCCCTTCCTCACCGCTGTGCTCAGGATGACTGTCCTGGTCCACACAGAAGAGGAGGCAGAAAAAGCGTGTTGTTACCACATTAGCCACCAGGATTGGAGGTGTCTTCTTTTTTACTGTAAAAGTTGTATTATTTTTTGTGGTTATAATGATGTGAAATAGAAAATTGTGGGGAAGGGAGAAAATGTTAACCCAAGCAAGCAATAAAAGCAGGGCAAAAAGGCAAAAATGAAACAAAATGAACATTTTGCCTCCACCCCCACCCCCTGCTATGGCAGCTGCAGTGAGGAAGGTTCTCAGAGCTGAGGGGGCTGAGACCTCATTGTGGTCAAATCCCCTGGAAACATCCAGAGTGAGGGTTGGGTCCTCTTAGTGACGGCGCTGACTACCTGCCCAGGCAGCCATATGTGATTAAGTTTAATTTAAAAATTCTCCTGATGTTGCTCTTGTGATGGAGGGAGACGAGGGGAGAGAGGAGGTGATGACAGAGGCTGGGCCTGAGACTGCTGCAGACATGACCAGGTTCTGACCTTTGTGATCAAACAGAATAAATATAAATCTTCACATAATCGCCCTTGAAATATATGAAATCTTTGTGCTCTTAAGGAGGCTAAATGCCACCAATAGACATGGTTTTCAGCATGTGTTTGATGGAAATGTCCTAACTAGACATTACCCGAACAAGAGTTCTCCTGAGCCACTTTTTGTGTAACTGTTAATTTCTTAACTCAAATGACATGTATTGGGATGCCACCTGCCAGGCACTGGGTTCAAAGTGAGCCGTCCCGGGGCTCTGTGTGTCTGTAACTCAGGGTCCAGCTGGAGACGGGCCCGGGGATCACAGAGAGAGGGGCCCTGACCTGGGAGCCGCTGGGCCTCCTCCATGAGGAGGTGACAGGTGACCTGAGCCCCAGGGGGAGCAGGAGGTGACAGGGAGGTGAGTCACCCTGAGGACACAGGGTGAGGGTCCTAGGTGTTGGGCGCAGGGTAGGTCCAGGCCTGCGCACGGGCAGGAGCTGGAGTCCCTGCAGAGGGTACTGAGGGGCGTGGGCCTCGCCCTGGGCCTGGACTCCAGCCTGTCCCCACAGCACGCAGGTGGGACCCGCACAGGGATTCCCCTCCGAGAGCCTCCGTTTCCTTACCTGTGTATAGTGAGGTCAGGGACGCGGTGCAGATGGTGACCTGATGCCTGTGAGTCTCAGCTCAGGGCCTGGCACATCGGGGACGCTCAGCCCCTGTCTGCTCTCCTGGCTGCAGGGAAAGGGGGTGGAGGAGAAAGTGGAGGTGATGCCAGGCCCTGTGAGCCCTCCCTGCCTGGTGTGGGGAGCAGAGAAGGCAGGGTCCATGTTGGGAAAGGCCTGGGGCGTCGTGGGGAGCACAGACTGGAGAGGGTAAGAGTGTGCAGGGCAGGGAGGAGGTTCCTGCAGCCTGACCAGGGCAGGTATGGTCACCTCCACCCTGAGCGTCTCCTCTGCCCTCTGTTGTTCCCCCTCCTCACCCACCTTGTGGGACAGTCATGACCTATGGGCCACGACTGGTCCTCTTGGAGGAGGTGATCTGCAGCGTCTGCCTGGAGACAGGGCCCTGGGGAACATCTCTTGTGGCCACAGCTTCTGCCAGGCCTGTCACAGCTGAGTCACCCTCAGACCTACGAGGGGCCACGTGCTGTCCATGCTGCAGGAGCCACCCAGGAGGGGACAGCAGCCCCAGTGGGTTTGTCCTCTGGGGACAGATTGTCCTCTGGGGGCAAAACTGGCCAGTGGTCATTCTCCAGTAGCTACATAAATGAGGATCCCTGCAACCTGGTACACTCACTGGGGTGTGAGCGGCTTTGCTAAGGCTGCTTCAGCAGCAAGGTTTGACGCAAGTCACAGGGTGAGAGGCCCATGGCATGCCAAGCCCCAAGCTCAGCATGCAGCCTGTGGGCATCCCTGAGCTCTGGCAGAGCTGACCTGGGCTGTGCTGTGGCAGGTGGGAGATCGGCCTGGTAGGCTGTGATAGAGGGGTGCCTGCTCTGGCTGCTCAGGTGAGTATCTGGCCCTGCTGAAGCCCACTCCCGCTGTGATCCCTGATGCTGGTGGTAGAGGGGACCTTACTGTGGGTAGCCTGTGGACCCATCAGATGGGCTCTGAGTGACAGCAGCCTACATTCCTGTGTGAGACTACCTGACCTCAGGCATCTGGACACACTGGCAGGTGTTTCATTTATGAATACAGTGACAGAATTGTAAAAGGACCAATCAGATTCAAGCTCTCACGGGTGCCATTCAAGGTTTATGAGACCATTCGGGGCTCCAAATGGACCAATCCGATGGAGATAAATTGGCACCAACCAAATGGCTGGGATTATAAAGGGGCCAGTCAGGCTCGAAAGGAGGCCTCCAGAAGAGGATACATGCCAGAGCAGCAGCCAGCCTGAGCCACGTGATAGATGGCTGCAGGTCAGATTTATAAGTACTTCTAGAAAGATCTTTGTCAAGACCTCCGCAGACTTCGAGACCTCCATATACCTTTGGGACATTTCCCCAGACCTCATCATCACACCTGCCTCAGGCCCTGCCTCTGACATTGCCTGCAGAGAGCACTGTCAGCTGTCCCTGGTGTTGTTGTTTGTTGGTGGCTTCTGCCCAGCCTCTCTAAGGCTGTTTGCTGTCGGTACAAATGGCATCTCTACAAGCTGTGACATTTTCTTTCATGTAAAGATCTTAAGAAATAAAAGGGGCGGAAGAAGACAAAGTAAATACACTAGAGATAATTAAAAACAGAGAATTCATTGCTAGCACTTCTGTCCAAAGGAACATTAAAGGATTTCTTCTAGGCTGAGGGAAATAACACTAGGTAATAACTCACACATTAGAGCAATAACTAACAACAGAGACACACAGAATCTCTTTTTGGTAGACTTGTCTTAATTTATTGAATGGATATGATTACTTAATTTTTATTATAAAGTTTTATTAGGCTAAAATGTATTTTGGTTTAATATATATATTACAGTAATAACATTAAGGTGGCTAATTAGAACTATATTGCTGTAAATTTCCTACATGTTATGGGATGTAGTTCAATTAAGTATATTTTGAAAAATTAAAAATGCAGATTTAAATACTTACAACACTTGAAAGTACTAAAATAAAAATATTGAAAGCCACATGAAGAATTAATTTCACAGAAAAAAATATTTGTTTGAATCAACAAAAGTTGGAAAAAGATGAAATGGAATAAAAAAGATGTTTGACAATTAAAAAATAAATATCAAAATGATAGACTCAATTCTGACCATATCAAAAATCATGTTAAAAATAAATTAACTAAAATTCCAATCAAAAGTCTGAGATTCTTAGATTGGATAATATCAAGGAGACTTGTATTCTCCATGTGCTAGAAAGACTTTCTATACAAACAAAAATAGTTAAAAGTGAAAGGGTGAAAGGACGTGCCAAGGAAATAGAAAGTAGAGCCACAAACCCTTACTTTCATTGCAGGAGGTGGCAGGAGCGAGGCCTGAGGGACCCAGACAGCAGGTCCCTGCCTCTCTGTCCAGGAGGGAGAAGAGACAGGACCCCAGGCCTGGGCTCCCAGGGCTAGGGAGAGGGAAGGGCCACCTTCCAGGCTCCAAAGGTGGGTGGTCTCACCCTGGGCAGGAGGGTCCATCCTTGGCATCTTGGGAATGGAGTGCAGACACCTGGCCCTAGAGGCGGGACACATTTTGTTCTGGGAAAAATTAGTCAGTAAACTAGGACCCAACTCCTGGCTGATCTGTGGCCACCTCAGACCCCACACTCCTCCCACCCCTGCCCTCAGTGCTCTAGAACATGGAGTCCAAGGCCTGGGCTATTCCTCTTGGTGCAGGGACTCCTGGTGCCTGGAAGGTGTCCAGGGGCTGAGGGCTGTGAGCTGAGATGGACTCAGATTGGGTTGTGAGGTCCCAGCACAGGGAGAGGCTCTGGAATCTGGGGTCAGGGCCCAGTACTGCCCCTGCAGGTGGCACAGGCCTTGTGTGCCCCCTCTCTGGGCTCCTTGCTTCTCCCTGTCACCTCAGCATAAGGGGGGCCTGCTCTGGAAGAGGGGAATCCCTTCATCACCACTCCCCTCTTCCTTTCCCATCTTCACCTTGACCGTGAGTCACCACACACCTGCAGTGCGGAGATGCCTTTAACTTCAGTACAGTTACCCGGTCAGCTACAGAGCTGTCAGCACAGAACCAGCAGATCCTGCACCCCCACACTCACGTTCCCTAGGGGGTCACTGCTGGATGATAACACAGACTCTACAGTCAGAGCCTCTGGGCCTCCCACCACACAGACCACCCCTCCCAACCAGTGTCCCCAAAGCTGACCCTTCCCTGCCCCCATACTCTCTGGGTCCTCCTCCCCTCCTTCTGGCCTCCCTCCCCTAAAGTCCCTATTTCCTCCCTTTCTGCACCCCTCCAGGAGACACCTCTCTTGCCAGCCTGTGACCTCTTCCCTTCTTCAGTACATCCAAGGGGTGAAGAGTTTAGAGCTGATTCCTTGGGGAAGGAGCTTCAACCCTGGAGTCAGCAGGGAAACAAGCGACCCTGGGTCAGGGTCTCATCCCAGGAAACTGAGGAGACTTGGTGTGTTTGTGGGGCCCACCCTGGTCCTTGCATCCAGCTGTAATGGCCTGGAGACCTGCTCCTCCCTGAAACAAAGTCTGTGGTTACTTGTGTAGAGGGTCCATCATGTCAGCATGTGTTTGGGGAAACAATTCAGACACTGAATTTTAATCTAGATGGAGGTTCCCCCTTGTGTGCACAGCCCTGTCCTTCTGGGAGCCCCAGGAAGACCTGGGAGATCACAGGGTTCTCGCCCTCTGTCCTCAGCCCCGTGGCCACGCGGGGGCGCTGCGGCGCTGTCCTAGTCTGGCAGCCAGGGGAGAGGCTGGGTGTGTGTGCCTCAGGCTGAGAGGGTGAGCTGGGGCTGAGCATCCCTGGGGGAGGGGTGAGATGCCCTGTGAGCAACCCTGGCACCAGGCTGGGGTGGGGGGAGTGGGGGAGAGGAGAGGAGGCTCTGGAGCTGCCCCGTGTCTGAGGCGCCATCTTCTCTCCCCACAGCCTCTCTCTGCAGCCCCTTGATGACCACACCCTGGAGACTGCAAAGCAGATGCTTTTCCCTTCCACTCCCTGTGCCTTTCCTGAGGGCTATTTTAATTTTTTTAATGAAATAACACTGATGTACAGTACTGTGTGAGATTTAGGGGAATAATTGCACATCTCTTCGATGTGAAATTACCAAAGCAGATACTTTTCTCTTCCACTCCCTGTCCCTTTTCTGAGGGCTGTTTTTCAAATTGCAGCAACATTGATTTACAATTCATGTAGGGAACAGGCTCCCATCTCCTCAGAGGTAGTGACCACCCCACCCCCTTCCCCCAGCACCCAGAGTCCTTCCCCAGATCCACTGTGCCCCCCACACTCTCTCTCCCCCTCCTTCCCCCTCTAGCAGCCTCATTTCCAAAGTCATGTGTCTAGGGTTTGTTTGTTTGTTTTTAATCTGACCTTTTTTTTTTGGTTTCTCTATATTCTGTATATGAGCAAAATGGTCTGATACATGCCTTTTTTTTTCTTTTGACTTATTTCACTTAGCTTAATCTCCTCCAGTTCCATCCCTGGTGTTGCAATTGCAAGATTTCATCTTTTTTTTATGGCTGAGTAATATCCCATTGAGTATATATACCACATGTTCTTACCCCACTCTCTGCTGTTGGGCACAAAGATTGTTTCCATGACTCAGCTGCTGTACAGGGAGCTGCGGTGAGCAGAGGATGCGTGTCTCCCTGCAAGGTAGTGCTTTTGTGCTCTTTGAAAAAATACCAAATGAATAGAATTGCTGGGTTACATGGTACATTATTTTTATTGTTTTGAGAAACCTCCACATTATTTTTCACAGGATCTAGAAAAGGTCCACATTCATGAGGGTTATTCTTTTAAATAAAAATTATTATTTTAGGATTGTTTGTAATTCATGGAAAACTTATAAAATTGATACAGAGTTTCTGTCGTTCCCTCATACATTTCCCCTGTTGTTAACATCTTATATCACTACCTTACTGCACAGCTAATGAGGCAATGCTGATATGTTATTCATAAACTCCATGCTTATTTGTGTGTCATTAGCTTTTCTTCTTTCTGTCCCAGGATCCCATCCTGACACCACAGTAAGTAAAAACCCAGCATGTTTCCTAAGGCTGCTCTGGCTGAGTCAGTGTTTTGCAACCAGCCCAGGCCGGGTAGGTTCATTGTTGGTTCTCCCAGACGAAAAGGTTAATTTTGGAGCCTTTGGTAGATGTATACAGGCCTTTATGCTGCATCAGGGACAGGCCAGCTTCTCTCCCAGTGTTTCTCTGTGTCCTGTCTCTTGAGTCCGTCTCATGTTGTCTCGCCCCGGAGCTGCTCATAGCTGTTGTGTTGCCTCAGCGTGACTCTGCCCTTTATCCCTGGCCTCTCGGCACAGCTGCCCACACTTCCACAGGTACCCCTGCTGCCTGGTCCAGGTGACCATGAGTGGTTTGGGTGGGGCCTCCTCCCTAACAGTAGGAGGGCGGAAAAAAGTCTGACCTTAAACTCATTTACTCTACCATCAGTCTCAGATTCTCCTGGGTTTTGATGACCTGGACATTTAGGGGAGTCCTGCTCAGGCAGGTTGTAGAAGGTCCCTGAAATTGATTTTGTCTGACTGGGGTGATAGGTTTGGAAGACCACAGAGATGGGGTGTCATTCTCAAGAACATATTGATAGGTGGGTTAATAATCTGCTCCTGATCTCCACTGATGACATCACCTTCCCCACCTGGCTGAGGTCGGGTCTCTACTTCCTCCCGGTGACGTTCTTTCTTGTCTGTGTCCCTTCCCACACAGCAGTCTTTGGAAAGATCACCATGTGCAGCCCACACTTAAGGGCTTTTGTGCTACAAGCATTTGTCTGGAGGTTTTGTGCAAACATGTTCTCCAATGAGTTGGGTATATACCCAGAAGAATGGTTAATAGGTTTTAGGTTAAATCTGTGTTTAGCTTTAAGAGAAACTGCCAAATGTTGTCCATAGTGACTGTGCTATTTGCATTTATCTCAGCAGTGAGTGGGGGGTTCCTGTTGCTTTACATCTGATATGGACACTACTCAGTGCACAGCGTCCCCCCTTTATCTGTGGTTTCACTCTCCAAGGTAACAGTTTCTGCAATCGACTGGGTCCAAAACTTTAATGTATAGTGAGATATTTAGAGATCACATTCACATAACTTTTATACAGTATATTGTTTTAATTTTCCTATTTTATTTTTTCAAATAAGTATATGTATATAAGTTTAGAAGTCCAATATTTGAGCAAAGCTTGTTGTGAAGACAGAGGTGCCCAGGCTTCCGTCTCCCCATTTCTTGTATCTCAGACACATCCTGTTTTACTTCTTTTAGCTGATTCTCTACTTGTTGTTTCTGTGCCTCCAAATACCATCTACCAGGACTCTTTGTTGAGTTTCATGCCTCATCTTTGGTGAACTGACTCCTCTTTCACACAACCTCATCCCCCCAATATAATAACATTATAATTTTGACTAGCTCAGTGCACAGTGTTTGCAATAATTTTTTCAGAACATCTTATGATTTAATTTCCACACACACACAAAAAAGATGTCACATCATTTGAACAAAACTGGTACAGGAGCCAGAGAAGGAAAACATTTTCAGACAAGACCATTGTCAGCTGTTGTTAAAGATGAGAAACAGCAAAGTGTTGAGTGAAATGAGGCCTTGAGTTTGGTGACAATGGGTCATTATCAACCTCCCACAGGCAGGGCCAGCACCCGAGCCCAGAGGAGGAGGGCTGCACAGGAGGGAACAGGAGGGAGGGAACAGGGATGTGCACAGACACCACCCTCCTGTCCAGTATGAAGAACTGTGGGGCCCTGGACAGGAAGGCTCAGGAAAGCAGGGAGCATCTCCTCAAGCTCTGAGCAAAAGACTGCAGCGAAGTAAAACCGTTTCTGTTCTAGAAGCTGCAGGAAACTCAAACCACAGATTTTGATCTCAGATCAAGTGAAAGTAACTGAAAATGTGTGAAACTCTTGGTTCAAGGGGTTTGTTGTTTCCACCCATGGCCTTAAACAGCTAGACACCCATTTACAGCACATTCTCAGAAGGGTCATGAATGTACTTTAGTATTGTCCTCTGCTTAGGCCCAAAGGGAAGTTGCCCCCAAGCAAGCCAAATACTAACCTGAAACACTAAAGAGAGTCAGTTCAGCCAAAACCTGGAAAATAGGATGCTAACAGCTGATTGTCCCACCTCTTTACAAATATGCATACAGTTAGAGCAGTTACTTGAAATGCTTTTTATTTTTATGTCTTCAAAAATCTAAGAAAAGTTGATGATTGACTTAAAATTTAATACTATATGATTTCTAACTTGTGTGTTTTCTGTTAATAACATGTAATATTAAAGTAATAATCATATAAGGGAATTCATGTGCTCTGGATGGCTTGACAAAGGTAAAAGCTAAGGTGAAGTCATTATTTTTGAGTCCCAGGGCAAGTTAGGGTTAATTAGGCAGCTTCAGGAACAGTACAGGCAGGGACTTCGGGAGAGATAAAGAGGCTTCTGAGATAAAAGCAGTGCATTTTAAGAGGTGCTAACCATCCTATATTTTTCTTTTTCCTTCTGGCTTATTTCACTGAGCATAATTCCTTCTAGCTCCATCCACTTTGCTGCGAATGGCATGAGTTTATCTTTTTTGATTGCTGAGTAATATTCCATTGTGTATATATACCACATCTTCTTGATCCAGTCATCTATTTTTGGGCATTTGGGTTGTTTCCAGGTTTTACCTGTTGTAAATAGTGCTGCAAAAAACATAGGTGTACAAGTGTTCTTTTGAATCAATGTTTTTGTGTCCTTTGTGGAGATCCCTAGTAGTAGAATTGCCGGGTCATAAGGTAGCTCCATTTTCAGTAGACTGAGGAACCTCCAGACAGCTTTCCATAGTGGTTGGACCAGTTTGCACTCCCACCAGCCATGTAGGAGAACTCCTTTTTCACTGCATCCTCGCCAACATTTGTTGTTGCTTGTTTTTTCGATATGTGCCAATTTTACTGGTGTGGTTTTGATTTGCATTTCCCTGATTATAAGGGATGTTGAACATTTTTTCATATGCCTGTTGGCCATTTGTATCTCCTCTTTGGAGAAATGTCTTTTGTGAATGGTTTCACTTATAGCAGGAATATAGGGGAACCAAATAAGATATCAGTGTAAAAAAATAGTAACAGTACAAAACACAACAAAGCAAAAACAGATAATTACAAACCAGAGACATCCTGCAGGGGAGAAGGAGGGAGAGGGGTGAGAGGGAGGGAGGGAGGAGCACAGGGGACTGTAAACAGGCATATCTGCCTGAAGGAGGACAAAGAGCCAGTCATAAAGCAGGATGATGGGATTTCAGAATGGAGGAAAAAAAGTGTAAGTCCCCCTAGACACGGGACCACAGTGGCCTCCTTGTCCCTCCCAGGCACAGCACTGTGGTGTGTCCCCTGGTGACTCTCTGGGCCAGTCACCTGGCACGCTCCATGGTGTGGACACTCGCAGAGATAACCACGCCCCAGTGAACTGAGGCTTTTCCCTCAACAGTCACATGAATGAGCTTTGAACCAGAAACTTCCAAACAGAGCCTTTCCCTTCTGGCCGAGATCCTGACCCAGGGTTGGCCCCACAGAAAAGTGTGAAATACCTAATCTCTGCTGTTTTCAGCTGCCTGGCTTTGGAGTAGTTTGTTGCAAATACTGAGGTGCCTAATGCACAGGGAGCAACAGTGTGGTCAGTGGTGGTTTCTTATAGACACAACAGAGACCAGAGACCCTGGAGGGACAGATTCAAGCTCCTCTAGTAAAGAGAGGCCAAACAAGGACTCTGTATCCTGTGAAAGTGTCCTTCAAAATAAAGGTGATTATTAAGACTGCTCCTTTTCTAGCATTCTGTTTCAATATCCTATCAGCATTTTTTTTTTTTGGTATTAGTTTCACTTTTGTGGTTTCATGGTTTTATTTGCACAACACACATCCACATCCTGGCTTTCTTCTCACTGAGCAGCCTGGCGTGGGGCTGGGTGACTCGGGCGCCAGCAGCACTGCTCTCCCCACAGTGGCTTTGTGGCCCTTGGAGGGGGCGACCTCAGCACAGAAAGGGGGTTGCTCAGCAGCAGCACTTCAGGGTCCTTGACCTTGCTGGAGCCTCTGAGCCACCTGCACTTTGTTTTCTTTTTGTGCAGTTGTAGGGACAGGAAGGATGGCCAATGAGCAGGTTTCTATGATCCAGCAGACAGGTAAAGGAGAATCTCGGAGCCCTTGGTGGCTTTCTCAGGCTCTTATTGAGCTTTACGTGCATTGCAGCAACCAGGTACATGGCAGGCTGGGGTGCTGGGGGGCCAGGAAGCCAGCAGGCCTCCAAGCCCCAGCAAGTCTTCACTCTGAACTTCTCTGGCTTCTTTTCTCCCCTTCTCTCTCTTGCCTCTCTCCTGCTACTTCTTCTCTTCGGCTTCTCTTGGTGATTATATCTCAATACTCCCATGGCCCACAGAAGTAAACAAGTCAGCTTACAACAATGTAACAACTGAGCCTGCCCCATCAGGCAGGGCAATCCTGATGGTGGGAGGGAAAAAAAGCCTGAAAAACCATTTACCCTACAGCAGTAAACCCAGTTATGCATCAGATCTGGCCAGTGAGTTTTCTGCGCTCCCTGTTACCAGTGCCCCTGGTTCGCTGCCGGTTACCCTTAATTATGTCTTGTCAGACTGTCTGCTGTGGGATGAACTTCTTGGTCCTCTTTTTGAAGAACCCGGGCTTCTTGAGGAGTCTAAGGGCAGCCATGGTTCCTAGTGGGAGGTGGCTGCCACCACCGCAGGCAGCGCCCGGGGACACAAGGTTGATCTTGTAGACCCCAGAATTACATCCCACATCCTTAATATAACAGTCCACTTCCTATTGCTAATATATTCGTTTACATAATATAGGATCTCGTGACTATTTAGACACCTGTACTCTGTGAGTCTTTTATGTTGTTGGTGTTACATGTTCTATATCTCTATAGGTGACAAGCCCTGAGGAGTGTTTTTGTTTCCATTTTAAACTGCTATATTTATAAAGTAATGAGAAAAGGGTAAAAAAAAAAAAAAGATGGTAATTTGCACGTAGTGAGATATTTGCATTCCTGATGCTTTTCCTCTTTCCTGAGATTCTGAGTTTCCATCTTGTATCATTTGCCTGCAGCCTAGAGAATGTCCTTTACCATTTCACACAGGGTGGGCCTTTGGGGACACAACCTGTTTTTTTTTTTTATCTGAAAACCTCTTTTGTCTTCCTCATGAAGGACATTTTTGGTGAATATAGAATTATGGGTGAACAATATTTTTCTTTCAGGAGAGGTATCCTACTTCCTTTGCACCCCCCCTTTTTTCATTATTGATGTGTCATTGGTTTAAGACCCTGTACATGACTTAGGGATCAGGCTCACACCTCCCAGATGCAGGTGCCCACACCACACCCACCACCCAAGGTCCTTCACCGTGGACCTTGTGGCCCATGTTTTCTGCTGAGAGTCAGCAGATAGGAGAGGAGGCACAGAGGCCCCAACCAGAACTACTGTGGGGGAGGGAAGATCCATCACATCAGCCTCTGCCATCATCATCACAGTCACGCCAATTAAACGCAGAGGAAGCCTCGCATGGGCAGTCCCTGCAGCACTGGGAGAGGCAGAGCCAGACGAAGAAGGAGGATCCCTTTGGTTCCAGAAAATTCCTTGAAAGAGAGGGAGGCTTATCAAGTCATCAAGGCCACCCAGACAAAACAGGCACTTTTGGAAAAGAAGGAGCAGGGGGAAGGAAAGAACTTGGACTGTAAAGTAAAATCAACAATAAAAGTGTCCATCTGCCTGGTCTCATCCAAGGGCGTGCGCCCAAGAGCCAAGACACAGCGGGCCTGGCCTTGCTGAGAAGCCGTGTCAGCAACACCAAAAAGCTGTCTCCCTGCAGATCAGAAACTTCCAGTAAAGACAGAGCTCAAGCGGATGGCCCTGCTCGCGGAGATAAGGCTCCTTGTTCCCTTCAGTGCAGAGACAGGTCAAATAGTACATTAACTACACACCTGCTAACAGACTGTTCTCTGTAAAAATCCTTGCAAGTGTAAGATGTTTTCCTTGTGGACTCTATAAAATTCTCATTGTGAGGCTCAGAATTTAAACAGCTTTGCCAGAGTGTCTGGAGACTGTAGCGGGCTCCAGTCCTCAGTTATTTATTTATTTATTTATTCATTCATTCATTCATTTATTTATTGGGGGGGTCTTATTTATTTATTTATTATTTTTATATGTTTTTTACATCATTGTTGATTTTTAGACAATGTTTGCTTCCCCCCACTCCCAGGTGTAGTCCCCATAGAAATTCGTTTTCCAATGCACCCATGCACCATCACCGCAGTCCCCTGTGCTCCTCCCTCCCACCCTATGATCCCTCTCCCTCCTCCTCCCCTGCAGGATGCCTCATTTATAATTGTTTGTTTGTTTTTGTTTTGTCAGGTTTTGTATTGTTATTGTTTTTTCACCTGATGTCTTATTTGATTCCCCTATATTCCTGCTATAAGTGAAACCATCCGATATTTTTCTTTTTCCTTCTGACTTATTTCACTGAGCATAATCCCTTCTAGCGCCATCCATGTTGCTGTGAATGGCATGAGTTCATCTTTTTGGATTGCTGAATAGCATTCCATTGTGTATATATACCACATCTTCTTGATCCAGTCATCTATTTTTGGGCATCTGTGTTGTTTCCAGGTTTTACCTATTGCAAATAGTACTGCAATAAACAGGGGTACAAGTGTTCTTTTGAATCAGTGTTTCTGTGTCCGTTGGGTAGATCCCTAGGAGTGGAATTGCAGGTCTCATATGGTAGCTCCATTTTTAGTAGACTGAGGCACCTCCAGACAGCTTTACATAGTGGTTGGACCAGTTTGCACTCCCACCAGCAGTGTAGGAGAGTCATTTTTTTTGCCATATCCTCGGCAACATTTGTTGTTGCTAGTTTTTTTGATATGTGCCATTCCTACTGGTGTAAGGTGGTATCTCAGTGTGGTTTTGATTTACATTTCCCTAATGATAAGGGATGTTGAACATTTTTTCATATGCCTGTTGGCCATTTGCATTTCCTCTTTGGAGAAGTGTCTGTTAAGTTCTTCTGCAAAATCTTTACTATTTTAGAATATTTGATATCATGGAAGTTTGCACAGGATTAAGAAATGTACAGATTTTTGTAAAATACTTAATTACCCAGAGTGACAAAGATTTTTCAGAGCATATCTATTTCTCTGACAAGGCTTAGGAATGCTGACAGGATAATTAAAAGTTAGTGAAGATAGTCCAAGAATACTTTAGTTCTTTTTTGCAATGAAAAATTTAAGTTTGGTATCATATAATCATGCCAGGAATATTAAAGTTTAATTTAAATGCTATTATAGAGAGTTATAAAGACCACATATAATTTTTAAGAGGTCTTTCATTAACTTTAAATATTTTCTTTTGCTTTTCTGTTTTTATAATACCTTAATTCCAAGATAACCAGTTTTATTTTGCTGTTAAACCCTTTTTTAAAAACACATTTCACTTTACCTGCATTCAGATTTATAGTACCCTAGTTTTTTTTTCTAGACTGTCAAATATTGAAGCAATTGTTATACTATCATCTCCTTGGATTGAAGTCTAACATTTAAACACATGTTTTAATTTTTTAATTTCTATTCCTGACATGAAAATTTCAGCTTCCTTAAAATAAGGAGCAAAAGGTAATTTTTAATAAAATGATTTTAGATATTTACCAAATTTTTATAATTAAACTCAATAAAACTTTAAATGATAAGTGGATTTGTCTTTTGGAATATAATTTCATAAAGAGAAGTTTTGGTATTAATATCAAAAAGCAAATTTATCTGTGTTGACATAGAGCAGGTTAATTACCCTATTTTTTTCTTTGCTGAATAGCATGAGCTTTTTTTTTTTTTTTAAAGATTTATTTATTTATTTATTATTTATACAAGCATTGGGTACAGTCAGAAGCGTGGGAGGGTGAGAGAATTCACCAGAGCCAGAGCGGGGAGCAGAACAGGCAGAAGGACCGAAGTAGGACTTCTGTTCACAGCAGAACAGGCAGAAGGACTGCTGAGGGGAGCAGCGGGCGGCAGGAGAGGTCTGCGCGCCATGCGGGACCCTCCTCCGGTGGCCGGGGAGCAGCCGGGGATCGAACTGGCGCTGCAGAGGCTCCAGGCAGCCTCGCAACCCAGCGCTCAACCGCTGCGCCACCGGGGAGGCCCCATGAGCTTTTTTTTTTAAGTAATCACATTTAAACACAGAATCAAATACTAATTCCCCAAATCATAACTTTAAGGCAAATATGTTTTAAATTAAACTACTAAATTTTGCATTAGATGGAGAACTTTTATTAATTTAACTATAAGCAGTTTTTACTAACTTGAGGATTTTACTTAGTTCTGGGACTACGGGACGGCCTCCAAGATGAAGAGTGAGGTCAGGAGTAGCAGAGCCCTGAGCCTGTGGCTAAGATGAACAGAGTAGAAATAGAAAGTGGTGCAAGAGAGGACAACTTTGCTGCCTCAAAAGAGACCGGGGAGTCTCTACTCTACACCACAGTCTACCCTGAGACTTTTAGACCTACGGTCACCCTAGTGGTTTTCTTTTTTTTTTTTTTAATTAATTTATGCATACAAGAGCTGGGGTGTAGGCCAGAGGTGTTGGTGGTAAGAAGATTCACCAGAGACAGAGTGGGGAGCAGAATAGGCGAATCTACTGAAATACACTGATGGGGGGAGCAGCGGGCGAGACAAGAGAGGTCTGTTGCACCATGTGGGTCAGCTCCCTGACTGGGGATTGAACTCATGCCTTAGTGGCTTGATATAGTTTGATAGTGCAGAGATTTTAACCTTTTTGTCACCAAGGAGGCCCACACCCTAGTGGTTTTTTTAATAATTTATTTATATACATTTTACATCATTATTTTTGTACATTTGCTTTCTTTTCTCAGGTGTAGTCCCCATAGAACTCCCACCATCAGTTCACCTGTGCACCATCACCATGGTCCATTGTGCTCTTCCCACCCTTGTTTTGATACCACTCCTTCCCCTTCCCCCGTAGAATGTCTCTGATATATAGTTGCCTGTTTATTTAATTAATTTATTTTTTATTGTTATTATTTTTCCTGATCCCTTATTTGGTCCCCCTATGTTTCTCCTAAAAAGTGAAACCATCTGATATTTTTCTTTTTCCAACTGACTTTTTTTTACTGAGCATAATCCCTTCTAGTTCCATCTATGTAGCCACAAATGGCATTAGTTTATCTTTTTGGGTTGCTGAATAGTATTCCATTGTGTATATATCCTCTTGATCCAGTGATATATTTTTGGGTATTCAGGTTGTTTCCAAATCTTACCTACTCTAATAGTGCTGCAATAAACAGAGGTGTGCAGGTTCACCAAACGAAGGAGCACTGAAATATAGAAGAGTATTATTATCAAGTCTGAAAACAGACATTAGAGAAAATGCATATGTAGAAGGAGACTTCAACAGTCCACTCTCACCAATGGACAAATCAAGGAGACAAAAAATAAACGAGGACCCCAGAGCCCTAAATTAAGACCTAGACCTGGGTTTAACAGACATTTACAGGACACTGCATGCAAGAAAATCAAGTACATTTTTTTTCAAGTGCACTCGGATCATTCTCCAGAATTGATCATATTTTGGGCCACAAGATAAACATCAATGGATTCATTCAGATCAAAAATCATTCCAACTATCTTCTCTGATCATAAAGGCATCAAACCAGAAATAAACCATGAAAAGAAAGGAGGAACGTCCCACTTCATGGAGATTGAAACCCACACTACAGAAACACCACTGGATTAAAGAGGAGATCAAAGAAGAAATTAAAACATACTTTGAGTTGAACGACAATGAGGACACAACTTTCCAGAATGTACAGACACCCTAATGGTTTTTAACTGACCCACAGGGATCTGGTAATTTTGGGGTCCTGGTAATTTTCTTTAAGAAGAAAACACCTGTTTTAAGTTTATTTAATTATTATAAGAAATAATTATTTTTTGGCTTTAAACCGAGACAGAAGATTTACATTAGTTTCCCAAAGTCTTTGTGTTTCACTTGGTCTCATGAGAACAAAGGCAGCTTCCCTGTCAGCTGCCATGAGTCTCTCACTTTAGTCTCCAGCATTTACCTCCTGCCTCATTTGTGGTGTAAGAATTGAAATTCATACTTCCCTACTATGGCCAGGATTTCTTCGTTCTCTAGTTTATGAGCTGGCCAGGCAGTAGCTCAAAAGAAGATTTGAGGACACAGTCCAGGGATGAGCAGGCAGTGGAGGCCTCATTACCCACCTGGAAGAGAATGACAGGAAAGGCACCCCCTTTTTTGTCATCTCTGACCTGTAGCCAAAAGGCACCCCTTTTGAGTATCGGAATTGTGGGGGAAGGTGACCTGGACCCACCAATTGGAGGGGAGTGATGCTGTGGATTAGTCACCCTTACCCACGTCCTGCCCCTCTCCTTTCCAGAAGTCTGAACACGCAGTGGGCATCTGCCTGGAGGGCGGGTCTCAGTGAGACACCATGACACAGAGGAGGAACCTTTCCCAGCTTCCAGGACAATATCTGTAGTAACTGAATGAGGAGCAGGGAAACCAAGGAGGGGAGCCAAGGGCCAGTTTAGAGGGGATAGAAAATCTGTGAGGACAGACTCTGGGGCTGGCTAGGATCAGCCTAGTTTCCAGGATTATATCCCAAGTAGGGTGTGGGGAAAGTGGGTGGATCTCAGAGCTTGGGACAAATTTAAGAGACACAGATTATTGATGCAAAACCATGGTCATGAGTCAAGGACTTGGTCAGAGACCATCCTGCCCGGTGTGAAGTGCTTTGGGGTCCTGGACAGAGAGGCTCAGGCCTCCTCAAGCCCTAAGAGAAAGAATCTGGAGACAAACTAAACTCACTTGTTTTTCTAGAAGCTGCGGTAACAAAGCACAGACTACAGAGGAAATGATGTGGACAGGATGCTTAGCCTCACTCAGTGTTCGCGGGCTGTTTTGGTTTTCATTTGAAGCCCAAAGAGCCAGACACCCATTTACACCACAGTGTCAGTGGGGATCATTCATGTATTTTAATATTGTCCTCTGCTTAGGCTCAAGGAGGCAAATTGCCCAGAAACAAGGTGGATATAATCTGAACACTTTTGATGGTCATTTCAGCTAAACCTAGGAAATAGTTTGACTGTCCCACCAGTTTACAAAGGTATGTAGTTTGCATGCTGTTATATGAATAGATTTTTATTTTTATGTCTTCAAATATCTAAGAAAAGTTGATGGTTGATTTGAAATTTAAGGCTATAAGTTTTCTGGCTTGTGTATTTTCTATTACTAACTTGTTATATAATGTTAAAGTAGTATTCATGTAAAGGAACTAATGATTTGGGTGCATACATGTTAATTATAAAGTGAAATCATTATTTCCTTCTCTTTTTAAAAAAAGATTTATTTTTATTTATTTGTGCATACAAGAACTCAGGTGTAGGCCAGAGGCGTGGGGGGTGACAAGATTCACCAGACACAGAGTGGGGAGCAGAACAGGTGCATCTATTGAAATAAACTGCTGAGGGGAGCTGTGGGTGAGACAGGAGAGGTCTGCTCTGCCTTGTGGGTCAGCTCCGTGGCCAGGGATCCAATTCATGGTACCGTGGCTGGTGATAGATTGGTAGCACTGACACTTAACCTCTGGGCCACCAGGGAGGCCCTATTTCCTTGTCTTTCATCTAACTTCAGACATTCGTTTTTCTAGAAGAAATGACCATCTCTTGCTCTAATGAAATTATGCTTCAGGCATTGTGTGTGAATACAACTTTGTCTAATAATACTGATAATAGATTGGAGGGGTGGAGCAACATGGCGGCGAGGAGACGCTGCGAGTAAGATCTCCCATTAAAAAAAGTTAATAGGGAGGAAAAGCGGCAGGTCCCAGTGAGAACTGGGACATGGAAGATAAACGGACGACTCCAGCAAACTGCCCAAAGAAGAAAGTTGCCATAAAAGAGGACCAGAAGGGAGGGAAGCGCAGAACTCTGCTCCCCTCCCCCGCCCACAAAGTCGGCACTCTCCGACCGGCAGAGAGGAGGGAAACAACAAACCAAAACGGCCAACAAGAAAAACGGACGCAGCAAGTGGGACTGTGAGTGGAAAGGAACTATTTCAGCCACCACACCCCGTGAACGGGAGCTGTGGAGAACCCTGCAGGAGGTGAGCTCCAGGCGCCATTAAAGAGAGCCCCGCCCCCCAGGAGGAGACCAGCACCAGCACACAGCCCCGGCCGCCCGGTAAGCTTGCGCGGAAAGCGGCACGCTGATCCGGATCGGATCGCAGCTGCCCAGGTCCCCGCGCCTGCGACCTAGGCTTGCGGGGAGACCGCGGAGGCCCTCCCTGAGTGAGCAGGAACAAGGTGCCCAGGCAGGGAAGCGGGATTCAAAAGGCGCCATTCCCGCGCCACTGATCTGGGCTACAGCCCGCGTCCTGGAACTGAGGGCTTTGGAACTGAGACCCGGGGCACGAAATTAGGGGCGTGGGTTCCCCACGATGGTGGGGCACAAGGCAGACACAGCACCCCAAAGCCATTGAGGTGTACCCTACCATCCCCGCTCTGCTCCCTGTCCCACGGGGTGGAAAATCAGCTCCCCAAGGGCTCTAGGAGAGATCTCTGGCGCCACCTAGCAACTTGAAGCCAGCAGAGGCTCCTGATGGAGCTAGTGGCCAGCTGGGGAGTTAGCCCACACCGGGCCCCTTCCGAACAAGTAGTCTGAGCCCACAGGGAGAGCGAGCACCCACAGCCGGGGCAGACCAGGCGCGCAGAAGAGTGTGCCTGAGACCAGACGCGCAGGGAGTGTGTCCCACATCACCATTTTAGAACAGGGACATTTCTTCAGTAAAGACTACCTGCAGAAGGCTTCCTCAGGAGCCAGAGGTGAGCGGGGGAAGTTCGCCCACGCCAGACCCCCTCTGGCCTGCAGTCCAAGCCCAGAGGGGGAGCAGGAACCCACCGCCGGGGCAGACCAGGCGCACAGGGGAGTGTGTCCCCACATCAGCATTTTAGAACAGGGACCTTTCTCCAGTAAAGACTGCTTGAAACTGACAGATGACTCCTGGAGGAACCAGAGGGGAGCAGAGAAGCCCACCCAAGATGCCGGCCAGTCCCAACAACACAGTGTCCCAACGCATACGGCAAATTAGAAAACAGACAGTAGGGAGGAGAAGAACCACACGCAACCTAGCAACTCTCCAGAGAAAAAGCACACCACAAAAAGAAAACCAGCCCCCAGATTGCAACGACAATAACTTGGAAGAATTTCTGATCCTTCCAGAAAGAGAATTTAAAATTGCCGTGATTAAAAAACTGACAGAAGTCATAAAGGAAAACAATGATAAGGGAAAAATAATCAACGATCAGAAGAATGCAATTGAGTCCCTAGAGAGGGAAAACAATGGTCAGAAGAAAGAAATTGAGTCCCTAAAGAGGGAAGTAAAAGAAATGCAGGAGATCAAAGAATTAATGGAAGAACTAAAGAATTCTGGGAAAAGCAATGAAAGCAGAATAGATGAAATGGAAGAACGAATAAGTAATCTTGAAGACACAGAAATAAAAAGAACCAAAACAGAAAAGGAAAGAGAAGTATGAAGGAAAAAGAACGAGGAAAGACTTCGGGAACTATCTGACTCCATGAGGAAAGGAAATATAAGAGTTATAGGAATACCAGAAGGAGAGGAGAGAGATGTAGGAACAGAGAAAATATTCAAAGAGATAATTGAAGAGAACTTCCCAAATGTGAAGAAGGAGCTGAAAATTGATATACAAGAAGCAAGAAGAACACCAAACTTCCACGACAAAAGGAAAAATACAGCAAGACACATAATAGTAAAGCTCCCAAGAATCCAGGACAAGGAAAAAATAATGAAGCTGGCAAGAGGGAAGAAACAGATAACATTCAAAGGAAAACCAATCAGGCTGACATCAGACTTCTCCGAAGAAACACTACGGGCAAGGAGAGAGTGGAGGGACATAGTCAACAGACTCCAAGAAAACAGATGCCAACCAAGAATACTCTATCCCGCAAAGCTCTCCTTCCTCTTTGAAGAAATAATATGGACCTTCCCAGACAAACAGAAACTCCGGAATTTCATTGCAACTAAACCCCCACTCCAAAAAATACTACAAGGAGTCCTAAAGCCAGAACCTCAGAGGGACGAATAACAATGAAAGAAGGCCAAAAAAAAAAGTTATTAAAAGAATAAATAAATAAAATCAAAGGAAAGACAAACACAATGGCAAATACAGATGTTAACATATCAATATTAACTCTAAATGTAAATGGACTAAACTCTTCAATAAAAAGACACAGAGTTGCAGCCTGGATTAAGAAACAAAACCCAACCTTTTGCTGTCTCCAGGAAACACATTTAGCTACAAAAGATAAAAATAGGCTCAAAGTTAAAGGATGGAAAACAATCCTACAAGCAAATGGACCAAAAAAGAAAGCAGGAACAGCTATACTTATATCAGATAAAACAGATTTCAAACTCAAAAAGATAAAAAGAGACCCCAATGGTCACTACATTATGATCAAGGGGACAATACTTCAAGAAGAAATAACACTCATTAACATATACTCACCAAACGAAGGAGCACCAAAATATATCAGACAACTGTTGTCCTCTCTGAAAACAGACATCAGAGAAAACACATACGTAGTGGGAGACTTCAACACACCACTATCAACAATGGATAGATCAACAAGACAAAAAATAAGTAAAGAAACCAAAGCTCTAAATAAGGTCCTAGAGCAATTGGGCTTAACAGACATCTATAGAACACTAAACCCCAAAAAAACGGAGTACACATTTTTCTCAAGCGCACACGGATCATTCTCCAGGATCGATCACATACTGGGGCACAAGACAAACATCAACAGATACACCAAGATTGAAATCATATCAACCATCTTTTCTGACCATGAAGGCATCAAACTAGAAATAAACCATAGAAAGAAGGCAAGGAACTTTCCTACCTCATGGAGATTAAAAACCACACTACTGGAAGACCATTGGACTAATGAGGAGATCAAAGAAGAAATTAAAAAATTTTTTGAATTGAACGACAAGGAGGACACCAATATCCTAAATGTATGGGATGCAGCAAAAGCAGTAATAAGAGGAAAATATATAGCAATAGAAGCTCACATCAAGAAACAAGAAAGAACACAAAGAAACAACCTAATCTCGAAGCTCAAAGATCTAGAAAAAGAACAACAAAAAAACCCCAAAACCAGTAGAAGAAAAGAAATAATAAAAACCAAAGCAGAAATAAATGAAATTGAAACTAAAAAAACAATCCAAAAGATCAATGAAACCAAGAGCTGGTTCTTTGAAAAAATCAATAAAATAGACAAACCCCTAGCCAGGCTCACAAAGGAAAAAAGGGAGAAAGCACAAATAAACAGGATCATCAATGAAAGAGGAGAAATCACAACGGACACAGCAGAAATCAAAAGAATAATCAGTAACTACTATGAACAGTTATATGGAAACAAGTTTAACAATCTAGAGGAGATGGACAAATTCCTACAACTCTACAATCACCCAAAGCTAGATAAAGAAGAAATAGAACACCTAAACAGACCAATTACAATTAGCGAAATTGAAATGGTAATCAAAAACCTCCCCAAAAACAAAAGCCCAGGACCTGATGGATTTACCAATGAATTCTACCAAACATTCACAGACGAATTAGTGCCTATCCTTCACAAACTCTTCCAAAAAATTGAGAAGGAAGGGACAATACCAAACACGTTTTATGAAGCCAACATTACACTAATACCAAAACCGAACAAGGACAACACAAAAAAGGAAAACTACAGGCCAATCTCCTTAATGAACACTGATGCAAAAATCCTCAATAAAATTTTAGCTATCAGAATCCAACAATGTATCCATAAGATAATTCACCACGACCAAGTAGGATTCATTCCAGGGACACAAGGATGGTTTAACATCCGAAAATCAATCAACATTATCCAACACATCAACAAAAAGAAATATAAAAACCATATGATAATATCAATAGATGCTGAGAAAGCTTTCGACAAAGTGCAACACCCATTCATGATAAAAGCCCTTGAAATTCTTGGGATACAAGGAACATACCTCAACATCATAAAGGCCATATATGACAAGCCAACAGCCAGTATCATTCTCAATGGTGAAAAGCTGAAAGCAATTCCATTAAGATCTGGAACAAGACAAGGATGTCCACTCTCACCACTGCTTTTCAATATAATACTGGAAGTCCTAGCCAGGGCAATAAGACAAGAGAAAGACATCCAAGGAATCCAAATAGGAAAAGAAGAAGTCAAACTATCACTATTTGCAGACGATATGATATTATACATAGAGAACCCCAAAAACTCCACAGAAAAGCTAATTCAACTCATCAATCAGTTCAGTAAAGTGGCAGGATACAAAATCAACATGCAAAAGTCAGTAGACTTCCTATACACAAACAATAAATCTGAAGAAGAAGAAATAAAAAAAAACATCCCTTTTGTTATTGAAACAAAAAAAATCAAATATTTGGGAATAAATCTAACAAAAGAGGTAAAGGACCTATACAAAGAAAACTATAAAACAAGGTTAAAAGAAATAGAAGAAGACACAAAGAAATGGAGAGACATCCCCTGCTCATGGATTGGAAGAATAAACATTATTAAAATGGCCATCCTTCCAAAAGCAATATACAGATTCAATGCTATTCCAATCAAAATTTCAATGTCATTCTTCAAAGAAATAGAACAATTATTGATGAAATTCATATGGAATCACAAAAAACCCCGAATAGCCAAAGCTCTCCTGAAAAAAAAAGAAGGGAATGGAGGCATCACACTCCCAGACTTCAAACTATACTACAAAGCCATAATCATCAAAACTGCATGGTATTGGAACAAGAACAGACATACAGACCAATGGAATCGAATAGAAAATCCAGAAATAAACCCACAGATTTATGGTCAACTAATCTTTGACAAAGGAGCAAAGACTATGCATTGGAGCAAAGAAAGTTTGTTCAATAAATGGTGCTGGGAAAACTGGGTCGCTACATGCAAAAGAATGAAGCTTGACCACTACCTCACACCATACACAAAAATCAACTCAAAATGGATTAAAGAACTAGACATAAGACCTGAAACCATAAAATATATAGAAGGAAATATAGGCAAAACACTACGTGATTTGCACCTCAAAGACATCTTTACAGACACATCACCCAAAGCAGTGATAGTGAAGGCAAAGATAAACAGCTGGGACTACATCAAATTAAAGAGCTTTTGCACAGCAAAAGAGACAATAACAAAAACAAAGAGAAACCCCACCGACTGGGAGAACATTTTTGCACCCAACACTAATGACAAAGGACTGATCACAAAAATCTGCAAAGAGCTGATGAGACTCAACAACAACAAAGAAAATAATCCAGTCAAAAAATGGGCAGAAGAGCTAAAAAGAAACTTCTCTGAAGAGGAAATGCAAATGGCCAACAGGCATGTGAAAAAATGTTCAACATCACTTGTCATCAGGGAAATGCAAATCAAAACTACCATGAGATACCATCTTACTCCAGTGAGAATGGCACATATTAAAAAAACTAGCAACAACAAATGTTGGCGAGGGTGTGGAGAAAAAGGAACTCTTCTGCACTGTTGGTGGGAGTGCAAACTGGTCCAACCACTGTGGAAAGCTGTGTGGAGATTTCTGGACCTACTAAACATAGAGCTTCCATATGATCCAGCAATTCCACTCCTAGGTATTTACCCAAAGGACACAGAAACATCAATTCCAAAGAACACCTGCACCCCTAGGTTTATAGCAGCACTGTTTACAATAGCTAAGCTTTGGAAACAACCCAAATGCCCAAAAATAGATGACTGGATCAAGAAGATGTGGTACATATATACCATGGAATATTACTCAGCATTCAAAAAAGATAAACACATGCAATTTGCAGCAACATGGATGGCGCTAGAAGGGATCATGCTCAGCGAAATAAGCCAAAAAGAAAAAGAAAAAAAAGGATGGTCTCACTCATAGCAGGAATCTAGAAAACTTAAACAAGGGACCAGGAAAATGAATATAAGAAAGTGAAAATCAAAATCAACAAAAAACTATGAACCAGAGACACTTTTAGGGGGGCGGGGGCGGGAGGGGAGGGATTGGGGTCAGAATGGGGGGGCTGCAATTGTATGGGGAATATAACAATAAAATTTATTAAAAAAATAATAATAATACTGATAATAAAAATATTTACCATAGCTATATAAGTTAATATTTGGCTGTGCATGTATGAAAACAGCTAAGCTGCTGTTATCCACAAAACTAATAGTCTTATGGATGAAAGGAAAAAGGAGAATTAGAACAACTTATTTGTTAAGAGTTGAAAGCTGAATGTCATTTATTGATATGTCATATTTATATGGGGTGATAAAATATTTTGGAGTTTTGTACCAATCACCCCTAAAAATGTATATATGATTGAAAAATCAAAGTTATCCAAATAAATATAATAAAAACAAATAACTATGTAGATGAATCAGGCATGGACTCTGTTCCAAGGAGAGTGTGGTCACAGAAACATGATGAAAATGGAGGGGCCAAGGAGGTCAAATTGGACTGTGGTAGTTACTCAAAAGGTAGGGGGACCAATAAATTACATTGTTAAGTGTAAAACATTATTATTTAAATGTTCATGCTTCCAAGAGAAGAAAATAATATATCATAATGTTCTTGAAAAGTGTCAAAACTCCTCTAATAGTATTCTTAAGGTTTGTGCATTTCTCCAAATAAAGTTTTATCTCAAAGAAAAATCTTAACCCAATTTGAACTCCAGTTATTAATTGGAATGCTCAGTTGTTAAGAAATGAAAGGTACTGACATGGGCACTAACTTTGATATGCATTAGAAAAATAAGATGGATGAATAGAGAGATGTATCCATGGATAAAGATAAGTGATAAAGCAAATGTGGCAAATGCTAATGCTGGAATCTAGGTGGTGTGCTCTGCACTGTTATTTCAATTTTCTGTGTGCTTGAAAATACTCATACAATACCACAGCCGCCATTGGCTGTCTTCCCAAGAGGAGGTGGTGGTAGAAGGAATAAGAGTAATGCACATTGAGTGGTACTGGGCAGCACAACTAAGTCTGGTGTGTGTTCTCCAAGCCAGGACACTGTGCCTCGAGGGCATTAGTCGCTGTAAGATTTCCTGATCAATGGTGGTTTGAGTCAGGAGTTCAAAAGTAACATTTTGAAAATACAGATTCACTTGCTGTGCAGAGTGAATGGAGTGAGATAGGGCAACTGTAGCAGTAGCAGCAGTCATGGCCATAGCAGTGGCAGCAATAATAGCGGCTATGAGGACACCCAAAAAGAGCATGTGCTAAAGCATCGGTAATTTGTTCAAGAGCAGATTCTCAATCCACTCACATGTAACATTAACTGACAGCCAGACCTCAGCTCTTTGTTTTAGAACAAGCACATGTGCAACATTAAGGCTAGTGATGTTACAGTGAGTGATACAAGGGGTTAACCATGTGGCATTGGCATGAAAGGTGGTGTTAAAATGTTTAACCTTTTGCTGGCTAGAAGCAGAATAAGTGGTCACCATTATGTTAGGTGTTCTGGATGTCACAATAGAAATATAGGGTCTACAAGCACAAATCAAGACCTGAGCTGTAGTGTCATTACTCATCCATACAAGGCGTCTAGGCTTAATAAGATCCTTAATGGATCACTGGGGGGGTCACTGAGGGTAAGGCGATGCACCAAAAATGCTTTAAGGAAGACAATTGAGAGTGATGTCTGATTTTTAATAAAGGCCCAGCTAAACCTGGATTCCTTGTCCAGGATAGCAATAATAATTTCATGGAAGGACCCAGTTCCAGGTTGTGTTAGTTTCCTGGACCACTAAATTTCGAGGTCCCCAGTTTTCAGGGACTAGTTAGCAAACAAAGAATTTACTATAAGGTTAGTTGAGGGCCTCACCGGTGGCACAGCGGTTGAGCGCTGGGTTGCGAAGCTGCCCGCGGCCTCTGCGGCGCAGGTTCGATCCCCGGCTGCTCCCCAGCCACCGGAGGAGGGTCCCACATGGCGCGCAGACCTCTCCTGCCGCCCGCTGCTCCCCTCAGCAGTGTACTTCGGTCCTTCTGCCTGCTCTGCTCCCTGCTCTGGCTCTGGTGAATTCTCTCACCCTCCCGCGTTTCTGACTGTACCCAGTGCATGTATAAACAAACAAATAAATAAATAAATAAAATACGTGCCTCTTTTAAAAAAAAAAAAAAAAGGTTAGTTGATCTACAGATGACCCAATTTAGGTCCAGCCCTTCTCCAAGTGGTACCTAGGGAGGAGAGAAGATGGGGACATTAGATTTAGGCAAGTTTTTTCCCCCAATATTGATGTACTTCTTACTCTTGCTGTTTGAATGAAAATTTGATGTTTCATTATTTTACTGTGATTTTCGCCATCCGTACCTATATAAATGTGATTCATGTACCATTGAGGTTGAAAAGGGATGCAATAATGACTAGAAGCTGTGGGTAGCAAGGGCACAAATGGGCAGATCTTCTACGAGGAAAAACCAGTCATGAACAAGGAAATGCCATCCACCCTGATAACCTTCTGGGTTACATTTAGTACTGTAATTTCTTAGTGGACCCAAACAAGGAAGCCAATTCCCTCCAGTAAATTAACTAATGCAGAATAGGTGGCTTTACCTCTCTCAGACCTTCAACATGTGAATAAACATAAACACAGGTGGATTTAATATGTGTCCAATAGGTGGTGTTACTTACAATAGATGGAATGGAATATAATAGTCCTTAGAGCAAGAGCAGCCATTTGCCTTAAGGCCTTTACAGTTTATGGTGATGTGAGCTAACATTGAGAAGAACAAATTTTCTGGTGTCTTGGGCATCACTGTGACCTTTAAAGTATTTTCTGCTTCGCTTTTTAACAATTTTTGATCAACCCAGGTCGGTGGAGTGGATGCTTCATTGAGCCCACAAGATCCATCTTCTTCTTTCTCTGCCCCCTCCTGAGAGGGGGTGTATGGCAAGCTTTTGAATCTCTGAAACAGTCAGGTGATTAACATGGCGGTGAAGAAACCCTACAAGCAAGTTCTCCCATTACAACAATTAATAGGAAGAAAAAGCGGCAGGTAGATAAACTGGCCACACTGGTGTAAGGTCAGTGCAGGGGGCCTGGTGAGGGCTCTACACCATGGGCACAAGGAGCGGCCATGAAACTGCAGAGGCTCATGGAACCAGAGGCCTCCACCCAACAGAAAAAGGACCTGATAGCGATCAACCAAAAACCACCACCACCAAAAAAAAAAAAAAAAAAAACTTCGATTCCGCGTATGCAGTTTCCTGCCTAACCTTTCCTCACCCTATAAAAGGACATCTCTCCCCTGCAATGGCCACGACTTCTCCAACCTTGTGGAGGTCTCCGAACCTCGCCCGGGGGCGCAATAAATTTCCTGCCTGTCAGAAACTTGGCTGGCTCTCCTCTTTACTGTGCTGATCCTTTCAGCTGGCAAACTGCAGAGAAGAGGAAAGTTGCTGTAACAGAGGCCGAGAATGGAGGAAAGCAGCAGAACCCTGCGACCTCCCCCACCCACAGAGCCGGCTCACTAGGACCTACAGAAAGGGGAAAAAAGCAAGAACAAACTAGAGATCCAGCAGGATGGTGAGCAGAAAGGGGCTACTCCAGGCACAGACCCGTGACCAGGAACTGTGGGGAACCAGCGGGAACCACCACGGAAGTGAGCTAACAGCACAGGGAATCCCAGACTCGGCGCCCCAGAGCAAGGCGGAGACCCCGTGGAGAGACCCGCGAACTGCCAAGGGCAGCTGGGAGCTCGGAAAGCACCAGCGGATGCAGCTGCCCAGGTCCGGGCCCGCGACCTCGGGCTGTGGGAAGACGCGGGAGCTGGCACTGGGGGGAGTCTTTGGAGCGGGGTTTACTCCTATTGGACCCAACTCCTGGTCAGGGAGCACAGCCTGTGCCTGCGGGGACAGACAGAAGCGCCCCCTCTCCGGGTCAGGGATGGGCCAGGCCCAGCCAGTTTGGTCCTGGCAGCAGGGTCGGTGCAAACCACAGGTCTCGTCCAGAGTCAGCAGGAGTGAGATGCCTGGGGCGGAGGGATTGCAATTTAGGAAGTTTAAAGTAAATGGAGCTTTATGTATTTGTTCCCATGGGGGCAACTTGCTCTCTAGATTCCCCTTTTTTGTTTAATAAGTTGCGTTTTAAGGAGCCTGTTGGCTCTTTTAACTGTAGCTTGTCCTGTAGGGCTACAAGGGACGCCAGGCACTTGTTGAATATTCCAAACTAGCAGGAAAGAGTTAAAGGCTTTGGAGATGTAAGCAGGTCCATTATCAGTTTTGTTTTTTTTTTTAATATTATTATTTTTTTAAGAGGCATGTATTTTTATTTATTTGTTTGTTTGTTTGTTTATACATGCATTGGGTACAGTCAGAAGCGCGGGAGGGTGAGAGAATTCACCAGAGCAGAGTGGGGAGCAGAGCAGGCAGAAGGACCGAAGTACACTGCTGAGGGGAGCAGCGGGCGGCAGGAGAGGTCTGCGCGCGCCATGTGGGACCCTCCTCCCGTGGCCGGGGAGCAGCCGGGGATCGAAACGGCGCCACAGAGGCCGCGGGGAGCTTTGCAACCCAGCGCTCAACCGCTGCGCCTCCGGGGAGGCCCATTACCAGTTTTATTTGTGATGGGATTCCCATCACTGCAATGCCAGATAAAAAGGGTTTTTGAACATGTGTAACAGTTCACCCTGTTTGGGCCCAGGCTTGAATTTATGCAGAATAGATGTCTTTAGAGACATGAATGTAAGGTCTGTTTGTCAAATATCATTACATTTGAGACCTGGGGCTTCTGTATTATTTCTACCTTTTGTAGAAGTGGCTAGAAGAGCCAATGGGCTGTTAGTTTGGAATTTGGTTACCATGTCCTGTCCCCATAGAGGGATAGGAAGGAAGACTGAAATTTAATGTGTTACGTATTTTTTCAATATATCCAGATTGTCCCAATTTGTTTTTACAAGGAAAACACTTTCATTTGTTGTATTAAGAGTCCTTTTAGGACAAAGACTTTAATATTTTATAATTTTTGGTATCAAGGAAGTTGTCATAGTGTTAGGGGGAAAGGATGTCTTGAACAAATACCATACAGGTTTTGTGGACTCCACCCCCACTCCAGACCAAAGCCATCAAGACACTGGGAATAACAAATCCCATCATCACCAAAGGGAGGGGTGCTGGGACCCGTGGGTGGAGTTAAGCAGCCAGGTTTGGTATAAAACCAGACATGTAGTTAAGCCTTGGCTTGCCCTTTTACCTCAGGGCTCTTGGCTCTTACCAGCTCTCAGTGTGCCATTGGGATTCTGTTACGGGGCAACCCCACTCTAAAACGGGTTGCCTGACTGTGGGTCCTCACGCGTGGGCTTAAAGGGGACTTATGAATACTCAATTGCAGGCACACAGAAGATTAATAAAAGGTTTATTTAAAAAATAAAGGGAAAATTAAGAAATTAATCATTTAGGGAGAAAAAGAGGCAGATAAACTCATGAATGGGTCCTACCTGTTCTGCTGACCTGGAATCCCAATGGCACTCTGAGAGCTGATGGAGAGCCAAGAGCCGGGAAGCCAAGAGGAAGAGCCCCAAGGCCCACGTGTCTGGTTTTATACCAAACCTGGCTGCTTAACTCCGCCCTCAGGTCCCAGCAACCCTCCCTTTGGTGATGATGGGATTTGTCATTTCCAGTATCTTGACAGCTTTGGTCTGGAGTGGGGGTGGAGTCCACAAAGCCTGTATGGAATTTGCACAGGAAATCCTTTTCCCCTAACAATTATAGGTCAGTAGAACTGGTGGGACCCTTTCTCCAATTTATCTCCCTCTTTTTCTCCTTGAGTTATTCATTTCTTCATTTCCCCTTCTTTTGTAAATAAACCCTTTATTAACCTTTGTGTGTGCCTGCAGTTGAGTAATAATAAGTCCCTTTTAAGCACACAGGTGAGGACCCACAGTCAGGCAATCCATTTCATATTGGGGTGCCCTGTAACAATTGGATTAAAAAACTTACAGATTTTTATAAAATAATTAATTACTCGGAGTGATCAGGATTTTTAAGAACAGAGCTATTTCTTTGATGAGGGTCAGCAATGCTGATAGGAAAAGATTTTTTCTCCTGTAGCCTGAGGGTAAAAAAGCACCAAGATTTTAGATTATATAAACAGTCCTTAATTTGTCATCATAAACTAGTGAGAGCAGTTGAAGAATACTTGAGTGTTTACTGTAAATGAAAAGAAAATTAAAGTTTGGTTTTACATAAGTACATAACTGATGATAAACTTAAATATTTCTATAAAGTCATTCAAGCACCTAACGTTTTTTCCAGATACCTCTCTCAAACCTTCAACACTTTCTTTTGCCTTCCTATTTTTATACCGTTTCTTTTTAAAGATAGCCATTTTATTTTGACATTCAATGTTTCCTAATACCTTCACCATATCCATTTCAAATAAATTCCTTAACAAAAATACTTTATTTACATTTAGAGTTATGACATCCTAGTTTTTAATTTTTAGATTGTAAGACATTCTTTTATTTTTGATGGTGATATTCTAAATTTAATTTAATTTTTTAATTTTATTTTTATATTCCCCATACAATTGCAACCCCCTTATTTTGATCCCAATACCTCCTTTCCCACCCCCCACCCCCCATAGTGTGTCTCTAGTTCATAGTTCTTTATTGATTTTGATTTTCACTTTCTTATAGTTATTCATTTTCCTGGTCCCTTATTTAAGTTTTCTAGATTCCTACTATGAGTGAGACCATCTGGTATTTTTCTTTTTCTTCCTGGCTTATTTCGCTGAGCATGATCCCTTCCAGATCCATCCATGTTGCTGCAAATTGCATGTGTTTATCTTTTTTGAAAGCTG
The DNA here is from genome assembly GCF_014898055.3 of Talpa occidentalis. NCBI lineage: Eukaryota > Metazoa > Chordata > Mammalia > Eulipotyphla > Talpidae > Talpa > Talpa occidentalis. The sequence goes on from NW_023602073.1 coordinate 37,625,084, forward strand.
AGTAATATTCCCTGGTGTATATGTACCACATCTTCTTGATCCAGTCATCTATTTTTGGGCATTTGGGTTGTTTCCAAAGCTTAGCTATTGTAAACAGTGCTACTATAAACATAGGGTGCAGGTGCTCTTTGAAATTGATGTTTCTGTGTCCTTTGGGTAAATACCTAGGAATGGAATTGCTGGATCATATGGGAGCTCTATCTTTAGTAGGCTGAGAAATCTCCACACAGCTTTCCATAGTGGTTGGACCAGTTTGCACTCCCACCAGCAGTGCAGGAGAGTTCCTTTTTCTCCACATCCTTGCCAACATTTGTTGTTGCTAGATTTTTTAACATGTGCCATTCTCACTGGTGTGAGATAGTATCTCATTGTACTTTTGATTTGCATTTCCCTGATTGCAAGTGATGTTGAAAATTTTCTCATATACCTGTTGGCCATTTGTATTTCCTCTTCGGAGAAGTTTCTTTTTAGCTCTTCTTCCCATTTTTTGACTGGATTATTTTCTTTGTTTTTGTTGAGTTTCATCAGCTCTTTGTAGATTTTTGTGATCAGTCCTTTATCATTAGTGTTGGGTGCAAAAATGTTCTCCCAGTTGGTGGGGTTTCTCTTTGTTTTGGTTATTGTCTCTTTTGCTGTGCAGAAGCTCTTTAATTTGATGTAGTCCCAGCTGTTTATCTTTGCCTTCACTATCACTGCTTTGGGTGATGTGTCTGTAAAGATGTCTTTGAGGTGCAAATCATGTAGTGTTTCGCCTATATTTCCTTCTATGTATTTTATGGTTTCATGTCTTATGTCTAGTTCTTTAATCCACCTTGAGTTGGTTTTTGTGCATGGTGTGAGGTAGTAGTCAAGCTTCATTCTTTTGCACGTAGCAACCCAGTTTTCCAAGCACCATGTATTGAGCAAACTTTCTTTGCTCCAGTGTATATTCTTTGCTCCTTTGTCAAAGATTAGTTGACCATAAATCTGTGGGTTTATTTAGACTGTAAGATATTCTAAGAGCTGTTATGCTATTTCCTTTGTACTGGATGTTTTAATTGGTTTAAATTTTTTTAGGTGAGATGACATTAAATTTTAGTTTGCTTATAATAAGAAGCAAAAAGTAAACCTGCAAGCTCAATGATTTTAGCAAAAGTGATTGTAATTATTTAACACATTCTCATTGTTAAACTTAGTAAAACCTTGTTTTGTATGAAATTTGGCCACCATTTAAATTATGATAAAAAACAAATTTAAGAGAGAGATACCAATTGTAGCTGTTAGTTTTTTCTTAGGATTGGAATTTTAAATTAATTCCAGAGTTGATAATTGTAATAATCTATAACCAAGTTTCTTTCTTAGGCAAGCACTAGATAGATTGATGAAAAACAAGAACAACCAGAGAGACTTAATATCATACACATTTCCTACATACATGTGAGGAACTCAGTACTGCTAAGTAACTTGCCCGTGAGGCAATAGGCATCCTCTTGAAATTATTGCTAAGACAAGAGTAAAGAAAGAAGTCAACTGGGGATTTTCCTGGAAAAGAATTTTATCAAGAGAAGTTTAGTTATAATTATCAAAATGCAAACTTATCTTTTTTGATGTAGACTAGATAAATTATCCTTTTTTTTTCCTGAATACTGTGCACTTCCTTTTTAAAATAAAGACATATAAACATATTGATACCCAACATTACAACCGTAAGGCATGCATGCTTCAAATTCAACCATTAAGTTTTTTTTTTTTTTTTGAAGATTTATTTATTTATTTATACAAGAACCAGAGTACAGGCCAGCTGTGCAGGAGGGTGAGAGGATTCACCAGAGACAGAGCTGGGAACAGAACAGGCAGACTGACGAAATACACTGCTGAGGGGAGCAGCAGGTGAGACAGGAGAGGTCTGCCGTACCATGTGGGACTCTCGCTGGCCGGCCAGGATGGAACAGGCTGGGCAGAGTCTGCGGACAGCTTCACAGTGTTGCACTCAATCGCCTGCGCCACCAGGGGAGGCCCTCAACCATTAAGTTTTGAACTAGTTTTTGATTACCAAAATTTTAGATTGTGATCTCAAAATTGTTTTTTTTTTTTTCATTAGAATTTATATAGGCACCATTATAATTAACCCTCCGGAGACATAAGACAGTGATAGACACAGATTTATTTATTCTCATTTTAAAACTTTGGCCACACATATTAATTTTATTTATTTTTATTTTTTTATATTTTATTTTATTTTAAAGATTTTTATTTATGCATACAAGAGCTGGGGTACAGGCCAGAGATGCCGGGGGGCTTCTACCCTGCAGACATCAGCCTGATCTGGCAGCGAGATGGGAAGAACATGACCCAGGACACGGAGCTGGTGGACACCAGGCTGGAGGGTGATGGAATCTTCCAGAAGTGGGCAGCTGTGGTGGTGCCTCCTGGAAAGGAGCAGAGATACATGTACATGTGCCATGTGCAGCATGAGGGACTGCTGGAGCCCCGAGTCCTGAGATGGGGTGAGGAAGGGGACGTGGGCACTGAGCTTCTGCTCAGAGTAATCTGGAGCCTTTCAGAGGGTCAGGATGAGGCCTGGGGCTCAGGGTCTCACCTTCCTTTCCCTTCCAGTGCCCCCTCCTCAGTCCACCATCCCCACTGTGTGCCTCATTGCTGGCCTGGTTCTCCTTGGAGCTGTGCTCCCTGGAGCTGCGGTGGCTACAACTGTAATGTGGACGAAGAAGTGCTCAGGTAGGGAAAGGAGTGGGGGATCTTGTCCACTGGGGGCTTTCATGTCCCAGGGAGAACTTGCCCTACCTGCCTAGTAGGAAGTACCATCCACACACATGTGTTGCCTAGTCTGGAGCTGATTGCTAACACTCACTCTTTTGTAAAGCACTTATGAACATAAATCACCAATTGTTCACCCTATTACTGTGGTAATTGGGATCTGCTTCCCAGTAAATGTCATAGGGGAAGGACCCCACTGAGGAAAGACTCCAATTCCCTTTCATATCCATTCTTCATATATCCCAGTCCTGACCTGGGTCTTTAGTCACAGTTCTAGAAACTTCCCTGTGACCCAGACTTGGGGATTCCTTTAGAACTCCATGGGCTGACTCCTCCCTTGTCTCACATGATGTTTCTTCCCACAGGGGGATAAGGAGGAAGCTACACTCAGGGTGCAGGTAAGTGTGGAACAGGGGTTGGATCCCTGAGCCCCTGAGGACAATGTAGAGGGAACTCTAGGGAGAGTCACTCTTATCAGTTCCTCTGAGGGTCTCATCTCTGGGCTCTGACCAGGTCTCTTCTGTGCTTCCTCAGGCAGCAACAGTCCCCAGGACTCTGGGATGTCTCTCATCCCCTGGAACACACCAGAGGGATCTGTGAGTGGGACTTTCTGAGGATGCAGTGGACTATTGAGAATGTTATCACTTAAGGTGATTCACCTGAATTTCTTCAATATTATTTTCCTTCACAGAGTGAGAGAGGGACTGAAAGCTTTAGGAGTTCTCTCACCTCCATTTTGTAACTTCAGGATCCTCTGGTTTATTTAATTTTATTTTCTAGTTGTCAGTTATTGATATATTTTTTTAATTAAATATATTTGTTTTTTACATCATTGTTAACTTTTGTATAATATTTGATTTTTTTCTCGGGTGTAGTCAATTTATATATTCTATATATTTAGCTCTTTCACTACCATAGCACCCATGGTCCATCACTACAGTCCCTTGTGCTCTTCCCTCCCCTGTTTGGAACCATCTCTTTCCCTTTCCCCTGCTGTATGCCTCAGATCTAGGATCAGGTTACAAGTGTTGTCTTTATTCTGACTCTGTTTGGTTCTTGTGTATCCCACATATAAGGGAAACCATCTGATATTTATTTTTGTCCTTCTGACTTATCAAGTTTAGTATAATCCCTTCCCATCCCATCCATATTTCCCAAATGGTAAGAGTTATGTTTTTGATCATTGAGTGGTATTCCACTGTATATATGTACCACACCTTCTTGATCCATTCACAATACCCTGATTTAAAACACAATGATAAATCACTTCATGTCTGTCAGAATGGCCTATATCAGAAAGATCAGATATTAACAAGTGTTAGCAAGGACATGGAGAATAGGGAACAGTCCTATATTGTTTTGGAGAATGTAGACTGGTTCAGTTTTGATGGAAACAATATCAAGGTTTCCATAAATAGACAAAGTTCTCCTGACTGAAAAGAAGGAAAATAGAGATATCACACTTCCAGACTTCAAACTATACTACAAAGCCATAATAATTACAACAGTATGTTACTGGAACAAAAACAGATACACAGAGGCCAATGGCATTGAATAGAAAACACAGAAATAAACCCACATATTTATGGACAACTAGTCTTTGTCAAAGGAGCCAAGTTTATGCAATGGAACAATACAGTTTATTCAATAAATGGTGCTGAGAAAACTGGACTGCTACATGCACAAAATGAAGCTGGACCACTGCCTCACACCATGCACAAAAACCAATTCAAAATGGATAAAAAAATTCAACATTAGACCTGAAACCATAAAATATATTGAAGAAAATGTAGGCAAAACACTGCATGACATACACCTAAGTAACATCTTTAAAGACTCATCCCTCAAAGCAAGGAAAGTGAAGGAAAAGATAAACAGTTGGGATTACATCAAATTAAGAAGGTTTTGAACAGCAAAAGAGACATTAATCAAAACAAAGAGACACCTCACTGATGGAGAGAATACTTTCAGATACAATGCAACTGATAAGGGAATGATCACAAAGATATACAAGGAGCTCACATGTCTCAACAAAAATAAACACTTACTCAAAAAATGGGCAGAAGAGCTAAAAAGACTTCTCTAAAAAGGACATGCAAATGCCAACAGGTATATGAAAAAATGTACAACATTGCTTAAATCAGGGAAATGCAAATCACAACCACAATGAGGTACCACCTTACACCAGTAAGAAAGGCACATATTAAAAAAAACTGGCAACAACAAATGTTGGCAAGGATGTGTAGAAAAGGAACTCTCCTTCACTACTAGTGGGAATGCAAACTGGTCCAACCATTATGGAAAACTGTGTGGAGTTTCCTCATACTACTGAAAATGGAGATATCATCTGATCCAGCAATTCCACTCCTAGGAATCTACCCAAAGGATACAAAAGCATTAATTGAAAAGGACACCTGCCCCCCCGCTTTGTTTATTTTGGCACTATTTACAATAGGTAAGATGTGGAAACCACCCAAATGCCTCAAAATAGATGACTGGATCAAGAAGATGTGGTATATATACACAATGGGCTATTTTACAGCAATCAGAAAAGATAAACTGATGTCATTCACAGCAATGTGGATGGAATTAGAAGGAATTATGTTCAGTGAAATAAATCAGAAGGAATAAGAAAAATACCAGATGGTTTCACTTATAGGAGGAATATAGAGGATCTAGGGGGAAAATGATAATAACAACAACAAAAAAAACCCACAACAAAACAAAATCAAACTGACAACTATAAATCAGAGACATTCTACAGGAAGGAGAAGGAAAGGGATCAAAACAAGGGAGGGAAGAGCCCAAGGGACTATGGTGATGGTGCATGGGTGCTGGTGGTGGGAATTCTATGAGGACTACACCTGAGAAAAGAAAGCAAACATTGTAAGAATAAAAAATAAATTAATAAAAAAAGGTGATTTTAAAAATGGGTCCTTTGTTTTTTAGCAATTTATTTTAATTTTCTTTTCAGAGTGGAAATAGAAAGTGATTGTAAACAGGACAGCTTTCCCACCTCAAAAAAGACCCAAGAGTTGCCATTTTACACCACATAGAAACCTAATTTTTTAAAAAATTTATTCATGCATACAAGATCTGGGGTGTAGGCGAGAGATAGGTGTGTAGGGCGGGGGGTGGGAGGGAGAGGATTCACCCGTGGCAGAGTGGGGAGCAGAAGAGGTGAATCTACTGAAATACACTGCTAAGGGGAGCAGTGGGCAAGACAGGAGAGGTCTGCTGTGCCATGTGGATAGTCCCCTGGCCAGGGATTGAATACAATCTGCAGTAGTTGGTGATAGCTTGATAGTGCTGAGACTTTAACCCTTGTGCCACCAGGGAGGCCCCACCATAGTGATTTCTTTTTAATAATTTGATTTATAAAAATTTTTAATCGTTTTTCATTTTATACAATGTTTGCTTTCTTTTCTCAGGTCTGTCTGGTCCCCATAGAATTCCCACAACCAATTCACCTCTGCACCATCTCCATAGTTACTTGTGCTCTTTCCACCTTTGTTTTGATACCTCTCCCTTCCACTTCCCTACAGAATGTCTCTGATTTATACTTGCCTGTTTTTTTTTTGTTGTTGTTGTTGTTAATATATTTTACCCTAATCCCTTATTTGTTTCCCCTATATACTTCCTATAAGTGAAACCATGCTATATTTTTCTTTTTCCTTCTGACTTATTTTACTGAGCATAATCTCTTTCATTTCCATCCATGTTGCTGTGAATGGCATTAGATTATCTTTTTTGATTGCTGGATAGTATTCCACTGTGTATATATACCACATCTTCTTCATCCAGTCATCTTTTTGGAGGTATTTGGGTTGTTTCCAAATCTTACTTATTGTAAATAGTGCTGCAATAAACATAGAGGTGCAGGTATACTCACCAAATGAAGGGGCACGAACATATATAAGACAATTACTATGAACTCTGAAAACAGACATTAGAAAAAATGCATATGTAGAAGGAGATGTCAACACCCCACTCTCACCAATGGACAGATCAACAAGACAAAAAATGAAAAGTGACACTAGAGCCCTAAATAAAGACCTGCACCTCATGGGTTTAATAGACATTTTTAGGATACTGAACCCAAAAAAAAATCCAAGTACACATTTTTCTCAAGTGTGCTCGGATCATTCTCCAGAATCAATCGCATATTGGGTCACAAGAAAAACATTAATAGATACATTAAACAGATAGTTGGAGTTATGTTCCAACTATATTCTCTGATCATAAAGGCATCAAAACAGAAATAAACCATAAAAAGAAAGTAAGTAATCTGACCACTTCATGGAGATTCCACACTACAGGATGACCATTGGATTAAAGAGGAGCTCAAAGAAGAAATTAAAAAATACTTTGACTTGAACAGCAATGAGGACACAACTTTCCAGAATGTATGGGACACCCTAATGGTTTTTAACTGGCCCACAAGGCCCTAGTAATTTGGGCGTTCTGATAATTTTCTTTAAGAAGAGAACACTTGTTTTTAAGTTAGCATTTGTAAGAAATAATTGTTTTTTGGCTTTAAGCTGAGACAAAAGATTTACATTAGTTTCCCAGATTCCATGTTTTATACGTGGTCTTACGAAGAAAAAAGCTGCCGTGAGTCTACAGCATTTTCCCTCCTGCCTCATTTGTGGTGTAAGAATTGAAATTTATACCCCCAACTTCAGCCAGGATTTCTTTGTTCTCTAGTTTATGAGCTGGCCAGGCAGGAGCTCAGAAGAAGGTCTGAGGACACAGTCCAGGGATGAGCAGGCAGTGGAGGCCTCATTACCCACCTGGAAGAGAATGACAGGAAAAACACCCCCTTTTTTTGTCATCTCTGACCTAAAGCCAAAAGGCACCCATTTTGTCTCGGAATTGTGGGGGGAAGGTGACCTGCACCCACCAGTGGAGGGGAGAGATGCTGTGGATTAGTCACTCTTACCCACCCCCAGCAGCCTCTCGTCCTGCCCCTACTCCTTTCCAGGAGTGTGAACACGCAGTCGGGCACCTGCCTGGAGGGCGGGTCTCAGGGGCTGGTGAGACAGCAGGAAACGGAGGAGGAGCCTTTCCCAGCTTCCAGGACAATATCTGTGGTGACTGAATGGAGAAGCAGGGAAATCAAGGAGGGGACCCAGGGACCAGTCCAGAGGGGACAGAAAATCTGTGAGGACAGACTCTGGGGCCGGCTGAGACCAGGGATTTTCCAGGGTTATGTTTCAAGTGGTGTGTGGGGAAAGGTGGGTGGGACTCAGGGCGTGGGACAGATTTAAGAGTCACAGATTATTGATGCAAAACCATGACCACGAGTCAGGGACATGGACAGAGACCACCCTGTCCAGTATGGGGTCCTGGATGGGGAGTCTCAGGAAAGCAGGGAAGCATCTCCTCAAGCCCTCAGAGGAAGAATCTGAAACAAAGTAAACTCACTTGTTTTTCTAGAAGTTGCAGTAAGATCAAACTACAGGCCTTATAAAAATGAAAAACACTTGATAAAATGTGGGAAATACCACTTGCAGGATCACTCACTCGTGGGTGTTTTTGTTTCAATTTCAGCCCAAAGAGCCCACCCACTCTACACCACAGGATCAGTGAGCATCATTCATGGATTATAATATTGTCCTCTGCTTAGGCTCAAGGAGGCAAGGTGAATTCCATCTGAACACTTTTGATGGTCATTTCAGCTAAACCTAGGAAATAGTTTGACTGTCCCACCACTTTACAAAGGTATGTAATTTGCCTGCTGTTATATGAAATGATTTTTATTTTTATGTCTTCAAAAATCTTAGAAAAGTTGACCATTGATTTGAAGTTTAAGACTGTAAGGTTTCTGGCTTCTGTGTTTTTTGTTAATAACTTGTTATAATGTTAAAGTGGTATTCATTAAGAATTGATATGATTTGGGTGACTGGATACAGGTTAATTACAAGGTGAAATTATTATTTCCTTGTCTTTCTTTTTTTTTAAGTTTTATTTATTTATGCATGCAAGAACTGGGGTGTAGGCCAGAGGTGTGGGGGTAAGAATATTCACCAGAGACAGAGTGGGGGATCTACTGAAATACACTCCTGAGAACCAGTGGGCAAGAGAGGGGAGGTCTGCTGCTGTGCTATGTGGGTCAGCTCCCTGGGGATCCAATTCATTCTGCAGTGGCTGGTATTAGCTTGATAGTGCTGACACTTTAATCCCTGCGCCACCAGGGAGGCTCTATTTCCATGTCTTTCATATAACTTCAGACATTTGTTTTTTTAAGAAATAATCATCTCTTGCTTTAATGAAATTTTACTTCAGACATTGCCTGTAAATATAAGTTCGTCTAATAAAACTGATAATAAAAATATTTACCATACATACATATGGTAATATATGGCTGTGAGGGTATGAAAACAGCTAAGCTGCTGCTTGTGATTGACTAATAGTCTTGTGAATGAAAGGAAAAGGGAGAGTTAGATGAACTTATTTGTTGAGAGACCACCAATGAATAACATATCATGTATTGATATACTTAAATGGGGCAATAACATATATTTTAGAGTTTTGCATCTATAACTCCTATAAAATATATGTTGTTGAAAAATCAAAGTTATCAGACAAAATATAATAAGAATAAATAGCTGAAGATGACTCAGGCATGGGCTCTGTTCCAAGGAGAGTGTGGTCACAGGAACGTGCTGAGAATGGAGGGGCCAGGAAGGCTTCAGATTGGACTGTGGTAGTTTCTAAGAGGAGGGAGGGCTGATAAATTATATTGTTAAGTGAGACAATCATTAAATTATTGAAATGTTCATTGTTTCCAAGAAAAGAATAATAATCATAATGTTCTTGACAAGGGTCAAAACTCCTCTAACAGTATACTTAAGATTTGTGCATTTCTCCAGGTTCATTTGAAAATTTCCTGGAAAAAGCATTAAAAGTTATCTTCATTATTGCGTCATCCTCCAATCCACATTTTAAAATCTAGTGTACTGACCTGGAAGAACACAAAGCACTGTGGCATTCCCAAGCACTGAGTCCTGGGGAAAATATTTGTATGCAATAAATTAGACTCTTTATTTGTGGGAAAAACCAGCCTTACCTGAAGGGATGAATAACAAAAACTAAGGTTATTTAGATTTGGTTAATTAGCAAACACTTTCTCAAAATGAATGTCTGTTTCTTTAAGAAAATCAACAGACAATTGACAAATGACAGTAATTTTGCCTGAGAAAATATAAGCTCTCAGATAAAACCAGGATTTGGAAAAATGAGTGCCATCACTACTTGACAACTTACAATACTAATTTTTCTTTTGGGATTTGTGATTAAAAAATAAAACTTTTTTTTGATAATTTGATTCCACTGTAATTAACAGTGGAATGGAAATTTGGAACTTAGTGAAAAAATGTATCACCTTTAAAAAATCATCCATTAGCACAAGTTCTACCCAATATGCAAGAGAGGCCTATGGAAATGTAACAGAATAGGAAACATTCCATGATATTATTTCAGGTTTCATTTTGCAAATAACCTTTGCAAAAGGTATCAAAGTGGAATATTCACAATTTTCTGAAAATACTGCTACTTTGTTCATTCCTCCAGGCAGCTGATTCTCCCAGCCCAAATCCACTCCTCTTTCAAGGTGGAGAAGGGAATTTGGAGCCTCCCCTGTCTGTGGATGTCACACTATCACAGCATCATGTCTCCCTCTCACAGGCTCTGTGGGGTGGTGCAGCCTTGATGACCCCACATTCACCCCCATTCTCTCTCCCCATTTCCTGGGGGGGTTTCCAGGGAAGACAATCAGCATCATCCTGCTCCAGCTACAAAGTCTCCAAGGACTCTCCTGGACTCCTTCTCCCCAGACCCCTGGAAGGAGTGTGATGCCCCTCACCCTCCTGCTGCTGCTCTGGGGGCCCCTGGCCCTGATGGAGACCCGGGCGGGTGAGTGCGTGTCCAGCTGGTCACTGTTGCCCCAGGAGGGAGGAGCAAGGAGCCCCCTGCGGGTGCAGGACCCCAGGAAAGGTTCATCTCCCCCAACCTCTTGTACCCCCTTCAGGCCTCTTGTGTTCTGGCCCCTTCTGTCCCTCCCGCCTCCCCTGAGTGCTCTGGGCCCCTGAGTCTGGGCCCTTCTTGGCCCACCGCCCCTTTTCACTCTCACGGCCCCGCCCCTTTCTCCCCTCCAGGCCCATCTCCCTGGGCCCTGGGCCTGCGCTGAGAGGAGGGTCAGCCCCGGTCTCCCCTCCCGCCCCCAGGTTCCCACTCCCTGAGGCTTTTCTACACCCCGATGTCCCGGCCCGGCCTCGGGGAGCCCCGCTACATCGCCGTGGGCTACGTGGACGACACGCTGTTCTGGCGGTTCGACAGCGACTCTCCGGGCCAGAGTGCGGAGCCGCGGGCGCCCTGGGCGGGGCAGGTGGGGCAGGAGGACCTGGACGAGGAGACTCAGAACCAAAGGGACAACGCGCAGTGGTTCAAAGCGCTCCTGAGGGACCTGCGCGGCCGCTACAACCAGAGCGAGGACGGTGAGCTTCGCGGAGCGGTGCCAGGGTCAGGTCACATCCCATTCCCACCATGAGGCCGGGGTGTCCCGGGTCTCAGGGTCCACTGACCCCTCGAGGCTGGTAGTTCTGCCAGGACCCTCCACTGGGAAGTGCCCGCGGAACGTTCCTGTCTGCATTTCTTCTACAGTTTAGGTTTATTCAGCGGGGAGGTAGGGGTGCGGGAGGGTGACCTTGGGGCTGACCACAGGGGTGGGTCTCAGGGTCTCACACCCTCCAGAGGATGTTTGGCTGTGAAGTGGGGCCAGACCTGAGCCTCCTCGGCGGGTGTGACCAGTTCGCCTACGACGGCGCGGATTTCATCTACCTGAGCGAGGACCTGCGCTCCTGGACCCCCGCGGACTCGGGGGCTCAGATCACCCAGCGCGCGTGGGAGGCGGCGGGCAGGGCCGAGCGCGTCAGGCACAGTGTGCAGAGCAGGTGCTTCCCGCGGCTCCGCAGACTCCTGGAGACGGGGAAGGAGGTGCTGCAGCGCACAGGTAAGAGGGGCCACGAGGCCTCGGACCTCCCCTCTCCTGGCGCCCCACAGGGAAATGGAATCATGGGCAGAACAGCAGCTGCTTTCTGGGCAGAGAGGGAGAGTCCCCCTGGGTGTCATGTTCTGTGCTAGAGAGACTCGCCCAGGAGACACCACTTTTCTGGACAGTCAAGGAATCCAGTCTCCCCTGAGGGAGGGGAGGCCGTCCTGAAATAACTCCTCCCTGATACTTGTGACCCAGCAGCCATCCTGGGGACCCTAAGATTCTCTTTCAAGGTCTTGTTTTTGGTCTGAGAACATTTCTGGAGATCTGACTTTTGCCTTTCTGTGTCATTCACTCTCCACTCAGGTCAGGAGAAAAGTCTGTGTTCTTGGAGACCTGCATCCTCCTACCCTGGGCTCTCACCTGATTATCCCAGACGAGGCTGGTTTCTGGGTTTTGTGCTTCCTCCCTCCAAACCAATTGTCATGTCCATTCTGAGGATGGTCAGTGAGGTTGCTTCAGTGTCCAGGAAGGAAAAACTCAAAGTGTGAATTTTTAACCCTTCTCAGATCCCCCAAGACACACATGACCCTCCACCCCTCCTCTGACCATGATGTCACCCTGAAGAGCTGGGCCCTGGGCTTCTACCCTGCGGACATCACCCTGACCTGGAAGCAAGATGGGGAGGACCTGACCCAGGACACAGAGCTGGTGGAGACCAGGCATGGTGGGGGGAGGACAGAACCTTCCAGAGGTGGGTGGCTGAGGTGGTGTCTTCTGGAGAGGATCAGAGATACACGTGCCATGGGCAGCATGAGGGGCTACTGGAGCCCCAAGTCCTGAGATGGGGTGAGGAGAATCATGTGGGCACTGAGATTTTGCTCAGAGAAATCAGGGGCCCTTCTGGACTCTTTCGGATGAGGCCTGGGGCTCAGGGTCTCCCCTTCCCTTCCTTTCCAGTGCCCCCTCCTCAGTCCTCCATCTCTACCACGGGCATCACTGCTGGCCTGGTTCTCCTTGGAGCTGTGCTCACTGGAGCTGCGGTGGCTGCAGCTGTGATGTGGAGGAAGAAGCACTCAGGTAGGGAAGGGAGTGGGGGCATCTTGTCCACTGGGGGCTTTCAAGTCTCTGGTGTCCTAGGGGGCTTTCAAGGCAATACTGGTTGCCTTCACTGGTTAATGGGAAGAACCATCCAAACATGTGTGCTGCCCAGAGGGCATTTGGTCCAGTCCCCCTCACCTCCTTTCTTCATTTTCCAAGTCCTGACCTGGGTCTTTAGTCACAGTTCTGGAAACTTCCCTGTTCTGCAGGATTTGAAGATTCCTTTAGGCTTCTGAACTGACTCCTCCCTGGTATCACATGATGTTTCTTCTCACAAGTGGACAAGGAGGAAGCTACACTCAGGCTACAGGTGAGTATGGATAGGAGTTTGATCCCTGAGCCCCTGGGGACAGTGTAGATGGAGACCATGGGGAAGTTACACTCATCAGTTCCTCCTGTGGTCTCATCTCTGACCAAGTTTTGTTGTGTTCTCCCCTGGGCAGCGGCAGTGCCCAGGGCTCTGAAGTGTATGTCAGCCCCTAAAGGTGAGACCCTGGAGGACTGCAGTGAGGGTGGGGGTTGAGGCAGAGAGGCTGGCACTAGGTGATGGGGATGCTTTCAGGAGGACATCTTGAGAATGCAGTGGACCACTGATAATGTTAACACTCAGGTCATTCACCTGAATTTCTTCATCATTATTTTCTTTCACAGTGAGAGACAGCCTTGTGTTGGCCTGAGTGTTACAGGATTTCTTTTTGCCCACAGTTTGTGCCTTTATGATCCCCTGGTTTAAACCTTCACACCTGCGAGAATGGCCCATATCCAAAAGACTAGAAACTCAAGTGCTGGCAAGGATGTGGAAAAAAGGGGACAGTCCTGCATTGCTTTTGGATACAGACTGAGCCAGCCCTTATGGAAACAGTACTGAGGTTTCTTAAAAGAGTGAATGTGGACCCAGCAATTGGATCCAGCAATTCTACACTGAGGATCTACTCACAGAGGATAAATACACTCTTGTGAAGGGACCTGCACTCCCGTCACCACTGCAGCAGTATTTACAGTAGCCAAGCTGTGGACACCACCTGAATGCCCCAGACAGGTGGGAAATCAAGAAGAAGCTGGGATTACATGTATACATGTATGTACATATACAGGCGATGTATGTCCCTGTATAATGAAATAGCATCCATGGTCAGAAAACATAACTCATGCCACTGCGGCAACATGGATGGAAGAGGGGTACATCAAAAAGATAAAGAGAAATCCTCATGTATGGATGGGAGAAAGCAAACAAAGGGCAAGATTAAGCCAAACTTCAAAACTAACCCTTGAGCCCCACCAGGCTTCGCCTATTGCTGCCCAGGGCTGCAGACCAGCCCAGGCTTCCTGGCCCAACAGTGCTGGGTGGTGGACGGACCCTCTCTAGTTTGGCATCAGACTCATTTGACGACAAAGCCTGACTGCTGCTGACTGAGTCCCCCATTTTGTCTTGTTGCACCTGCACCACCACTGGGTCCCCAGCCTCTGCTGTTTGCTGGGTCTGAGATGGATCTTGTACTTGATGCTGCAGGTTATGACTTTTTACATGACTAATATATCCCCCACATGGCCAGAAGGTAACATCTTCCAACAAATTGTTATTCTCCTGATATAACAAATCTTGGTGACTTTAACCTTTATTTTCTTTTTTGCAATAATGAGTTATTATTTATCTATAATTCCCTAATGAAACATTCACAATTTTTTAAAGGTTTTTTTTTTTTTTTTTAATGTTTGGGTAGAAGTACTGGGGTGAAGGCCAGAGGTACGGGTGGTGGGGGGTGGGCGCGGAGGGAGGTGGTGAGAGAATTCACCAGAGACAGAGTGGGGAGCAGAATAGGCAGATCTACTGAAACACATTGCTAATGGGAGTAGTGGGCAAGATGAGGAGGTCTGCTGCGTTGTGTGGGTCAGCTCCCTGACTAGTGGGCTAGGATCCACTCAGGCTGTTGCACTGGGCCTTCTCGGTGGTAGTGCTGAGGCTTAACCCCTAGGCCACCAGACAGGCCTAACACCCACAATTTTTAAAGAATCAAACTTGCAAGAAATTGTTTACTGTTATGTTATTACCATGGATTAAGTATTCCCACCATCTCACTGTTCTTGCTAAAGCTGAGAGGATACGGCAAATTATGTGACAACATAGGAGAATTCCCAAATGGCTAGATCAACTCATTATTAGTGTATGGTCCACAAGCTGGCTTATTTAGGTGCTACATCTTGGTCAATATCTGGACAATTTCTATTCATGATGATGACTTTTGTATCGTCAAATCTTTTTTTAAAAATATTTATTTATTTATACATACAAGAGTTGGGGTACAGACCCGAGATGCGGGGGGTGAGAGGATTCACCAGAGACACAGCAGGGAACAGAACAGGCAGACTGACTGAAATCCACTTCTGAGGGGAGCAGCAGGCAAGACAGGCGAGGTCTGCCTCACCATGTGGGTTTCTCCCTGGCTGGCCGGGGATTGAACTAGTGCTGCAGAGGCTGCAGATAGCTTCATAGGGCGGTGCTTAGCTCCTTGTGCCACGAGGCCCTGTATCTTCAAATCTTAAGGCCATTTATTAATAGCTCAGCTCAACATACACACCTTCACCTCTTCTTTGACTATAACTCTGGGCAATATTTTACATTGCGGGATTGGATTGGAGGCTCATTTAAAAATTCTTACTCCTTTCAAGGGAAAGGCCCACAGATATGTGAAGAAGGAGTCAGAAGAAAAGCACAGCAGCCAGCAGGGAATGGTCAAAATGAAAAGTTATTCCATGGAGAGGCTACAGAGGTGGAGCAGATTTTTTCCCAATTATTAATTTTTTTTTAAAGATTGCTTTATTTATACAAGCACTGGGTACAGTCAGAAGTGCGGGAGGGTGAGAGAATTCACCAGAGCCAGAGGGGAGAGCAGAGCAGGCAGAAAGACTGAAGTACACTGCTGAGGGGAGCAGCGGGCGGCAGGAGAGGTCTGCGCACCATGTGGGACCCTCCTCTGGTGGCAGGGGAGCAGCCGGGGATCGAACCGGCGCTGCAGAGGTTGTGGGCACCTTCCCAACCCTGCGCACAACCACTGCACCACCGGGGAGGCCCTATTAAATATTTTTAATGAGGGAAAATAATCTACATCCAGCTGGGAGATTTGGTAGCATTTGAAACTCCACATTGAGGGCCCTGCTGAGAGATGGTCATGCTGAGAGACCAAGAGAAACCAACCTCCTGCATAAACACCAGGGGTGACCTAAGAGGCGACTGTGTCTTTCCAGCCAGTGAATATGTAACTCATATTGTCTGAACACTAATTTTTAAAAAGGTGGAGAGAAAGTAAATGATTGAGGGGACCAGGTTATGTCCTTTTGTGTTAACCCACCACGTTCATTAAGAAAATCTCATTGTGTTTAATAACACCAAGGCTCAGCGCCATAACAAGGAAACACAAACACATGATTCAGGTGGTGCCCGGTGTCAGGAGTGAGCTCCGTCTTCCCTGCTGGCCTGGCAGTGACCACTTGTCATACTTTGCTCACGGGGAAGCCTCAGCATGACAGCAGGTCTGATAGAATCCAGTAGTGACTGTGCAAGTGACCCACTTCCTAGCAGGTGTGATGACACTGTCATCTCCCTACACACAGGAAGCTTCTTCTCTGATCATTGTCAAATGTTACATGTCACTGATCAATAAATAAACTGGAATTTTAAAAAATATCCATACTACCATGATTCAGTCCAGATGTGGGATTATTTAGCTAAAGATTTTGATGGTTTTTATTTAAAACCTTTATGTAATAAGCTTAAAATTATGTGAATCTAAATGTATTTTCAAAGGGAAACTTGACGGCCACGTAGTATATTTGGCTGCTGGATTTTTCACTAAACTGATACACTGGGCTTTTGCTATGTTTCAAGGTGAAAAACCTACACTTTTCTATAAAAGGAAATAATTGCCAAATATTTGGGCTTGTCACTGAAGATTGGTTTGGAATTCATCATCTTTTCTCTGAGTAAGATGTGGGATTAACAGACCTTTCTGGACAGAGATTGACATGGTGCAACTTCTCTTTAGAAGCCTCCGTCTGGCTGCTGTGCAGAATCAAGAGGTGAAGGTGAGAGGTGGGAAGATAGATGTAGGAAACTAGCACAGATTCTAGGATGGAAAATTTGGTAGCTTTATGGGGTGTGATCAGGAAAATAAAAGGAAGTTGTTTGATCTGGATATATTTAGAGGTGGACTTTACAGCATATCCTAATGTAACATCTGGGTTGTAAGAAAGGGGTGAGGATGCCATTCAACATTTCAGACAGTGAAGCATGTGAAGGAGAGATGTGGAGGGCCTGCTACTATCCCTAGATGGATTTTTCACTCATTTGATACAAATTTATGATGCAATTTTTTTTCAAGTAAAATTTACTAAAGGCAATAATAGATATGTGTGAATGTGTGTATGTTTGTATATAAAAGTATAGTGTGTAACACTGACTCCAGACCCCTGTGCCTTACCCAGCTCTGTCCTGCCCCCTGAGTGGTGGGACATGCGGGCTTTGTTGGTGGGGCTGCCCCAGTGGGCATAGCCAGAGGCCA
This sequence comes from Talpa occidentalis, assembly GCF_014898055.3. Taxonomy (NCBI): domain Eukaryota; kingdom Metazoa; phylum Chordata; class Mammalia; order Eulipotyphla; family Talpidae; genus Talpa; species Talpa occidentalis. Next base: position 37,642,490 of record NW_023602073.1, read on the forward strand.
GTGGGAGCAGGAGGCTGAAAGTGCTGGCAGCAGCAGTGGGGGTTTCCTGCCCTGGTACCCTATGTGTGTGGGTGGCAGCTGGTGGGCACAGCTCTAGAGGTGGTGGCAGAGGGGGTTTCCTGCCAGTGGCAGGCAGCCTTCAGACGGCCCCTCCCCCAGAGCAAGCCAGGGTTAAGCACAGGAGCCCCTAGGGCTTAGGCTCCTCCTCCCCTGCCCCCAGAGGAGCTGTTTCTGGGCAGCACCAAGGCCGCCCTGCAGTGGGTGCCACAGGACAGCTTCACTGAGGCCACCTCATGGGCTAGGGATGATAGCTATGGGGGCCTCAGCTGGGTTTGAATGGACCCCACCCGCCCTGGCAGGCTCCAGGAGGCCGCAGCTTGAGGACAGGGCCCAGGCCACCCTGACAGCTGTGTCCACTGCAACCAGCAGAGGGAATGGCAGAGGGTGACAGTAGGTGGGCACTTCACCACCAGCCCCCGTTAGTGTCATGGACAAAGGCTGCAACCAATCTGGCAGTAGAGGCTCTCTGTCCCCCCCACACCACCCCAGGGCATGCAGCCCACTGGGGCTACAGCAGCAAGTTCCCCTTTGAGACCGACCTGTCATGCTGTTGTCTGTGTGGCACCACCTCCTGCTGCTTTTGCCTCCTTCCTGTCCAGCCTGGCGTTCAGACTGTGGCTGTGCCTGTTGGGGTGTCACCTCAGAGGGGAGCACCCCCTGCGAGCACCTCCCGATGTCACTGTGAGTTGGATCCTGGCCCAGTGCTTGCGGCTGTGCCCCACCTCCAGGCCCTCCCTGACCGGACTGTACCACCTTGCACGGCAGCCTTAATTTGGGACTATTGGACACTGCGGACACTATCTGGGGTGAACAGCTGCCACTGAGCCCTTAGAAACTCTTTTATTTCCCTGCTCTCCTGTTTGTTAATGAAACCTCATTGCTGTTCCCTGAGCCTGAGTGGTTGCAATTGAGAACATGGGTGAGAACTACAGATGGTGCCCTGATCTCTACCTCAGTTCTGTCCTTTTGAGAGGGTGCCAGGGAGGAAGGGCCCATACCTAGGACAGGAACCTGCAAACACACAGGCTGCACGCACATGCTACATGACTCATGATCTGTTTTCTTTGAACTAAAGCTCTTGTTTCAAACTGAGATCCTGCCCTGCTGATGACCCAAAGAGTGACAGACACTGACGCCCTCTGATGTACCAGGGGCAGGATACCCAGGAGGTTGATGGCAAGTTCTGGGGCTGAACAGGACGGACACCAGGAGGGTCAGCTATGATGGGCTGTTCTGGTGGGCTGTTTGCTCGGAACATAAAGGTTTGTCAGTGCAGAGAGCACCCGGAGACACACAGGAGAGAGGCGTGTGGAGAAGGCCCCTTGCTTCTTGGCTTTGGACTTGCACCAAGAACTTAGAGACGTGGAAGGAAACACCTGGAAGAGACACCGTGATGGCCTGAGATGGATCCCCTGCCAGGGAGCTGCCCACATGGTGCAGCAGACCTCTCCCTACATGCCCGCTGCTCCCCTCAGCAGTGTATTTCAGTAGATCTGCCTGTTATGTTTCCCACTCTGTCTCTGGTGAATCCTCTCACCAGCCTCCCCACCACCTCTGGCCTATACCCCAGCTCTTCTATGCATAAATAAATCGTTAAAAAAAAAGTTTGCATAAATCCAGTAAAGTTCTTTTTCCTCTTCTATTTAATAGACAATTGGAAATACAGATATTTCACCAAGGCTTTGTCTGGAATGTTGTGTTTCCAGAAACCAGACTCATCTCAGAGGCTGCAAGACAACAGTAAACTGGCACCTATTTAAGGGGTACAAGGGTCTGTCGTGAGGGTAAAGAAGGCAACCCCTTGGCAGGTCCAGAATCCCCAAATGTCATGGGAGCCTCAAGAGGAATTTTCCCAATGATACAGGTACTGCAGGCCAATTCTGGTGGTGAGAACTTGGCGTGGTCCTGAGCCCTGACTCCTGGCTGTTAGGAACTCTCAGTCTGAGGGTTCCTGTATGAAGGTCTGACAAAGCAAGATTAAAAAGTCTGCATAATAATTTCTGTTCCTGATGAATTCATGCAAACTGACTGTGGCAGTGTAGTGTCTGGGTGAGGCCGGGGGCTGATAACTAGTACTGGAGGCTGAACGTAATGGATACCAGGAGCACCAGCTGTGACGGGCTGTTCTGACGGCTGTTTGCTGTGACTGTGTGTGACTGATTATAACGAGGCCAGCTGGAGATGAGATGGGGAAACAGGCCCTTCAGGGTGCGATGCCCCCCATTTTCTCAGATCAATGGCCTGTAATCTGAGAAGTGAAAGTGTTACAGGGCAGCCCCAAAATAAAACGGGTTACCTGACTGTGGGTCCTCACCCGTGCGCTTAAAAGGGACTTATTAATACTCCACTGCAGGCACACACAAAGGTTAATAAAAGGTTTATTTACAAGGGAAGGGGAAATGAGGAAATGTACAACTCAGGAGAAAAGAGGGAGATAAAGTCTTAAATGCGTCCTACCCGTGTTTGCTGACCTGGAATCCCAATGGCACACTGAGAACTGGCGGTGAGCCAAGACCCATGAAGACAAGGGACCCCACCCCCAGCCCACGTGTCTGGTTTTATACCAAACCTGGCTGCTTAACTCCACCCTCAGGTCCCAGCAACCCTCCCTTGGGTGATGGTGGGATTTGTAGTTCCCAGTGTCTTCATGGCTTTGACTGGAGTGGGGGTGGAGTCCACAAAGCCTGTATGGAATTAGCTCAGGACATCCTTTCCCCCTAGCAATTCCCCCCTTTCACTCTTTGCCACCATTTCCATGGTGATGAAGATCAAATATATGGATGCTGGGATACAGTCTCAGATGAAAATTTTTCAGGGTTCCAGTGTGAAAGAAAACCAGTCTCTCCAGCTATTGTCCATTGTAGAAAGCAAAAGTCCTCAATTCCTGGAAAAAGAGTTCATCAGTGCAAGCCAAAACAAAAAACAAAAGCAAAAAAAAAATCTGGAGGCATTAGCCAAAACAAGACAGCAAATATGTCCAAATCACAAAAAAAAAAAAAACCTTAAAATTGGTTCAACTTATGTAAAAACCATGTTCTCTCAACCTTGAGCCCAAATTCTTTCGACCGCATAGCAAAAGTTTGCAAACTAAATCTACTTGTAAGCCATATTACCTATTTTTGCATAAAATCATAGGGCAAAATAACTAAACAGCAATTTTAGCTGGCTTTTGGAATACTCCATATAGGATCAGAGTGAACTCTTGACATTTGGTCCATGTAGGCTACAGGAACAAAGTTGGTCTCATCAGACTCCACCTGGGCTTTCCTCTTCTTGAGGGTACCAGGACTTTTTCATTTGCCAGGTTGTCCAGTCCTGCCAACAGAGGCAAGCTTCCTCACTTTCTTTGGAGGTCTCTGGAACACTACGAACAAAGCAACAGGTTCTCCTCTTCTTGGTTCAGCTCTGCTTCAACTTCCTGGAAGAACTCCAATCAAAGCCACACAATGAAACTCATGTCCAATTTTTTGTTTAAGCAGACAAAATCCCTACAGAAGTTATGCAAAAACAGTCTCTGAGATAAGTAGTAAAAAAAAATTACTACCACTATTTTTATGCTGTGTTGGTATGAAGGGGAAAAAAATGTGAACACAAGTTAGCTCTGCTGAAAAAAGAAAAAATTCAACATCGCTGCACGTCCTGGTCAGTCAAAACAAGAAAATTTTTGTGGATTCAGAACAAAAGGCAAAAAAAATTTTACCGGTATTATGTCAAAACATAGTAAAACTCAGGAGAATCTCCAGATCTATTCAGTCCTTTGTAGGAAATTTTTACACTCAGCAATTCCATCACTAGGAATCCGTTGAGGCCTTTTACCACTATTTTCTCCAGAAACAATTTCTGTCGATAAACAATTGAAGTATACAATATTACAAGGCGACAATCACCATTGACAATTTACATACATAATCAGGTCAAGGTGTTACCCATTTTCCCAAGTGACAATGCTTCCCTTCTAGTTTTCTCTACTAGGTAAGCAAAATAGGACAAATTCTTCTAATGCCTTTCCCAGGAGGAAAGGGAGAAACTTTGTGGAGTGTCTCAGGAGCTCTACTGAGGTTCCACAAAATTTCCTTGCATCGGCCAAATGACAGGCTACCAAATTTGTACTTGAATTTAGATTTCTGGGAAGCTTTGCCATAAATATCAGAAAACAGCAGAAACAACAATATTCAATCTCTATGAAGGCACCGGCTTAGTTCAGTAGTACAATGTTGACAATCAAACCATAACCTTTAGCTTTTCCTCATAACTGGAGACTTTTTTTTCAATGTCTATAGGCACTATGCATACCAATTTGTCAACCACTAGAGGCTAAGACAAGGACACAAGGAAAGGACATACAGACATACAGCATATAGACACAAAGAGCTCTTTAGTAACGATTTATCACGCGTGGGGTATCTTATACAACTGCAGTTTCACTCATAGGCCAAAGTAACAAAAACAAGCAGAAAATAAACCTTGAAGTTAAAAAAAAAAGCAAAAAGTTAAAAGGCAATACCAAAATCAAGATTGAAAGCCTTTCTGTGTAAAAAAAAAAAAAAATACTGCCAGCATGTGCATGATTCTAGATGTTATTTCACATCTCCTAAACTTTGAAAGGAAGATTGGTTTGAGCATGTTAGTCATCTTAGGGTTTCTTCAGAAAAGTGAATCCGGGCCTCCCCTGGTGGCACAGCGGTTGACGCTGGACTGTGGGGCTGCCCGCAGCCTCTGCCGCGCCGGTTCAATGCCCGGCTCCTGGCGAGGGTCCCACATGGCACGACAGACCTCTCCTGCCGCACCCGCTGCTCCCCTCAGCAGTTTATTTCGTCAATCTGCCTGTTCTGTTCCCTGCTCTGGCTCTGGTGAATTCTCTCACCCTCCCGCACTTCTGACTGTACGCAGTGCTTGTATAAATAAAGAAATCTTAAAAAAAAAATTCAGAAAAGTGAATCTTTGGACATCCTGCAACAATAACTGGAAAAGAAGTCAGTAACATTCAAGTTTTTGTCTTTTTCTTAAATATACATCTCAAGTCCTCAATGGGTTCACAAGACCAGTGGGACTTCGTCTCTGGGTCAGTTCCTTCTGGTGCTTGCTTAACTCTGGAATGATGTACCCAGGGTTTTATGCCTGCAAGTTTCAAAGAAGTATGTATGCTCAGCAAAATGTCATGTGGACCAGTGCATTTTTCTGACAGCTGGTTTTTGGCATGCCCACTCTGCCAAGTCTTGAGTAAGACCTGCTGCTCTCCAGGTCGGAAGGGATACAATGGTTGATCAGGAGGCATAGAGATCCTTGAGGTTGCAAAGTTGTGCCAGAACCTCCTGGCTATGTTTCGCATATTGTATGATCCGGCAATCTTGTGCTATTTCTGGACCGCCTTTCCAAACTGAGGCCTGGAAAGGTCTTCCAAACACAGTTTCAAAGGGGTTTAATTGTAGCCCACTTCTAGGTGCTACTCTTATCTGGAGGAGGGCAAGGGATAGTACTTGGTCCCAACGAAGGTGTGTTTCTTGGCACAGTTTTGCCAAGGTTTTCTTTAAGGTGTGGTTCATTTTTTCCAGAAGACTGTGGTCTCCATGCAGCATGGAATTTCCAGCTGATCTGTAACACATTGCTTACTGCATGAGTAAAGTCAGAGATGAATGTTGGCCCATTATCACTCTGGATGGAGCTGGGCAACCCAAAGCGAGGGATTATCTCCTTCAGCAGCTCTTTTGCCACCTTGGAAGCTTTCTTCGTCTTTGTGGGAGAAGCTTCCACCCATCCGGAGAACGTGTCCACAAAATCCAGTAGGTATTTGAAACTGCCTGTTTTTCTAAGTATTTGTGTAAAGTCCACCTGCCAGTCCTCAAAAGGGCACTTGCCCCGATATTGAACCTGAATGGCTTTAGGGTGGGAGTCAGTCTTGGGGTTATTCCTGGCACATAGTTGACAGCCCCAGGTGTGCTACTTTATGTAAATATGGGTCCTTCAAATATGGGCGCACTGTTTCTAATAAGGCATCTCTCCCATAGTGAGATCCCTCGTGAAGATGTTTTAGCACCGGATATACCAGGGCCTCAGGGAGGAGTATCATCCCATGGGAGTTTACTCTCCAAGTGGAGCTGGGGTCAAACTCAGTGAATCCCCATGCACAAGCTCTCTCCTCATCCCGCTCAGTGTAGTCAGGAGCATACTGAGTCAGGTCCACAAGAGGGATGAGTGCACTCTGAGGAAAGGGGAAATGAGGGAATGTACAACTCAGGGAGAAAATAGGGAGATAAAGTATTAAATGCGTCCTACCCGTTCCGCCGACCTGGAAACCCAATGGTACTCTGAGATCTGGCCGCGAGCCAAGAGCCGTGAAGCCAAGAAGGGGGCCCCCAAGACCCATGTGTCTGGTTTTATATCAAACCTGGCTGCTTAACTCCACCCTCAGGTCCCAGCAACCCTCTTTTGGTGGTGATGGAATTTGTCTTTCCCAGTGTCCTGATGGCTTTGGTCTGGAGTGGGGGTGGAGTCCACAAAGCCTGTATGGAATTAGCTCAGGACATCCTTTCCCCCTAACACTTTGATGGGCACATGTTTTAATATTTGGTAATTAAGCATATGGCTTTGACAGGGAATTAGCAATAAAACATAAATCAACCCTATTCACCCCTTTTGCTGCTTTTGATTTCACCATAACTTAGAATTTAATTGTCAGAAATTCTCTCTTAAGAAATTGTAGAATTGCTTCCGTGTTTAGCCTTTGGGGATTTGGGGTTCCCTTTTTGGTAATTTTCTTGACACATTGATATAAGAGTGTTAAGACATAACATGCATGCTTTGAATTGTTTCTGTCACCAGAGACTTCCGAATTTAACAGTTGCAGACAGGTGAAGACCAGAAAGAGGGAATGTAAATCACATATAGGAAAGTATCCACTATGGTAGGAAAACAGAAACCAAATGGTATCTGGTGGGGTAGCGTTAAATAAGGTTAAAATTAAACCCCACCCACTGCCCAGCAGGAAGGTTTGGGAGGCTTGAACACAGAGAGAACTGATAAGGCTGCTCTGGGTCCCAAACCGTAAGATGGATCCCTTTGACCAGGAATGTGGAGGCAAGGCCAGGACACATTATGGGTCAAAGATCAACCCCCCAAGATCAGACACCCCTGCACTAACCAGCCCAAAACTTACTCCCCAAAGCAAAACTGACAAAACCAGTTATAAAAGGGATCCCCAAATCTTTCTTCACTTGCAGATCTTTCCTGTCTCCCCAGCTGCTTCTCTTAGAAGTGTATTTGAATAAATGTGCCTTTTCTGTTCTCCAGTCTGCCTCTGGTGAAATTTTTCACCCTGCACCTCTGGCCTGTCAAAGTATAAGAATTTGAAAACCAAGCCCCCACTCCTTACACAGCAGGCAAGTATGGGAGGCTGGAATGATAAAGGGAGTGGATGGAACTGCCATGGAAACATGGACCTTAAGCTGGTGAATACCAGAATTGATGACCCTCTATGCAGATTCAGATCATCAGTCAGGACACACCCAAGACTAGTCACCCTAACCAGTCAATGGTGTCTAGAGTATAAATAGAGACTTGGGACCCAGACTCTGAACAGTACACCCCTCCTATTTCTCCCTCTGCTTCTTTTAGCAGTGTATTTCAATAAATTCACCTGGTCTGTTCTCATCTGTCTCTGGTGAATTCTTTCACCCCTGCAACAGGGCTTCCACCTTGATTCTTCTCCACAACATTATATATCAATAAATCTTTGTCAGATAGAGTGGTGTGATTTCGTATAAAAGAAGATGGAATCTAACCTCTTCAACTACACCAATCTTCTATCTACCCAAACCTCTACTCTTTGTTCTCTGAATTCAGCAAATAAAAATAAAACTTAAAAAAAATAAAAAGCAAATAGTAATTACATCTACCAAGTTGCTCAGGATAGAAAGTTTGGCAGCATCTTTAATTTCTGAGTTTCTCTCACTTTCTATACTAATCCAAATCAGCCCTATTAGCTAAAATCCTAAGCAAAGTACCACTCTGACCCACTCCTCTCTTTGTCTACTGCAAGTTTCTCGGTTTTTTCCCTGTTGCATTCTTGTTCTCCTACAATCTAGTTTCCCCAATGCAAAGAGATTTTTCTCAAACACAAATTATTCAATTCACTCCACTCGCCAACACCTCTCTCCATTTTCACAATTAGCGTGAAGTTCTGAGTGACTAGTTTCTGTGAATATCTTTGACCTTATCTGAGAATTCTTTCTTCTTTGTCCACATGAAACACTGACCTCCTTTTTCTTACTGCAGGGTGATTCAGTCCTTTCTGCCTCTCTGTGCTCCCCTCTGCAATTGTGCTTTCTCCCAAACTTTGCTGTATGCATCCTGGTCTGTCAATAGAGTTCATATTGTCATTTATTGAAGTCTTATAATTTCCATTAAAGAATAATGTTTTCATAGCTTTACAGATACATACATTTTATTAAAAATATCCTGAAGGGTTTCATATTTTGATGTTATCCTAAATGGCATTGAAAATTCAATTGGTTTGTTTCGATCCTTTGTACAGATCCTATAACCATTTGTTATTTCTTTGTTGGATTATTTTAAAAGTTATTTATATTGCTTTTTTTCCCCTGTCACTGAGAAGTCAGTTTTATCACAACATTCTCTCTATATCTTGATCACTAGAACACTATCAATTCTACAAAAGTACAGTGTAGTTTCTCAATTATTAGTCATTGTTTCTTTTGAGTGAATATCATATATAGGTAACCTTGGAAAAAATGATTAACCTCTCTTCTCAAAATCTCCTTCCTCATGTATTTATTAATGTATTTGTAAGTGCACATATTGATATATGTAATAATTATAGAATTAAAACAATGATACTTGTACTTCCTGATATTGATCACTATTAAATCAATTTTGGCAAAAGTGTTAAAAGCAACCTAAAAAACGAAGTATTCTGAATTACCTAACATTTTTGTTTAGTTTCTAAGCACATTGGTATTGTTATGACCTATTGTATTTGTAGTTTGTTCCTTCTCAAAGGAACTATTGTGTATATAGTATTATTATTTAATGTTATTTTTCTACTAAACTAGTCTCCATGACACAATTATAGCCCCCCAAAGAAGGACATGCTGAAAAAGAAATCTGAAATTACCTCTTGAAAATTTTAGAATTAAAACCTTACTAGTTCACTCCAACAGTAGTAACTGTGCCTTTTTTTATTTTTTTAAAGATTTATTTTATTTATTTATGCAAGTACCGGGGTACAGGCCAGATGCGCGGGAGGGTGAGAGGATTCCCCAGAGACAGAGCCGGGAACAGAATAGGCAGACTGACTGAAATCCTCTGCTGAGGGGAGCAGCGGGCGCTCCAGGAGGGGTCTGCGCGCCACGTGGGCCCCTCGCAGGCGCAGCAGAGGCTGTGGACAGCTCCCCAGCGCGCGCCCAACCGCCTGCGCCCCCCGTTTGCTGTTCTCCCCACAGTGTGAGCGCGACAGTAAAGCATCTGCACAAGGCGGGGCCAGGATGGGGACGCCTGGAAAAGCCAAAACCCAGGCCGGGATTGCTCAGGACAGATGAAAGGGCCTCTCGGGCATTCCAAGGGTTGTCGTTAAGCGGCAGCTTTTTCGTTAAGGCTGAGAAACCGCTGGGGGTTCCCTCTGCCAATGGCTGTGGCCTCTGGCTCTGACGCCACAAAGAGCCCTTGTGACGGCACCGGCACCGCCTGCATCAGGCCCGCCCGGACTGCGCCTGTGTCCTCAGGAGCCGGGAAGCTCTGGACAGCGACCTGTGCACTCCGGACGACGAGAGAGACAGTGAGAGCGTGTTTTGGGGTATTTGGTTCTCTTTTGTTTTATTTATTGGTTCATTTATTTAATTATTCTATAGGTTATTTATTTTAGTTATTTTATTTTTCTTTCTTTGTTTTTTCCTTATTTTTCTTGATTTTTTTGTATTTGCTTAGAGTTTTTTTTTTCTACTTTTTCTTTTCCCTTTTATTTCTTTGTTTTTTATTTTCCTTTATTGTTTTGTTATTGGCTTTTTTTTCTTTATTTTTTTACTTCCGTTTTTAGTTTTTTGATTTTTATTTTTCTAGTGGTCTCGCCCATTTTCCCTTCTGTTCTTGTTTCGTTATTTGTTCTTTCTTCCCCTTTGTCGTTTCTCTGGGTTTTTATTTTGGTTTGTTTGTTTGTTTTTTCAGGTTTTAGTTTCTAATTGTTGTTCGTTCTGTTGTTTGTTCTATTGGTCTTTGTTGTTCTGTTTTATTCTTAAATTTAGTGGTTGGTTTTTAATTAGTTTGTTTTTAATCATATTTTTACGTTTACATCTCATTTGTCATTTTTTGTTTGTGTGGTTTCATTTATTTGTGTTGTAGTTAGTATTGCTAGTAAGCTGAGTGAGGTTAGTATTGCTGGTTGAGTTAAGTTAGCATTGTCAGTGTTTAGTGAGGTTTAGTGAATACTTGAGTACTATTAGTACTAGTACATTTGTTAATATCGTAGGAGAGTCAGTTGTCAGCGGAGACTGTAGTGCAAGGGCTGTGAGCACAGTCAGGGCTGCTTAGTGTAGTCTGCATAGTCCAAGTGCACAGGCACTATGTGCAATCGCCTCACTCCCCAGGGACATAAAGCAAAAAGCTACCAGGCATTTCAGGCGCTGGGGCGGGACACCCACACCAAGGTTATGCTGGCGCTGCACGAGCTCACGGGCACGAAGGTGCTCATCAGGGGCGTCCGGAAGTCTGAGCTGCCTGACCTCCGCCTCCTGGCCCGCTATATGCGGTGCATGAAGGCCCTTTATCACCCGAATATCGTGGAGCTCTTCCAGGTGGTGGACACGAGGCAGGAGCTGCAGCTCGTCATGGAGTACGTGCAGGGGGAAAGACCTGCAGGACTTCCTGAGCGAGTGTGGGCGCTTGGAGGAGAGCGAGGCCCGCCCGATCTTTCAGCAGATCCTCGCGGCCCTCAGCTACTGCCATGCCAAAGGCATCGCGCACCGGGATGTAAGGCCCCAAGAACGTTGTGCTGACCCGAGAGGGAAAAGTCAAGCTGGCAGACTTCGGGCTCAGCGTCCAGGGCTTCAACCGGGCGCTGAGCACGTGCTGCTGTCACCCAGAACACAGGGTCCCCGAGGTCTACCTTGGCCAGTGGTACAACGACCCCAAGGTGGACGTGTGGAGCCTGGGCATCATGCCCTACCAAATGGTGACCGGCACACTGCCCTTCAGGGGGCCCAGCCTCAGGGCTATCAGGGAGCGGGTCCTGGGCGGGAACGACCTCCTGACCTCCTACCTCACGGTCCAGGGCGGGGACCTGCTGGCCAAATGATGGCACAGGACCCCTGGAGGCGCCACCCCCTGGAGAGCATCCAGCAGCACGCCTGGGTAGCAAAAATGAGCGAGGGACTCCTGCCCTTCAGCGAGCCGTTGCTCAGCCCCCAGGACCCGGCCATAACCAAAGCTATGGAGCGCCTGGGCTACCAGAGGCAGGAAATTCGGGAGGCCATTGACGCTGACAAGTACGACAAGGTCATGGCCACCTACCTGATCCTCCGCTCCAGGAAGCAGGAGGAGGAGGAGGACTATGAGGAGGAGGGGCAGGAGCGGCCCAGGCGCGTCACATTCCAGGTGCCGAAGTGCGTCACCTTCCGGGAGCCTGGTGACCCGAGGTTTCGGGGAATACCCCAAGCCATTTATCCTGCAAAAGCACCCAGTGCCCACCCACCCCCCTCCCGCAGCCGGAGGTTTTGGGGAATACCTGAAGGCCAGGTATCCTGTGAAAGCCGGAAGTCCGAAAGAGGGGAAAGGATGCCACCCCGGGCAACAGGGTCATCTCCGCCAGGTCACTATGCTGGAGGACGCCCAGAAGCACACCACCGCCGCAGGGCCAGGCCCCCTGCTAGAGGACACCCCAAAGGGCAGACCCTCTGTGCTAGGCCCAGAGCTGGAGGACGCCTGGGGGGACACCAGCACCTCTGTGGCCTGACCCCAGCAGGAGGACACCAGGGAGCACAGCAGTACCGCGGTGTCAGTTCTCCAGCTGGAGGACGCTGGGGAACACGGCAGCACCACTGAGACAGGCCCCCAGCTGGAGAGGGACCAGGAAAGCAGGGCCAACACAATCTGTCCAGCTCCCCAGCCCTCCAGTACCACCCTAAGACCTCCCCCAAGACGTGGCTGGCTTAGCAGTGCAGTGACCCTTCAGCAATCATCAGGGCCAGAGATAGAGTATTAGAAATTATCCTGGAATTTTGTTGCTGCTGTGCAGCATTGGAACTGGAGAGCAACAAAGATTAAAAATAGCGCCATACCTGGCAGAAGACCCCCACCCCCAAAGCACAACCACTCAGTGCCCATGGGGAACAGGAGTACAGCAGGGAAGGTTGAGGCTCTGGAGAGGCTCAGGGGCTGGGCCCAGTCACAGGGGCCAGGAGCAGCATGAGACTCACAGGACTGCAGCACCGAAGTCTGGGCAGCACAGATGTCCCTGGAGCACAGATGTCCTTGGAGCAGAGCAGGTGAAGGGCCAGCGGGCAACGAAACTGGTGAAGCACCTGGAAGGGAGCAGAGCGGTTGAGGGGTGGGGTGTGGAGGGGTTGGGGAGAGCTGAGCAGGTACAGGGCCAGGAGAGGGGTGTGGGGCTATGTGGGCAGAGCCTCTAGAGGCACCAGGGCCAGAGGCGGGGAAACCTGGACCTCTCTCCCAATCTTAGGTTCTGCCCCTTGGTGGGAGAGACCTGCTGCTCACCCCTGGGCACACGGATGGTGCAGAGGATGCAGGAGCTCTTGCAAAGGCTTGGTCTCAGGTGGTAAAATGTGCAGATTGCAAGGAGCAGATAGAGAGGCTGTCTAGCTCCCCTTAAGAATGACTTGGGGACCTGTATATTAGAATCCAAACGGGACTCTCCAAGGTGGGCAGAGGTTATTTACAGAGCAGCCCTACTCCACCGTGACCTGCTCAGCTGGAAAATCCGCACATCTTCCTGCTCCAGGAAGCCCTAGGCTATGATCAATCTCAGTCCCGCAGCGAGCACACCTAGGTGTCCAGTGTCCCCTGGGCCGAAGCTGCAGCTCGTCATGGAGTACGTGCAGGAGGGATTTTGCAGCTTGGGATTCTTACAGTGTCAGTCCAGCTGGAATTTCTCCTTTTAAAAATCCTCTCCAGACGGCCACCCACCCTTCCTCCTCCCTGGATTCAAACCCTGCAGGGTGACCTTAGCCAAATTGGAAACGTTAATACATCGCCCAACGGATGCAGGCTTTGGACACCAGTCTCTGCTAATTAAATCACTGGGGACAGGAAGGAAAAGCTACAGGGGCTATCTACCTTAAATTTGTGTTTTTTCATCATTGCTTAGATGGTGTTCAATTCCCTTCTAAAACTAAGGTTTGCTAAGTCTGGTAAATGCAAGTGAGGTGAGGTATGTGTGTTTGAAAAAAGAAATGTATGGAAGAGGGATATTCTGAAGGGCCTTAAGATAATGTAAAGCCAGATGGGTAAAATGAAATGGCATTAGAATGAAAGCAAGCAAAAGAAAGTGTTGAAGGTCGGAGAGAGAGATTTTGGTGAGAAATCGTGTGTACTCAGGTGTCTCCCCCTCCTCCAACACATTCATGGGCTTGCTCATCTGACCAGCAAAGTCCCCTCTGATTGACACTTTGTCAGCCGAAGCTGGGGCCAGGACATCCAAACGTGGACCAACTCTCCCTTACTGCCATGGATCCTTCCCATAGTAGGCCCAGTGATCATGATGATGCTTTTCTTTGTTTCTACACCTCGTTTTCTCTGCTTTATGCAGACAAAGCTGTCTGAGATGAGCCTTCGCACTCCCAGACCCAGGAAAGCCATTCCTGTTACTGACAGATGAGCAAAAGGGTGTTGCTCCAGGGGTTCTGGGCCAACCTAGGCCAGTTCAGAGAGCAGTTGCTTATTTCTCTAAACAAATGGATCCCATTGTAAGAGGATGGCAGCCCTGCCTGCGTGCACTTGTGGCAGCTGCTCGTCTTGCTAGACAGGCCTTAAAACCCACACTGGGCCAACCTGTAAATGTTAGTTCTCCACATCGGCTCCAGGACCTGCTCACTCATCAGGCTCTCTCCCCTCCATCACCCTCTTGTCTGTTAGATTCTACTCTCTTTGTCAAAGACCCTCTTATCTCATATCCCTCTCCCAATCCTCGACTCTCCATCCTGCTAGGCCTCATGGGTGTTCCACTCCCTAATGCAGATAACACCCTCTTCTTACTATGGTGGACACCATCACCAGTCGGACAATGGACCTGCCTTTATCTCAAAGGTTACTCCACAGGTCTCCTCCCTGGGCATCACCTGGAAACTACACATTCCCTCCCGACCGCAATCCTCTGCTAAGGTAGAACGGGTGAATGGTCTTACCAGAGACCACCTAACCAAACTCTCCACTGAGCTGCGGAAATCCTGCGTGGAGCTGCTCCCACTGGCTTTAGTGAACCTCCGAGCCACTCCCTATGGCCCCTTGTTCATGACCCCCCTTGAATGGATGTATGGCAGACCTCCTCTTAGTAACCAGACCGTTGTCTGCCACAACCTGTGCTTCCGTCCTCTGATGCACCTGTCAACCTGCTGTGCCGTGGAGACCAGGTTCTTCTGAAAGCCATCTCTCCAAAACCACTTCCACCAAAGTGGATGGGTCCACACACGATCATCCTGACTACACCAACAGCTGTCAACGTCTTGAGCAACACGTCCTGGCATCAGCTGTCCAGGGTCAAACCGGTCCCTGTGGACAAGCAGTATGTATGCGAGCACATGGGCCCAACTCGGGTACGCATTAATGTGTCCCTGGTCCACATCCCACTCAGCCTATAGAGTAGAGGCCCTCTGATTCTCCTTCCTCTGTTTCTTTTTTTTTTTTTTTTTTTAAGATTTATTTATGCAAGCACTGGGTACAGTCAGAAGCACAGGAGGGTGAGAGAACTCACCAGAGACAAAGCGAAGAGCAGAACAGGCAGACTTGACGCAGCACACTGCTGAGGGGAGCAGTGGGCGGCAGGAGAGGTCTGCCCGCCATGTGGGACACTCGCCTTGAGGCCAAGGATTGAACCGGTGCTGTAGAGGCTGTGGGCAGCTTCACAACCCAGCGCTCAACCGTCAACCGCTGCGCAGGCCCCTCTCCTTCCTCTGTTTCTAATCCCATCTCTTTAAGCCACTTCCTGTTCTTCTGTCTGTGCCTGGCAATTCCAGATCAGCACAGCCTCGGGCAAAGTATTACCACTCATAGGGCTTCTTATCCTAATCTCCTCATTTTTTCTTTTTGCCCCATTCTTACTCCTTTTCATCCAACACCAGATCCAAGAACTGTCCCATACCACCTTTAACCAACTCCTTCTCCACCCATATCCTCGCGCTGCAAAGACTGTCTCATAACCAGGCCTGAGCCCCCACCATGGTCTTCGCCCCAGTCCAGCAGGAAGTAGCCAAAAAAGAACCATTGGCCCTTTTCAACAAAAGGCTGGTATGAAAGGTTGATGCAGGGGCCAGGAATGGGAAAGCCCACATACAAACAACAAGATGGCCCTGACACCAGTACCCCTGATTCCATCTAACCGAAACTGAAGCCATAAGCAGGAGAAAACAACTCGGCTCCACGAAAAAACAACTTTGTTCCCCCTAAGCCTGTTTCCCCTGCTACCAACCCAGTTTTCCTGCCTAACCTCTCCTCACCCTATAAAATGACATCTCCCCCGACAATGGGCATGACTTCAGGGACCCCCATCTTGGGTCCACGAAGCTTTCCTGGGGGTGCAATGAATTTTCCCTTCCTTTGAAAAAGTTTAGCTTGGCTCCCCTTTTCTTTACTGCACCAAACTTTTACAGGGCAACCCTGATATAAAAAGGGTTGTCTGACTGTTTCCCGATTCTGGTGGAGTGTTTCGGATTCTGGTGGAGCTGCCAGGACAGGGCCGGTTCTGAGATGGGCAGAGTTGGGGGTCCTGGAGGGTGGCATCCTGGTGGTGAGATGCTCTGTGAGGAGTCAGAGAAGCAGGGCTCAGAGGAGAGGAGACTCCGGAGCCTGTCCTGGGTGTGAGGTTTCCAGCTTTTCTCCCCAGGACCCCTCTCTCCAGCCTCTGGATAACAAAACATGGGGAAACAGGAAAGTAGATCATTTTTTCCTTTTACAACCTATTTAGTATTGAGGACATTAAAAAAATATATAACATTTAATGAATACTGTTAAATTTACAGAAAAGTTGCAAAGATAGTACAGTTCTTATTAATCCCACACCATTTCCACTTTGTGAACATCTTACATGAATACAGTTGTATTTTTTTTTTTACAGCTAACGAGGCAATGTTGACACAATTACCAAACTCCGTGCTTAATTTCATTAGTTTTTCCTAATGTACATTTTATGTTCCATAATCCAAATTGCCTCATTCAGTTACAGCCAGCTCTCTTTGATGTGCCTCTGGCTGACTGTTTCTCTGACTTTTCTTGTTTTTATAACATTGACATTGGTGAGGAGTGATATTTTGGAGAGGTGTTTGGGTTCACAGTTGGGGTTCTTGGGTCACGTCTGAGAAAATTTTCACCAGATTCCCCCTTTCATATACACAGTGAGTTTCCCCACAAGACAGAGACTTTTAGTCTCTGCCAAAGAGAAGTTTTATTATTTCTTTTTTTAAAAAAGGGAAAGAGTCAGAACCCTGCTATCCTCCTCCACCCACTGAGTAGGCTCTCTCCAACCAACGGAATGGAGGAAAAAAAAAAAAAACCCAGCAAGAACAAACTACAGATCAAGTGGGACACTGAGTAGAGAGGAACTATTTCAGGCACCGCACCCCACAAATGGGAACTGTGGAGAAGGGTGAAGAAATCACCACAGAGGTGATCGAGCGGCTTCGGGCGCCATCAGAGGAAGACAAGGACTCCACGGTGACCTACAAATAGCCTAAGGCCAGCCGAGAACCACTGGGAAAAAGCAAAGGTCAGCAAGGACAGGTCTCTGGTGCCACCTCATGACCAGAACAAAATCACCAACTAACTGATTCCCTGTTGGAACTAAGTAAATACAGAGGGAGGGAACTGTAAGGGACAGTGCCCAGCAACACAGCATCAACACTCTGGCGGAGTTTTGGCCTACCAGTGCTAGTCTCAGTCTGGTAAACAGTTTCCGACACCTCTAAAGGAGCACTCCAAAGAGATGCTCGCCAACACCAGTGGCACAACGTCCCACCAGTGCACAACATCCCAATGCATAAAACTAAATAGAAAGTAAACAACAGGGAGAAGAAAACATATAAATAACCAAGCAAGCCTGCAGGAGAAGGACACACCACAAATAGAAATACAGTCACTAGAGCTCAACAATGACATTGAAGAACTTCTCGGCCTATCAGATAGAGAATTAATGTTCATCATGATCAATAAACAAAGAAAACAAAAAGGAAAAAATGATTTGAGACCAATAATCACTGAAGAATGAAATGGAGACCTTAAGAAAGGAAAGAAAAGAAACACAGGAGATTAAAAAATTACTAGAGGAGATAAAGAACTCTGGGAAAAGCAATGAAAACAGAATTGATGAAATGGAAAAATGGATCAGTACTATCGAAGGTACAGAAATAAAAAGAGTCAAAAGAAAAGAGATAGAAGAGCAAATAAAGAAGTATGAAGATACTCTTAGACAATTATCAGACTCCATGAAGAGAGGAAACATAAGAGTTATAGGCATTCCAGAAGGTGAGGAGACAAAGGAACTGAGAAATTATTCCAGGAGACAATTAAAGAAAACTTCCCAAGTATGAAAAAGGAGATGAACATAGACATACAAGAAGCGAGAAGAACTCCCAATTACCACAATGAAAAGAAAACTACAGCAAGACACCAAATAGTAAAGCTTGCAAGAGTCCAAGACAAGGAAAAAATAATAAAACTGGCAAGGGGAAGAAAAAGATTACTTAAAAGGGAAAACCAATCAGGTTAACTTTAGACTTCCCCAAAGAAACATTACGGACAAGAAGAGAACAGAGTAACATATTCAGCAAACTTCAACACAGCAAATGCCAACCAAGAATACTTTACCCAGCAAAGCTCTCCTTCCTCTACAAAGAAAAAATATGGGCCTTCTCAGACAAACAGAAACTCCAGAAATTCATTACAATTAAACCCCCACTCAAAAAAAATTCTACAAGTCCTAAAGCCAAAACCAACAGAGGAATGAACAAGAAGAACAAAACAAAGCCAGGAATAAAATCACAAAAAAGACAAACAAAATGGCAAATACAGATGCCAACATATCAATATTAACTCTAAATGTAAATGGATTAAACTCATCAATAAAAAGAGAAGCAGGCTGGATTTAAAAAAAAAAAAAATCCAACCTTCTGCTGTCTCCAGGAACACATTTAACCACAAAAGATAAACATAGACTTAAAGTAAAAGGTTGGAAGACATCCTACAAGCAAATGGACCAAAAAAGAAGGCAGGAACAGCCATATTTATATCAGTTGAAATTGACTTCAAATTAAAAAAAGGTAAAAAGATACATAGACAGACACTACATTATGATCAAGGGGATAATACATCAGGAAGATATAACACTCATCAACATGTACTCACCAAATGAAGGGGCACCAAAATATATTAGACAATTATTATCAGTTCTGAAAACAGACATGAAAGAAAATACATATGTAGTGGGATACTTCAACACCCCACTCTCACCAATGGACAGATCAATGAGACAAAAACAAAGACTATAACCCTAAATAAAGACATAGAACTCATGGACTTGACAGACACTTATAGGACACTGCACCCAAAGAAATCTGAGTACACAATTTTCTCAAGTGTGCATGGAACATTCTCCAGAATTGATCACATACTGGGCCACAAGACAAACATCTACAGATACACAAAGATCAAAATCATTCCAACTATCTTCTCTGATCATAAAGGCATCAAGCTAAAAATAAATCATGAAAAGAAAACAAGGAACACTCCCACTTTATGGAGATTGAAATCCATACTATTGGAAGACCACTGGACTAATGAGGGGATCAAAGAAGAAATTGAGTCCTTGTTGAGTTGAACAACAAGTCCTTGTTGAGTCCTTGTTGAGTTGAACAACAAGGAGGACATCACTTTTCAGATTGTATGGGATGCAGCAAAAGCAGTAATAAGAGGAAAATATATAGCAATCCAGGCTCACATCAAGAAACAAGAAAGAATTCAAAGAAACAACCTAATCTCACATCTTAAAGAGCTAGAAAAAGAACAACAAAAAAACCCTAAAGCCAGTAGAAGAAAGGAAATAATAAAAATCAAAGCAGAAATAAACAAATTGGAAATTAAAAAAAAAAAGTATCCAAAAGATCAATGAAACCTAAAGTTGGTTCTTTGCAAAATAAACAAAATAGACAAACCTCTAGCCAGGCTCACAAAGAAAAAATGGGAGAAACACATAAAAATATGATTATAAATGAAATAGGAGAAATCTCAACAGACTCAGTAGAAATCAAAAGAATAATCAGAGATTACAGTGAACACTTATATGCAAACAAATTCAACAACCTAGAGAGACGGACAAATTCCTTGAATGATATAATCATCCAAAGCTGGACCAAGAAGAAATAGAACAACTAAACAGACCAATTACAAGCAGTGAAATTGAGGCAGTGATCAAAGCACTCCCCCAAAACAAAAGCCCAGGCCCAGACGGTTTCACAAATGAATTCTACCAAAAAATAAGCAGTGAATTTGTACCTATCTTACACAAACTCTTTCAAGAAATTGAAAAAGAAGGAATACTACCAAACACGTTCTACAAAGCCAACATTACAATAATACCAAAACCAAACAAAGACAGCACAAAAAAAGAAAATCCTTGCCAACAGAATCCAACAATGCATCAAAGAAATAATACCCCACAATCAAGTGGGATTCATCCCAGGGACACAAGGTTGGTTCAGCATATGAAAATTGGTAAGTGTAATCCAACACATCAAGAAAAAGAAAAAGAATAACCATATGATCATATCAATAGAAGCTGAGAAAGCATTTGACAAAGTCCAACATCCATTTATGATGAAGGCCCTTGAAATTCTCGGGATAGAAGGAACATAACTTAACATGATAAAAGCCATATACAACAAACCCACTGTCAATATTATTCTCAATGGCGAAAAGCTGAAGGCCTTTCCTTTAAGATCAGAAACAAGAAAAGGATGTCCTCTCTCACCACTGCTCTTCAATATAATATTGGAGGTCCTAGCCAGGGCAATAAGACAAGAGAAAGACATACAAGGAATCCAAATAGGGAAAGAAGTGAAACTATCACTATTTGCAGACAATATGATAATATACATAGAAAACCCTAAGAACTCCACAGAAAAACTACTCAAAATAATCAACCAGTTCAGTAAAGTAGCAGGATACAAAATCAACACAGAAGCATCAGTAGCCTTCCTATACACAATCAATCTGAAGAAGAAATCAAGAACACCATCCCTTTTATAATTGAAACAAAAAAAATCAAATACTTGGGAATAAACATAACAAAAGGGGTGAAAGACCTATACCAAGAAAATTATAAAACACTGTTAAAAGAAATTGAAGAAGACACAAAGAAATGGAAAGACAATCTCTGCTCATGGATTGGAAGAATTAACATTATTAAAATGGCCATCCTACCAAAAGCAATATACAGATTCCATGCTATTCCAACAAAAATCTCAATGACATTCTTCAAAG
This sequence comes from Talpa occidentalis, assembly GCF_014898055.3. Classification (NCBI taxonomy): domain Eukaryota; kingdom Metazoa; phylum Chordata; class Mammalia; order Eulipotyphla; family Talpidae; genus Talpa; species Talpa occidentalis. The sequence continues at coordinate 37,663,256 of NW_023602073.1, forward strand.
AAATAGAACAAATACTGATGAAATTTATATGGAACCACAAAAAACCTTGAATAGCCAAAGCCCTACTGATGAAAACAAAGGAGAAAGGAGGTATCACACTTCCAAACTTCAAGCTATACTACAAAGCCATAATAATTAAAACAGTTTGGTATTGGAACAAAAACAGACACATAGACCAATGGAACCGAATAGAAAACCCAGAAATAAAGCCACACTTTTATGAACAACTAATCTTTGACAAAAGAGCAAAGAATATGCGATGGAACACGGACAGTTTGTTCAATAAATGGTGCTGGAAAAACTGGACCTCCACATGTAAAAAAATGAAACTAGACCACTACCTCTCACTCTGCACAAAAATCAACTCAAAATGGATAAAAGAACTGGACATAAGATCTGAAACCATAAAATATATAGAAGAAAATATAGGTAAAACACTATAAGACATACATCTCAGAAATATCTTTAAAGACTCATCACTCAAAGCAGTCATAGTGAAGACAAACACCTGGGATTACATCAAACTGAAAAGCTTCTGTACAGCCAAAAGACATTAACCAAAATAGGGAGACAACCCAGTGATTGGGAAAACATCTTTGCACTCCATTCAACTGTTAAGGGACTGATTACAAATTTATACAAAGAACTCACATGGCTCAATAAAAACAAAATAAACAATCCGGTCAAGAAATAGGCAGAAGAACTTAAAAGATATTTCTGCAAAGAGGAAATGCAAATGGCCAACAGGCACATGAAAAACATTCAACATCCCTTATAATCAGGGAAATGCAAATCAAAACCACACTGAGATACCACCTTACACCAGTAAGAATGGCACATATGAAAAAAACAAGCAACAACATCTGTTGGCGAGGATGTGGTGAAAAAGGAACTCTCCTACACTGCTGGTGGGAGTGCAAACTGGTCCAGCCACTATGGAAAGCTGTCTGGAGTTTCCTCAGTCTACTAAAAATGGAGCTACCATACAACCCAGAAATTCCACTACCAGGGAATCTACCCAAAGGAAACAAAAACATTGATTCAAAAGAATACCTGTACGCCTATGTTTATTGCAGCACTATTTATAATGGGTAAAACCGGAAACAACCCAAATGCCCAAAAACAGATGACTGGATCAAGAAGATGTGGTATATATACACAATGGAATATTATTCAGCAATCAAAAAAAAAAGATAAATTCATGCCATTTGCAGCAACGTGGATGGAGCTAGAAGGAATTATGCTCAGTGAAATAAGCCAGAAGGAAAAAGAAAAATATTGGATGGTTTTACTTATAACAGGAATATGGGAGAGCCTAATAAGATATCAGTGTAAAAAAAAATAATAGCAATACAAAAGACAACAAAACAAAAACAATTATAAATTAGAGACATCCTGCAGGAGAGGAGGAGGGAGAGGCATCAGAGGGAAGGAGGGAGGTGCACAGGGGACTGTGGTGATGGTGCACAAGTGCCTGGGGGAAGGAAATTCTATGGAGACTCAAACTGAAGGGATGGGGGGAAGCAAATATTGTTTAAAAAATAAAGTTTAAAAAAAAAGGGAAAGAAGAAGTAGCTTCCTGGGCAGACACCAGCAGGCAGGAGGAGCTGCCCCTGGAGAGAGCGGGTGTGTGAGGAGAAGCCTGCAGGCCCCAGGCGGAGGCTTTGGAGCAGAGCTGAGTCTTCCCAGGGCAGAAAGGGCACTGAGGTAGTGTTCTAGTTGGGAGGGCTCCTTCCTTTCTGCAATTGTCATCTGTCGTTAAATTAATTACTTCTATGGGGTGACAAGTTTCATTTGGTTCATTTGTAAGGACGCGTGATTCTTTGCAATGACTCCATCCCCACATCCCACCTCTGGTCTGCGCCTCTGGGTCTTTTCCAGAGCAGTTGGTGCTCCCTCGAGCAGCTGCCCTAAGCATCATTCCTTTCTATACCGGGTTTAATTACTATGTTAATCCCTTCTACCCCCACCTCCACTTTCTGGTCTTGTGACCCCTCCATCCTCAATTTTCTACTCTTAGCCTCTATCAAGGAGCACTGCTCAGGAACATTGTCCCTCAACTTAGTGTTTTTTGTTTTTTTGTTTTTTTTCTGACTGGGACTGTGGCTTGGGAAAGCAGACCACAGAGATGCAGGCCACTGTCCACTCAACACGTCAGTCATGTCAGTCACCATGCAGTCATGCCCCCCTGACTGATCACTGAGGGTGTTCACCTTCAACACCAGGCTAAGGTAGAGTCTCCCAGCTTTCTTCCTGCAAAGCCTTTGTTTCATTTCTTTAGTTACCATTGTCTTTTGAGATTAGTCATTATGGGCAGCTCATACTTATGGGTGTTCTGGGAGATGGTTCAGGCTTGCTTGCTCTGTACTGTACCCCACCTTTAAACACTGAGCGCCTACAAAGCCTACGCTTCCCTAGTAAACTTGAAGCATTGACAACCGCTGTGGGTGACACTGGGAAGAACTATTTAGTTTGGTTTTCTCCGGGGTTTCTACTTCTCCACAGAGACTTTCCAATTTTTGTCTGACTTCTCCATCTCACATTCTAATTCCTTATGACACATGTGCCAGAGTGCCCCCAATCAGTGCTCTTTGGAGTGATCTGTTTATCCTCTGTGGATCAGATCCCAGTAAACTGACCTTCCCAGTTGGGAATCTTCCCCCAGTCGTCTCAACATGGGTTGCTCAGCACGCCACAGGATAAATAGGCGACTGAAGCATCAATTCTGCTTCATTATCTTGAGAAAAAAAGCCTTGTGTATTAATGTACATATGCGTACATAAGTGAGATTGTAACAGATTGCTCTGAAATGTGCCTGGCTGTGCCCCTGGCTGTCCCCTCACTGCCTCGTGCCATCAGCATCCATTGGTGCAGGAGCTTGAGCAGCGCTGTTAATGGGTAACATGTATAAGAAAGGGCCCTGATGTCTGAGTACTCACATGCTTGCTTTTCCACCCTGCGCTGGCTTTGCCCGCTGGCAGCTACTGAGTCATGGCATCCTGGAAGTTCAAGTATGAAGACTGAGTGTAAATTCCTAAACATTTTTTCTTTAAACCATGTTATCAGTCCATTTCGTCGTCATTGGAGGGGCGTGGTACTACCCACAGCACCTGGTAGAGTTCTGGTGGCATGAAGTCAGGTGGCAAATCTAACGTGTAAAGTGGGGTGTGAGTACAGGGGCTTGCAGTTCTCATGAGCCTCAACTCTCTTTGAGAGTTGAGAGACTCTGCAGTTGAGAGACTACCAAAGGAAAACAGCTTGGGGTCTCCTGCAGGAGTTAAGAAAAAAAAGAAGACACTTGGCAGTAGGCCAGAGACAACGGCATCTGGTGGTTGTGAGTCATCAAAAGATGTAAGTCTTGCTCTGCCAGGCTTCCTGGGAGGGAGTGCTCCAGGGCAGCTGAGTGAGCGTTTAAGAGCATGAAAGAAGTGGGTAAGAACCCTGGGTCTGAGCGCGGCCTCTCCGTAGCTCTGCTGGGGATCTGATTTGGGGCGACACTGTTTAAGCTCTTTGTACACCTGTGAGTCAGGGTGCTACAGTTCTACTTAAATCTCGGCAGCATCCATGAGATGATTGTTCATTCATCCCTTCGTGCGGGGCCTGGTGCGCAGTAAGGCTTCAGTACAGGGCGTCGCTATGGACTTCTTGCTCTGGCAATTTCTCTCATCCCCAGCCTCAAGGGGAAGCCAGTCAGTGAGGACACCCTCTCCCTTTAGGGTGGCACAGATGAGCCCCGGGCGCTTGGGATTAGGCGACCTCTGAGGTGGGAGTCTGTCTCTGCCACCTGCTTGCTGGGTGATCACAGGGAAAATCACATCCTTCCTGGGTCTCAGGTTCCTCACCTGGAAGATGATATTGTTGGGCCAGATCAGTGTCTTCCAGCCTGATTTGGTAGCTTTGATCCATCTCTTGGTTCACATTGCTTTCTGCCTCAGGCGAGGCGGAGAGTGGCCGTTTGGAAAGATGGCACAGGCCGTGGTATGTATCCGTCACCCTTGTCTCTGGCATCCATTGTCCAGAGCTGCTCTTTTTCTTTCTCTGACCTTCTTTTCTTCTCTAAGTCACTTTTCTCTTCCTCCCCATGCTCTTGTTTTTCCCTTTTCACCTCCTGTAGATTCAGGACATTCTGCAGGTGCTGATGTCAACCTTAACCACTCCAATGGGGTAGCGCTCCCCCCATTGGACAGGAGGAAGGTGAGGCCGTGCCAAGACCCTCTCCCTGGCTTGCCCTCTCCCAGCGTGCATGCCCGAGGATTGTCTGGTTAGGGTACTTGGCCTCTGGCTGATTTTATGTTGCCATCATTAACCCTCGGTGTGTCCACGTCTGCTATTTCAAATGCTTGGTTGGTTGTTGTTTTCCTTCCCGCACATCATTATCATCTTGGGGAAGATACAATACACCGTGAAGGGTAAAAGCTCATTTGGGAAGAGCTTCCAGAGCAGTGTGAGAGATTTGGGCCTTCCAAGCCTCCAGGGTGAATGCTCAGTGGCCCGTCCTAATGGGAGAGTGTCAATAAGCGCCCCCCCCACCCCCCCACACACACAGGGCTTGCCCTCTGGGCATGTCCCCCAAAGACCAACAATGCACATAGTGGTTGATTTTTCAAAGTGATGAGTTCATTTTAGCTTGGGAGTGGGAAATGCAGGCTTAGGAGAAAGGGGGCTTTTGTTACAGGTGCAAGGGTTCAGGTGAGTTTTGTAGCAGAACTACAAAGTACCTGAGGTTAACCAGAGATGAGTGACTGGGACATTTTGCCCGTTGTCTTTTAAAAATCAACTGGACACTTACCATCTCCCATGGGCCCTTGGCAGCAGACACTTTGCTAGGCGGCAAGGTGGGATGTGGCAACTAAAGGAGCAGTTGGCTCTGAAGGGTCTGGAGGCTGGAGGGGGTGTCCTTTGAGACTGATTTGTAGAGGTGGGCAGTGTTCATCCCCGTGGAGAGCAGGTGACGTGGGAGTCCCGGGCAGAGGGTGGGTGCAGGAGATGATTAGGATATGGAGCCCAGAGAACGCTTGGCAAGAAGGTAAGGTGCCTGGGTTGCCCTGGGCTGGAAGATGACCTCGTCCTGATGTGGGGGGGGACACCAAGCTCTGGGTCTCCAGCTGCACTGGGTGTCATCTCATTGTTTCTTCTGTCTGTCCAGGCCCATCAGAACATGGAGGTGACCGGCTCGCTCCAAATGGAGCAGCACACCAAGAGTGAGCTGGCCACGAAACTCGGCCAGCTGCAGGAGAAGCTGACAGAGCTAAAGGAGCTGGTAAGTCCTGTGCCAGCTGGGAAGGTCTCGGAGGCCTCCGGGAGGGAGGTTTTTAGGCCACAGAGGTAGCTCCAACTCAGGGCTGGGAGGCACCGGTTACCCTGCAGTCCTGCCAGGTCCGTGACCACCTGTGCCCAGGGTCTGACATGGAGTGGTGGGTTCCCCGGGACTGCAGGTCACCTGCCCCACTGGAGGTTGAGCCACTAAGGCAGAGACAAGGAGACATGGAGACATCCTGTTTCCAGACTTGGCTCCGGGGTTGCACTTCACTGAACAGGGCTGAGCCTCAGCGTCCTTCACTTCAGAGAGCACTAGAAACCAGTTCTGCTGGAGTTAAAGGAAGGGACCTGGGCAGGTGGCAAAGTCCCACAGTGCCTGTCCCCCCCCATTTGTGGGTGCAGATCTGGGAGTTGCCTCGGTGGTCTCCACTCTGTTGCTCCACCACAAGCCCGTTGAGACAGTTGCTGCTCAGAACTGCCCTTTTCTGCACGCTTCCTGGGTTATGGGCAGGACCAATCAGGTGGAAGCTATGAGCTGATTGGTGCTAAGTGGCCCAGTCAGCCAAGGATGAAAATGGTCCAGGGCCTCCCTGGTGGCCTAGGGGTTAAGTCTCGCCACCCATCATCACTACTGCTTGAGTTTGATCCCTGGCTGGGATCTGACCCACAGGGCACAGCAGACCTCTCCTGCCTTGCCGGCTGCTCCCCTCCCCAGTGTGTTTCAGTCAGTCTGTCTGTTCTGCTCACTCTACACCTCTGGCCAATACCCCAGTTATTCTGCACAAAAAAAGAAAAATGGTCCAATCAGACTTGATGTTGGGACACCCTGAAGAGTGATATAAGCCAGGGTTAGAGGGAGCTGAGGGGCTCTGTTCCAACCTCCAAAGAAAGAAGGGGAAGACTCTGTTCCTGGCCTCTGAAGAAAGGAGGGCCAGAAGCTGAAAGAAGAAAAGCAGCATCCAGTAGCCAACCTCTGCGGGAGGAAGAGAGGATGAAGACCTCTGTCAGAGACTGGGCCTCCAGTCCTGTGTCTGACATCACTGGAAAGGAGCATCAAAGGCTCCGAGCCTCGTGTCTGAAAGAGCTGTTTGTTGTTGGTGTTGTCCAGCAACTCACAAAGAAAGTTTTAACACTTTGTGTCTCTGACATCAGCTGGGATCCCAACTGAAAAGGGTAGTCACAGGGCATGAATGGGATGCCAGGATAGGCCGCAGTGGCACCCACCTGCCCAGGCTCTAAGACAAGAGAGCTGCCAAAAAGCCCCAAAGTCAAAACCGAAGTCTGGAGCAATACAGACCCCATACGATAGGGGCCTACAGGTTAGAGCCGATGGAAGGATAGTGCCCGGTAGGGGACTCATCACTGTGGTTCTCAACCATGTGCACAATTGCAAGAGACTTCAGCCTCTGTAAACAACCACCTTGGGGTTTATTTTACAAATGGGAAACGGAGCTTACTGTAGCCACAAGTGGTGTCTACCTCAACCAGGTACTGTCCACCAGAAGTACAAGTAGGGTTCCAATCCCCTGTTACCAGGAGTGCTGGGCAGCACTGGTCAGTAGTGATGGTCACTACTGGTCTCCCTGAGGTAGCGTCTAGCAGAGGCAGCTGGGTTCCAATGACAATTTGGAGGCCAACTGCCACCTGCCCTCACCCCCCCGCGTCCTCCCTGCAGGTGGAGGAGAAATATCAAGAGGCTCAGGAGCTGCAGCAGCAGCAGGACCACTACCTTAGTCACCTTCAGCAGTACATGGCCGCCTACCAGCAGCTCGTGGCCGCCTACCAGCAGCTGGCCAACGAGAAGGACGTCCTGCAGAAGCCAGTGCTGCTTAACACCCAGCTTGGCAACTGGATGCAGCACGAAGAAGAGCAGGGCAAGATGGAGGTCGAGTTGGCCCGCCAAGAGCTGCTGGAAACACAGGTGGGGCAGTTGGAGTGCCAGACACCCTGTGGCCGCCCGAGCAGGAAGACCTGCGAGCAGCATCCCTTCTCACTCTTTCCTGCCGGCCCCACTGAACCTCCTGGCTCGGACTGGAGAAAGTGAGTGGGACTTCAGCAGAGGAGGGGTTTGCAAGAGTGGAAGCCACCCTTAGGACAACTTGGATCCTTCTCCTTTGGGGACTTGCTGGCGCAGGGTTGCACAGAGAGGAGGGAGCAGAGCTTGCTGGCTCTCAGGGCTGCTTCAGAACCCAGGTGTTCTTTGAGCCCCTCTGGCTGCCCCCCAACAGTAAATGGACTGAGCAGTGAGGAGGAAGAGGAGAACAAGGGTCCCCTGCCAAAGCTAAGCATCCCTGACGACCTAGACAGCCGTGAGGCCATGGGGGGGAGAGTGTGCCTGGGGAGACCCACCAGGCCCTTCAGGGAGCCATGGAGAAACTGCAGGTGAGTGTGTGTAAGGCAGGAAGGAATGGCCACAGGGCAGGTTTTCTGATCCAGCAGACCAGGTACAGGAGAAGTGAGTCCTGGAAGCCCCAGTGACTTTTGCAGGCTTTTATTGGGATTTACCGGGTACATGGCAGGCAGGGGTGCTGGGGGCGGTCAGAGGGCAGACAGGCCTCCCAGCCCCCAGCAAGTCTTCACTCTTTCTGGGCTCTCCGGTGTTCTCTGGTGGTCTCTGCTGCTCTGCTGTCTCGGTTCTTCTTCTGCTTCTCTGCTGCTGCTGGCATCCCCGTGACGCCGCCCTTAAAAGCCCAGTCTTGGGCCTCGCTGGTGGCACAGCGGTTGAGCGCTGGGTTCTGAAGCTGCCCGCAGACTCCGCGGCGCCGGTTTGATTCCTGGCCGCAGGGCGAGGGTCCCACAGGGTGCGCAGACCTCTCCTGCAGCCCGCTGCTCCCCTCAGCAGTGTACTTCGGTCCTTCTGCCTGCTCTGCTCTCCACTCTGGCTCTGGTGAATTCTCTCACCCTCCCACGCTTCTGACTGTACCCAGTGTTTGTATGAATAAATAAATAAATCTTTAAAAAAAAAAAAGAGAGAGACTGACTTCACAAAGTTCATTTAAAAAATAAATAAATAAATAAATAAAAGCCCAGTCTTAGCCCAGGTGAATCCCATCTACCTATACCCACACCCTACTCCAGGTGCCCGCATCAGGCATGCATTTGGGACCACAGGGTTCCGTCATCCATCCTAATGGCGGGAGGGCAGAAAACCCTGATACTTTTACCTGCCAGACAGTCTATATGAGTTATATACACGTTTCTCTTGGCGAATATGAACATTGCAGCCATGGCCCACAAAAGCAAATGAAATATATCACAATGTAATATAGCAGAACACAAATAAGTCCAGGCAGGGCACCAACCTAGTGGCAAAAGACTATTGGCACCAGTACGTGATCTACCACTTCAGCTGCTGAAGGCACTGCTCATGCGAGAGAGGGAACCACTCAGGCATCTGCCGTTACAGGCCAGGAGCCCTCAGGCCTCCCGGCCCCCTCCAGCTGGGGTCTCGGCCACAAGCCACACACCGCATCCACCCCCAGGATGCACTCACTCTTGGGTTGGTGATTCTGTACTCTTTGGGGGTAATCACCCAACCCTCAGGGTTTCTGTCTGCAGTCACTCCAATACTCGGCTTTCATAGCCACCAATGCGACACGCAGGCCTCTGCACTCAGGCCAGCCCACTGCACAAGCACTTGGGTCGGGGATCCGTGGATGCAAGCTCCACATGCGGCCTCTCTTGGGTCCCCTCTTTGGCTGTGGGCCCCACCACAAGCCACGTTCCCTGCCCGTCTCCCAAGGACGGGTTCCTCAGCTCCTCACCCTCACTCAGCAATGAACAGGGCAACACCCACGGGTGATTTTAAGAGACTCACTGGCCTTCTTTAGCTTACACAGTGCTTAACAGCCACTCAGGGCTTCCCGAACTTAGCACCAGCTTTTGCCTTCTCAGTTGGCTTTTTCTCCTCTGCCTGGCTACTGGGCAATGCACTGGCTGCTTTTGGCCACCAAGGCCCACTGGCCACCCCCAGATTCCCATCTCCGGGGGTGTACAATCCCATCCTCCCCCAGGGCCCCCAAAACATATCGAACTTGCCAAGGTCCTCCGCCTTCTGGCGGGATTGTTAGTCCATTAGTCCAAGTTCATCAGCTTTTCCCTTTGTCCACACTGGGGAGCTCTGAATCGTGGTCCTTTCTTCCCCGACGATTCTTGCTGCCTTGGGGATCATTGGCTGGTCCTCTCGGGCGTCTCCTCCTCCAGGCGAGGTCTCATCCCGCAGCTTCCGGACCTTTTCCATCTCCTGTGCTGCCATGACACGTCCAGCGCTGTCACAGGAAAACATAGTCTGCTGCTCCTCAGTCCCTCCCGGTCTTCGGAGGGCTCCACACCCGTCTGCATGGAGCACCTTGCCGACTTACGCCAATTGTAAGGCAGAAAGGAATGGACACGGGGCAGGTTTTCTGATCCAGCAGACCGGGTCCAGGAGAAGAGAGTCCTGGAAGCCTCAGTGGCATTTGCAGGCTTTTATTGGGATTTACCAGGTACATGGCAAGTAGGGGTGATGGGGGGCCGGGAGGCTGACAGGCCTCCCAGCCCCTAGCAAGTCTTCACTCTTTCTGGGCTCTCCGGTGTTCTCTGGTGGTCTCTGGTGCTCTGCTCTCTTGGTTCTGCTTCCGCTTCTCTGCTTCTGCTGGCATCCCAGGGACACCACCCTTAAAAGCCCATCTTAGCCCAGGTGAATCCCATCTACATATGCCCACACACTACTCCAGGTGCCCGCATCAGGCATGCATTCAGAACCACAGGGTTCCGTCTTCTATCCAAATGGCGGGAGGGCAGAAAAGCCTGATAGTTTTTTCTTACCCTACAGTGTGATTCTCCGGAGGGCTGGGCGGGCTGGGTGCTGGGCAGGCCAGCACTGCTGAGCCCCTGAGCCCACTGTCTGGCCGCAGGGTCACTTTACCGAGCTCATTCAGGAGAAAGTGGACTTACAGGACTGGATGGAGGAGCTGGAGCATCGATGTATCTGGATGTCTGGAGAGACTGACACCATCGGTGAGTGGGGAGACCTGCGCCCTGCAGCTGGGGTGCTATGCAGAGGCTGGGGAGACCCCAGCAGCTGAGCTGTCTACACACCCTCCCCCTAGGAGAATACATTGCTCTCTACCAGACCCAGAGAGCAGTGATGAGGAAGGAGCACCAAGAGAAGGAGGAGTCCATAAGCCAGCTGGCCCAGGACAAAGAGGAGATGAAGGTAGTCAGAGCTCTGGCTCCATGGTGGTGCAGCTGGGGGCGGGGTGGGCTTCTGAGTGTCTCTGCTTCCAGGTGAAGCTGTTAGAGCTGCAAGAGCTGGTTTTGTGTCTGGTGGAGGTGCACAACGAATGGTGGGTGAAGCTCTGAGCCCCTGCCCAGAACCCTGCTGCTGAGCCCACCAGCGCATGCCTAGCCCCCAAGGAGCTTGGCGCTGCCAGCGGCCAAGGTGAGGAAAGCCCGCGCAGGCATCTAGGCAGGAGGAGCACACTGCGCCAGGCACACAGCATCCTGTCTCTGTCTCTCTAAAGCACGGAGTGAGGTGAGCCTCATCCACGACGTGCAGCCAACCCAGGGCGAGGCCCAGCTGGGCCTGACTACCCTTGAGAACACCTCTGTGCAGCAGATCATTCAGCTGCTTCAAGAAATGCAGAACCCCCAGGAAAGCATCACCATTGGAAACAGCCTGTGTATTCCCTTCTTCTACCAGGCTGATGACAACAAGGTGAAGATAATCGTGGTCTAGGCCACCGGCATGGGCTGGGGGCTCTGCCCCCACCTGGCCCTCACCAACCCATCCCTGTTCCCCAGGCTTTCCCCCCCGTCCTTTGGCTCTCCTTCCCAGTCGTCCTTTCATCCCTCGGCTTAAAAAAGGGGTACAACAACTCCCCTATCTAATAGGGGGAAACAGGTGCAGACCCTAGCCCTCTGAGGTTAGGGCTGTGTCTTAATCTCTGGGCTATTCATACTTCCTGAGACAAGGAGCTAGAAACATCCAACTAGTTATTTAGGGGGCTCCCTTCTACAACATAGGGGCTCCTTGATGACCAATTGAATCCTTACCAGGCCTTCCTGCAGGGGGCCTAGGTTATATCAGGCAATTTGGGGCCACGTGCCCCCCCCCCTCACCCTACCCCAACCATGTGGAGTGGGGCAGCATTTTGAAGGCCCGGCATGGGGGCTAAGTCCAGACAGAGATACAAGCTGGGGCAGGTGGGCACCAACACCTGTCTAGAGTGTAGCCAAGAGATAGCAGTGGTTTATTTGAGACCACCCAGATCCACAAAGGGGTGGCCTCCCCTGTTCCCTTTTGAAATTTCCCCGTGGGCCTTTGCACCCAATTTTGTTTTTTTTGTTTGTTTGTTTTTGTTTTTTTTTTTAATTTTTTGTTGGACTTAATAATTGTTTTGATTTTTCTTTATTTTTTTCTTTTTACTTTTTGTTGTACCCAATTATTTTGGAGGTGATCCCTATCTGCAGAGGGAGGCCTCTCCTACTACCTAGCAAAAGTCCCCATGGGCATGTGTGCCCGATTATTTTGTAGGCACCCACCTGTTAAGGGGGGGCTCTGCTCACTACACAAGTCTTGCGGCTTGAGGTTACCCTGTCCCACTCACAAAAGTCCCGCGGGCATGAGGCCACCACAGTCCTCAAAGGGGTGTCCTCCCCTGTCCCGGCTCACAAAAGGCCCGCGGGCATGAGGCCACCCCAATCTGCAAAGGGGTGGCCTCCTCCTTCCCCCCTCACAAAAGGCCCATGGGCATGAGGCCACCCCAATCCACAGAGGAGTGGCCTCGTCCGTCCCGCCCTTCACAAAAGACCTGCGGGCATGAGGCCAACCCAATCCTCAAAGGGGTGGTGTACCCTGTCCCCCCTCCCAAAAGACCTGTGGGCATGAGGCCACCCCAATGCACAAAGTGGTGTCTTCCCCCCTGTGCCCCCTCACAAAAGTCCCGCAAGCATGAGGCCACCCCGATCCGCAAAAGGGTGGCCTCCCCTTCCCTCCTCTCAAATGTCCTGCAGGTATGAAGCCACCGCAGTCCACAAGGGGGTGGCCTCCACTTGCTGTCTTTACAAAAGTCCCGTGGGCCTCTGTGCCTGATTATCTTGGAGGCCACCCCGGATTTGCAGAGAGGTGGCCTTCACTGCTTCTTTAATAAAAAGTCCCCATAGAGGAGATGCATGGCTTACTCAGGCAATTTGGGGGTACACACTCCCCCAACCCTGTGGAAAATTGGGCTTGGCCAGAAGCTGGACCGGGGTGGCTGGTGGAGGCCAGGCGGAAGGCGCGCGGGCGCCCCGCGGTGTACATACTGTGCTGGGACGTGTGTACATGGGGCTGAGACGGCCCCTGTATCACAGCGGAGGCTGCGGTGGCCCCTGGGAGAGGAGGTTTCTATGGATCAGTTGACATCAAGGAAACTTATTTATAGATCACCCAGGACAGAGGAAGGAGGCAAGGCCAGGGAGTGGTTCCTGGTGTTTCACTTTTGTTTCTGAATAAACCGAACTCACCACGTGGTCGGGCCCTGGGATCTGGGCTCAGGCGCTGCGCTGGGTGTGGGTCCTGCCAGCAGAGGGCAGGCTTCGGGGTGCGAGGTGCGCACTGGGGCTGCCTGTCAGGGCATCCAACCCAGCTCAGCTCTCAGGCCCCACAGGTGCCACCCACTGCATGCCACCCCGGGAGGGCCAGGTCCTGCTCTGATGACCAAGACTGGGAAACCTGGTCTACTTCTGTGGGAGGAAAGCAGGGTGCCAGCACCCCAGAGTACTGGCTTCCAGCCTAGGCATTTCTCCTCTCACCCTGTTCCTCTGGGGCTCTCACCAGGCCCCATGAGTCCTCCAGGCTGGCACTCTACCCCTGGTGGCCACAGCAGGGTTCAGATGAAGACCAGCTAACATCCAGGTGCTTTCCAGGGCAGCCCGGGAAGGACTGGGGCATCCCAGGCACCCCTGCGCCCCCATGCTTAAACCTTCCCCTCCTCCTGAACGCCACAGAACACAACCAGCACACAACACGTTGCTCCCCATTGTTCAGAAATGGGTTTCATTCTCAGCCAAGAGACAGCAGGACTGGTCGCGGCCAGAAGCACACAGCTGCCGGGACAGCACCCCCATGCTCGGGGAAGGGGCAGGAATATGGCAGGGGTGCTGAATGGGCACAGGCCAGGAATGGCAGGGAGGCTCGTCGGAGGTGGCACGTGTTGGCGGGGGCAGCTGGGGTGACAGTTTTTGCTTGTAGTTGGGCCACAAGACTCAGAAGGACAGCACAGCACGGAGGTTCCCAACACTAGAGATGTGCACGTTAATGTGTGTGTGTGTGTGTGTGTGTGTGTGTGTATTTATAGACATGCATAGAGCAGGGCAGGAGCAATACCACAGAGGGGGCACGAGTGTCACCGAGGTCACGCCTGGGGTGTCAGCTCACCACCACAACAGACTAAAGTCACAGATGAAGGGGGCGGCTTGGGGGCTGGGGGCCAAGTCACAGAACAGTCACCCAGGCAGGCCTGGGAAGAGAGGTGTCCCAGGAAGAGGAGGGGTCTGGTTAGAGGCTGAAGGGGGCCCTGGGGCTCTCAGGTTGGATGGACTTGCCTGACCCGATCAGCTGGCAGCTGGAGAGAAGCAGAGAGAAAACGGGGGGGGGGGGCAGAGAAGGGGGAGAGCTGGGAAGGCAGGTGCAGCCTGGGATGCAGCACTGCGGGGGAGGTGGGGAGGGAAGACGAAGCAGGGGAGGGTGCGGGCAGGGGTTCTGGATGAGAGGGGAGGGGTTAAAGGGAGGGGGGATGCAGGAGCAGGAGCTGGAGCCTCTCCTGTGGCAGCCCCTGCCACTGTGTCAGCCTCTGTTGCTGGACGCCGTAAACTTATTGGAAAGAGGGAGGCTTTAACTCAGACATAAGTCAGAGTATATAAGACCCCCTTCCCCTGTGCGCTGGACTGGACAGTCAATGACGGGGAAGATCGGGGGCAGACTAAAGAAGGCACTGGCCAGCCGCATGTCTGCGACTCCTGACGACCTAAGACAGGCGCAGTCCCCGAGGGGATTCAGCATAATAAACTTTGGCATTCATGTTAAGCAGAAAAGACCCCCTCTGATGTTGCAGGAAAGGATCACTGTGCATCGGCACCATAAGCAACCAACAAACACTGCCTGAAAACACTGAGACACACACTGTTAATCTTTAACTTACAATTCAATAGCCCTGGGCTGCACTGCCCAGCTGTGTGCTTTAAACTGGTTTAGCTGCTTTTAGAACATGCTTAAATATATAACCAAGAAAAAGTAATCATTGTGATTTTATAGTAAATGCTAATAACAAATAACAGTATGTGGTAATTAAAAACTAATGTTATGATAAATACATGAAACATGATCATAATAAAAATCATGTAGGTCATATTTAAGTTAAGGTTAGGATAACAAAGACCTCCTCTGAGTAAATTACAGTAAGTGCTTGATTCATCGATAATTGTACTTAAATGGAATTTAGGTGAAAAACAATATGTAATAATTCTTGCTATGTTTCACTGCATATCTGATGTATGATTTACCACAAACTGTGAAAAATAATCTTAGGTAATTGTCACAGAAATGTATAAAAAGAGGTTGATTTTAATAACTCGCACTCAGATTTTCACTCTCCCTTGAGTGTCTGTGTGTCATTCTTTCTTGTCCCTCGCCCTAATTCCTTCGACCACCTCGTGCTTGTTCTCGCTCATTCCCTGAGAGTGCCTCGATTTACCCACCGCTGCTGGGCTGGTCCACAGCATCTATCGAAAAAAAAAGCATTTGCCAGATCGGCTACAAAATGGTACATTCCCAGCTCGTGGCTCAGACGATCCATCAAATCTGCCACTGAAGGCACTGCAGCATGCAAGGGGGGAACTACCTTATTCAATTCACGATAATCTACTGTCATGCGCCAAGAGCCATCGGGCTTCTTCACTGGCCACACTGGTGAATTGTCGGGGCTGTGGGCAGTACACACAATGCCCGCTTTCTCCAGTTCTGATATTATGCCTGTAATTTCTTTGTAGCCTCCGGGCAACCGATATTGCTTGGTATTAGTCACTCACCTAGGGACTGACAGTTGTAGGGGCGGATGCTTAGCGTGTCCTCTCACCACTGCCTTTACCACACGCACTCTAAGGCGAAACTCTCCAGCTGTGCTCTCTAGCCATAAGCCACATAGTACATCCACCCCCAGGATGTACTCCAGGATGGGCAATACACGTACTTTATACTCTTTCGGGGGTAATCGCCCAATCCCCAGAGATAGTTTTACTGCTGTCACCTTGATACTCTGGCCTCCATAGCCATCAATACAACAAGTAGACCCGTGAAATCTTTCTGGATTTCCATAGAGCACAGAACATTCTGCTCCTGTGTCTACTAGAGCTAAAACCCTTTGTACGTTAGTTGGGGACGAGTGGATGGCAAGTTCCACATGTGGCCTCCGGTCCCCGCCCGTCCCCTGTGGACGGGTTCCTTGGCCCTCACCCTATTCAAAGGATATCAGGCCATCACCCGAGGACGGGGCTGGCAGCAAGTGTCTTCCAGGCGCAGGGCGCACGCCTGAGGCCTGGGGCTTCCAGGCTCCCCCTGAGCAGCAGTCCTTCTCATGGGTGTGAACCTCTGGTCTTCTCGCAGCTGCTGCCATAATTCTAATAAATATGCATTGGGCACTAATAAATATTTTAGTGCCATCTACCCCTGCTCGTATTAAATCCATCCACATTTGGTTACAGGTGACTTTTATAGGTTCTGTGATGCCAAGAGGCCTCCTTGCCCTCCTTGGCATTCCTTTTGATCTTTCAGAAACTACCCGTATTCCTTTCTGAGAGCGCCGGCTCTCAACTTCTCCCAAGCTGGCTATCATTGTGGTGACGTCATGTATCTGACGTCCCACATAGGGTGCTAGAACTGCCATGAGGGATCCAAAAGTAGATGAGGGGGCATTCTTTAATACCAAGTCTCTCATTCCTGCTGTGAAATGCTCGTTGTCAGGACCACGCGTATTCACATTAAACATGGCCTGCCGCATCCCCAATTCCCGAAGTACCTCAACCAGCTCGGCGTACGTCTGCAGCAGTGGGCTTACTGTCTCCAGCACGTCTCCCACATCAGCCCAGACTGTCCGTATGGCAGCCATTATCCACTCCAGGAGGGTGTGGTCGCCCTGGCCATACCGCTGGCTGTTCTGCAGCCTCTGTCGCAAGGATGGGTGTGAAGTCACGGAGGCCAGTCTCTCCATCTCTTGAGCTGTGCAAATAATCCCATCCAGCCCCAGGCCCCACAAATGTAGCAGCCAGGCTGCCAAGGGTTCCCCTGGTTTCTGGCGGAACTGTTTGCCCAAGTCCACCATTTCCGCCTGGGTGTATGGTCAATAGGTAGTAAATTCCATCATCTGTGGTGGTCCTGCAGCCAGACCCCCTGGGGCCATGGGTCACTGCCGCTTCATTTTCTGAGTCACCACCGGACGGGCCCGGAGCATGAGACCAGCCTCCTCCTCCTCGCCAGAGGAGTCCGGCATCTCCGGGGTCGCGGGTTGGTTTGCCACCGCCGGTTGGTACTCAGGCAAAGGTTGAGCCTCCCTCTCCTCCTCTCCTGAGCAGGGGTCTGGCATCTCTGGAGTCGCAGGCTGGTTTGCCACCACCGGCTGCAATTCGGGCAAAGGGCCAGCCTCCCTCTCCTTCCTTCCTGAGACGGAGTCTGGCATCTCCGGAATGGTGGGTTGGTTTCTCTGAACTTCTTCCTCCAGAATCCTCAAATGTTGTTGCTGTATCCGCATCTCTTCTCGCATCTCATCCCATACTCGCTGGACTCTAGATTGCTCTTTCTGCCTGGACTCAAGCAGAGCTGTGAGAAACACCCATCCCACGGCTCGTGCCGCCTCGCGGGCACTGCATGCATTCAGGGTTTCTTCTATTTCATACAGGGCCTGTTCCAACTGCCCCGCCGATCCATCTACCTCTGGCCATTCCTGGGGAGGTGCCCACTGGGCGAGGAGGTCGGCCACCGGGTACCATCTGCTCGTGGCCGGCCATCCGGGGATCCCTCTCCAGATTTCAAAGGGCTTCGTCTGTGTAGAGCCGTCCTGCCTCGAACCGTCCTGCCGTCTACGCCAGTTGTAAAGCAACCAACCCATTCCGAGCAGGTTTATGAACGGTTCTAGCAGCCACATGCTCTTCGCCATTGTTTGTAGTCGCCCCAACACTCCTCCGTACACTCCACTCCTCCACCCTTAACATTGCACTACCACCACACCGCACTCTGCTGCACCACCCTTATAAATCAGTCTCTTAGCTCAGGTGGACCCACTTCAGGTGCCCGCCATCAGGCATGCACCCAGGATCACAGGGCTCCCTCATCTATCCTGATGGCGGAAGGGCAGAAAAGCCTGATACCTTTTACCTTACCCTACAGAGGGGCACCCCAGAACCCTCAAACCTGCCTCCTCTAAATAGGTTCTGCCATCTGCCTCATCAACACAAAACATATAAGACTTTAATGGAAAGGAACTTTAATACAATTAGTAAACAATACAGAAAAGACAAAGACTATAGTTTCTAAATCAAGCACCTAAAGTTTCCCCTCGTGGGTAAAAGTTCACCCAAACAGGATTGGCCCTGAGCAAGGCCTGAAAGCCTGCCCCAAGTCTAAAGCACCTTCTGGTGGGGAACCACAGAAAAGGCTCAGAAACAATCAAACAAGTCTGGGAGGAAAAGAGCAAAATCAAAATCAAGACAAAAAATACCACTGTCACCTCCCCATGAGTCTCATCCACATCTGTTTCAACCAGTCCACGACAAAAAGGCAAGCACAGTTTTTTCACAGTTCTCTCTGCTCCATGTGCCTCTTCCAGGTCTCCTTCTGGCTCTCTGTCCTGCTTCCTTCCTTCTCCAGTTTCCTCCTCCAGCTTCTGCTCCTCCCTGCTCAGCTCCACCCTACCTTGGGTGGGGCAGGGAACCTGGAAATTCTCCTTTTCGTGGGCACTACCCTGTTACAAGAGGAGAAAGCATACATTCCACAAAAATGTAGAATGATGTGGTAGATAGATAGATAGATAGATAGATAGATAGATAGATAGATAGATAGATAGATAGACAGATATAAAAGATGGGGGTGCTCCCCCCAAACTATTGTGATGACACAGTTAAGAGCAGTCTCTGAGCTGCAACAAGAGGGGGCAGGATGACAATTGCTCAGTCAGGGGTTATGATGTTTCAAGAAGTGAACTATCAAAAATGTGAAAATACCTATCCCCTCATTGTTTACTTTTGATTTATTTGTATCAAACACTTGTCAGCTAACTTAGGGGGAAGAAACAGATACCTTGTAAGGGAAAACCAATCAGGTTAACTTCAGACTTCTCTGAAGAAACAATAACAACAGTACAAAACACAATATAACAAAAACAGACAATTATAAATGAGAGACATCCTGCAGGGGAGGAGGGAGAGGGATCAGAGGGAGGGAGGGAGGAGCACAGGGGTCTGTGGTGCTGGTGCACGGATACATCGGATACATCGGTGAAGGAAATTCTATGGGGACTGCACCTGAGGGTGGGGGAGCAAATATTGTTTAAAAATGAACAAGGATGTAAAAAATAAAATTTTTAAAAATTAAAAAAAAGAAACACTTGTCAGTTACTAATTCATTTAACTCCACCAATATTTGTATGTTATGTGCTTGGTGCTGTGTACAAAACAGAGACATTCCTAACTTCAGAGAGCTGCTTTCATGCAGGAGACAGTGAATAATAAAGACAAGAAACCCACCCCATCCTGTAGAGGGGCTGAGAGGAGGGACAGGCAGGGAGCAGGTGGGGCAGCAAGAAAGGGGGGTGTGGGGGCAGCTGTGTCCATCAAGGGGGTCAGTGCAGATGGTGGGATGGAAGCAAAGCCCTGGGAAGGGGATGTTCGGGAATGAGGTTCCCATGGAGGGAACAGCCTGTGGGGGGCTGGCTGGTGCCAGGGGTGCAAGGGCAGAGGGGGTGAGGATCAGCTAGAGCAGAGGGAGAGGGAGGGACACAGGAGTGGGTGTCAGAGGCCTGGGAAGGGGCCACCCTGTGAGGCTGGGGGTAACTGTGGGGATGGGGAGCCCCTGCCAGGCTGTGAGCAGACCAGGGCCTGGTTCAGCTCCCAGGTGGCAGAAGAGACTAGTCTGTGTGTCTCCAGGTGAGACAGGAGGGGCTCAGGCCAAGCTGGGGCAGCACAGGTGAGAAGTGGCTCTTTGGAGGTGCAGGGGGCTCCCGAGGACAGTACTGTCCTGTCCTGTCTTCCCAGGCCTCATCAGGTGGAGGGCTCTGACTGGGGAGCAGGCTGGGTGAAGCTTTTTCTTCTTCTTTTTTCAAATGAGGTAACATTAATTTACACACTGCACAGATGTGAGGTGTAGAGCTTCTCAGCAGGCAACAGTATATTTCACACACACCCACCAGCAAAAGTCCAATCACAATCCTTCACCAAGATATTCCCTCTACCCTCCGTCTCCTCTGGTCACTGCCATTTTGTTGTGGTTGTTGATTGCTTTTTTCCCTTCATAGTCCACAAATAAGTACAATCCTATGTTTTCTGTCTTTCTCAATTTGACATAGCATAATTCCCTGAAATTCTATCCACATTGTTGAAAATGGCGATATTTCTTCTTTTCGCAGTATCTGAGTACTATTCCATTATGTGTGTGTATGATGTATGTAAATCACATTTTGTTAATCCTTTCATCTGTTCTTTAGAACTTGGGTTGTTCCCTATTTTGGCTATTGTAAATAGCACTGCAATGAAAATAGGGGCCCTGTCTCGTTTTGAATAAGTGTTTTCTTATTCATCAGGTCAATATCCAGAGGTGGAAATACTGGATCATATTGCAATTCTTTTTTATTTTTTTGAGAACCACCGTATTGTTTTCCCAAATGGCTGCACCAGTTACATCCAACCAATAGTGCACAAGGGTCCTTTAATCCTTGTTCCTCACAAAATTTATTTCTTGACTTTTGATAATAGACATTTTTACTGGTGTGAGTGGAAATCTAATTGATTTTTTTCAAATGTTGACCCATCCTTGTGTTGCTGAGATAAACCCCACTCAGTCATGACGTGTGATCCTTTTTCATGTGTAATTGAATTTGGTTTGCTAAGGTCTTGTTGAGGATGTTTGCATCTATGTTCTTCAGGGATTGGTCTGTAGTTTTCTTTTTTGTGTGATGTCCTTCTCTGCTTTTGGTATCCAGGGAATGTTGGGCTCATGAGATGTGATGGCAGCATTCCCTCTTCCACACTGATCACAGCCCTTCAGATCCGCCAACATCCCGTCCCCATCGCAGCCTCATGGGACCCGAGCTGGAGCCTCTGAGTGAGGCCCCTCCTGCTGCCTCCCCCTCAGAGACTGTGGAGATGCCAGATCTTTGTTTTAGGTGCAAAGTATGAAGTGATTTGGTACAGACCACTAAAAAAATTAAGGCGATAAAGTGATCAGTGGCTATTTTCTCTAAAGAAACAGGTGCTCCAGAGTAGCTCACGTGACAGTCAAGGTCCTGATAACTATGAGCTGTCAGGCCAGGATTCCATGTCCCTTGAAGTGTCCTTCAAAATAAACGTGATTGTAAAAACTATTTCTACTGCTTTTAGGTTCCATTTAATTTTGCTGTTCATTTATTTTTCACACTATCCCCAGAGCAGTGTCTGCAGAGTCATGGCACAGAGGGGCTCTCTGGCTTCCTGCAGATGTGAGTGGGGCTGACTCTGACCCACCTGCAGGGAGTGGAGCCCTGGAGCCCCAGAATCAGCCTCCAGGGTTGGTCTTCCAGGGCGGCCCAGGCCTTGCTCTGCTCTCCTCTTGGAACCCTGAATCTCCCTGGCACCCCAGCATTCATGCACTGAGGGGGGATATTCTGCATTGGGGGCTTCATGTATACATCTATATCCCCCATCTCTCTGCCATCTGCAGCATTAAAACAAAACATCTAAGTTCCTTTAATGGAAAGGAACTTCACTACAATTAGTGTGCAACAAAGAGAAAGGAAAGAATAAAGTTTCCAAATTAAGCACCAAAGTCACCACCCCCTCGTGGGTAAATGTTCAGCCAAACGGGGTTGGCCCAAAGCAGGGCCTGAAAGCCTGTCACAGTCTAAAGCACCTCCTGGTGTGGATCCATAGAAAAGGGTGGACGGGGCTGACAAGTCTGAAAGGAAAAACCAAAATCAAGATAGAAGCTGCCATTGTCACCTCCACATGGATTTCTCACTCACATCTGTGTCACCCAGTCCAAGGCCAAGAAGCAATTGCAGCTTCTCTGCCCCATGTGCCTCCCCCAGGTCTCCTTCTGCCTCCATCCTGCTTCCTTCCTCCTCAGCCTCCTCTCCAGCTGCTTCTCCCTGCTCAGCTCCACCCTCCTTGGGTGGGCCAGGAGCCTGGATCCTCCCCTGGGGACCCCCCTGTTACAGTCCTCTCCATCACCAGCATGTGCCTGTGTGTGGGTGACACCAGCCCTGCAAGGATGGGCAAGGCCCCAGATGTGCGCAGTCCTCTGGGCAGTTACAGGCCAGCACTGCTGCATCCCCCCAGGTGAGACAGACGCTCCAGCCCCCCAGTGAGAGCCCATGTCACCCACATCGACCTTCCCCCTCAGTGTCCCCCGTGCTGCCCCTTCCCTGCCCGGTCCTCTCTGGCTCCCCCTGCACCCCTTTCCACCTCTGTCCCCTAAAGTCCCCATTTCCATCCTCTGCTCTCTTTTCCAGGAGCCTCCCCATCCTCCTAGCCGGTGCCCTGGGGGCTCTCCTAGGCCCTCCCCTGATCCAAAGGATAGGAAATGTCAGGCAATTCCCAGGAGGAGGGGCTTTCATCCTTGGAAGCAGAAGCAGAAACAAATTACAGGGACACTGGAATCTAAGTTTTCATCCCAACAGACTGAGGCAATCTTTATATTTGGGGATTTGCCCAGAACCTAGGAACCAGTTATATCCTGGAGACCACTGGAAACTAAAAATAAGGACACTGATCTTTGCCTTCACTATCACTGCTTTGGGTGATGTGTCTGTAAAGATGTCTTTGATGTGCATATCACGTAGTGTTCGCCTATATTTCCTTCTATGTATTTTATTGTTTCAGGTCTTATGTCTAGTTCTTTAATCCATTTTGAGTTGATTTTTGTGTATGGTGTGAGATAGTGGTCAAGCTTCATTCTTTTACATGTAGTGACCCAGTTTTCCCAGCACCATTTATTGAACACACTTTCTTTGCTCCAATGCATATTCTTTGCTCCTTTGTCAAAGATTAGTTGGCCATAAATCTGTGGGTTTATTTCTGGATTTTCTATTCGATTCCATTGGTCTGTGTGTCTGTTCTTGTTCCAATACCATGCAGTTTTGATGATTATGGCTTTGCAGTATAGTTTGAAATCTGGGAGTGTGATGCCTCCATTCCCTTCTTATTTTTTTTTTTTTTTCAGAAGAGCTTTGGCTATTCGGGGTTTTTGGTGATTCCATATAAATCTCATCAATAATTGTTCTATTTCTTTGAAGAATGACATTGAAATTTTTATTGGAATAGCATTGAATCTGTATATTGCTTTTGGTGGGATGGCCATTTTAATAATGTTTATTCTTCCAATCCATGAGCAAGGGACTACATCAAATTAAAGAGCTTCAGCACAGCGAAAGAGACAATAACAAAAACAAAGAGAAATCCCACCGAATGGGAGAATATTTTTGCACACAACACTAATGATAAAGGACTGATCACAAAAAATCTGCAAAGAGCTAATGAGACTCAACAACAACAAACAAAATAATCCAGTCAAAAAATGGGCAGAAGAGCTAAAAAGAAACTTCTGTGAAGAGGAAATGCAAATGGCCAACAGGCACATGAAAAAATGTTCAACATCACTTGTAATCAGGGAAGTGCAGATCAAAACTACCATGAGATACCATCTTACACCAGTGAAATGGCACATATTAAAAAAACTAGCAACAACAAATGTTGGGGAGGTTGTGGAGAAAAAGGAACT